>NC_044310.1:140335523-140935523 GCF_007474595.2 Lynx canadensis | reverse complement strand
ACCTCACTCAGTCATGATGTGTTATGCTTTTAATATATTGTTGTATTCGGTTTACTCAAATTTTGTTAAAGACATTCACATTTATGTTCATGAGAGATATTGGTAGATAGTTTTCTTTCCCAGAAATGTGTTTATGTGGTTTCAATATTCAAATACTACTGTCTTCATAAAATGAGTTCAAAAGTTGTCTTTTCTTCACTTGTCTGGTAGAGTTTCTACAGAACTGAGATTATTTCTTAAATATTGGGTAGAATTCCCCAGTATAGCCATCTGGACCTGGAGTTTTGTTTGTAAGAGGAGATTTACTATTTTTTTTTTTTAATAGACGTGGGGCTCTTCAGATTATCTATTTCTTCTTGAGTGAGCTTTGGTAGTTTGTGTCTTTCCAGGAATTCGTCCATTTCAACCCTGTTGTATTTATTATGGTAAAGTTGTTTATAATATTCCCCTATTCTTTCAATATCTGTATTATCTGTAGTGATGTCACTTCTAATATTGGTTATTTGTGTCTTCTCTGTTTTCCTTGACCTGTATAGATAGAGGCTTATCAGGTTGTACTGATCCTTTTAGAGAATATCTTTTGAGATGATTGATTTTCTCTATTATTTTTCTGTGTTTTGACTTCATTGATTTTGGCTCGGATCTTGATTATTTCCTTTCCTCTGCTTCTAGAATTGCTCTTCTTCCACCAACACCCCAGCTTTATTGAAGTATAATTGTCAGATAAAAATTGTACATTTTTAAGATGTAAAATATAGTGCCGTTTTGATATATGTATATATTGTGAAATGATGGAGCTAATTAATATATCCATCACCTTTTATTTTTCTTGTGAGAGCACTTAAGATCTACTCTTTTAGCAAATTTCAAGTATACAATACAGTATTATTAACTATAGTCACCAGGCTGTACATTAGATCTCTACAACCTATTTATCCTACATCACTGAAGCTTTGTACTCTTTGTCCAGCATCTCCCCATCTTCTCCACACCCAGGCATTGGTAACCACCATTCTACTCTGTTTCTATGTGTTCAACTTTTTTAGATCCTACATATAAGTGAGATGACAGCATTGCCCTTCTTCATTCTCTGTGACTTATTTTTCCTCCTCTGGAAGATGTAAGTATTTCTTCTATATCCCTGGCATTTCGAAATTTTACAATAGTGTAACTTGGTGTGGAAATGCTATTTGCCTGAGCATTCATATAGTACTTTTAGTTGAGAAATGCATGTTCTTCAGTTCTGGGAAATGTTCCTGTATCTCTACAATAAATCAGTATTCCACAGTACTAGTATAATTCAAATGTAGGACCTACTGGATTTATCTTTTTCTTTTCTCCTTTTTTCCAACTATGTTTTTGTTTTCTTATTTGGGACAGTTTCAACACTTTTATCTTTCAACACTTTTATGCTACTTAAATCTCATGTTCTCATCCCGTTCCATTTTTATGACTTCTTATTCTTGTTATAGATGTAATATCTTTTATCTTAGGATATAAATTATAGAATCCCACTTTGAAGTATTCTCTTATACTTCCTCTATTCTCTTTTCTCTTCTTCCTTTTTTCTTGTCTTTTTTTTTCTTTTTTCTTTTGTCTCTGCCTTTCTGCCTTTTTATGCAGGAGGCTTCTCTCATGTGTCTGCATGTGCAGTTTTCTTGCCTCTCTGTTCATACTTGAGATTGAGGCAATAAAAGATGTATGAAAGTTCTGTGTCATGTGTGTTTATGGTGTGTGTGGTTTTGTGTGTGTGTGTGTGTGTGTTGTGGGGAGAGATGATTGTCATTTAGTTGGCTTTATGGTAGGATGATTAAGGGAAACTTGATCAATTTTTTGGGAGTCATAACTATCCATGTCTGCATTTCTTTTCTCTAGGCTAGCTAGTTTTCCAGAAAGAAATCTGTTTTCCAGTATTCTGTGACTCAAAGAAGAGAGTTCTCACTGTTTAGGATGTAGAATTTCACTGATCTTTTTTTTTCCTAAATGGATCTCATGTCCACCCTTCACTAAATCTTGTGGTACTGATTTTAGAGCTTTTCCACGTCCATTCCTTAATGGAATAAATATCTGATCGTCCTCCAGGTTGAGAAGAGTTGTATGAGCTGGAGTGGAGACTTGAGACCTAGACTCCTCATAAAAGCTTCAAATCAATGCTATTTGAAGCTACATCATTCTGCCTACAATCTCAGACACCCTTAGTCTCTATTTCCTAAGTGTAGTGTTTCCTAAGTGTAGCATTCTCCTGTGAATCATTCTGATACTCATTCCCATCCCTCCCTGCAGGCATTCAGACTTCAGTTTTCTCTGCACTGCATAAATACTCTTCTTGCTATCTTTTTTTTTTTTTAATATTTTTTTCAACGTTTTTTATTTATTTTTGGGACAGAGATAGACAGAGCATGAACGGGGGAGGGGCAGAGAGAGAGGGAGACACAGACTTGGAAACAGGCTCCAGGCTCCGAGCCATCAGCCCAGAGCCCGACGCGGGGCTCGAACTCACGGACCGCGAGATCTGACCTGGCTGATGTCGGACGCTTAACCGACTGCGCCACCCAGGCGCCCCTCTTCTTGCTATCTTGCAAAGATCTATTTTCTTTCCTTGTTCTATTTCCTGTTCTTTTTTAAGTTTTCCTCTTGGCTTCACACCATTCTTGTTACATTATTCCTTTTGGTAAGTTTTAGGGAGGAGTCAGTATATATCCATATGTTTGGATCTTTTGTGTTCAAGGGACAATCTCTCACATAGATCTTTCAATACTTCATCCAGAGCAATCTCTCTAACGTGCAACTTTAACAGCAATTTAATCATTTCGCTGCATAGATATTACCATGTCCTGCTATTATCTGCAGCAAAATTCCTTGCCACATCATTCAGGGCCCTTTGTGCTCCATTCTTTGCTTTATTCTGAAGCTCTGTGCTTGTGAGATGCCACACTCACGCTGTAATTGTACTAAAACCCACTCATTATGTCACTGACATGTGGCATTGAAGACTTTTTTTTTTCTTTTTTATTGACATTCTCTCTGCCTGAGTGCTCTTACTTCTGGACCCTTTCTAATCATGACTCAGGTAGACCAGCAAAGATGAGCATGTTTCCTATGGTATTGAAATTGTTCAGGTGCTTGTATTTCACTCTGGCTAAACTATTAGCCCTTGTGATAAAAAAAACTATCTTTTCATTGATTTATTCCCAGAAACTACTAACGAACCTGGAACAGAGTAGCCAAATCCATAGGTTGACTAATAAGTAAACTTATTATTACTATAACAGAATAAACCTGGTGAATGGATAATAGTGGCATTTATTTTTAATTTGAGAGAGAGAGAGAGAACACACAATCCGGGGAGAGGGGCAGAGGGAGAGAGAGAGAATATCTTAAGCTCAGCATGGAGCCTGATGCAGGGCTTGATCCCATGATACTGGGGTCATGACCTGAATTGAAATCAAGAGCTGGATGCTCAACTGACTGAGCCACTCAGACGCTCCAGTGGTGATATTTTAAAGGGATTCCTGTAAGATAATTTTCAGAGTTCCTCAAACTTAATTTCTAAGGCTGCATACTATAGTGTGA
This sequence comes from Lynx canadensis, assembly GCF_007474595.2. Lineage (NCBI taxonomy): Eukaryota > Metazoa > Chordata > Mammalia > Carnivora > Felidae > Lynx > Lynx canadensis. The sequence goes on along the minus strand of NC_044310.1, from coordinate 140,931,950 downwards.
GTATAGTTACGATTTTTAGTTTGGTCTATCCTAAAACATCTTCAGTTAGTTAGTAATATTTAAAGGTTTGATATAAAATATTTATTTAAGTAGGACTTTTTGAAAAAATTTCTTTTTTTCCCCTGTTTTCCCTTTTCCCCTCAACTTGTTTTACATAATACTGACAAATTATGAATTGGATCCCAGATAACCTGTTCTGGTTCAAAGATCAAGCTAATAACTTTGCAGTACACTTTTGATATATAACCTAACCTTTTAAAATACAAGACTATCCAAAAGTCAGAGAAGAAGGTGAGGTATGCTTGCAAATCACAGTAAAATTGCTCTTTACAAGCACTCCAGGGGAGAGAAAACAATAGTGCCAGGAGACAACACAAGGACTTATATCCAGTGAGATAGTTTCATGACATATTTACTTTAGAATAAAGCTAACTCTTTTAGCATTCTGTGTGTGTGTGCGTGCATGTGTGCATGCGTGCGCGCACGCACGTGCAGTCATTAAAACACAAGACGTTAAAGTCAATCCTCGAGTGTTCTTTCAGTTGTCCAGAATTAGATGTCATTGCTATATAAATATGCATCTATATTAATCTGTTTTCATGGGATTAGTAGAAAAGAACAGAGAACTGTTTACTAATATAACATGATAAGGAAATATGATTTACTGTAGTAAGAGGAAGAATAGAATATGAGGTATCTGTTGGGGTTTGAGGATAAATAGGGAAACTGTGGAGGACGGTACATCAAATTTTACTATAATTGGCTTCTTAGCTTTTAGAAGACAATATAAAATCATAAAAGATAGTGACGGTTTTAGAGAACAAGAATATTTAAGAGGAAGAGACAAGAGTGAAAAAGGTACAGAAAAAGAAATGAGAGTGGAGTGGGAGAGATCCTTTTCTTTAAAAACATACAAAGTGTGGTCAATGCAGCCACATGGGAGACCTCTCCTAGGGGCAGATCTGTAGCAGTCCTGATGACTTAAATAATTTCACAGGTAATTGCTAACAACCATGAAATGCCCTTTTCACTTTTTCGTGTGTGGAGCTCAGGTTGTTCAAAATGTCCAAGTTAATTAACATGAACTCTGCTTTTTAGGTGGAGAAGGTGGATGGTCCTAATTAGCCTTGATTAGCTGATGAGTCACATGGTCACAGAGGTTGGGACCCTTGCTTGAGGATATTCTGCAGCTCAACTGTACAATCTGAATTGAACACAGTGTCTTGATACCCTGTAGCCTAGTTCCCCCTTCTCTGTCTCCCCCTTCTCTGTCTTTCTATCTCTCTCTCTCTCTCTCTCAACTGTATTCAAAACCAAGTCTATAAATGCTGAGAGAATCTTTAATCTCCAAATGAGGAATCCATTTCATTTCCAACATTCGCCAGCATTTGTAACAGATAAAGATGAACAATTTTTTATTCCCTTCTCTATTTTCGTATTAACTTGACTCAGTTTCCCTTGAAGTGGTTCAACTCTCCTTATACACTGGTAGGGATGGTTGAAAATTTTTTAAAAACATTTTCTGAATCTGTTTGCTTTTAGTTCTGGGATTTATTATTATTTTTTTAAATCTGTTTTGGATCAATTTGCCATTAAATCTCAAATCTGAACCTCCAATCAAGCTCACTAAACTGATTATCAATGGTCAGAGGGTCTGGTTTTCGTTGCTGGGTTTATCCCCAGGGGTTGGTTTGCTCTAGCATTTGTCCACAGGTAAAAAGTAGCCATTTGGTTCTGAAGAATAGTTTCCTTTACACGTTAAAGTGATACAGGGTGGGGGGAATGTCTCCCTCTTTGTCTAGGTATTCTCCATTTCTTTAGAGTTGTACTAAGCTTCTGCCCTGGGTAGAACACTGCAGATTCTTGGGTGAACTATTACATTGTTGAGCTTGTGTTCTGTGGTTTATAATATGTTTTGGGCCACATCAAAGAGAGAGGAGCCATATGGAGTGTAACAGCTTAAACGAAAGGCAACCGAAATTGTCAGAAGAAGTTAACCCAAAGGCAGCATTGAAAGACAGGGGTCAGGGGAGGGGGCAGGAGATGTGAGCAGAGCTGAAGCAGACAACAGTGGGACATGCGTTGGGTCATAGGATAATGTTCTCTGGAGGAGAAGGATACTTTTAAGCCCTTAGAAAGAAATGCAATAAATGTTTCACAAGCCTGCCAAGAAAAGCAAGAGGTGGAAAAGTTATTTATTATCCAGAGACCTCCATATAGTTGATTTCCTCCTACACCAGGAAAGGAAAAAGTCTTTTAGCTTATCTTTATAATATGAATTTTTTTTTTGCTTGCTGAAATTAAATTGGACTGAAGTAAGGAAGAACCGTGGACTATCAAAAGGCTCAAATAAATAACAGATGCATATTTGACTACAGCTTCACCCCTAAGCATTTGTAAAATAGACAAATCATGTAAACATTATCTGGCAGTCAGTAACTGAAAAAAAATCAAAGGTATTTAGCCACAGTTAGGTGCATATAGATTTCTTTTTTTCTGTGTAAGACCATGGTAGCTCTGGATATCAGTGTTTTCTTTCTCACTGTTTACAGTCGCAGGTTGCCTGTTTGATTCCATTTTTTCCTTTTTTTGCACTCAATGGATCATGCATTTTAAGCCAGTGAAAGGATATCTTAGTATGCCATGGGCAGGAGACTAGGTCATGGGTGGTTGGCATAATAGCAACCTTCCCAAAGTGACACTTAAGCTCAACCTTAGTAAAAGTGAGTTGGCGGAGGTAGGTGTCCCAGACAGGGGGAACTGCAGGGGCAAAAGATGTCAAGATGAGAAGGTGCCCGCTGTGATCTGGGAACAGCATACAGTTCAGTGTGGCCAGACTATGCTGTTATAACTCTAAGTCACTAAAGGCTGATAAAACACAGCAAACTAAATACATGCAGTGTCCAAAATGCTTGGGATCGAGATGTGGCTCTGCTGCTTCCAGGCTGTATAGCCCTGGACAATTCCAGGCTGTATAGCCCTGGACAGCCTTGGCCTGTCTAAGCCCCAGTTTTCCAATCTGTAACATGAAATGATAATTGTACCTCCCCCTGCGTGTTATTATGAAATCATTCATTTGAAGTGTTCAGAACAGTGCCTATCAGATCATAAGGGATGGGTGTGAACTCTTGACTGTAAGTAATAATCCCAATTTTAGTATTAGTTTACCTCCCTAATTATGCATGCGTGTTTTTCCATTAATGGTGATTGTTGCTCAATTACCCTGTTAGTGCTGTTTGATGGAACACCCAGTTTTCTTCTGTTGGCTCCAGGGATTTCTTTACTATTCCAATGAGATTGATGTCTGTATTACATTTGTTACTTGCGGACTAATAGAAGAGTATTATAGGCTTCACTTTGAAAAGGATTCATTGGCTGGAGTCTATGAAAGTCCTTTGTTAGTGTTTCTGTTATGTGGTCCAATTAATTTAGCTGAAGAAGGGACCCATATTTTATGATTTGCAGCCCTCATAGATTTGATATTACTGAGCATCCTTGTTGGGTATAAGCTTTCTCTTGGAGTGTTCAGCCCAAATGCTGGGTTGGAATGAAAAACATAACCTCACAGAGAAGCCTGTATAGCTAGAAAACTTAGAAGCATCACCTTAAAAATATGCTTGTCTCAGTTAAGAATAAAAGGGTAACAAGTTTTGTTAGATGCAAAAAAAAAAAAAAATAGAGGTTACATTAAAAAAAAAGAGAGAGAGAGAGAGTGGAAATGACATGTACCTGGCAATTCTAAGGCCTTGTGTGGGGCTGCTGAAGAAAACAGTGTGATCTGAACTTGCAGCAGCTGGTCCTGCTTTGCAAAATTGAATAAAACAGAAGAGTTGTTTCTAGAAGTGAGCAGTATGGGAAGACTTTCCATAAAATCGTACCATCATCAGTTTTAAATAATGGTTATAATTAAAGTCCTTCCACCTCAGGATTGTTGGAAAGATTAGGTGATATAAAACGTGCAACATGTTTTCCATAGTGCATTGAAAAACAGGACGGCTCAATAAATGTCTCTGGTTACCACCACAATTAGCATAGCTTGGTGATGAAATGAGGTATAGCTTAGTTTAAACTCAGTTTATTAGTGAGAGCTGTGTACCAGCAGGCAATGGCTTATTCTTCTATGCTTCTGTTTCTTTGCTGAAGCCGGACATTCATTGTTATCCATCTCAGAAGGCATTGTGAGGAGTATAGAATGAACATCCAGAAAGCATATGTAGTAGGGTCTGGCCCATAGTAAGTGCTAAACTAAATATGAACTCTTAACAGCAGTAATTCTGTTGCAAACAATTTACATCTGCCTGAAAAGCACAGGATTATCATACTTTTCCTTTAATTGACATTTTTAGATAAAATAATTCTCTTGACAGTTTGCAAATTTGTAAGTTGTTGAAACTAATATCATTTGTATCTATTTAATAGTCAGATTCTATATTATTCTGTATTATTAATATTCTAATATTAACTGTTTCACAAACATTACTGAACCCTTTACTGACTTACTTTTTGGCCTTCAGAAGTATAATCCAGATTACATTTTTTTCAAGAAAACAATTCAATAGCTCTTCATTATCTCCTCTCTTTGGGGGTCTTGGTGGTGGTAGTGTAAGAAGGTGGCATTGATTATTTACTGCTTTTACATTTTATTTTGTCCGTGGAGAAACAGATGGGTTGTATGTGAGTGACACTAGTCTTAGGAGCTAAGGACACATTTTTGGTTTGTTTTTGGTATTAAAATGGCCAGGAATGCAAGGCTTCAAGAAACATTTTTTGAGACAAATTCTGCCACCCACTTTCCTCCTTTTATATAACCCCTCTTAAAAATAAACAAAATCCTGTAGCTAAACTGTATGCTGAATCATCACAGCAGGATGTCAAAAAGGATTAAAACAATGTCAAAAATGATTGAAACTACTGGAAAGACAGAGAGTTCTGTCCCATAAACCTAGCATTCTTGTTGAGACTCTGAGGAGACTAAGTCTAATCTGTCTATGACTGGGAAATCCATAAAGAAAGAGGTGAGGAGAGATAATGTAGCCAAAGAGAAGCATTTCAGGAAGGGAGATTCTGAAATCTAGTAGCAGAGAGAATGGGGAGGACTCCCCCACATGAGAACAGGAGCTGGGACACAGATCTCTCACTATGATGATAATGGGTGAGGCATGAAGTAGGTGGTCAGAGCCTGAGATGCTAGCTTTGCAAAAAGCAGTGAGCATCTACCCCGATACCTGGAAATTGAGTCTTCAAATTGTATCCGTTCATACATGCAGGAAAATGGCCAAGGATGAAACTATTTAGTATAACTAAAAAGACTGGCAGTGTGGGCCTCTGACACTGAGTCACAAGTGATTTGGATTCCAATCATTCATTTATTCATGAATATTTATTGAGGGACTGCTATGAATTTAGCACCATTCTTGACCCTAGATATACAGTGGAGAGAACAAAAGAGATGAGATTCCTGCCCTCATGGAGCTTATAGTCAAGTGGGATAAGACAGATCTAATAGGAGAACAAATGAATGGATGGGATGTTTTAGAGGATGGTAGGTACCATAAAGCAGTACCAGATAGGAAGGAAAGTGGCTGAAGAGTTGAAAGTCCTTCCTAAGCAGTTTGAGAGAGACCTGAATGAGGAGAAGCAGTCACCCATCCATGTGTAGAGCCAGAAGCAGAATATTCTGGATGGGTCAGCATGTACAGGGAGCATGAGGCAGGAATGACCCGGAAGAACGCCACTGTGGCTGGACAGAATGAGAGGAGATGTGATCTAAGAGGTGGGCAAGAACAGTCACTCAGGGCTTTGCAGGCCATGGTGTGGGGTATAGATTTTATTCTAAGTGGATGAGAAGCAGAAGAGAGACATGACGTGATGCATGTCTTATGCAGCTCCCTTTAGCTCCTGGGGGCGGAGAGGCAAGAAGGGAAGCTGCCCCACCCCCCTGTTGGGAGACAGTGCCCATTAAGAGAGGAGGTTTTCGTAGATGTGGATGGTCTCCATGGAGATGGGCAGCAGTCAGGGACTCATGGCGCACTTTGCAGATGGACCTACAGGTCTTGACCAACTACGTGTGAACAGGAAGAGACACAAGAGTTGAAGGAAGTTTCCTGGATTTTGTACAGTATGCCATGATGCCATGAACTCAGACTGGATGACAGGGGACAAGAGGAAAAAGACTTTTTGGGGAAAATTAAAAGTTCTGTACAAACTGGATGACAGGGTAGAAAAGGAAAAAAGACTTTTGGAGGCAAAAAAGAAAGGGGGGGGGGGTCCGTATTAGCCATATTGAGTTTGAGATGCTAGTGGACAGCCAAGTGTAAATGCCATATTTGAGGATAGATACTGGAATTTGAAGCTCAGTGGGGAGGTCAGAGATAAAAATAGAAATTTGGGAGGCATGGATGTGCAGTTGGGTTTTAAAACCATGGAGATAGTCTGCCTTTTTTTTTTTTTTTTGAACAGACAATATCTAAACCAAAATAAACAAAACACCCGCAAAATTCCATTCCAGTCACTGTTTTACCTTCAGACTTTCAGATACCATTCTCTTTCAAGGCCATTGCTGTTAAATACATATTTCATTGGATATGTTCACATCCCCTGTTACTATCAGGAACGCCCTTCACTTCAAGTCTTGATCGGTTTCTCTATCTCTAGTTTTGTTTCTGTACCTTCAGACCCTTAGACAAAGGCAGCTGATGCTTTATAATTCCCCCAGGCCATGAGTGTCTTAATGAGGACCCCGAAGAAGCATCTGAAGAGTTAGACAATAATTTATTTGAGCATGAGCAGAAAGATCCATATTTAGATAATTCTCTTCCCACAGTGTCATTATCTCAATACTTCTGCTGACAGCCTTAGAGATAATAGCATTCAAAATGTAAATAATGGAACAATACACATGGTAATGAGGGAGAATCAGAAAATACAGTAGTAATGAAAAAATCACAAGACAGCGATTCTAATATTGTAAATACACAAGTTTGCATTAGTGACAGATTATCTCTGTAATGCCAAGCTGAAATAATTTAGAAGCCAGCGTAACAACTGCTGAACAACATACAAGGTGTCAATCTAGTGCCAGTTAATCCATTTAGAGGATGAGGCAGGCTCTGAATAATTAGGAGTGTACGTGGATCGGGAATGGACAGGTTGCTGGAAGTAGGAGAGTGGCTGACCGTACATTGACTGACATAAAGAGTGCTTCTGGGCAGGAGCACTAGGAAATCAGAGGCAGAAAAGTATCAAAAGCCACTGACTTGGCTACAAATGCAAAAAATGTATCAAAAAACCCCCATTGTAACCACTTTGTTGAATCGCTGAAATCTGTTTCCTACAAATAGGAAAGGGCTTAATTATTTTCCAACCTTACTCTTCCAACATGCTGTGTTGGATTTCTTTTTCCGTACCCCTTGGTTTCCTTGTAGGCAGAATTCATGCTCTTCCAATATCAGAAGAGTCACATCTTATTAATCAAGACTCATGTCTTGGTAGTAAAAGTTTCAGTGTTGTCTAAATCAGTGTCGCTTTTAATGACACTCCCTTCCTGTTGTTTTTAGGCCTGACTTGCCACAGAGGGCAGCACTTGGTGTGTTCTCTCACTTCTCCTTGTTCTTCACGTCAACCCCAAATATCACTCCTGAGTTTTCCAGAGGGGAGGAGAAAGTTGACTCAAGGAAATCTTGACTTGCTGGGATTCAATGTCGTTGCCTCTTAGAGCAGAGGTTCGGATGGTGGGTCCTTCATGGGACACATTTATGTGGTGACTTGGAAGCCTTCTGGGAGCTCTGACTTGGGCCATGTTCTCCTCAATCTTCTGAGATGCATGCACCCCCACTCCACCACCAGTATTATACCTCTAAGCTTCTTAATGCTGGGGTCCCTATGGCCCAACAAGCCATCTCCTTGGGTAGGATATATCCACTTCCTAATCCCTGGAATCTGAATGGTAATGGTAAATGAGCCTTTGTAGGTTTGAATAAATTAAGGATCTTGAGATGGGGAGATTAGCCTGGATTATCTAGCTGGATCCAGTGTAATTATAAGGATCTGTGTGAGAGGGGGGCCTGGAGGGTTGGAGTCATATCCAGAACATGTTAGGACAGAAGCAGATGTCAGAGAAGACAGAAGGTGCTGCACTGCTGGCTTTGAAAATGTAGGAAGGGAACATAAGCCAGGCAACATAAGCAGTTTCTAGAAGCTAGAAAAGACAGGAAACAGATTCTACCCTAGAACTCTAGAATGTAAGTGGCCCCAGAGACTCATTCTAGCCCTCTGACCTCCAGAACTTTGAGAGAATAAATTTGTGTTGTTTTAAGCCATGACATTTGTGGAATTCATTACAGTAGTAACAGGAAACCAATATAGGTACTTTCCAGATGGCTTGGGTTTTGCCTGACATCCTTTTGGGCTGGTCTTGCCAGATGATCCTTGCACAGACTGCTCCTACAAGTGTTCCACCTCCTCACCCTTCCACAATGGCTCTGGCCCATCGCCCATCTTTAGAATTCTGAAGGCAGAGGTAGGCTCAAGTTTCAAGGTGCCCTGTTGCCTCCCAAACTCAAGGGAAGCATGTCAGACTCTCCCAAGGATGTTTTCACAGTGGCATTTGAACTGCTGCTTGTGACTATTCACATTGAAGGGAAATGGGCATCTTTTTCTTATTCTTCTAATTATCATGAGTAGTCTACAGAACCTTCTATACTTTCTTTAAAAGGGGAGAGTCCTCACTACACCCCACTGAGAAAAGTCAAAATGTGTCTAAGACCTGGTCATTACTAAATCTGAAGATTCCCCCCTGCAACTGCTAGCCAGCTGTTTGTATAGGCTCTTTGGGGTATTTGGAGATGAGGACTGATTTTTGTCAACCTTTAATAATTCACATGGATGTAGTTAGCAGGTTTTTATAATATAAGGCTATCTAATGCTTTTTGTCCTGCTTAGGACTTAATTTCAAATTTCAAGGTAACAAGACAAGTTCTATTTAACATATTGAACAGTTAGTAAGCTGAGTTCAAGGCTGATCTTCTAAATCAGATCAGAGATTTGATTTAGAGAGAGAATCTAAATCAAGAAAGAAAGGGTGAGAAAGAAAGAGAGAAAGGGTGTGTATTCTTGGATTTGAAAATTCTAGGACAGTCATTTCTATTTAAAATATGTATATTTCTGCTTAAAATTCTTTAGTAAGTGTCTACATCTTTGGGGTAACAACCTTCAAAATACTTTAAAAATGCAGGCAAGTGGGATTATAGATAATGAATAAGGGTTAATCTTTCTTACTATGGTGTTTACTAAATTGATGATAATAATATTTTTCTAGTGGCTAGCACAGTGCCTGGCACTAAACAGGCACTCAGCATATGTTTGTTGAGTAACTGAATGAATAAATCAATCATTATATCCATTTGTGTCTTAATAAATAAACTACCAGCTCCTGAAATAAGATGTCATACACAGCTTGATCTGGGAAAGACTACTTAGGGGGAAGACTGAAATAAGGCATTCTTTTTGTTGTTGTTGATGTTTATTTATTTGTAAGAGAGAGAGAGAGAGAGAGACAGAGCTCAAGTGGGGGGAGGGACAGAGAGAGAGGAAGGCAGAATCCAAAGCATGTTCTAGGCTCTGAGATGTCAGCACAGAGCCCGACATGGGGCTCAAACTCACAAACCATGGAATCATGACCCGAACTCACGAACCATGAGATCATGACCTGAGGCAACGTTGGAAGCTTAACCAAATGAGCCACCCAGGTGCCCCTGAAATAAGGCTATAAAAGCTATGTATATATATATATATATATAAAGCTAGCATGAAGGGTAAGGACTCTGGAATGCAGGAGGTTGGGGAAAATATTCAGGAGGGAAGTGAGAGCCTGATAAGGACCTCATCTGCTTTGGACTTTTCCTTCTTGTTTTTGACTCTGACTGTTAAGAATGTACAAATGTTCATCAACACATTTATTATGTCAAGCCTAGAGCAGTAACGAGGAGGCCTTTGGTAAAACAAAACACTAAAAATAGTTGTGTTATTTCCCCCACGAAATAAAAGACTAAATTTGGTTTCTGTCTTGATATGGGGTATTGGTATCTGGCCATTTGGGAGTCATTTCAGAAGACATTCTGTGTATCGTCATAGATAATGGAAATAGAACTCTTGGCTGAGCTTCCAGGGACCACATGGGGTCATTTGGAAGCTTTTATTTGGTTTAGTGCAGGAGGATCCATGCTCTGTATAAAAAGTGAAGCCTCGTAGATGTGTTACCCATGTTTCTATCTTACCTGCATTCTGTCCTTCCATGGCATCTTACAGGTTTTGACCCTGAGATTTTTAAAAAATAAGCTGAAAATGCAATACAATAAAGGTTGCTAATAACCAAATGTTTTAACTAGGATATTCAAAGTATCCTAACCAGTCAACACTTAGACCAAGTTCTAAATTAGAATCATAAGAATTAAATTAATGTGTAGGAACCAGGCACAGATATATAAGATTATTTTACTTTTAAGATATTTATTTAAGTTATACTCTGAAGATAGCATTTCATTATGTTTAATACTTAATGTAAATTTTTTTCACTCACATATTTAGTTGTATCATGGAGAAGTTTATAAATATCTGATTATATTGATAAATTTAGTGATAAAAATTGATTCAATTTGTCATAAAAACATAGATTTGATTTATTTTAATTTTTATTTGATTTTATTTTTTTAACATTTACTCATTTTTGAGAGACAGAGAGAGACAGAGTGCATGCAGGGGTAGGGCAGAGAGAGAGGGAGACACAGAATCCAAAGCAGGCTCCAGGCTCTGAGCTGTCAGCATGGAGCCTGACACAGGGCTCGAACTTGAACCCTGTGGTATAGTTGTATACCTTACCAACTTTAAATTATTCAAATATAGTAAAATAAACTTATGCTTAGAGTTAAGTTGAATATAACAAAAACTTTCTTTGAAAATGAAAAAACACCCTTTGTCTTTCTTAGGTGTGAGAATTACCTTGTGAACATTTATAGTGATACTTGCAGAGCACAGATGTGTTGGTTAATAAACAGTGCTGGAACCATTACTACAATGAATGAAATATTGAACTAGTTGAAGTGTATCCAGGAAGTAAATTGTAGTGCATATTGTGATGTGCTAAGTTAAAGAATTTTTAAACTTGGCAATTACCCTTGACAGCTACATGTACTATTTAAATGAGATATTGCTCTAAATTACTAAATGTTTAATTAAAGGGGCACCTGGGTGGCTCAGTCGGTTGAGTGTTCAGCTCTTAATTTTGGCTCAGGTCATGACCCCAGGGTGGTGGGGTGGAGCCCTGCATCAAGCCCTGCATCAGGCTCTGCACCGAGCATGGAGCTTGCTTAAGATTCTCTCTCTCCCTCTGCCCCTCTCCCCTGTTCATGCTCTCTCTCTCTCTCTCTCTCTCTCTCTCTCTCAAAAGTAAAAAAATGAAAAACAATTAAGTAAGTACTTAAAGGGGTATTAAATTTGTGTAGCTGTGGGTCAACGAATGATTTCTAAATAATAGATTTTTATTTATTTATTTTTTTGTGTGTGGAGGAAAGAAGAGTAAGGGAAGGAGATTAAAATAAAAAAAGTGAAACAATGTACTTAGTGGGAGAGCTTGGGCCTCTTAGTAGCTGCGTGTACAAGACAATTTATTACTTCTTGTGCCTTAATTTCTTCAATAATAGAGTAAATAATTCCTGCCTTCCAGGACACTTATAAAAACTAAATAATGTATATAAAGTGAACCGCTTAGTGCCTGGACTGTACTTTTGGCACAACAAATGGTAATTCTTTTCTCTTCCCTAAAGAAACCAAACACACATGAGACTGTCCAAATGGAATCATAAAATTATAGAATTTTAGAGATATATGGCTCATTTAGAAATTACCTATTGCAATTCCTTTTATTTTGGACATGCAAAATAGGTTTTGGGGATCAGAAGCAGCCCATGAAGAGCGAGAGGAGGAATTTATTTGCCTAGTCTCATTTCGCATCTCATTTCTCAATGGTCACATTTGCTCCATAGGAGGCTCAGGCTCTCCCGCTTCCAGGTAGGATTATGCAGCAGCCTTGGGGTCCATTCAGCAAGCCAGAGCCCTAGGGTACAGATTTCACCTAACGATTAAGGGACTTTGCTAACTAATGGCTAAACACAAATGGAGGTGGTCAAGGGAATCTGAAAAAAAAAATTTGCACCCAGTACACATGCATTATCAAACTGAATCCTTAAAACAGTCTTAGGATATCAGTATTACTATTTTTTTCATTGTTGTATCCCAACAATGGCACCCTGTGGGCAGTCAGTACATGTCGGTCATCTGAATTACTGAATGACTAAATGAACAGATAAATAAAACTCTACTTCCTATGTCCCAACTCAAGACACTTCCCATTATGTTGTAGTGCCCCATGTCGAAACGATCCTGCATTTGTATTTTTGCAGAGTCTGACATAGCAAGTAAGCAAAAGATCGAGAGTCATATTCATGTACCTGGTCCATCTGTCGTAAGAAAACATGGGACCATTCAAATGGATCTTCATTTGGAACTAGAACATCAAGCTCAACTGCTTTCAGGGACCCATCAGATAATGTAAATGAATAAGTCCAATATAAAAGCAATAGGTCACAGACAGTGCAAGTGCCACCCCATGTCACTGAAATTTAAACTTCAGTCAAATAAAACAGGTCTGAGGCCAAAGTAGGGCCTTACCAATTAGCTCTTCACTTTACATTAATTTGCCTTATGTTATTACAAAAAGATTGGATGTCTATAACCAAAACAGAAAGTTTTTTTTTTTAAAGAAAATTAAGATTACCTGATGTTTATACTAAATTAGTATGTACAATCACCAGAAGTATCTTTCCCAAAATGTCGCAAAGCCTTTTTAGGACATCTTCTGGCATTCCTGGCTGGACTTCTTTCCATTCTCTCTGGGGTCTGTCAGCCCAGACCTGGAGCCTGGGATCTAACATATTACCCCTAAGAAGCATTGGTATGCATATTAGGAATATGTAATGAATCTTAATAGCATTAACTTATTATCCCAGAATGCTCAGTCATACTAATGCAGGTTTGCACTGGCACACACATGCTCGTAATTACGGAAGGGATATTTCTTTACCCTTCTATCTGGGCTTCTCTGATAAGTTGTTATGCAGCTGGCATTCAATGCAAATTGGAGTTTGGTGGCTTCTGATATGCATACTCTTACTAATCAGCAGATTACTTGTGTGGAGGCTGCCCACCCCTAAGCTATGCTGTCACATTTAGAATAAATAATAGAGTCTTGCTTTGAATTTATAAAATACTGAATAGCCTAGTTCAGACTCATAAAGTAAAGCTTGGTGAGTATGGTTTTCCTGTGTAAAAAGGACATTTGCTAGACGTAAAGCCTGGAAAATGAACACTACCCTATCATTTTAGCAGTGATTACCATTGAGCAAAATTTGGCCTAAAGTGGTTACAGCAACTGAAAGTACAGAAAAGTTATTAATGTAATATGGTCCCTGTGGTCTGGACCAATAAAACCTTTACTGAAAATGCTAACTATCTCCATTACAACTGGAAGATTAAGTTTCAAATACCCGTTCAAATTGACTTTAAGCTATTGGGTCTTCATTATAGAGAGTGTCCTTAACTCAGACTGGTGACTTTAGTATATTCATTTCTTGACGATGAGCAAAAAGAACTATTGACAAATAATAGGTTCTGAATAAATAACAGCAAGAGAAAAACTTTAGTAAGTACAACTGAAGAATTTTTTGGTAAAATTTGGAATGAGCTGGAGAGATGAAAACAATTCAATTTCAGGGAAAATGTTAATAAAAATAGGTTCTATGAATTATATTAGAACAGTGAAACTCTGGAATGACTTTAAGTAATCATCATCTTGGCTCTGAAAGGATTTTCTTCTTAGATGAGAAAACTGAGATGCATAGATGTTATTTATTCACCTGATAAATGGTAAAGTTGGCATTTTAGACTTACCTCTTGTGGACTCCAAAATCTTTGTTCTTGGCCCCATCCATAACCACCAGGATGTCTTGGTGGCAGGTTGAGAACAGTGTTAGGTAAACAGAAATGTGAACCTGGCTCTGAAGAGGGCAGTTGTTGTTTTTTTTTTTTCAGACCTCTGTTTACAGCTACAGCTTGATGTTAAAAGAAAACATGCTTTCAAAATGTAAAAAAAATAAAATAAAATAAAATAAAAACAAAACAAACAAAAAACATTGTGCTCCTGGGTTTTCAATAAGGATCTTCTTCTAAAACAATTTAGGTAAAACCAGAAGGTTGTTCAATACAAGTGAAGGCAGATGTTAAATTTACAATAGTCTGACACCTGTGCAAAATACATATGTACTACCAGATGTCAACTTTGTCCCTAAGAACCAGATTCTTCTTTTTTTTTTTAAGTTTGTTTATTTTTGAGAGAGAGAGAGTGAGCTGAGGAGGAGCAGAGAGAGAGAGGGAGACAGAGAATCCCAAGCAGGCTCTACTCTGTCAGCAAAGAACCACTGTCAGTAAAGAGCCCAATAGGGGTAGGGGCTTGAAATCAGGAAGCATGAGGTCATGACCTGTGCCAAAATCAAGAGTCAGATGCTTAACTGACTGAGCCACCCAGGCGCTCCAGAACCGGATTCTTCTAATCTTTTAGGAAAAAGATACACAGTTTCTGTGAGTGAATTATCATGTACAAACAAGTTTATTTTTTGCATCTTCAACTACTAAGGGGCAATTCCCACTACTCCGGTTTAATCCTTAGACAGCCAGTGTCACTCTAGATTCTTGACAGTTTATGCTGCTAATTATAAATGTAAATATACATGTGTCAGAATAAAGAAAGATACTTAGAGATTTGAGAGAAGCCTTTTTTAGACAGCATATGGTCAAGATACTTTTCAGATCACCTATCAAGTGACTTTTGAATAGTAAACAAGAATATTATTTATTGGATTATTATTTGATTGGATTAGTATTTTTTGAACTGAGGCATCTATAGTGCTATATGTATTCAGATACCAAGGTGGGTGACCATTACCTAAACCATCTTTATCCTTGGTAGTGTAGTTCATCTTTGTATCTAGGCTGTATTAATTTTCTAATGCTATATCACAAATTGCCACATACGTAATGGCTTAAAACAACACCCATTCATTAGCTCACAGTCTTTTATATGACAAGCCCAGGACAGCAAGGCTGAATTTTCTGCCCAAGGTCTCATAAGGTCAAAATCAAGGTGTTGGCAGAACTGAGTTCATGTTCTGAGACAAGGGAGGAGAATCTACTTCCAACTTATTCTTGTTGGCAGAATTACATTTCCTGCAGCTATTGGACTAAAGTCCCCATGTCCTTGCTGATTTCTAGCTGGGAACTATTCACAGCATCTAGAGGCTGCGGTCAGGTCCTTTCCATGAGGCCCCTTCTGTCTTCAAGCCAAGAACCTTGTTTCAACCCCTTCTTCTGCCAGAAATCTGATTTCCGTCTCCACTGCTCACTACAGAAAACCATCTGCTTTTAAAGGGCTCATGTGATTAGGTCAGGCTCACCTAAATGAATTTCCCTTTTCATTAACCAAAGTCAACTGACTATAAACTTAACTACATCTGCAAAAGTCCCTTTTGCCATTGTATTAGAGTTCTCTAGAGAAACAGAACCAGTGGGTTATTGAATCTAAACATAGGCCAAAGCTTCTTGGTCCACTCCATCTAGCTCAAATGAGGTCAGGAACAAAATGGTCAGGCCTTAGTGGCAGGGGAATAGTAGAGTGCAGAAAGGGTTAACCAAAGGTGAACTGAATCAAATTGAGGATATGGCTTTGCTCCAGCTCAGTTTAGTTTGACTTTGAAAAAAATCTAAATCCTCATCCACTTACTCTAAATGCCAAAAAGAGAAAAAGGCTTAAATTATCTGGAAAATAAAATAAAGCAAAAAATAATCATACTTCAGCCTCTATTCCTTTATACACAATGCCTGTAACTCAATTAAAACATATGGAAACATTCAAGGAATCAGGAAAATATGACCCATAATCAAAAGAAAAAGTAGTCAGCAAGAGCAGACCCACAAACACTTGGAGCCCCAGAAAAAAATTCATATAAAGAATATTTCAATAAGTAATGAGCAAAACTTCTCTAGTTCTTAAAAGTTCATTGAATGCTTCTCATAGCCTGAACTCCCATACCACATCACACCACACGTACACATGTACACACACAGGTATGTAATTATCAATTTGCTGAAATCCAAAACAAAAGAGAAAAATATTAAAATCAGCAAGAGAATAAAAACACATTAATACTTATTTTGCTTAGCATAATACACTCTAATTCCATCCATGTTGTTGCAAATGGCAGGATTTCATTCTTTTTGATGAATGCATAATATTTCATTATATACATATACCATATCTTCCTTATCCATTCATCAGTGGACTCACTCAATGGAAATTACAGATCAAAAAATCAATTGTTATTTCTAGGTATGAAACATTAGTCAAGAAAATAGCTTTCTTTTTTTATTAAAATTTTTTTTAATGTTTATTTTTGAGAGACAGAGAGTATGAATGGGGGAGGGGCAGAGAGAGGGACACACAGAATCCGAAGCAGGCTCCAGGCTCTGAGCTGTCAGCACAGAGCCTGTCACGGGGCTCGAACTCACGGGCCGTGAGATCATGACCTGAGCTGAAGTTGGAGGCTTGACCGACCGAGCCACCCAGGCGTCCCAGGAAAATAACTTTTATTAATGACAAGTAGTACTTATTTGAAAGTCAATGATACTTATTGGAGAAAATCATCTCATATTGGTAAATTCAACTCAGTGGAATGTCTTCTCTTCTTGGTCAATGGATTGTCTCATCAAGGACTATGTTTGTTTGGAAAATATGGCAAAAACTGAGCAGGCACTGGAAAATTGAAGTGTGTGTATGTGTGTGTGTGTGTGTGTGTGTGTGTGTGTGTGTTTGTGTATGTATGTATATTTGTAGGAATGTCATGGGTTAGAAATGTGAATACCTTATTTGGAATAAATTTAATATAAGAAGGATTATAGTAGTATCCTAAAATATTGATATTAAAAGATCTTTTTTGTACTAGGTTTATAAAACATTGGAATTTTATAGTAATTTCTAGGCTTTCTATATTATTGTTTACTCGTTGTCAGCTCACTTTTTACTAAAATATGGGGAAACAATATGGAGGTTCCTCAAAATGTTAAAAATAGAACCAGCCTACAACCTAGAAATTGCACTACTGGGTATTTACCCAAATGATACAAAAATACTGATTTGAAGGGATACATGCACCCCAGTCTTTATAGCAGTATTATCAACAATAGCCAAATTATGGAAAGAGCCCAAATGTCCATTGACTGATGAATGGATAAAAAATATGTGATATTTATACATATATATGTATATAATGGAATATTACTCAGCCATCAAAAAGAGAATAAAATCTTGCCATTTGCAATAATGTGGATGAAGCTAAAGTGTGTTCTACTAAGCGAAACAAGTCAGAGAAAGACAAATACCCTATGATTTCACTCATATATGGAATTTAAGAAACAAACAGATGAACATAGGGGAAGGAAAAAAAAGATGGAAACAAACCATAAGAGACTCTTAACTATAGAGAACAAACTGAGGGTTGCTGGAGGGGAGTTAGTGGGGGATGAATTAAATGGGTGATGGGCATTAAGGAGTGCACTTGTGAGGAGCACTGGGTGTTATATGTGACAACACTAAATTCTACTCCTGAAACCAATATTATGCTATATGTTAACTAAGTAGAATTTAAATAAAAACTTTTTTAAAAAAGGGTGGGGTGCCTGGGTGGCTCAGGCAGTTAAGCTTTGGACTCTTGAGTATGGCTCAGGTCATGACCTCGTGGTTCGTCAGATCAAGCCCCATGTCAGTCTCTGGTCTGATGGCGTGAAGCCTGCTTGGGATTCTCTTTCTCCCTCTCCATCTGCCCCTTCCCCACTTATGCTCTCTCTCTCAAAATAAATAAACTTTTTTTTTAAATAAAGGGCATACATTTTCTAATTATAAAAAATAAAAACTATGAAATCAAATTATAAAACAAAAACAAAAGATAAAATACGATAACACTTAAAATAACAAAAAACAAGGTCTCTATGAAGGACTGGAGAATTTTAAGGACTGCAAAGAACTTGAATTAAATACACTATGACCTTTGGAAAAAAAGAGAGAGAGAGGGCGAACTTATTTTTTACAGAAGTTTTAAATTCATAGAAAAATTGAGCAGAAAGTATAGAGTTCTCATATACTCCCTACACATGCATAGTCTCTCCCATTATCAACATCTCCCACAGGAGTGGTACATTTTGTTACAACTGATGAATCTACATTAACACATCATTGTCACCCAAAGTTCATGGTTCATACGTTAGGATCTGTTCTTGGTGTAGTAAATTTTATGGATTTGGACAAATATATTATAACATGTATCCACCATTATAGTATCAGAGTATTTTTAATGCCATAAAATTTCTCTGTGCTCTGCCTGTCAGTCTCTCTCTCTCAAACCCCTGGAACCACTCATCTTTTTACTGTCTCCATAGTTTAGCCTTTTTCAGGATGTCACATAGTTGGCATCACACAGTATGTAACCTTTTCAGATTGGTGTTTTTCACTTAATAATATGCATTTAAGATTCTTCCGTATATTTTCAAGTTTCAATAGCTCATTTCACATTGAATAATATTTCATTGTCTGGATGTACTACAGTTTTTTCACCTGTTGAAGGACATCTTGGTTGCTTCCAACTTTTGGCAATTATGAATAAAGATGTTATAAACATCTATGTGCATGTTTTTGTTTGAATGTAAGTTCTCCACTTCTTTGGGTAAATACCAAGGAGTATGATTGCTGGATTGTATGGGCAGAGTATGTTTAGTTTTGTAGGAAACTGCCAAATTATTTTCCAAAGTGGCTATAAATGAGAATTTCTGTTGCACAACATCCTCACCAGAATTTGGTATTGTCAGTGTTCTGGATTTTGGTCATTCTAACAGATGTAAAAATTATCTCATTGTTGTTTTAATTTGCATTTCCCTGATGACCTATGTTGTGGAATATGTTTTCATATGCTTATTTTCCACCCGTATGTCTTCTTGGGTGAAGTATCTGTTAAGGTTTTTAGCCCATTTATAATCAGGTTGGTAATTTTCTTATTGTTGAGTTTTAAAGAATTCTTCCTATATTATGGAAAACAGTCCTTTGTTAGATACGTATTTTGCAAATATTTTCTCTCAATCTTTGGCTTGTGTTTTAATTATGCCTGTGTTTTTCACAGAGAATAAATTTTTAATTTTAATAAAGTTTAGCTCATCAATTCTTTTGTTCATGGATTGTATCTTTTATATATATATATATATATATATATATATATATATATATATATATATGTCGTTGTCAAACCCAAAGTTATCTAGATTTTTCTCCTAGCTTATATTCTAGGCATTTTATAGTTTTGTGTTCTATATTTAGGTAAGTGATCCACTTTGAGCTAATTTTGGTTAAAAGTGTATGGTCTATTTCTGGTTCATTTTTTTTTTGCATGTTCATGTCTATTTGTTTCAGCACCACTTGTTGAAAAGATTATCTTTGCTCCATTTTGTCTTTGCTCCATTGTCAAAGATAAGTTTACTGTCTTTGTGTAAATCATCCGTTCTGTTCCTTTCATCTATTTGTCTATTCTTTCACTGTTACCATTTTGTATTGATTATTATAACTTTATACTAAGTCTTGAAGCCAGGTAGTGTTAGTTCTCCAACTTTGTTCTTTTCCTTCAATAATGTATTGGCTAGTCTGGATCTTTTGCCCCTCCATATAAACTTTGGAATGAATTTCTTAAAAAAAATTTTTTTTTAATGTTTGTTTATTTTTTAGAGAGATAGAGACAGAGTTTGAGTTGGGGAGGGGCAGAGAGAGAGGGAGACACAGAATCCAAAGCAGGCTCGGAGCTGTTAGCACAGAACCCAATGCAGGGCTCAAACCCATGAACTGTGACCTGAGCCGAAGTCAGATGCTTAACTGACTGAGCCACCCACACGCCCCTAGAATAAGTTTCTCAATGTCCACAAAATAACTTGTTGGGATTTTGATTGAGATTGCATTGGCTTTATAGATCAAGTTGGGGAGAACTGACATCTGGACAAATTAAGTATTTCTATCTGTGAACATTTATTTAATTCTTCATTGATTTCATCTATCAGAGTTTTGTAGATAGATAGATCTTCCTCATATAGATCTTATATTTTGTGAGATTTATACCTAAGTATTTTATTTTTTGGTTGCTAATGTGAATTCTTAAATTTTAAATTTCACTTGTTCATTGCTGGTATATAGGATAGCAATTGATTTTTATATATTAACTTTGTATCCTGCAACTTTGCTATAATTTCTTATTAGTTCCAAGAGATTTTGTTGTTGTTGCTGATTCTTTTGGATTTTCTACTTAGACAATCATGTCATTTGTGAACAAAGAAATTTTATTTCTTCTTTCCCAATCTGTATGCCTTTTATTTCCTTTTCTTGTCTTATTTTATTAGCTTGGACTTCCAACAAAATGTTGAAAAGTAGTGCTAACAGAGAACATTCCTGCATTCTTCTTCCTGTCTTAGAGGGAAAACTTCTAGGTTCTCATCATTAAGTACAATGTTAGCTGCAGTTGTTTTGTAGACGTTCTTTATCAAGTTGATGAAGTTTCTATTCTAGCATCCCAAGTGTTTTTATTATGAATGGGTGTTGGATTTTGTCATATGCATTTTCTGCATTTGTTGATACAATAATGTGATTTTTCTTATTTAACCTATTGAGATAATGGATTACATTAATTGATTTTTGAACATTGTACCAGTCTGCATAATCTCACTTGGTCATGGTGTATAATTCTTTTTATACCTTGTTGAATTCAGTTTTATATATATATATTTTTTGAGGATTTTCCTTGTATTTTCATAAGAGACATTGGTCTGTAGTTTTCTTGTAATTTCTTTGTCTGGTTTTGATATTAAGGTAATCTGCCTCCACAGAATGAGTTAGGAAACATTCCTTCTGCTTCCAACTTTTCAAAGAGATCGTAGAGAATAGATAGAATTTCTTCCTTAAATGTTTGGTAGAATTCGCTTGTGATACCATTTGGATTGGGTGATTTTTGTTTTGGAAAGATACTATCAATTGAATTTCCTTAATAAATATAGGCCTGCCCAGATTATCTGTTTCTTCTTGTGTGAGTTTTGACAGATTTTGTCTTCCAAGGAATTAACCCATTTCACCTAGGCTATCAGATTTGTGGGTAAATAATTATTCAGAGTTGCATGTTTCTCTTTAGATAATGATTATTTGCATCTCTATTCCAGTAACATTTATGATTAATTGTTCATAATCTTGAGTAGCAGCATTAGGAGTTGAGTGTCTGTATGCCAAACTTTCTATTCAGAAAGAATAGCTAGGAGGGTTTTCATGAGTCAGGATGGCATATCACCATGTATTTTTAAAAAGTTTTTATTTTATTTATTTTGAGAGAGAGAGAGGGAGAGAGCATGCATACACATGCAAACACACACGTGTGAGGGGAGGGGCAGAGAGGGAGAGAGAGAATCCCAAGCAGGCTGTGCGCTGTCAGCACAGAGCCAGATGTGGGGCTCAAACTCACAAATCATGAAATATTGACCTGAGCCAAAATCAAGAATTAGACGCTTAACTGACTGAGCCACCCAGGAGCCCCATAGCACCATGAATTTGTAATCTCCACAGATATTTACCTTACTATTAGATGTGCTCACTTATTTGTTCACTCACACATTTGAGTTTTAAGTAAGCATCTTGGAAAGACCAACCTCTATTGTAAGGTTCAGGAACTCTATGGTAGCTACAACTGAGTTGGCATAGTTTATTAAATATAGGTTATTCACTTGAGAAAATTAATATTTTTACCCTTTGGCCAAAACATACATTTGTAGCTTTCAAGCAGGCTTGGTATGATCTTGCCAGGATATCATGTGTTGTCTTATTTAAAAAGCACCAAGAAATGGAAATGTTCTGATGCCAGACTACTGTATGATTGTCTTATTTGAGCCATAGGTCAAAACCCACACACATATAGGTGGAGGAGGAATTTTTCCTAAAGGGAATGGAAAGTTGTTAGTCTGGCATCAGGAAATAAAGACCTCCACGCTGGCCATGCATGGGGGTAGGGGTAATAGAAGTGGTAAGCTGCCCCCTAGCATATGATTCTAGGCTGGAAGCAAAAGAAAAACTGACCAAGAAGTGTCCCTAGAATGGATCTGAGTCTAACAGGACTTTTAGGCTAGTTTGTTATACTTGAAGTTTTCATAAGTTCTTGTTGAAAGATATAGCCCAGTCTCTCCTATCGTAGCATATTTAGAGAAATAGATAATAGGATTGCATTGTTTTTTCTTTTATCTATTTTCAATATTGCCCACTAGTTATGCCCATTAAGTGTCATGGAGCCCAGCAGAGAGCTCCCAAGGATCACCTGAGGCAAAGAGCTGACAAGTTAAGAAGGCTGGTTGGAAAAATCTGATGGACTCATGAGAGACAGGACAGTGCCTTAAAACCTCTAATAGATAGTTGGGGAAAATGTCAAAAGGAGCTAATTTCAGGCAAAAATGCAGACGTGCGGCATATAATTTGGATTAGACATGCAAATACAGAAACTCAAGGACTTACCAAAATAGTACCATTGGCACCCAGAACAACATTTGGATGGGTTGAGTTAGGAGATGAACAAGTCTGCATATAACACTTTCTGGTATTTCACTTCTGCTGTCATTTTTCTTCTTTTCGTAAAGTATTATAATTTTTTTTTTAATTTTTTTTTCAACGTTTATTTATTTTTGGGACAGAGAGAGACAGAGCATGAACGGGGGAGGGGCAGAGAGAGAGGGAGACACAGAATCGGAAACAAGCTCCAGGCTCTGAGCCATCAGCCCAGAGCCCGACGCGGGGCTCAAACTCCCGGACCGCGAGATTGTGACCTGGCTGAAGTCGGACGCTTAACCGACTGCGCCACCCAGGCGCCCCAAGTATTATAATTTTTAAAAATATGATCATTTGCTTTGTCCCCAATTCACCAAATTAAGGATTTTTTAGAGAGGAAAGAAACACAAAATAAAGGAACTTAATTGTGATCAGTCTTTATTTCCTAACATATGCCTAGTACTGTCCTACACATTCAGTAAGTTCTGGCGACAGAGATTACTATAGTATGGCATAGTCCTTAAGGGCCTGGCCTCAATAATCAGCCTAATTGGGTTGAAATCCAGGTCCCACCTGTATTAACCAATGTTAATTATGATATAAACTATGCTACATGTAAGTTTCATTTGAGGCAGACATGACCCCTTGCAACTAGATGCTGATATCCTGTGACTAATTTTAGCTGATAGGATATAAGCAGGGGTAATATGTTTCACTTCTAAGTTGGGGTAGTTGTATGTCTCGTGTGCCTTCCTCATGTTCTGTACCTCTCAACTCCATCTCTACCTGCTGGTTGGATAGCAGTAGTGTGATAGTGAAGGTACAGAATAGCAGAGCCCCAAAAAAGAGGCGGTCTGGACCCCCGAAACAGCACTTAAAAGAATGCTGCCCAGGAGAGCTCCTTAGTCTGTGTATGAGAACTATACTTTGTAAGGGAAATAAATGTACTTTCATTGTAGGAAGCCACTGAAGTGTTGAGATTGTTTTTACATTAATTAGTGCTGATTACCCTAAGACATGATCTTGGGCAAACTCCTTAATCTCTCCAAACTTCACTTTTCCCATCTGTAAAATGGAGATTAAATGAACACCTATTTCATAGTGTTACCACAAATTTTAAAAAGGGTAAAACAACAATTGTTTTCATTTCAATAATTCTGTAAAACAGTAACTTCTATGTTCAATTTTATAAACTAGGAAGCCAAGGCATAGAAATAATAGGCAGGTTGTATCAGTCAAGATTCTCTTGTTGCTTGCTTAAGCAAACAGAATATTTTGATCTTTTTACTAGGAATTTTGATGGGTGAATCTGGCTTTTTGGTACACATGGATTCAAAATTAAAGCACTGTTAGAAGAACTCTCTATGTATCTCTCTACATATAGACCCTCAGCTTTGCTTTCTTTTGGTGGCTTAACTCTCATGTATACTCTGCCTTCGTGGACAACATGGCCACCATCAACTTAGCAGTTACATCAAACGTGAAGAATATTCTTCTTGGCCTTGTCTGGCTCACTCCCATTCTTAGACATGTTACTATTACTACTTTGCAGGGAATGGCTTATAGGTATTGAGCATCCTGGTCTTGAACTCAATCTGTGACAGGGAAGATTGGACTAAAAATTGTACCGTCGCACCCAGACTGCATGCTGTCAGGGTGGGAGGACTCTCCAAAAGAAAATGAAGGCACTGTGACCCAAAGACAAGGTGCGCAGGCAGAGCAACAGATAGTTACCGTAAAAGTTGTCAGGGTCTACATCTCATAGCGAGGACTTCAAACTAGGCCTATACGATTCTGAGACCAAGATGCCACAGACAGACATTTTTGGTTGGTGACAGACTTAAGTTCATGATTTGTGAATATCTAGAGTTTGTCTCCCAGTAGGAATCTAACAGTTAGGTTGAAAGGATAGAGGTGACATGCAGTCAGATGGTTGACTGCGTTTTAGGTGTTCAAATTGTTGCTTTTCCTAACAGGGTAGGTGTTTCTTCCTAACTGTGCTCAAACTATAATCAGGGCTACCTGGGTGGCTCAGTCCATTTAAGCACCTGACTCTTGATTCCAGCTCAGGTCACGATCTCACAGTTTCCTGCGTTCAAGCCCCGCCTTGGGCTCTGTCCTGACTGCGTGGAGCTTGCTTGGAGTTCTCTCTCTCTCTCTCTCTCTCTCTCTCTCTCTCTCTGCCCCTACCCCACTCATGCTCTCTCTGTCTCTCTCAAAATTAAAAAAAAAATCTGTAAAACTACGATCATAATTAGTATTGATTTATTCATTGCCCTTTACTGTATATGAAGTGAGGAATACAATTTACACATATTAGTTTCCTAAGATTCAGCCATCATCTTTAAGCACAGAAGATTAGTTTAACACCTTTGGCATGTATTCCAAGCAACAGAATATACTCTAATTAGAGCTGCAAAAGCTATTACCTTGATTACCAGATATACTAATTATCTTGTCAGTCATTGATCTTATAATTATACGGGAGGATGCTGTTATTTTCGAATGATCTGGACTAAATTCTGTCCTTGAGTTCAGGGGCCTTAATTGAGTCCCAGCCCAGTAGATGTTTACCTTATCCTTGTATACACAGTAATTAGCTGCAATTCTTTATCCTACAGGCTTTAAAATTAAATACTTTACAGTTATACCAAAAAGGTTCAAATCACATAATCCCACCACCCTAACATAATTATTTAAATTGAAATCCATAAGTGATGAGAAAAAGATTTATATTCAGTCCCTGATTAATTAAATTACCTTAATTTTAATCAGTATACATTATGTGTAGATTTTTCTTAATGTCTGTCACAATTTGTACCAAGTGTTCTATATTGTTGATTGAAATGATAATAATCTTTATTTTCCCTTGTACGGGCTAAATAAAGAAGTATATTTAACTCTATTTTGCTGTGTATTTGCTTTTAGAATATCACATGTGCAATCACTTTCTGTGGGTAAAGATTTTAACATTTTACCATATGCAGCTTCAAGGTAGCAGTTAGATCTTTTTCATCTTTGCAACATTCACAAGCCTTAGGGCTGTACTTCACATTATTAGGTGCAACGCATATCTCCTACCTCTTTATAAAGCAGGAGTGATGACTGGACCCTTAGAGACAAGCTACTGCAATGGCACACCTAATCTTCTTATTCCTCAGTCATCTTCCCTGTGCTCCTTTCTCCGGCCTACTGGCTTTCTGGTCACTATCAGTAAGCGGCCTGTTGCAGGAAGACCTCTTGTTCAAGTCGTTTTTTATGTTGAGCTGAAAATCTGATTTGCTACAACTTTTACCTGTTGGACTAATGAACCTAATATAACCCCAGTGGAAGGACACAGTTCAAGTCTAAATCCTCTTCATACTACATTGTTGGTGTAGAAAGGTCATGAATGTGCTTGTATTAGATTTTTAAAAATGTGATATTATGAACAAGCCTGAGATGAGGGTTCAGTGATCTGGACTGAAGCCCTGCCTCTGCCACTTCCCCCCTGGGGTGGTTAACAGACCATTTAGACATTTTTAGCCTCACTTTCCTTATCTGGATATTAAAGCAGTATGTCTTTTTTTATCTTCTAGAGGTTTATTTTAACTCATGTTTATGGTTGTATAATTTTCATGCTGAAAATTTCACCCTCGAAAAGTAAAGTTTATCAACTTTTGACAACTGTAGAGCCATGTAACTGCCACCACAATCAATATATCATCTCAAAAAGTTCTCGTGTCCTTTGAAATCAATTCCCTCTACCAGCCTCAAGCCCATAGAAAAATGACTAGTTCTAGGGAAGGGACATTTTGGGGGGGGGGTGTGCCATAAAATAAGAAATTTCTCAGAAAAATAAGGATATGTCAAAAGGGCATAGGAGCCAGCATGGAGTGGCTCACTAAGGCCAAATCTGGGACCAATTTGTCATCTAAATGATGCTAGGGAAGCATTATAAACCATTGAATAAAATAAAATTTGTGATTCCCACAAAGAAACACATACATACATATATACATACATACATACATACATACATATTAAGGAAAAGCTCTTTTAACAGTAGAAAGCCAGCCAATAAGTGGGATATAGGAGCCCCTGGGTGGCTCAGTCAGTTAAGCATCTGACTCTTGGTTTTGGTTCAGGCCAAGATCTCGTGGTTTGTGAGTTCAAACCCCATGTGGGACTCTGTGGTGACAGTGTGGAGCCTGCTTGAGATTCTCTCTCTCTCTCTGCCCCTCCCTTGCTCGCACACATTCTCTCTCTCAAAATAAATATTAAAAAACATTACCATTTGGCAATCTTCATAATAATATTTGACTCAGTCAAAAATCAGTTGATACTAATTAGTGGTTAAAAGTGTGAAAAGTACCAGGATATTTACAGAGCCTCAACTTATGTTCCCACAAGATATTTATTAATTAAAAGACCAAATATAGTAACTTTACACTGGGGAAACTCAACAGATACTACCTGAGGCAAATGAGAAAAATTAACATCATCAGCAATGGGACAAATTGACATCATATGCCTCTTCCTTCGTGTGTTGTACCTAAAAGAACAAAACACTTTTATGATATTCTGGCCCCAAAATACATGCGTTGAATCTAATCATAGAGAACTATTAGATAAACCGAATTTGAGGGGCATTTGACAAAATTGTGAGACTATACTTTTTTAAAATATCCCTGAAATGAAAGAAATATTACAACTGAATATAATATATAAACTGGGATTTTTCTTTTGCTGCAGGCAACATTGTTGAGATAACTAGTAGAACTGAATGAGTTCTATAGATTATATGATAGTATTTTTATTGATGTCAATATCTTTACATTGATAATTGTACTGTGACTATGTAAGACAATAGTCTTGTTTTAGGATATACACAGTGAAATATTTAGGGGTATATACAATATCTTGTCTGCAACTTACCTTTAAGCAGTTCTAATACACCTATTAAGAGTCGGGACAATAAGGTAGATATGGTAAAATGTTAATATTTAGACAATTTGGATGAAGGGTACATAGGAATTTTAACTCTAGCTACTATTCTTGCAACCTTTCTGTAAGCCTGAATTTATATAAAAAATGAACAAAGAAAAATTGTTTTTGTCTAAAAGAATCTGGGAAACGCCTCTATTCTCTACATACGAAAGTAACAACAAAGAAAATACTCATGCTTTCTATTTATGCTTATGAAATAATAAAACACGTATATTATCAATATCCAATTAATGCAAAGTGGTATTTTAAAAAATAATCTCATTATAAAAGAATATTCATGTTATGTCTTTGCCACTTTTAATAGCATCATTAAGGAAAGACTGTATTTATTGCTTAATATATTTTCTATTTTCTTGACTCAACACATTTATTGTTTCATTTTATTCACACCTTTCAGTGATAGATATTGACATTGGGTCAAAAATCTATGGGTTTTTCTCTGAAAACTCTGGACTGTATTTTGAAAAATATATCAATTTAAGCACCAAGGAGGCAAATGGATTGCTTAGTTGTTAAATAATCTTAATGAGATGTCAACAGCAGAAAAATATTCTCAGTCCTCAGCAAGGTCTTCAGGTAATGAAACATTGATTTTTTTTTTAAACTCTACAGCCATTTTGCTTACTGTATGGGAAGTAAATGAAAAATAGTTATTTGTTTCCAAGAGCACAATACATTTTAGATACTTAATTTAATATTTAAAATTATTTCTAATATCTGTACCTTCATTAACTATATTTTTAGTTTACACCATTGCCTTTTTGATTAAACATCCTGAGTTCATTCTCAAAGCAAGTCTCAGACTAAGATCCTGTCTTAAATCATTAGGGAGATTATGCTTGTGGGGAAGCATCTATATTTTAGTTAGAAAATGCTTTAGGAAACCAATAAACATGATGTAAGAAGGTATTGTCCAAACTCATTTATTTTTCTTTCATGCACAACTGAAATTACTTTGATATTTGGATCAAAAGTTTATAGTATTCGCAAGAACTATTCAGCATCCAAGATCTCTTGTTTACCCCACTTGAATTTCTTAGCCTCTAAGCATTAAAACAAAACAATATAAAAAATATCCATTATTTAGTAATTTGGAAGAATAGTAGTTGTCTATTGACTATCTTGTCTATGTGTCAATAAGAATCACACATCTTATTTTTAGGGAATAGCATTGTGTCTAAGTGAGAGATGCATATTAGCTAAAACAGGTATTTTCAGAATGGTAAGGAGCCTCTGGTCTCTAGAGAAACATTTCCAGAGTATAAACTTTGGAACTACTACTTCAGCAGGGATGGGAAGCCATATTTTTCTCAGCAAACTCAACAAATGTGGACCATTTTCACCTACTCTCATTTCCAAATAGAAGCATTTTCCTCTGTATTTGAGGATGATAAGCACAGTAAAATATGGCAGTGTTTTGTTTGTTTGGTTTGGGGTTTTGCCTTGTTTTGGACTCCAGGAGAAATCCCACATATATATTTTTAGCTAGTCTTGTTCCTCATTTTCACAATGAAAGGCCAATGAACCAGCTAGCTGTTGTTGAATGAGAACCTATTTCAAAATGCAGTGGCTTTAAACAAGAATCGGGGCGCCTGGGTGGCGCAGTCGGTTAAGCGTCCGACTTCAGCCAGGTCACGATCTCGCGGTCCGTGAGTTCGAGCCCCGCGTCGGGCTCTGGGCTGATGGCTCGGAGCCTGGAGCCTGTTTCCGATTCTGTGTCCCCCTCTCTCTCTGCCCCTCGCCCGTTCATGCTCTGTCTCTCTCTGTCCCAAAAATAAATAAGCGTTGAAAAAAAAAAATTTAAACAAGAATCATTATCACCTCTGTGTCTCTAGGACTTTGGGAGTTTGGCTGATACAGGCTGGGTTTGGCTGGGCAACTCAGCTTCAGATTGCAGAAGCAGAGCCTGCAACCCCACTCTCACTGTTTCTCTGTGGGTCAATGGGGGAGGTTCTGGTCTTACCACCTGTCACTCATCTTCCTTATGTGGGCTAGCCAGAGCAAGCTCTTCTCATGGCAATGAAAAAAGTGGTAAAGAATGACTGGAAAATTGTTTTTACTCATATCACATTGGCTAAAATAAGTCGCATGGTCAAGGTCAAGGGGCAGAATTGCAAAATCACACGATAAACAGCATGGATACTGGAGGGATGAAGAATTGGAATAATAATTCAACCTATACTAACATGAAGAGATATCTGATATGCTGCTTTAGAAACTATTCCTGTTGCACATATTATTTCCTATCAGTGCTTTTTGATCATGAAAATGAGTTGCCTCACCAAGTTACAATTATGTCACCTTAAGAGAAAGATAAGCTTTTGTCTTATTTTAGGACTGTTAGGTATATTAGATTATTACTTCATATTTGATATTGATTTGATGGCCACATTTTATGAGAGATTCAGTTTTAATACTTTTCAGAAGAAAGGATTTTATAATTCATTTGGAGCAAAGAATATCAAGAAATGGTGAATTGGCAGGAAAACCATCAGCTCTGTATTATAGAGGTGGTAGGCAACGTGAGCTTCTAAAGAAGCTTTGTCTCCTTACATTTAGAACTCACACAGCCTGGTTCTTGTGATAAGAACTGTCCTCTGTTACCATGGGAGAGAGGAATATTCACTCCAGGGGAAACAGAAAGACAATGACAAAGTGAAATAGCTTCAGAGGGCAATAATTCTGATGGGTTGTTATATATACAGAGAGAATAAAACCATTCTTTCGGGATTTAGTGACGATTTTAAAATTTAAATATATTGCAAAATAATTTAAGAGTGATAAACATCCCCTTTCTTGTTTGATAAAATGTTGTAAGTGCCTGAGATGGTTTTGAATTATCAGCAAATCTTTCTAAATTCTTTTTATTGCTGAGGGTTTTTAATGCTTCAGATGTCTGAATATGAACAGAATGCTTATGAGCCTGTTATAAACACCTGAAGATAGAGTGTTTACAGTGACAACACCTAAGGAATCTTAACAAAGGGGCTAATATCCTGCAATGACAAACAGCATCCATTTCCAGCAGTGGTGCCATAGTGATAGCATGAGTTCACAGGATCTGACTGGGGTAACTGCTAACATGTCATCTGTCACATCTGAGTCACAGTTACAGTTATTCACAAGACATTGATTTTTTTCCTGTTGACAGAAGCATTTATCATTTTTCTCCCAGGATGGATCTGATTTAAGCACATACATTATATTCGTGATTATGCTGGAAATCAAGATCCTTGTGACCTGGGATCTACTCTTTACTTTCCCAGCATCTACCTATGTGACCTGTGGCAAGCCCAGTTTTCAGTTCCTTATCTAGCTAAGGAGGGGATGGGAAAAGATCATTTTTTAGATCACTTTCAGCTATAATATTTCTCTAAATCTGTGCGGGCTCAGTGTTCATGGAGGACTCCCTCTGACCTACACGGGAAATCTTCCCTAGACCCTAAGTGCTTCCTCAAGTAATATGTAAATTGTGACAGATCTATGATCTATAAATGGGTTCTAGTGTCATGGAAATCCTATCGAGTTAATGTTTCAAACATTTGGGAAAAACATGAACTATATTTCTGATAATGAGAAAAATACAAGGAATATTCTTGTGGTCTTTGAACTCTAGTTTAATAATGCAAAACACCCTCTGTAGTAACTGATCACAAGGGGAAGGACTGAAGAGTCACTGAATTTCAAGATCAACTGAATCACTCCTCATTTTGGGGGGATGACAAAGGTAGTAGCTATGTTCTGTGACTTTATTTGCTAAAATGGAGAAGAATGTATTTTGTGTAACTGGTGTTCAGGGCTGGCACATGGGGATGTGCAGGTGGTATACCACAACATTCCCAGAGGATGCAGTTCTCTAGCCTGTGACATGAATGCCCTTTTGTTGTGTGTTCTGTTGAACTGAATGTGGAGGCCCTGCTGGGTAATAGCTGGAAATGGCATTTCTGTGTGCTTGACCTCACCAGACTCTATCCAAATAGGTGAAAGCAGAGCTGGCTTCATGACCAGGTAACACGTAATTGCAGAGGCCCCTGACTTAGAAGGGCTCCATAGTTGGTTTGATGCTCTTTTGTCACCATCTTGAAACCTAGAAAAAGTTTTAAACAAAGAGCACCATATTTTCATTTTGTACTTGGTATAAAAAATTGTGTAGCTGGTACCAAATAGTTGTAGGAGTGGGTTAAGACTGTAATAGCAGAATACAATTAGTAGCAGCAGAATACAATTTAAGGCTGTAAAGAGGAAGAAATAATTACTTTTCAACCTCTGCCATCCAAAGTAGAATTTTTCCACTGAGGCAATTGGCTCGAAAGCCAGGCTTTTTTGAGATAGGAAAATATTTTTCTAGTTTCCTTTAGTATGTCATAGATTAAACATGCAGGATTCAGATTATAGAATCTCTTATAAATATAGAGAATATGCCCATTTCACATACGAGCCATGTCACAAATGTTAATTGTCAATGTTTACAATTATTTTATTTTATGTTTTAGTGTAAATGGTAACTTACCTGGACCAGAGAATGCCTTGTGTTTGCCTTTGTCACAAATTTACATATAAACTTATACTCTTGCAACTGGGCTCAGCTGAATTAATCCACAGATGTGAAACCAAATAAAAAATTTTCCTATATGATTCTTTGTATTCAAAAAATATAAGTACTGTAAATGTATTTTTTAAATGTTTATTTATTTTGAGAAACAGAGAGAGAGAGAGAGAGAGAGAGAGAGAGAGATGAACCAGGGAGGGGCAGAGAGAGGGAGAGAGAAAAATCCCAAGAAGTTTCCATGCTGTCAGTGCAGAGCCTGACATGGGCTCAATCCCACAAACCATGAGATCATAACCTGATCTGAAATCAAGGGTCAGATGCTAACCGACTCAGCATCCAGGTGCCTCTGTAACTGTATTTTTTACATGTGTACAAAGAAACTAAAATCCATTTTCATTGTTGGCATGAACATATTCTTTCTTTTGTTTTTTACCTGAAATGACTTGAAAGTGAGGTACTTAGGTTGATCATATTGAGTTGTGTAATAATATATTAACATGGCCAGCTCAAATAATTGTGGTCCAAAGTGAAATTTTAATCTGCATTATTCACTTACCTTAATGACCCAACTCACAAGAAATTCAAATACTAAGACATTTTTTTAAAATGGCCAAAACTAGTCATATTTCTAAAGAGGATTTGGCTGTGATTGCAATATTTGAATCATTCCAGTTGGTAACTAAGTAGCCGGTCTTCCATATTTAGAGCAAAGGAGTGAGGGAGGGATGAAGGGAGGAACACTGGGAGGGAGGGAGATTGGTGATGATAAGATTAAATATGTTGTTGGCCCTATACCTGTCAGTGACATTCCAGTCCTTGTGGGCTAGATCAACATTTCTGAACCTCTGCACAATTGACGTATTGACAGTGAAACTGGACAATTCTTTGTTGAGAGGCAGTGTCCTCTGCATTATAGGATATTTAGCAGCATCCTGGCTTCTACCCACTGGATGCCAATGGTATATCTTCTCTTCCTTCACTTGTGATAACCAGATATAAGTCTGGGCATTGCCTAATCACCTTCAGTTAGGAACCAATGGGCGAGATTTGACTAAGGATATCTTTGAGACGACTGCTTTTCTTTAATTAAAGTCCAAAAGCAGGTCAAGTAGTTGTCTTGGTTTCTTTCTCATAATCTCATATCTTGATATTATACTTAAAATGTTGAGGAAGTAGCCCAAAGAAAAATAAATACATTTCCCTAAGATTTAGAACAGCTGATTAGCACTGACTAATGATATATAAAATTGCTGAATCACTATATCATACACCTGAAACTAATATAACACTGTATGTTAACTATACTGGAATTAAAATTAAAAACAGGGACGCCTGGGTGGCTCAGTTGGTTGAGCGGCCGACTTCAGCTCAGTTCATGATCTCACCATTCCCAAGTTGGAGCCCTGCGACAGGCTCTGGGCTGACAGCTCAGAGCCAGGAGCCTGTTTCAGATTCTTCGTCTTGGTCTCTCACTCTCTCTCTCTGCCCCTCCCCCACTTATGCTGTGTCTTTCTCTCTCAAAAATAAGTAAACATTAAAAATAAAATAAAATAACTTAATTTAAGAAACCCAGCTGAACTCGACTGGCTATCCCAGTCTGGGCTTTCCCAGAATACGTGTGTGTGTGTGTGTGTGTGTGTGTGCGCGCGCGCGTGCGCGCTTGTTGTAGGGAGGGTAAGAAATGACTCAAAGCTGCAGGCAGTCCCCGTCTACCTATTCCTACTTTATTTACATGGGAACAAGTGACCATATAAATGACCATGATCTTGAAGAGCACTCTGACCCAAAATGCACTGACTTAATACCATATTAACATAAGTTTTCAGCTTTGTTAGTGATTAAATAAAAAGATCAGTTTCCTGGGGTTTTGGTTCTGCCTACATTGCCATCCTTTCTTTGCAGAATGCTTCGTTCATAATGTTTGGAAACATGTGAGTACTCCACAGACCTTGGGGTTCCTGAGAACTTGAAGATATAGCCTAAAAAAAAGTGAATCTTTCTTTCCCTAAGTCTTAGAACAGCCACAATCAATACTAACTGTGCTTAGTTACCTGGAAAATTTGAATTTTCTGCTCCACTTTAATTCATTCAAAGTCTAACAATTAGTTTGCTTTTTGATTAGTAGCATTACTATTAATTTTTAGGGCCTGTAATTATTTACTATTGGTTCTATGCTTCTCTGACATTGGGAAAATATACAGACCATGTCATATTAAAAAAAAAAAAAACCTTCTGGCCAATAAAGAGAAGAGAGGAGGCATTGTGTATATCCCTTTAATGTCATAGGGAGTTCTAGAAAAATAACATTTTTCAGTGGTTTAATCTAGGAGTCGAAAGTGATTGTATACCACTTTATGAAGGAAGAATACATATCTTCAATTGCTTAACCATTTGTTGTGAAATATTTGACTAACTGCTTGATGGATAAAAATACTGTCAAAATAGATATTGCAGGGTAATGCAGCATAATTACTCAAATATTCCAGAAACAGATGAAAGCTTGCTATGTAACAGCACATGCTATTAAGTTTCTTTTTTTTTCTCATTTTATTTTCTTTGTGGGATATATTATTTTTAAATAAGGGTTTACTATCTAGAGGCTTGGCTAAAATTTGCTTCAAAACCTAGAATAAGCCTCCTTGTATGTGAAAGTTACTTTTCCATTTTACATATAAGGAAAGAAAATGCAAACAAGCAAGTGGAGAGATTTGCCTACATTTGTAGAGTGAGCTAGCGAGCTCTGTACCAGGCTGATGGCACCTTTCATGACCATTCTCCATGTTTAATCTCATCACTTTGGCCCATGCCCTTATGGAAGCAACACGAGAGGAGGGCATGTAAGAGTTCTACCCCTCTCCACTTGCTGAAACGCTGAGGTATTCCTCACATTTTACACTCCGTATTTGATCATACTGCCTACAATTAGAGTCATAGAAGAAACATCAGAATGCTAAGAGACTAAAAGTAACTAAGTTTGGCTGAAAGATAACAAAATTTTTATTTTGATAAAAAAATGAAAACTGTCACCCTAGGTGGTTTTCAGGTTGTGTCTTCACATGTTGTGTTCAGGTTGTGTTCGAACAAAGGAAATAAACATTGTGAATTAGAAATCCACAGTTCTACCCTATGACCCAGCAATAGCACTGCTAGGAATTTACCCAAGGGATACAGAAGTGCTGATGCATAGGGGCACTTGTACCCCAATGTTTGTAGCAGCACTTTCAACAATAGCCAAATTATGGAAAGAGCCTAAATGTCCATCAACTGATGAATGGATAAAGAAATTGTGGTTCATATACACAATGGAATACTATTTGGCAATCAGAAAGAATGAAATAAGGCCTTTTGTAGCAACGTGGATGGAACTGGAGAGTGTTATGCTAAGTGAAATAAGTCACACAGAGAAAGACAGATACCATATGTTTTCAGTCTTATGTGGATCCTGAGAAACTTAACAGAAGACCATGGGGGAGGGGAAGGAAAAAAAAAAGTTAGAGAGGGAGGGAGCCAAACCATAAGTGACTCTTAAAAACTGAGAATAAACTGAGGGTTGATGGAGGGTGGGAGGGAGGGGAAAGTGGGTGATGGGCATTGAGGAGGGCACCTTTTGGGATGAGCATGGGTGTTGTATGGAAACCAATTTGACAATAAATTTCATATTAAAAAAAATTAAAACATACATCCAAACAAAAACTTGTCCATGAATATTCATAGCAACATTATTCATAGTAGTCAAAAGTGAAAGCTACTCAGATGTCCATCAGCTTATGAGTGGGTAAATAAAATCTGAAAAAAAAAAAGAAATCCACAGTTATTTTACCTATTCTGGCTTTAATAAACTATGTGGTCCTAGGAAAACATTTATTATGGAGTGGTCTTTATTCTTCAGCCCTGTTTCTTCTGGAAAAAAATCCTAAAGCATATCATGGTTACTATCAGAATGTTCATAAGTGATCGTCTCTAGTGCTGGTGGGTCTGTGGGAAAAGAGAGATTCTTATTCACTGTTGGTTGGACCACAAACAACCTTCTTAGAAAGTTATCTGACAGAATTAATTAAACTTTAAAATATATGCCCATCTGAACAGCAATTCCACTTCTAACCACTTATTTACTAGATATAAAAATACCAAAGGAACATGTATAAGAAATTAATAACATGGTTTTTGGCAATGAAGAATTGGAGGCAGCCTAAATTATTCTCAATAACTGGATAATTAAACAAATTAGGCAGTTCATATTTTGAATACTATGCATATTTTGAAGGGGATAGATACAGATTTATATAAATTGACTTGGAAAGATATCTATGATGCATTTATAAAGTGAAAAAACAATTTATAAAATACAATATAGTATCATCCCATTTGATATTAAATCCTTATATTTATGTATGTTTTATATTTGTGATTAAATAAGGAAAAAATGAATAAATACCTCCTAAATTAATAATAGATAAATCAAAGAAAAATTATCTTTTCTCAAGATGTATTAGTACTCTTTGTATATTTGCAAGAAGTATATTACCTTAAAATTTTTTTTAATGTTTATTTATTTTTGAGAGAGACAGACAGAACATGAGTGGGAGAGGAGCAGAGAGAGAGGAAGACACAGAATCCAAAGCAGGCTCCAGGCTCCGAGCTGTCAGCACAGAGCCCGATGCAGGGCTGGAAATCATGAACCGTGAGATCATGACCTGAGCTAAAGTCGGACACTTAACTGACTGAGCCACCCAGGCACCCCAGTAAGCATGTTACTTTCAGTGAGCAATATTTTATCCAGCATTTTATTACAAAAAGTTTCAAACATAGAGCAAAGCTGAAGTAATTTGACATTATGGAACCATATACAAATCTCTTGGAATCTATCCTGTTTATATTTACTATACTTACTTTATCATATATCTATCAATTTGTCTATTCTTCAATCCATTCCTCATTCTTTTTTATTTTCTTGATAGATTTTGAAGTAAATTGCACACATTAGTCCATTTTCTCCTAAATTCTTCACCTTATATAATAATGGTATTTTGATTTAAATTTAAATACATTTTAAAGAAACTTGCCATGGAGTACTGTTGTGGCTTCACTTACTAGGCATCTTGGATCCCTCCTCCCTGCCCCTGACATAACATCTTCCTGGGGGTCTACAAAATAAACGTCAATTAGGTATTGAGGTTTGAGAGTAGGATGTTAGAAATATTAGAAAAATGAATACTCTTTCCTATGCTCTTTGGGGATCCATAGACTGTCACATCTCTTAGTAAATGTTCTTTGGAACTCAAGGTAAATTATATATGCATCACGAAAATGTAAGCCAGACATGTTCAAGGAGATTTCAGGCTTTTTGTGACATAGAAAGTGTATTGCTCATGAAACAAACCAGACATAGAAAGACAAACACTGCACAGTATCATTTATATGTGGAATCTAAAAATAAAAAAGTGAAGCTCAGAGAAACAGAGATTAGAAAAGTGGTTGCCAGAGGCTCAGGGTGGTGAAATAGGGAGAAGTTGGTAAAAGGGTACAAACTTTCAGCTATAAGATGAATAAAGTCTGAAGATCTAATGTAAGCACATAGTGACTATAGTTGATAACACTGTATTGGATAATTGCAATTTGCTAAGAGGGTAGTACTTAAGTGTTCTGTCTTTCACACACACACATTATATAGAGATACACACACACACACACACATATGATAGGTACGTTAATTAACATAGATGGGGGAATCCTTTCACAATGTATATGTATATCAGATCACCACAAGGTACATTTAAACATCTTACAATTTTATATTTCCATTATACCTGAATAAAGCTAAAATTAAAAAAGAAAAGAGTGTATTGCTTAGAATTCACTTGCCAAAGATAGAATCCATTCTATCTGAGCAGACAAGGAGTTATTATGTGGTACCATGTGACTTACAGAACCACTATATGGGCTGAAGAAAAACCCTATGTTGAGATCAGGAAGCATTTCCAAATCCATGTGACAGAATCAGGCCAGGAGACATGTTGCTTCTGCCATGATCGGAAACTTCATTATACAATCAGAAATATGTTATTGTGATCATTGGTTCCAGAATGATACCTTAGTCTTTGCTAGAAATCTACCAAAGGAGGAAACTACCAGTGGAATCAGGAAATCATTGCTGTAGTTGCCTGTTCCAGAATTAGCCTGCCTTTGTCATACTCTATGTCAGCAGCACAGAAAGATCTTTTCCTGAAATGAATCAGTATCCAGAGTAAGATAACAATCTGAAACCTTACTGTAAGGGACTGTAGGAAATGTTTTATGAAAAATATCATTCTTGACGAAAATAATTTTCTCCTTAAGTGCATGGCTAGACTATGTTTTCCTTTCTTTTTTTTTTAATTTTAAAGTTTTTTTATTTGAGAGAGAGAGCGAGCGAGCATATGAGTGGGGGAGATGGCCAGAAGGAGAGAGAGAGAGAGAATCCATGCTGAGCATGAGCCCAAGGTGGGACTTGATGCCACAACCCTAGGATCATGACCTAAGCCAAAATCAAGAGCTGGGTGCTCAACTGACTGAGCCACCCAGGCACCCCTAGACTGTTTTTCAATCTCCCCACCAGTTATATGTGGCTGTGTGCCTATGTTCCTTTTTTTATGTTTATTTATTTTGAGAGAGTGCGTGTGTATACACATGTGACTGGGGTAGGGGCAGAGACAAAGGGAGAGAAAGAATCCCAAGCAGGCTCCCTGCTGTCAGCACTGAGCCCAACAGGGGGCTTGATCTCTCTAAGTGTGAGATCATGAGCTGAGCCAAAACCAAGAGTTGGAGGCTTAACTGACTGAGCCATCCAGGCGCCCCTGTATGTCTATGTTCTTGCCTAGAGAATATAAGTGGAGATAACATACACCTTAAGACAATGGTCATACCTTGTCCACATTTTTTCTCTTCATTGTTGGCTGGAAACTGATGCACCTTCGACTATGCAGGTGACAATGCCAGAGGGTGTGGAGTTACATCACTACCCTGGGTTCCTGGATGATTTTGTGGAGAAAAGTCCATTTAACCACTTTGGATGATTACACCAGTGAGAAAAAAACTTGAATCTTCTTTAAGTCCCTGGAGTATCGTTTGATCTTTCAATTGTAACAGTCCAGTCTTACCCTACATAATGCATGTGGATTTTAGCTTCTTAGCTTCTGTACCTGGAAATGTTGATTGGGCTCAATGTTGAATAAGCCAGTTCACAGTGCCCTCCAAAACAGGACTCCTCTCCCTTCAAAACACACCCTGACTCTTCTTTTCTCTCTCTCCTGTCTCTCATCGCACATAATCACACACACACACACACACACACACACACACACACACACACACAATCTATCTTGTTCATTGTTGAATAGTTAGTGCCTAACACAGGACCTGATATATCCTAGATGTTCAACAAATATTTGTTTGATGAATAAATAAAAAATCTTAACAATTTGAGAAATCATATGGGTCCAGTTTGAAATATTGCCTTTGATATACAGTGGGAAGTGTGATTTGAAGCTTGCAAAGGATTTCAGCATATAGAGATGGGGTAAAGGGCATCTGGGTAGCACAGAAGTATGCCTGGACTATGGCAGCACAGAGGGGTGAGGGGAACAGTGAGCTTGCCATTGTGTCTGATGGGAAGGCTGAAGAGAAGGGGCTTGGAATTGAGGTTAGATTCTGATTGGGTAAATTCTTGAATGCTATGCTTGGGTAATAGTAATTCTGTAAGCCGAGAAAATATCAAAGGTTTGTTTTGTCTCTGTTTTTGATTTTTGCTTTATTACTATATTGATACACTTGGCTCTGTCTTTTAGAAAACAAAGTGCTGGGAGTATGGAAGAGAAGATTGGAGGTGAGAGAGACAGAGGCTGTTTTAATTGCCAGGGAAGGAACCATAGATATTTAAATTAGGCAGAGGTGAAGGATAGATTTGAGGGATACTTTGGAGATAAAATTAAAAGGACAGGATGACTTCTTAGACAATGAAGAGAGCGAATCTCTTGTTTCTAGATTGAGATGACAATACGGTTTTGACATAAGACAGGAAATATAAGCAAGGAAGTAAAATGGGGGGATGAATTAAAACTTATCTTTCATACTGTTACGTCACATTTTCGGTAATGGGAATATTAAGTAGCTAGATAGAAATAAGGGTTTAGAAGTCAAGAGGCAGATTAGGATACCTTTGACTTAGAAGCCATGGGCAGGAGACATTAGTGTTTCTCAAGATGTGATCTGAGAACTTCTGCATGAGAAATACTTGTCTCAGGGTGCTTGTACAAATGAAGATTCCTGGGTCTTATCACAGAATACTTGATCACATTCTCTGGAGGATGGGGTCCTGGATCTGTTTTCTAGAAATATTCTTGGGTTATTTTAATGCATTACAATTTTTGAGAGCCATGGATAAGGACGACAACTGAAGCCTAATGGTATATAAGATTATCTGGGAGAAAGTGAAGAGTGAAGAAGGAGTATGGGGCAGGACATGGATGAGAATGGTACTGGATTACAGAAACTGCAGAGTTAAAAATTCTGTTCAAAGAGGAGAAATGAGATTCTTGAGAGCATGAGAAGTAGCAGTGGGAAAAGAAATGTTTTAGGGAGGTGAGGTGGGGGGCAGCTCCAAGGAGAGCAGCAATATCTGTAAAGATGTCACCTGGAATGAGATGGAGAGAGGGATATTGGTCCTGTCAATGTGTTGATCATCACTGACCCCTGAGGCAGCAATTTCAGTAAACTGATGAGAGTGGAGTCATATGACACCAACAAAGCATTGAAGGAACTGAGAATTCATATAGATAGACTATGTTGAGAGTATTTTCCTTTTATAAGGGGTAATATATATTATTTGTAACTCTGTGTGGTTTCTAGTTCAAATTCTCACGGATGAGAAAATGTCGTATAAATTGTACCTCTTCCTCCTAGGATGTGCGACCTCCCACTTTGTGATCAGGTGGGTGCAGGCAGGTCATTGCTGACATGTCTCTAGGTCCATCTTCAAGGACCTTCCAACCTGGCAGCTTTCTCTTTCCTCCTGGTCATACTTCAGTTGGGGAGTCTGTGGGGCAAGCACAGCCTGGAGTGCACAGTTGCACCAAACAGACATTTTGTCTCCAAGTGAAGCTTCTTTTGGGGTTTCCTCTTGAGCATCACAC
The DNA here is from genome assembly GCF_007474595.2 of Lynx canadensis. Lineage (NCBI taxonomy): Eukaryota > Metazoa > Chordata > Mammalia > Carnivora > Felidae > Lynx > Lynx canadensis. The sequence goes on along the minus strand of NC_044310.1, from coordinate 140,890,486 downwards.
ACCCATCCTGGAATTCTGTTCTGCACCAGGGCTATGGTGAGACACATTTCTGACACCAGTCCTGGAGTGCCTGCTTCTTCCCTTGGAACCCTCCTCCTCTTCAGATGGCACTTCACATGTGTTACACACACTATTCACCACAGGATAGTTTCTATTATCAGTAATTTACATGTAGTGAGAGTCAATAGCCTTAAGCCAAATTAGGATTGAGAATTGTGTGTGCTGAGTGCACCTGGAAAATGAGGAGGTAGGCCTACTTACCAGGGGAAGGGTGAAGAGAGGGTCTCCTTTTAAGGGAAAAGAGTCAAAATGTAACTTGTGGAGAATACATGGGAATGATTCCAAGGACATCTTAGTGTCCGTCAGATGGTCCCCAGTTCAATCTCCATGCAGCCTTCCAAGTCCTAGAGTGAGGGGCATAATAACAGAGCTATGTAAATTAAAGAGTCATTTCTCTGGAATCCTCCTGGGACACTGATGTGCACATTGTCAACAACATTGGGAATCACTGGTCCCTGGAGAAGAAGCAGTAACACGGGAAGTAGCAGGTTGGCTGTGGTGATGGCAGTGACATTAGAGAAAAGTATCTTTCTCTTGATGTCTTCTGTGCCTTTGGCTTTGGCAATCAGCAGCCTTGCTACAGATATGGATGCTTTTGAGCCTTGGGCATTGGCAACCTTACAGGCTCTGGAAGGCAGCAGTGGCAGTGCTGGCATAGATGCCACCTTCAGAGTCCTCAGAGAACACAGATGCCACTCTGGCGGCTAGACAAGGAAGGGAGGGAGGATGTGAGTGCATGCCACAGGGCAGGCAGGAGGAACAGGTCCCAGAACACTGCGCCACTTGTAGGACGATCCTGGAAGCGTTAGATACAGGATGGAGCTCTCACAAATCAGGTAAGGTGTGCCCTCACAGGGCTACTACATTTTTTTTTACCAATTCTTTTCTCTTTTTACTCTGCTATTTACTTATCTAGGGTGTAGTGAACAAAATAGATTAAGTTGAGAAAACTGAAGTTCAGAGAAGTGAGATAACTTGTACTAAATTCTATACACGGCCTTGGAGTTGTGGGATGATGTGACCACCCATGCTGCCATCTTCTATTTGGGACAAAGAGAATACAACAGGGGAGAAAAACAGGATTGCTGTTATCTGACAATAATCGATGGCAGGGTCTTGGATAAATTAGAAGAGGATAGGATTAAGAGTATTGCTGGAGGAATTAATTAAAGGCATTTAGTAAATGGGATGTAAGAAACTCAAGCAGAAATATTTCAGGCAGAAGATTATACACATATGGAATCAGATAATAAAGCTAACTGAATCAACGTGCAGACAAAGTAATTAGTTAAAGAAAAACATCTGTAAGAGGAGACAAATAAGAGAAGCAGTGGAAATAAAAGGTAGGTTTGAGGTAAACTAGAATATTTTGGTAAAGTCAGATGATTTTTTTCCTCCTTTGCTTTACATATATTATGCCTTTCTTAACCACAATCCCAAATATTACACAATTCAACATGTTATATTTTTTTTCTGGAAATACCTAGGAACTGCATAAATACATCTGCCAAAGCAAATGATTCAAAGAAGATCAATGTTTTTCATGGCTAACTTAGCATGTGTATGGCTTCCCACAAAAGTTTAGATCTTATGTTTGTGATTACATATTTGGGGCCACAAAAATAACAAAAATAGCTACTTGACACCGTTTTCTATGGCAATAGGAAACCGTATCCAGTAAAGTCCCACTACAAATATCTTTCATCATGCTCTTCTCATCATGTTAAGACATGGAGCGAGGCGATTTTGATGATGAGGGATTGAGGTGCATTATCCTTTTGTTTTCTGTTACTCCGGGAGGTAATCACATCTGTATGAATGATGAGAATATCTCATTTTACATGCTTTCTTCTCATTTGCGTTTGAAGTGTAATTTCAGTCTATGGAATGTCTTTGGTCATAGCCCATGCTGTGTGGTGGCCAGGATGGCTGCAGATGTGATGTGACTGGGAGGAGGACTGAAGAAAGGCCTATGCCCCCAAACATTCTCCCCTCTAGCTGATGGGATTTCAGAATCACTGATTGTTGCCATTTTCCAAAAGGACAAGAGACACAGCAAATGAGTAGATCTTTATGATAAAATATATCCTATTTGCCCTGTTTAAGACTCTATTTTTGGGCACCTTGGTGGTTTAGTCGGTTAAGTGGCCTACTCTTGATTTTGGCTCATGTCATGATCTTATGGTTCATGAGTTTAAGCCCCATGTCATCAGGCTCTGCACTGACAGAAAGGAGATTGCTTGGGATGCTCTCTGCCTCCCTCTCTCTCTCTGTCTCTCAATAAACAAACAAATAAATAAATAAATAAATAAACAAACATCTTAAAAAAGAATCTATTGTTGACTCACAGGGAGGTTGGGATACCAAGATTGGAAGATTGTATAGCTAAATTTTCTTTGGCACAAAAAAGCAGCAATACAGAATTACTCTGATCAGAGAAACAGGTTGGAACAAAGAGATCTGTGGTTGTGAACTCTGTCATTTCCAAGGTTTATGATGAAGTATGTGTGGTACAAAAGGCTATGACTCTGAGCAAACTGTTGTCCTCAGATTGGTTTCTGAGGAAAACGATCTGCTCAAAGCATCCTTTATTGTGGATCAACACCAGATTGTTTTCTTTTTAACTTCTCAAAGACTGTATATCTTGAGAGAACTAAGAGTACTTCAAATTCACATTATTGTAGCCTATAGTTGTGTATGTATATATACATACACACACATGCATATATATATATATATATATATATATATATATATATGTATGTATATATTCAGTAAGTACTTATTGAGCAATTACTAAGTGCCAGTCTCTATGCTAAGTAGTGGAAACATAAAGACAAAAAAAGCTGACTTCAGTTTTTGAAAATCTCAGAGTTTAATGGGAAAAGAAAGACATGCAAACCCCCAAAATAATTTTTAAAATAAAATAATAAAATAAAGTCTTATATGCAATAGCATAGACTACCTACACAAAGTATTATGGGAGCATAGAATAAAGGGTAATTATTCCTAGGAGGAATTCAGAAATCTTCAAAGAAATTAATTTGAGGTGAGTGAGTTTAATTTTTCAAAGGAGCAGAAAATGAAGAGTGTTCTAGTAAGAGAGAGAAAGAAAGCTCATTAAGATAGTTCAGTCTACTGAACTTTTGTGTTGCTCTTCAATTCATATGTTAATCCCTAATGTGATGGTATTTGAAGGGGAGGCCCTTGGGAGTAATGAGGTCAAGAATGTGGAGCCCTTACAAGAGTAGAGAGATATTGCTTCCTCTCTCTTTTTCTCTGCTCTTTGCCATATGAAGATATAGCAAGAAGATGACCATTTACAAACTAGGAAGTGCCCTCACCGCGTGCCAGATCTGTGGATTACTTGACCTTGGAATTCCTAGCCTCCAGAACCATAAGAAATAAATGCCTGTCATTTAAGTTACATAGTCTATGGTATCTTGTTATAATAGCCTGAGCTGATTAAGACAAGTGCTTACTGGCCCTTCAGAATGGGTGGTATAAATCATAGTGGTTAATCATCACTAAGCAAAGGCTGAGAGATGGCTACATTCAACAGATAAATCTCACAAGGCTAGAACATGAAGTATTTTCCAGGGAGGCTGGTCCAGCATTAATCGGGGCTCTAAACATGAAGGCATTAGGAAACCTGGTGGGTGAGAGCTGGCATGGGAGAAAAGATGCTGATGAAAAGATGGGGAAGGCCAATATAAATAAATTTTGCCTTCTTAATAATTTTTCTTAGCATCAGTCCTAATCAGTTTCAGCCCACAAGAGCCCATGTATCCAAATCAAGATGACATTAAAAATATGGAAAGATCAAAATCAATACCCATGGCTCTAATAAAGAGCTGAACTCAGCATGTACCATAGAGGGTGTCGAGATCTAACTCCAGGCCTTTTAAATTCTGCAAAGTGATGAGGTTTGAAAGCATGCTGTGTCTGCTCCAGAATTTCAAGTAACTGTTGTAAAAGTCAGAGCATGCTCCTACTACTCTAGTTTTGTCTAATTTCTCACAGACAGTGTTAGTTTATGAAGCTTTGTGTGTGTGTGTGTGTGTGTGTGTGTGTGTGTGTGTGTGTATACATGTATTTGCTTGCTTTGAGCTTTTTGGATTGTAATTGCTTATAGACATGAAAGGTCACATTGAGGCCATTGAAATTTTGTCTTAGAAAAGCAGCGACTGACTATGGACAAGCTCCCAGAGGACATCTAAACAGTAACACACTGTTAGGGTTTTGTGAGGCATCATAAAAATATGCCCCGAATTCTCTGTTTCAAAGGTGCTATTTAGATGCCAAAAGTAATACTGCATTTCTCAGAATTAACAGAATTGCTAGACACTTCTCTAAGATAATAGGTAGGTGTAAACTTTTTTTAATTAAAAAAAAGTCTTAACATGAGAATTTGGCTATGTATGTGGAAAGTAAATGAGGTATAAAATAGTAGTTTCATGAGAGGTAAAGGGATTTTTCAGGTAGAGAGCAAGAAACGGGCCTTTTGTTCAGAGACAGAGAATAAGTGTATATCACACAGTGCCCTGCTTTCTGAACAATTCAATTTCTATATATCCTGGGTATAAAGAGAACCTTTGATCATGTTATCATGGAATGAATCTTAGTTTCTGATAAAGGGATGTCTCTCTTTATTGAGCACTTTGAGGCAGAGAGGGCTCTCCCTGGGCCCTAGAAGTTACACCATAAGGGCCAGGCCTCATTCTCCAATCTTTGCGACAATCCTATTCTATATTTGAGACCACTGAGGTTCTGAGAGCTGGAATAACTTGGCAGATGTGGAGTCAAACTGACCTCTGTCTGTCTAGTGCTCCAATTTTCTGCCCCATATTGCAACTTCCCTTGATGACTCACCCTTCTGCTTGGAAGCTGACCTTGCCATATGTCTTCTGTGTAGAACCCTGAGGATGCCAGAGGCCAGATTCTGGGGAGTGGAGAGAGAAAACCTGAGAAGTGAAAGCAAACTTCTCCCATGTGATTGAGGACTGTGATAGGTTCTTGAGGCACATGTCAATGTGCAATATGTTTCAAATGCTTTACATATATCAGCTTGATTAATCTTCACCCAATCCTGTGAGGTAGGTGCTATGAGTATCACTCTCATTTTGACGATAATTTTCCCAAGGCTGTACAATGAGTATTGGTGGTGGTGGCATTTGAAACCAGATAGTCTGAGTCCAAAGCATGTGATTTTCACCATCATGCAATACATACATACATATACGCAGCATGTTTTTATTTCCTTCTCCTGTAGAGTAAGAAAAGGGCCATATAATGGTCTACATAAAGTCTAGAGTAGGGGCACCTGGGTGGCTCAGTCAGTTGGGTCCAACTTTGGCTCAGGTCATGATCTCACAGTTTGTGAGTTCGAGGCCCACATTGGGCTCTGTGCTGACAGCTCAGAGCCTGGACCCTGTTTCAGATTCTGTGTCTCCTCTCTCTGCCCCTCCCCCGCTCACACTCGGTCTCTCTCTCTCTCTCTGTCAAAAATAAATAAACATTAAAAAAATGTTAAAAAAATAAAATAAAATCTAGGGTGGATCAACTGAGTGAGAATATCTTCTGTGAGATTAATATAAGGGCTAAGAAGGCTCTAGTGTATCAGAAAGATTTTGACAACAAGGAGGGCCTTGAATGCCAGAATTAAGTGGCTGTATTAAGTTAGAAGGGCTCTTGGGAAAAGACTACCAGAGGAGCAATGTGGACATTAGCTGAAAGCTCAGCAAGAGGCAGTGTAGAGGATGGGTTAACAAGGAACATCTATAGGGCTCCTAGTAGCCATATAAAGACTATTCAAAAACATAGTCCTTTCTCCTACTGTATCTGTATCAGACAGGCTTCTCCAGAGAAACAGAGTAGTAGAATATGTATAATATTTTAATTTCATTTTAATATATTTATATTACATGCAGTGTAAATATATTTTATATATATAAAAAAAATTTGTTATGATGAATTGGCTCACACAATTATGGAAGCTGAGAAGTCCCATTATCTGCCATCTGTAAGCTGGAGACCCAGGAAAACTGGTGATGTAATTCAGCCTGAGTTTGAAGATCTGAGAAACCAGGGGAGCCAATGGTTTAAATCCTCAGTGCTGGAGAAAATGAGATGAGATGTCCCAACTCAAGCAGGGAGATAGGAAGCAAAAAGAGGTGACTTCCTCCTTTTTCCACCTTTTGTTCCATTCAGTCCTCAACAGATTGGATAATGCCTATCCATACTGGGGAAGGCAAACTACTTCACTGAGTCCAGTTCATATGCTTATCTCATCCAGAAACATTCTCACAGACACATCCAGAGATAATGTTGGACGCGGGCACCCTGTGGCCAGTCAAGTTGATACATAAAATTAACCGTCACTACATTCTAAGTTTCCAAAAGATGAGGGCCATGTCAGAATATTCCCCATTCTCTTATCTTCATGCCATGTGGGTTGACTTACCTTCTATATAAATTTTCCAAAGACAAAAACTAGTAATCCCAACCACCTGTCACTTAAGTAGTGATTTATTTTTTATAACTAAGGAGCCCTTGTTACAACAGGATACCAATTATGTCAAGGGGAGATAAGGAGCAAGCTGTGTCCTCAGCCGACTGTGCAGGACGCTCTGAGCATACCCCCCTTTCCATCACTGTTGCATTATCATTGCTGCTCTGACATCTAAATTGCAGCCAAAAAAGGGCCTCATTGATAGGACCTCTGTTGGTGAAAACCCAAACTACAGAGACTCCAAGTCAGTTCTTCACTTCATGGTTCCAGTTCCTTTGAAGTTGACTCAATATGATTTCTGTCTACATATTCATTGGTCAGTGTAAGAATGGAATAATGTGCATTACTGTAATCCTAACAAGCATGGACGGAGGCCAAGCCTGCCCTCTTTTGAACTGAAGTCAGAATGGAAATCCAGAGATTGGATGCTGCCACTGTTATATCAGTTGCTGTCACAAGGAGGCATGGAAAGAGGCAGGAAGTGAAGGTTACATGAATTATACAATGACCGAAGGGCATAGGAGAACATTACAACTGTCAGCTTTATCATTTTCATTGATAATCTTCCCAATATCATTCGTCTGAGAGTTAGGGTTGATTTTTTGTTTATAAAGACTATTTGCTAGGGTAAAGGTTACAGAAGAAAAGTACCCCTGCAGGCACTGAAAATGGCAAATTGCAAAATGGTGAGGCTATGAGTGTGCCAGGAATTTAAAACATTCCTTATAGACCATTACTAAAAAAATGAGAAACTGAAGACATAAAGGCAAATTAAGAGCTTATGCCAGTAAATAACAGCTCGTATGGGGATGACAACTGTGAGCATGGAAAGGAAGAGGCATATGTGAAGATGCTCATTGAGACAGAGCAGGCAAGATTTGCCAAATGGTATAACGTGGCAAACAAAAGAACTGAAGGATGCAAAGGTGATTCTAACATTCTGAGCCGGGAGAAGGTGATAACTTTGATAGGAAGTAAGACCAAAGAAGGAGCAAATTGAGATGAGAATGCTGACACCAGAATGAGACTGATTAAGTTCAAGGTCGTGAAGAGAAATCCAGGGACAAATGCCTACGAGGGGCTGGCAGTGTGACTCTCTGGGCTTGAGAAGGAGATTCTCTCTGTAAGGAAATTAGAGTGCTTTGGAAAAGCCGTGGAAAGAGACTGGAATCTAGATCATTTGATGCCATGATATTAATGAGGAATGGATAATTTAAGCAAGATGTCAATAACCTCAAATCCTGCAGACAAATAAGGGCCTCTGAGGGGATAGGAAACCTTGCTGGATTTGATCACAATAAAAGAGGTATCTGCGTGGAACTAAAACCAGACTATAAGGGGTTAAGGAGTGAAACCAAGGCCTCAGGGGCCATAGGTGTAGACTAATTTTCAATATTTTGACAGTGAAGGAAAGGAGGGTTGTTAGGGTGACTGCTTGATGGGCCAGCCCTACAGAGGGAAAGATTTTAGATAAGGATCTAAACATAAGGGGATGGGACTATAGAGATGAAAAAACAAGAACATCCAAAATACACACAAAGAGAGGGGAGCCTGGGTGGCTCAGTCAGTTAAGTGTCTGACTCTTGATTTCGGGTCAGGTCATGATCACATGATCATGGGATAGAGCTCCGCACCAGGCTCTGCACTGACACCAGAGCCTGTTTGGGATTCTCTCTCTCTCCCCGTCTCTCTCTGCCCCTCCCCCACTTATGCACGTGTGCTCTGTCTAAAAATAAATCAACATTTAAAAAATATATACATGAAAAGAGAGAATTATTCATGAAAGTTGCTTTAGAATTGGCATTAAAGCAGTAAGATAAAGACCAATATTCACAATTAGAGTAGAGTTGATTCTTCCTCTGAGTCAGGAGACATGAGATAAAATTGAAGGAAGATACAAAAGAGTTGGCAGAGAAGAAAAGTAATATGAAAAAGTTTGCACTGAATTGTCTCAATCATATCAATAATAATAGTAATCAAAACCATTTTTTCACAGCAAACAAATGCATTTCATGCTTTTAGTAAAGATGGGTGAATAGTTGCCTTAACCACATCTTTTATTTTCTGTATTGTAATGCTTTGACATCAGAGCTTTGCTGACCCCGGAGGGACTTCCTTTCCCAGGGTTAGCTAATTCCTAATAAAGATATTCCTAGACATAGATATACATAAGCCAGTGTGAGTGCTTTTCAAATGCAAATCAACCAATCCAGAGCCAGCATCCCAGCCATCCTTTATCAGGCTCTCATCCACCTGCCCTAAGCATTGCAGGGCCAGATACCACACAATTAGGGATAGCCACCATGCTTCAGAGCCCACTAAAATTATTCATACTAGCCAATTGCAAGCCCGTTTACCCTGCTTCATTCACAACCTTCCTGTGGAAGCCACCAAAAAGGCTCTTGCCTACTGACTAACTCTGGCTTCTCCTCCTTTCCCATGTGGTCCCCTGTGGTGTTCTGTGCCCCTTCCACTTGGGAACTGTGATCAACAAATGGAAATCCTTAGTTGATCTCTTAGCCTTACCATATCTAAATCATAAATCCAGTTAAAAAAAATGCCTTGTGAAGCGCCTGGGTGACTCAGGCAGTTGAGCGTCTGACTCTTGATTTTGGCTCAAGTCATGATCCCAGCATTGTGGGACTCAGCTCCTCCTCAAGCTCTGCACTAAGCATGGAGCCTGCTTAAGATTCTGACTCTCCCTCTCTTTCTCTCTCTCTCTCCCCCCCCTCCCCTGCACTCTCTCAAAAAATACCTTGTAATTATGTACATTATACTAATATTTGATGCACTTAAGTTATAAAGCAGGTAGGCTTAAACAGTGGCTTGCAAAAGGATGAGGAATAATTGTTCCCCAATTTAGGTTTTAAGAATTGTATTGTATCATTGTGGGCATCTTCCTGGTTGTTTGAACAATCATAAATAACATCAATTTGAGATGAAACATATACACATTTTGAATGCAGGAGTTACAGCATGTGCTAAATTGGGAAATATCCATGCAATCCATGCATCACAGTTCTTAGGTTTGCAAGAGAGTAGTTGTACTAATGGTAACAAGGAAGCTAGATGTGACTTTCTACATAAAATAGGACATCATTTCCACCAACCCCCCTGTGTACAGAGTCAACAATTGAGCAGGGAGGCCATCAGTGGGCCTCTCAAATTACAGCAACATCCTTTCTCTCCACTTCCATTTGCTCTTAATTCATGGCACCAACCCCATTTTGAAAGCAATCTTCTTTTTGATGGATTGAAACACAAACTTGTTTCACACTGATTCTGAGTAAGGGTCTACGGATGTTACTTTTCTATTGCATCTGACATCATCAACTGGTTGTCTTAGACAGACCTGAACTAGCAGTGAAGATGTAAGCACTCAGTAAATGATGAGATTTAGACTGAACTGAAGCATTACTTACTGTTCTGCAAATGGTAACAGCAGTGATATGGCCAAGCCATTTATACAATCAGCCTATTATATTATGTTACATGTATTCCCTGTCTCCTCTGAGTAGTTTTGTCATAATGAGTGGAGACTTCTATAAATTATATAATTACTGCTTACTTTAAAATATTGTACCAATTACACAAAAGGTTACCCCCAAAGCTCTAATTGGAAGGTTAGTGGTTAATGGGGTAACTCAGCTTGTAGCAGTATTGTATTTTGAAGCTATATGGGTGAGACACAGCATCTGAACCTTTCACTTTAGCTTCACTCATGGTTTTTATAATTCTGATTATTTTGATATTGTTTAATAATTGCTATTTTACTTACCTAAATGTTCTAAGGGATGGGTTCTGTGGAGTAATCTGTTTAGAAAACAAACAAATGCACTGAGAGAAAAAATATCTCTGGCTTTCATTTTCCAGTATCAACCTCATGCTTCAATTTCCATTGTTTATAGAAACAATAGTCTCATCTACATAAAACCCAATAAATGTGAATATAGAAAAGAAAGCTTTACAAAGGCTGCTGAGAAGGTATTTGATGCTATAGTTGTGTTGAATCTTTACCATTTCAAAAAAAAAGAAATATTACTTATATATTTTTCTAGTTGAACTTATATGCTGAGTTAATGAGATTTCCTGTATAATTCATAAAGTAAATTTTAGTGAAGTGTTCAGTTAGGCTTTTGGAAAAGACTATAATTTTAAGTGTACATTATTTCTGTGATTTCTGAAATCTTCTTCCTACGCTTGTAAACTATATGAAAATCACATGGCTAAGCAACATTTCTTCCAAGTTATTTATCTTCTGTTTTGGAAATTCTACAAAAACTTTCTGGGTTGAAATTGTAGCTGCTTTACCTGGCAATGCCTCCTGCTATGAGCATCAGAATTATTCCCAAGGTGGGGCTCCTGGTGGCTCAAATGGTTAAGGGTCCGACTTTGGCTCAGGTCATGATCTCGCGGTTCATAAGTTCCAGCCCTGCTTCAGGCTCTGTGCTGACAGTTCAAAGCCTGGAGCCTGCTTCAGATCCTGTGCCTCCCTCTCTCTCTGTCCCTTCCCCACTCACACTCTGTCTCTGTCTCTCTCAAAAATAAATAAACATTAAAAAAAAAAAAAAGAATTATTCCAGGGGTTCCTGACTGCTCAGTCAGTTGAGCATCTGACTTTGGCTCAGGTCATGATCTCACAGTTTGTGGGTTCAGGGCCCCGCGTCAGACTCTGTGCTGACATCTCGGAGCCTGGAGCCTGCTTCAGATTCTGTGTCTCCCTCTCTCTGTGCCCCTCCCCTACTCATGCTCTGTTTCTCTCTCTCTCAAAAATAAGTAAACATTTAAAAAAATAATAATAAAAAAGAATTATTCCAAAGGTAAGCATGAAGATCTCAAGGCGTTTGTGAACGCTCTCATGTATTTTCATTTAGCATAATGTTTTGCTTAATATCCAGAAAGGGCTTTAGTCATTCAAGAAAATTTAAAACATAAGCTGAATAATTAAGTCTTAATTGTATTCCTGCCTTGGGTGTTTATCTGAAGAAGATGGTTTTTCCTTTGGTTTGGTGATGTGTCAGTCTCTAGAAATGTTAAGTGTAAACATGAGAAGCAAAAATGAAATATCTTTGGCATTTAAAGTGGTTTATTATTCACTCACTCATTTACCACTTTTTTTTGTAACCAAATAGAGACGAAATAACAGCAGGATGATGGTCTGGGTGCTGTTGTTTATAGGTCAAAGAAAATCTTTAAGAAATAAAAAGTCAGACTAATGCATCCATAGACTACTTAGGTTCTGGAACAGCACTATAATGGGGCAAAGACAGTAAGGAATCTAAGGCGGGGCACTGGAAGAGTGACATCCTGACTCTTTGGAAATACCCTATATCTTTCAGACCATGAGGATCAGTGTAGGAAAAAGCACTTTTCTCTTTTAATAAGCAATTCTCTAAGTCAGGGTTTGGCAAACTTCCTGGAATGGGCCAGATGGTGAATATGCTGCATTCAGTGGGCCATACAGTCTCTTTTGCTACACGGCACAACTCCGCCATTGCAGAGTGAAAGCAGCCATGGATAATACATAAATGAGTGGTGTCACTCTTTCTCAATAAAACCTTATTTTTGGACTCTGAGACTTAGATTTCATGTACCACAAATATTATTTTTAAAATTTTCTTTCAATCATTTAAATACATAAAAACTATTTTTAGCTCACTGGCTATACAAAAACAGGGAGTACTGGATTTGACCCTTGGGCTGTAATTGTATGACCTCTGCCCTAAAAAATAATCTTATTTTTATTTGTTGTTATTATTTTTAGAGAGAGAGAGTGCACGCAAGCAGGGGAGAGGGACAGAGGGAGAAGGCAGAGAGGATCCCACACAGACTCTACGCCAGTGTGGGCTCGATACCATGACCAACTGTAAGATCATGACCTGAGCCAAAACCAGGAGTCAGATGCTCAGCTGACTGAGCCACCCAGGCACCCCAATAATCTTATATTTAAGACCTCCAAATATATCTACACATGTATACATATATATTTGCACGTTCTAAGATTATGATTTTGTGAAGAGATTCAATCCTAATGACACATCTGCTTTTGTTAAACACATGCTTGTGAACATGTTCAACTCTCAGCTGGAATAACGACTCTAAGTCTTTCACTATGTGGTGCAAGGCAAACAAGGAGCAATGGATTAAACTAGTGTTCGGGAGTTCCCCAAGCCCTACCTGAGTTTCTGTGTGTTATGCATGCGTAAGATTTGTTTGTAGTTTCAAATTCTTAATTAACTAGAGGTATGTGCTATAATTCTGCAACCTCTTTACCTCTTCCCTCCCCCTTCTTTCTTTCCAAAGCTTCTTTCTTTCCCTATTTATGTCTTATTTAGGTTTCACAGGACAAAAGGGATTTTGATTTGATGCAACACAGCCAGAGAGACAATGGCAGAGAGAAGGGAACTAATGCGGACAGAAAAGTGAGAGATGAAATAGAGACGAGCCCAAAAGGGAGGTAGTGTTCGTTGCATCAGGAAAGGATGTGTGATTAGTGGGGGATCACTACGCTCCTCACACTCTCCTCTCCCCATTTCTCCTGTTTCACCCCCACGGGCTCAGTTGCCCATTTCTTGCCTGCATCTAATTCCCTGCTTCTTTCTGACCTTCTTACAAGACTCTTTCATTTCTACTTCCTCCTTTCCTGTTTGCTTCCCAGCACAAACCTTGGGCTCATCTCCTTCAAAGTACCGCTACAACTTGCCTTTCACCTTCCTGCTTCCAGGCACTGCAGATAGCTACCCTCAGCCTCCACAGGTGTGACGGCGCTCTGCAGAGCAGTGTCCACACTCTTGAGCCAGGCCTCCCGCTTACTGAGGCATCATGGTGGCAGGGAGAATCTTCCCTTGTGCGTTTGCAGAAGAAATAGTACAACTGAGCTGATGCAGTTAGGAGGCAGAGTACTATTCTGCTCCACTAATTTGCTTTTTAAATGCAGAATTTAGCTCTTAAAACCTTTTCCCACATACTTTACTGGCGTGTCTGAATATTGGAGAACTTGCATGCATTTTTGGTACCACTTTAGAACTCAAATTCATGGTTTCAGTTATACTAATTTCTTTAAATAAATGGACTCACTAATGAGGAGGATTTTTATTTTACTTTATTTTAAAAACTATTAGGCCTCAAGTAAACATACATTGCTCACTGTAAAAAATTTAGGGCATAAATATTGGCAAAAAAATGTCAACAATCACTGCAAACTGCATTTCTCAGACGCAAATGTTAAGTATATGCCATTTAACATTTTGGCATATAGTCTTCCAGAGTTTTATATAACCCTAAACATGGCTTACACATCTATTAGTCACAGTTTGATCAGAGAAGCAAAACCATTTGGAGATATACATAAAATAAGGGATTTGACCTTTTTCAATAATGACAGCTGATTAAATACTCTCCCTATGCTGGTGTTTTTGTGTCTAGTGCTAGAGTTTGAAGACTTATATCAAGCTAGATACAATCTCTGAACTTCAATTTTTTCATTTGTACAAATGGAGATAGTAATACGTACCTAATGGGGTTATTATCAATATTAATATCATTATTAAATGAAATGATAGAGTAATACACTTTATCATAGTTCCTAGTTTGCAGAAAGAGCGCAGTAAATTTTATCGATGATGATGATGATGACGATTTTTAACTTTTAATGTTTTTTTTTTTTTTTTTTTTTTTTTGATGGGGAGAGAGACAGAGTGCAAGCAGGGGTGGGACAGAGAGAGAGAGAGAGGGAGACACAGAATCCGAAGCAGGCTCCAGGCTCTGAGCTGTCCGCACAGAGCCCGATGCGGGGCCCAAACCCACAAACTGTGAGATCATAACCTGAGCCCAAGTTGGATGCTCAACCGACTGAGCCACCTAGGCGGACTTATCAATGATTATTATTAATAATAATTATTTTTATCATGTTTTCCATTCCTGACACTATCTGTGAACCAGTTGTGAAGGTTTTCTGGTGCTCAGTTTCATCACCAGTGAATTGGAACAGTTAATACTTCAAAGTGCTATTGTGAGGGCTTAGTGGGAAAGTAAATCTAAAAATACCTAAGACAGGGGCACGTGGGTGGCTCAGTCCATTGACTGGAGTCAGGAGTCTGACTCCTGATTTTGGCTCAGGTCATTATCTCACAGTTCGTGGGACTGAGCCCCACGTTGGGCTCTGTGCTAATAGTGCTAAGAGTGTGAATCCTGCTTGAGATTCTCTCTCTCCTTTCTCTCTCTGTCCCTCCCCTGCTCATGCCCTCTCTCTCAAAATAAATAAATTAATTAATTAATTAATAAAAATAAACAAATACACAATTAAAATTCCTAAGAGTACTCCGTGAACATCTGTGGTTCTGCTAATGCTAAGATTATTTTAGCATTCATTAGCAGCACCTTCGTGTCAGTATCTAATGTTGAGCTTGTTGTCATTTAGATCGTTGGGAGTTTCACCTGCCCGGTGAAATATCTCTGGCATTCTATACGTAAAAAATGTTGTTTATCCTGGTCAATATAAGGTTTTACATGTATCTTTGTTCTCTTTCATTACAATAAATTTCTGTCCCATACCTCAGAATGCCTGGATATCTTTCAAACTTGTTTCTGGGTCCAACATATTATTCTTCCTAGTTTTTCATGCTTCCTACCAATTGGTCTAAGATATTAGGCTGAGTCTTGTATATATTGCTGTTTTTGTAGGTCAAAAATGCTACACAGTGACAGTTGTGTATGTTGCAACCTAATATTTATTACAAAGTTGAATAGAATCAAGCACATGAATGTGAACTCTTTATTAGTAGTTTTGACCTTTTTTGGGGTCATAAATCTCTGAGAATCTTATGAAAGCTATTTGTTTATTTTCTGGAAAAAGACACACACACACATACTGTCTTTTATTGCATTGGATATTCATTTCCTTCATGGAGACAGAATGTAAAATAAATTTTCTAAAAAAAAAGGCTCTAGTTCTCAACCTTAAATTTTTTTAAAAATGTTTTTTATTTATTTTGAGAGAGAGAGAGAGAGAGAGAGAGAGAGAGAGAACACATGAGAAGGAGAAGGACAGAGAGAGAGGGAGACAGAATCTGAAGCAGGCTCCAGGCTCTGTGCTGTCAGTGCAGAACCTGATACGGAGCTCAAACCACAAACCATGAGATCATGACCTGAGCCGAAGTCAGACCCTTAATTGACTGATCCACCCAGGCACCCCCTTTTTAAAAATTTTTAATTTTTTAAAAAATTTTTGTAAGAGAGAGAGAGAGAGAGTGTGTGAATGAGGGAGGGGTAGAGTTTATTTTCAACTTAATGTGAAAAATATTACTTGCTTTAAAAATTATAGCAATACAAATTGTGTATAAAACTAAAATGTAAACTCTAATCATGTTTAAATTTCAATGAGAACACAGTTTTTTTTTTTTTTTTTTGGTTTGAATAAGTAATGAACTTGAATGAACTTGTATGACTGTAAAAAGCATCTTTTGATAACCATTTCTGAGTTTTCATTTCTGTGCTTACAAATGCTGGAAACTCTGACTGAAAAATATCTGGAATAGCAAAACAATGGAATCAGAACTCCCATTACTTGTTTTGCTAGATGAGGGGTGCCTGGGTGGCTCAGTCAGTTGAACGTCTGACTTCGGCTCAGATCATGATCTCACAGTTTGTGGGCTCGAGCCCCTCATCGGGCTCTGTGCTGACAGCTCAGAACCTGAAGCCTGCTTTGGATTCTGTGTCTCCCTCTCTCTCTGCCCCTCCCCCGCTTATACTCTGTCTCTCTCTGCCTCAAAAATAAACATTAAAAAAAAAAAAAACAAACACTAGTTTTGCTAGATGAAAGTAGCCTTGTTTCAATGAGGAGCAGAATTTCCAAGGTCTTCAGGTAGAATTTATATCATATCTTGTCCTTTGTCTCAGGTCAAGGAGATGCCTACAAGTCAGCAAAATAAGGATTATGAATCCACATTTCATTTTTAGGTTATTTGAAGGGATGTAGCCTTCTAAAATCTCTGTGGTATTTCCAAGTGTCTATAGGTTTTGGTTTGCTTGAAAATTGACAGGGCTTTGTTGGTTTTGATTTTAGCCTACAGCATCACTTTCTCCAGCCAAGGGAAGTTTTCAGAATTGTCTGTCTCCAATCTTTTGTTTCAGAATGTGTGTTTGGCTGAAATGTCGCACAGTTTCAAAACAGTATTTATAATGCTGAATATAGGGCCTTAATGTAAAGATTTACATTATTCCTGTGGCTGAAAATATTTGTCAGTTGAGCCAATCTAGAAAGCCATGCTCTGTGCCAAATGATTTTATGAGTGGATTTCTTCTATCACATAAAAAGAGCAGTGGGTGGGTAGAGGTTTGAGGCTCTATCCAAAGTTAATCAAGCTCATATTAAAAACACTTTCTTCCGTATCATAAAGAACTCCATATTCTGTTCCTCTATCTTGGCAAAACTTTTTGGCAAAGTGATTCACTTTCCTGGCATTAGCCAAATATTTTAGGCTGTTGACCAATTCTCTTACATTAATGCATCCTGATGTGCAACACTACGATTGTTATTATTGGTAGAATTTATTTTGTTGTTCCTTTTTTAATCAACTCACCTGCTAAGTGCTGCTGAAAGACTCTCAAGGACAAGTATCATGCAGAAGTGACATTGACTTGCCCTTATTTGTTACTTTTCATAGAGATGAGCATGACTCACCTTCTCAGAACACAAGGATAGCATAATTATTATGTATGTTATCATAGTACTTGAAAGATGAGCAGCAGCGTGCATGTTTCAAGTAAAAATCTTTAATTGATAAAACATAATCATATTTCATTATTAATAACAGGTTAGTTTGCAAATACTTCCATTAACTGTCTTATCATTATTATAGATTATCATGATTATTGGTTAAAAAATTATGGCAACTTTGTTCAAAATGTATCCTTTAAATTCCCACAATCAATGGCACTTAGCCAATTCCCCAGTTGGTTTAGCCTTCACCAAGATAGTTCTTCTTCCATTCTATATTCATTTTTATTTATGATCCCGGCTTATATTGTGGTTATATGTCTTGTTCCAAATTCTTTCCCATAGGCCAAGCTAATCTTAATATGGTTATTATTTCCATCTGGTTCTTACCTTCATTGGACATCTCCCATTGTAGAATTTATCCTCTTTCCAGGCTTCTTCCTCCTCCTCATTCAAATGTATTATTATCTTTGTCTAACCACCCCAAAAAGGACATTGATCAAGGCTTCTATCTGGCCAACTGCCTGTAGTACACTTTCACAACATACTCTGTTCATGAATTTCCATTATCAAGTTCAGACATTTTTCTTGAGAATAGAATTTGATGTATCGTACCATTTTTTAAGTTTTTGTTTTGTTTGAGAGAGACAGAGACAGTATGACTGGGGGATGGGCAGAGAGAGGGGAGAGAGAGGGAATCCCAAGCAGGCTCTGCACTGCCAGAGCAGAGTTCGATGAGGGGCTTGAACTCACAAAGCCGCAAGATCATGACCTGAGCCAAAAACCAAGAATCGAATGCTTAACCGACTGAGCTACCCAGGAGCCCCTGGTGTATAGTACTATTAATTACTCCCCCATTAGTAGATATGTTTGTGTCTAAAAATGATTTTCTCTTATTCTGCATTCTTATCCATGAATGCCTACTATAAAGAATGCATGTTACATAAGATCATATTTACTTGTTAGTATCTAAAATTTAATTTTGACTATTTAAAATATTTATTCAGTGAGTAGCTTCTAAAAATTAGAGACAATGAGCATTTCTTATTTTCTGTTACTATAAATCTCCAAGTAATCATCTTTATTTATATATCATTCTTGTTGCTCACCATAATATTTCTTTTTTCTCTCTGTCCTGAAAATGTTACTTTAATGCTGTCTTAATCAAGTTAGTGAATTTCCTGGAACCACAATTTTCTTAGAAATTTTAAAATGTTCTTTGTCCCTTTTTAGGGGATCAAATTTAATTATTGAAAGAATATAATTTTCAAAAGTTTTAAGTCATGGAAACCTTAGTTCCTTTAAAGGAAATCTCATTCGGGCCCTTACATATAAAATATATAGAAGTGCAGTTCTTCTAGTTGGAGGGGGTACGTGTGTGGGGAAGGTATGGGGAAGGAGGCCTTCTCTAGGTGACACTTCTGTGGCTCCAGATCCAGATCCAGAGCACAGCTTGAAAACCAGCGTTGCAAGCCATGGTCAAGTTAAGCAAAATCTTTTTTAATGTCAATTCCTTTCTTCTCTGAATATTTACTGAGCACCCACCATTTGCAAAGCACTGTCCTATGCATTACTTATATCCTACTCTCATTTCCAAAGCGATACTTTTTATTTTTCTTCTTCTTTTTCTTCTTTTTCTGTTTTGGGAGAGAGACCAAAGGGGAGAGGGGCAGAGGGATAGAGAGTAAGAATCCCAAGCAGGCTCTACACTCAGCATGAAGCCCGATGTGAGGCTTGATCCCAGGTCGATCTCATGCCAGATCATGACCTGAGCTGAAATCAAGAGTCAGGGACTCAATCGACTGAGCCACCCAGGTGCCCCCAAAGTGATACCTTTCTATCAAGAGTAAATGAAGACACAATCTACATCAAGTATCTCAGAAATCATCAGGAATATGGGGCATCTAGGTGGCACAGGTGGTTAAGCGCCTGACTTCAGCTCAGGTCAAGATCTCACAATTTGTGGGTTCAAGCCCCACATCAGACTCTGTGCTGACAGCTCAGAGCCTGGAGCTTGCCTCAGATTCTATGTCTCCCTCTCTCTCTTCCCCTCCCCAACTCATGCTCTGTCTCTCTTTCTCTCTCTCACAAAAATAAATAAAAACATTAAATAAGACAGAGAGAGAGAGAGAGAGAGAGAGAGAGAGAGAGAGAGAGAGAGAGATCACCCAGGAACCTATTCTGGGAAGCTTCTGGTGATTACAGTCTTTTCAATATAAATAAGCACACATGAAAACCTGTTTTTCCCTTTTAAAGATTTTGGATACTAACTATCAAGTATCAGTTCCATTGAGCTGGGGGCATGACACAAAATGTAGTGAATATAACTGTCACAGAGGAAAGCTCAGGTTCTCTAGTCATATTTCCTTCAGTGACCAAGATCCCATATAAGAGGACTCATGTGCCCTTTATACACTGCATGTCCCACCTCTGTTTCTTTATTCTGTTGTCCATTCTAGTCCACTCTCAATGGGCTGCTGGTTCACTTTTCTTTGTTTAGTACATTTCTGGCTTTCAAATCTTCAACCCAGTCTGCCAAAAATAATTGTTTCCTCTTCTGTACCACAAATTGCATGTCTATTTTAAAATCACACATCAGTCCTTTTATTACAATTATTTTTATATGTGTTACACCTGTCTTCCTACAAGATGATAAATGTCCCAAGAACAGAAAGCACTCCCTCTAGGACCTAACTGTCAGAATCAAGTTAAATAGGGACCTTGTTTATTTCTTTTAACTAAAGAAAATAGGGGAAATAAAAAGGTGCACAGAAAGAAGAAAAATAAGGCCAATGTAGGTATCATGTTTGGGGTTTCTGGATGAAATAGTGGGTGTCAATAATACAGAGAACCATATCCTTTTTACCAAATGCCAACATACTCTAAGCACTGCAAGGATGGAAAATTTGGGGTCCGTTGGCAGCGTAGTCTCAGCATAGCACTTGCATTCTCCTGGCAGGCTACACAAGCAATGGCAGAGATCAGGCATGCCAGAGTCTCAGGAGGAAGAGATATTGACTGAGAAGAATTAGACGAGGGCAGGAGGAATGCAGAAAACACCACATGGTCCAGTGTTACTGTGGCCGATGGCCCAGTTCACGAACACATAGGAAAATCTGCTAGAGCTGATAGGGCAGATGGAGAAGAATCTGCAGGAGATCACAAATCCTGGTTAGCAGATGAGGACAAGACATGTCCTCAAATTAATGATTAATTTGCCCTACATCCCAAAGCTGGTGAGGTCCAGAGATATTTGTATATTAAATGCAAAGCCATTTAATTTACAATTATTCAAAGGCTTTTAAATGCAAACATCCATTAAGGCTAAGATATAAGTGACTTATGTAATTGTATATACACACTATATGTATATTATACATGTGTGTGTCTCTGTACTTCTTTCCTAAAGAAGAGGTTTTGCTAAGAGGGCAAAACTGGCTAGCCAAAATGGAAAGAAGACACAGAAGAGAAAAACAATGGATTTTCTGGGGACTCTGAAGAAAGCGAATGAATCCTATGTTTCAGTTTTGACCATGATTACCTATCTTAGTGAGCAATTTGTTTCATATTAACTTAGCACTTTGCCCAGCTCTCTACAAAATATAGATTGGAAGGAAGAAAATATATTTTGGCCCCCAAATTTAAAGTAGTTGTTCTAAACCTATAAAAATAGTGAGTCTATAAGGATGACTATAAGCAGATGTCTCTGAAAAAAAAGTGTAAAACCCACAAAAATTCTAATTTCCTTCTATCACTGGAAAACTCCCTTTTGGTTTTTAGGCTGTCAGCTTTAGACAGCCAGGTGGACTTGGAGAAATGGCACATATAGATTTTCCATTTGTTTAAGTGCAAGTATTTGGAAGCTAGTGAACATCTGAATCATCCCTAAACCATCTTTTACCCAATAAGTTTTTGGATCATGTTAAGCCAATTTCTGCAATCTATTGCCCATGGAAGTTATTTCTGGCCCTGAAATTTTATTGAACTATGCAGATCATCTTGCATTTCAAACTGAAATATCAACTTATTATTGCCTTATTCTTCTCTTTGATTCCATCATTTTCGGACACTTGGACGTTCACTTTCGGACGTTTGGAGGGGACTGACTTAAATCAGTGTTATCTATGCTCTCAGTGACTGCTTTGACAAAATATAGTATACAAAGATGTCTGAGCCAATAAAACCATCTGGGGCTTTCATGTTTTTAAGACTCAAAATCTTTTAGGTTTGTGAATTGTGCCAATAAATTTCAAGGCATTTGAATTGAACCAGGTAATAAATGGCCTGTCTCTGGGTCACATTTTTTCTTTTCTTTTCTTTTTAAATTTTATTTAAATCCAAGTTAGTTAACATATAGTGTAATAATGGTCAGGAGTAGAATTTAGTGATTCACACTTACACATAACAGCCAGTACTCATTCTAATAAGTGCCTTCCTTAATGCCCATCACTCATTTTAGCCCATCCCCACCTAACACCCCTCCAAAAACCCTCAGTTTGTTCTCTGTATTTAAAAGTCTGTTATGGTTTGCCTCCCTCTCTATTTTTGTCTTATTTTTCCTTCCCTTCCCCTATGTTCATCTTTTTTTCTTAAATTCCACATATGAGTGAAATCATACGATATTCATCTTTCTCTGAGTGACTTATGTTGCTTAGCATAATACATTCTAGTTCCATCCACTTTGTTGCAAAATGGCAAGATTTCATTCTTTTTGATTGCCACATAATATTCCAGTGTGTGTGTGTGTGTGTGTGTGTGTGTGTGTGTGTGTGTACACACCATGTCTTCTTTATCCATTCATCAACGTATGGAAATTTGGGCTTTTTCCATAATTTGGCTATTGTTGACAGTGCTGCTATAAACATTGGGTGCATGTGCCCCTTCAAATCAACATTTTTGTGCCCTTTGGATAAATACCTAAAAGTGCAATTGTTGGGTCATAGGGTAGCTCTATTTCTAATTTTTTGAGGAAGCTCCATATTCTTTTACAGAGTGGCTACACCAGTTTGCCTTTCCACCAGCAGTGCAAAAGCATTCCCCTTTCTCTGCATCCTTGCCAACATCTGTTGTTTCTTGAGTTGTCAATTTTAGCCATTCTGACAGATGTGAGGTGGTATCTCATTGTGTTTTTGATTTGTATTTTCCTGATGATGAGCTGTTAGCCATCTGGATGTCTTTTTTGGAAAAGTGTCTGTTCATGTCTTTTGCCCATTTCTTCACTATTTTGTTTGTTTTCTGAGTGTTGAGTTTGGTAAGTTCTTTATAGATTTTGGATACTAACCTTTATCTGGTATGTCATTTGCAAATATCTTCTCTTATTCTGTTGGTTTCTTTTTAGTTTTGTGGATTGTTTCCTTCTCTGTGCAGAAGGTTTTTATCTTGATGAGGTCCCAATAGTTCATTTTTCTTTTTTAAATATATATTTTAAACTACAAATATTTAGATTGGATATTCTTTCATGAAGTAACTCTTATTTATAACTTCACAGCATTTGATATTTGCACAATTTAAGCTAATGTTATTTAACCCCCAAGGGAATAATGACAATATAAATATGTACTAGTAGTTTTTAATGGCATTCTAATTCTAATGGGCCAGCAGTTGTTCTTGGAGTTCCTTGTTGCTGGGGCCCTAGAAAGGTAACACTATTCTCTCATTACCAAGTAGTCAGTTGAGCTCAAGGTGGTATACAGAAGTATAGATGGGTGGGTATGACCAAGGAACCAATTAACTGTGTGCTTAATACTCAGATGATAGGATACTTAGAGCAAGTATTATTGGATGCTGACCAAACAGCCATTCCTCATTTCTTTCTTGCTGAGGCAGCCCCAGTTCTGTTTGTGCTCCATCATTTACTCAGAAATTAGACCACAGACTAAGAATTTTAGACCTTATTGTTTATTAAGAATTCATTGTGGGAAGGATGAAGGGAAATGTTAAACCAGCCAGTAGCTGGGCATTCATCAAGTACACTTCTTTTAAGACATCAAAATTACAGACTTTCTTTTGTACGCTGGTACAAGCTAAGACCTCCTCTGTGAATTGTCTTATGGTCAATGCCAGTGAAGAGCTTTGTGGCACTTAGATAGGAGAAAGTAGAAACTTGTAGCAGGAGGGGTGAGGACAGACCTTGTAGTGATAATTAAGAAGATTTTAAAAAATAATATTTGAATAACATGATTAGAAAAATGTGAAAGGAATTGGCCCTCAATTGGCTCAGTAAGATATGAAGAATCAATTATTTTCCTGAGATTTGAACTTTTCTCCTTCAATTACAAAGTTGTAGTAATAGCCGATTATGGAAGGTCTGATTTTTTCATGACAGGAGGACTTTTTCTTCTTTTATTATATGATGTCATATCTGCACGGCATATGTATGACCCTCAGATCAGCTGATCTTTGACAAAGTGGCAACGCTGAAGATGGAATAACAGCAAGATGGAAAGATTCCAGATTGTTGATGATGTCATAGAGCTGAAGAATTAATCATGACTAGAATCACTCTGCCTCAGGATTTCTTGCTTTGTGGGGTAATAAAAATTCCTTAATTGCTTAGGCCACTGTGAGTTGAGATTTTTCTTATTTACAGTCAAAAACTCTGTAGCCAACACATTGTTTAACCCAAATTTCTTTGTTTAGTGGAAACAATACCTGGTATATATAATGTCTGGTATGTAAAACATGTGGATCGAATGAGACTAAACATTTCAGGTAGAGAAATTATTTTCTGAAGGAGTGGGTAAGGGATATGGGATTGTAAGGCAGGAAATATTTACAATGAGTCAGTGCTGCCTTTGTATTAGACAAATGTTTCCAGGCATGGATGGTTTAGGATGTTAATATGCACTAACATTCTAGATTCCAGAGATTCCAGCATCAGTCAAACAGACTTAGTAAATAATGGTTTAAATAAACTTACATTTGTTTGTGGCAAAACCACTTGGAGCCTAGACTATGCTTATGTGTTCTTTGATCTTCCAAGAGGGAGTATAATATGTTCTGTTTACCCATTTAAAAATCAGAATATTTTATTTTCAAAATCTGTATGGAGATAAAATTATTCATTTCCTTTAGTGAAGAGAATTAAAAATATCTAAAGGTACAGTATCTGTACCCACTGAGATTATTGAAATGTATGTTATCAGGAGCTCCCTGTTTTCTGCTCCAATTTCTTCTTTGGTCCTATGTATGGAGAAAGGAAGTTTCTGGGAGAAGTGTGTATACATATATAAAATGCAGAAAATGGGAAAAATCAGAATAGCTTTTGAGACATTCCAGTCTCAGGATACAAAAGAAAAGCTAGAATCTAACTGGATTCAACTTAATTGGAAACAGGACTTGGGAGAATTTTGTAAGGTTCTGGAATTTAATACTTCCTCATATTCGTCCTCTTTGTTTTCTTAAAAGCAAAGTTAGTGGCGATGTGGGGAATGCTGAAATACTGTGGCAGAGTTTTGAGAAACGCAAAAACCAAAGGACAGGGAAGGGTGGGAGCAGATTTGAGGAGGGCAGAAGAACAGGACAAAAGTAGGAAAAAGATGGATTCCATACGAGGAGTTGCTCTGGGTGCTTCTTAGGAGAATAACCTGTGTAGTTCCTAGAAGAGAAGACATGATGGGATTTCTGGGTTTATCAGTTTAGATACAAGAGAAGATGAGAGAAAGCTGAATGTATGGGACATAATAGGAACCTAGAAGCTCTGTGCCCATAGTGTTCATCAAGAGTGATCAGGAATGCTACAAAAAGCTGCATCAGCAGGGAAGGACAAGTTTGTGACATAGTCAACCGAAACAATCTGGATCTGTCTGGATGGAGAATGGGCTTTCTAGGACCTTGGCATCTCAAAGCAGTTCTGTTCCTAATAATTGTGTGACTATGTTGAGGGTAAATCTTTATCCTTCCTGAATTTTAGACTCTTAGATGAGAAGTCTCCAGGACTCTTTCCAACACCTATTGGTCTGTGATACCCCTACTTCCCTTAAAACAGAAGTTGGCAAGGGGATTATGGAGAAAAAAAAAACAAAGACAAATGGCTATGGGAACACAATTATATAAATTATCCTGGAGACAGAAAGATTTCTTTTGTCCCTGTGCAGACTAAGATTGCACTTTAATGATAGAAATAAGAAAGAAATAATTTTGAGTCTGCTGTATGCTTGATGAAGCAATTTGGGGCTACACAAAAGCACTTCACTTTAGGGTAGAATAAGATCAGAAGTTGCCACTGGAGAGATTGGTCAAGGCTGGGAAAAGGGAAGAAAATCTAACATACATGACTGTCTTTGACGTATGACACAGGTTTAGATGTTGGTCTTTGACTGAACCAGGAATTGAAAGGGTGGATGGAAGAATCTCAGATCACTCCATTTGTCTGAAAGAAGAAGGAAATGTGAGTGCAGAGCATAGGTGCCTGGTGACAGCCTTCCCTGGGACCTCTTCTGATGCTTTCATTGAGTTTTCAATAAAGATTTATTTTCTTTTTTTAAGTTGTGGTAAAAACATTTAACATGAGATCTATCCTCAAATTTTTAAGTGTACAATACAGTACTGTTAATGATAGGCACGATGCTGTACAGCAGATTTCTGGACTTATGTAACCGAAACTTTATACCTCTTGATTAACAATCCCCAATATCCACTTCCACCCAGCCCCTGGCAACCACCATTCCACTCTACGTCCATATAGTGTTTATTTTTGGGAGGGGGTATGTTAAACGTAATTTGCTTCAGTTTTCTCTTCCTTTGATATCTTCAGTTATAGGTGCCAATACATTCATTTGGGGCTAGGTTTAAGGCCACTTGCTGCTAGAAGATTCCTTAGTGGAACAGGCCCCTTAAAGCCTCTCCAAGTCCTACAGGACCATCCAAAATCTCATCAGTGGCTCCAAGAGTTGGTCGTTCAACCTCCATGCCTCCGCCCCTATCCCACGCTCCACGTGAGCACCAGGAAGTCCCCTGGAGAGCTTTGCCATCAGACAGTTCTCACTTCCTCGCCTTTCTTATGTTGTCTCCAGGCCAATAGTTCCCTTTACTCTTCATCACCGCCTTACTTCTTATGCATCTTCAAGTTCCATCTAGTACATTGTCTAGCAAAACACTGAGGGCTGGACTGGCTGCGGTTTACTGAGTTCAAAATGGACTCTGTGAACCCTCATGGGACCTCATTGTGTTTATGTGGTATGTCCTATTAGTCTGCCCTGGAAAGTGACTTCATGGAGAACAGGATCCTTGCCTTTCCTCAGAGCCGCACATAGGGCTAGGTGCTAGGCAGGCATACAATAAGGAATACTCCATTAAAGGCTGAATGCTCTTCTGTGTTGTTTCCCTGTTTTTACACCATTTACCATTCTGGTTTGAATACCATATCCCACCCATAGTCTGATAGTCTATAAGTGGCCAACACTTGATTTGTAACTTCCATAACAAATGATTAGCAAATATTATGTCTCTTTGAAAACCATCCCTTCTACCATAGTCCCCTTTATCTTTTTTTTTTTTTTTTAGCTTCATTGAGGTATAATTGACAAAACTGTAAGATATTTAAAGTATACCATGTGAAGATTTGGTATATGTTAACATTGTGAAAGGGTTTTCTTCCATCAAGTTATTTACCACATCCATCACCTCACATATTTACCTTTTTTTCCCTTGGTGAGAACACTTAAGTTCTACTTTCCCTGCAAATTTCAGTTATATAGTGTGATCATAGTCACCACGTTATACATCAGGTCTTCAGACCTTATGCATTTTATAACTGAAAAGTTTGTGCCCTTCTACCAACCTCTCTTTATTTTCCCATCCCCATCCCTGGCAATCACTTCTCTTCTCTATTTCTATGAATTCAACTTTGTTTTTTAAAAGTTTCACATATAAGTGATGCCATGCAGTATTTGTCTTTCTCTGTCTGCTTATTTCACATAGCAGAATACCCTCCAGTTTCATCTGTGCTGTCACAAATGTCAGGATTTCCATCTTTCTTAAGGCTGAATAGTATCCTATTGTATACGGTTGCCACATTTTCTTTATCCATTTATTTGTTGACAGACACTTAGGCTGTTTTCATACTTGGCTATTGTAAATAATGCTGCCATGAACATGGCAGTATATATATATCTTCAAGATGATGGTTTTGTTTCCCTTGGATATATACCCAGAAGTGGGATTACTGGATCATATGGTAGTTCTGTTTTTAATTTCTTGGGAGTATCCATATGTTTTCCATAGTGGCTACACCAGTTTACATTTCCACCAACAACATATAAGAGTTTCCTTTACTCCACGTCTTCACCAGAATTTGTTCTCTTTTGCTTTTTGATAATATAACAGGTGTGAGATGACATCTCATTGTGGTTTTGGTTTATAGCTCCCTGATGATTAGTGACTTTGAGCACCTTTTCATGTACTTCTTGGCCATTTGTATATCTTCTTTGGAAAAATGTCTGTTCAGGTACTTTGCTAATTTTATATTGGGTTATTTGTTTATTTATTTTGCTATATGAGTTCCTTGTATATTTTGGATATTAACCTATTATCAAATATGTGGTTTACAAATATTATTCCTCATTCCATAGGTTGCCTTTTCATTTTGTTGATTGTTTCCCTTGCTGTATAGAAGCATTTTAGTTTGATATAATCCTACATGTTTATTTTTGCTTTTGTAGCCTTTATCTTCTATGTGTTTGACTACTTTAGATACCTCATATAAGTGGAACCCATGTTGTTGCACACTGCAGGATGTCCTTCTTTTTTAAGGTTGTATAAATCCATTGTATGTATATACCACATTTTCTTTAAAAAATGTTTTAATGTTTATTCATTTTTGAGAGACAGAGAGAAACAGAGAGTAAGTGGGTCAGGGGCAGAGAAACAGAGAAAGACAGAGACAGGATCTAAAGCAGATTCCAGGCTCTGAGCTGTCAGCACAGAGCTGGACGTGGGGCTCGAACCTACAAACCATGAGATCATGACCTGAGCCGAAGTCAGACGCTTAACTGACTGAGCCACCCAGGCACACCTATGCCACATTTTCTTTATTCATTTTCCAACTGATGAACATTTGTTTCCACATCTTGGCTATTGTGAATAATGCTGCAAAGATATGGGTCTTCTGGAAGACAGGGATGAACCAGGAACCATACCTTCACTGTCCTGCCTGTCACACTATTGCTGAAAGTCATTAACACAGAGGCCATCTACTTTTCATGAGGCTGCCCGTATAATTCAAATAGAGACCTGAACTTGCTCTCCGTGTAATGTTTTGTTCTAAGCCCTTAATGCAATTGAGAGTAAAACAAATGACTTTTTTTAATGCTTCATACTCTAAGCAACAACCTTCACCCCCAATTAAGCAATTTTCTACAGGAAGTATCTGATTATCCAACCCCAGCCTCAACTCAATCCAGTTAATAAAATCCAGACTATTTTGAACAAAAAAAAATGAGGTCTGAGGATCAACTAGCCAGAAGCTATAGAACAGACTCAAGAGACTGGTTTTGAAGGGAATATAACAGTTTGGACTGTTCTGTGAATACTTTGGCTTCCTTTGCATTGAAGCCTTGCTATAGTCAAGGCACAGGAAATACTCCACCTAATGTGCTGCTGAATCCATGAGCATTTCATCTCTGCTAGTATGTTCTTAATTTAAGGGAAAGTTTTTAGTTCTGTTGGCCAACTGAATTAACTCAAGAATGGTTCATGTCTATATCGTTCCAGGAGCAAAAAGGGTTATGGTTAGATGGATACAAATCTTAGTTCAATTTAAGGGAACATATTCTAACACCAGAACTTTGTGGAGGTGGAATGGGGCCTGCTGTCACCTTCTCAAAGTCGAAAAATTAAAGGAGTCTTCCATTTGTATGTATGCAAAAGAGATTGAGTGAAAGAGTGAATGTGAAGACATTCATGCTCAGGATGTACAGCCACTTTTCCTTCACATGTGGAGAGTATTTGTGTCATCAATGAAAGCACAGGGAGCTGACACCTATTATGTGCTTCAAGTGTGCTAGGTGATTTCTTATATTATGCATTTAATCCCCCTGGAAATCCAGTCATGCTAATATTGTCTCCAATTTTCTGTAAAGAGCTTAGGCTCACCTGCCCAAGGACAAAAAATAGAACTAGGTGAGCCTTTCCAACTCCTGAAACCATGTTTTTCATAAAAATGAACATTTATGAAGCACTTACTGTATGCTAGCATCATGTCTGAGCACTCCTCACATGCAATGCCCTTTAATCTCCAAAAGCCTGATAAAGCAACTTCCAACCTCATTCCTATTTATAGATGAGGGTATTTAGGTGTACAAAATTAATCACATTGTCCATTGAAAAACACTTTGTTACTAGCAAAACCAGGATTTGACCCCAGGCAATTTAACTGCACACTATTAATCATTAGTATATACTGCTTTACCTCTATACCAGTCTGCTTGCTAGATTCTACTACAGTAATGACTTTTGGCATATTTTTCTAGCAAGCAGTAGACCTTCCTATAGGCCAATTTAGAAACAACCCAAATTTATTCACAGATTAGTGTTTAAAACTCCGAAGTAATTATGAAGCCGGAACTTGTAAATTCTAAATCATTTCTAATTGCCACAACTATCATCAGAACCATAGTAAGAATATCTAAGGGTGAGTTGTAGCAGAAATAAGGCAGTTCTGGGCACCTGGGGGGTTGTCAGTTAAGCATCCAACTCTTGATCTTGGTTCAGGTCATAATCTCATGGATTGTGAGACTGAGCCCTCATCAAGCTCTTTGCTGATAGCACGGAACCTGCTTGGGATTCTCTCCTTCCCTCTCTCTCTGCCTCTCCCCTGCTCTCTCTCTTTCTCTCTGTTTCTCTCTCTCTCTTTCTCTCAAAATAAATAAACTTTTAAAAAAGGTTTTAAAAAAAATAAATAAGGCAGTCCTGAGATACATAGCATTCTGAGTTCCAGTTGTATTTCCAACCCTTTCTTTTCCAATAAAGAAAGCACATGAGATTGCTAGTAAGAGTGACATTATTTATTATAGGGATAACCTTAAATTCTAAACAAATTAGTTAAAAAACTCTTTACATTTCCATCCGTATTGCTGCAAATGGCATGATTTCATTCTTTCTCATTGCCAAGTAGTATTCCATTGTATATATAAACCACATCTTCTTTATCCATTCACCTGTTGATGGACATTCAGGCCTTTCCATAATTTGGCTATTGTTGAAAGTGTTTCTATAAACATTAAGATAAAAATGGAGAGGGAGGCAAACCATAAGAGACTCTTAAATACAGAGAACAACTAAAGGTTGCTGCAGGAGAGGTGGGTGGAGGGGTGGGTTAAATGGGTGATGGGCATTAAGGAGGGCACTTGTTGGGATGAGCACTGGGTGTTATATGTAAGTGACAAATCACTGGGTTCTACTCCTGAAGCCAAGACTACACTGTCTGATAACTAACTTGAAATAAATTTTTAAAAAGCTAAAACAAAACAAAAAAACCTCTTTACAAATTTTTGTGCTTTATTATTGGTAACATCATGTATGCATGTGCGTGTGTGTGTGTGTGTGTGTGTGTGTATGCATGGGACAGAGCTTACAGCTAATCAAGGTATGCCATGGTCTGGCATTCCCCAAGTACTCTTCCACTCTAACATTCTATGACTGTGTGTAGTCGTTAACTTTGATGCTCCATCCAGATCCTCTTGGATCTCACTTTTACAATTTCTGTTTCCCCATGAGAAGAGTGCCTGTGGGCTCCTGGAACCCTCTTTTTCAGGGCAGAGAGCCAGAAGTTCCGGGTATTTGCATCCCCCAAGGGTGGCCCTTAACTGGTGACTCCCAGGTGTGGGAGTATGACAGCCCCCATTCCCTTGACTGGGATGGGGACTATCAGAGGCAGAACCCACAGTCTGTAGTTTTCTGCATGATTAGGCTGAAACTAACCTCTGGGAGACCATCCCTGAGATCACCCCCTTGCTCGGCTTCTTCTTCTTCCCTGTCCTGCTTTCCCCATTCTTTTTCCCATTCCCTGACTGGCTTCCCCTGGAAGCACTTTGTTAATAAATCACTTAAACTGGAATCATCCCCTCAGATTTGCTTCTGGGGAACCAATCTGAGATAATGTATTTCCTGGTTCCTCTAACAGACTTCAGGTCCTAGCAGTGACAATGAGAAAGTCTTTCTTGAAAGACTTGAAGTTAAATGTTTATGGACACATCTATCAGAAGATAAGAAAAATGAAAGAAAGAAAGGAAGGAGAGAAGGAAGAAAGGAAAGAAGGAAATTATATATGGTTCTACACAGTAAGTTACAGCTGTGAAACACTTTCCCCCAATCATTGCTTTCAGTTGTACATGGGCAAATCCTTGTTCTTTTCCCTTAACATCTTGGACACTTATCAACACTCAGTCTAGTTGAAAATGCATCTCTTCCCCCATCTCCAGGACAGGTTTCAGCTGGGATGATGACTGCTTGGGGAGTGTGTGTGTGTGTGTGTGTGTGTGTTTGCGTGTGTGTGTCAGTGGATGTTTTTGAGACACATCTTCCACCCTTTGCTACAAAGTACAGTTCTTTCTCTATATTGATGCTGTTGGGGAGGAGAATGAGAGAAAATAGTGAATATTCCCAACTTAACTGTCTCCTGTTGTGGTCCTCATTCTGTCAGTAGCCACCTCTTCTCTCACTAGCCCAGATCAGGTGTCAGGACTATGGCACCAGCCAGATTATAGTGGCACTCATGGATACAAGGGTGAGTTCTTTGGAAGCCATTGCAAGACCTCTAACTGCATACTGATTTTTCCACTTCATTTCCTCCCCCCGTAAGTATACCCCATAAATTCTTACTCTTAGGTCCTAGATGGAGTGTCAGCATGCTGGCTCAAACCCAACTACATTTCATGGCATTCCATGGAAATTTCACCCTACCCCCCCCCCCCCCACACACTCATTCTCTTCTCTTCTTCCTATAGGGTCAGGCTGTAAGTCTACCATCAAAGCAGATACCCAAATGGAAAATAAGATGCAGTCTTCCTTTTTGAAGGCATCTTTCAGTCTCTGTGGGAAATTCCCTTGGAATTCCATGTCCACACAACCCCTCACACTTTAGAGAAGGTACGAAATAATCTTTGAAGACTAATAGAACATTTCTCATGAGGCCTAGGCCAAAGAAGCTAATGACCCCTTCTTCTCTCTTCATACCTGAATCTTTAGATAGAAATAGACAGATGGAGACATGATAAATGTTAGATAATTGAATTTTTCTCAATTTCAGATGTTCAATGAGAAGTAGATAAATGATACATAGATTATTGGTTGTTAAATCATAGATAGGTAGATAGATAGATAGGTAGATAGATAGTTGATTGAGTAGATTTTGCTCCCTTCAGTTAAGCTCTGAAGAAATCAGTCTGTCCCCAGTGTTGGTGAAAAATTTTTCTAATCCGTGCTCTAGAGCCAATTTCAAGAAAATAGGGAAAGTTCCTCTCAGCATCCCATTACACATTTTCCCCACTATTCCAAATAAGAAGAGTGAGGATTGATCATATCTCTTTTGCCCACTCAAAAGATGAAATTTTAATTGTTATTTACTAAGCATATACTGTGAAATTAGGATTGTGTTGGTGACTGAGTGGTAGAGGAACTTGCAATCTAGGAATACTTAAATTTCCTAGGTAAACTGTTAAGTGATAATAGGAAGCAGTCTCTGATTAAGTATTTTAAGGAAATGGCACTAGTAGTTATGGCTGTGGGAATAAGACAATTACAAAGCCTGTGCAGGTTGAGATAACCAGTGAAGAATAAACTTTGATTTATACTTCAAAACATGTCTAGAGAGGTATAAATTACAAAGAATGAAGCCAAGATTCAAGTGCCTGTGATTTCCTGGCACTTGGGAATATCAGAATTCAGTGACCTATTCAAACATTATTTATATTTGTTTATTGTTTATTTATATTATTTATTTAGGAGTCTCAACTTCAGGACACCTAAACAGTGAAAATTATTCATAAAGGATTTTGTAAATGATTACCAGCAATACTACTTTTAAACACTATTTTCTATATAGTTCATGGAGTAGTAATCTGAACTGCATGCAATTTTGGTGATACTGTAAGGGACCAGTCCCAATGCTGCCGACAGGATTCTGAGGATCAAAAAGTATGATCACAGAGCTATTAAGCCTTCATATAATTTGGGGGGTAACAACTGCTATTCAGTGTTTAATATTGGCAAAACTGTTAATCCACCTAATTAAAAAAATGCAATTGTATTGTGAGTGCATCCACAAGATGCTAGGGCTATATGGAGTCTGTTTTAATCGCATGCTGGATGAAGTCAGGTCCTAGATGTGCTCAACATAAGATCTTCTTCTTTTTTTATTTTTATTTTTTTTTAACATTTATTTATTGTTGAGAGACAGAGAGACAGAGCGTGAGCAGGGAAGGGGCAGAGAGAGAGGGAGACACAGAATCCAAAGTAGGCTCCAGGCTCTGAGCTGTCAGCACAGAGCCCAACGCGGGGCTTGAAATCATGAACCGTGAGATCATGACCTGAGCTGAAGTTGGCTGCCCAACCGACTGAGCCACCCAGGCGCCCCTTATAAGATCTTCTTAATTGGGGACCAGCTTCATTAGCTATTTATATAAAAATTTTCAGAGGTAAATGCCATCCATTGTACTTTTATCTAACGAGGTGCCAGGAATGTCCAGTACTTACTATCTACCAATTGTGGGAACATAAAGATTAATTTCTGAAGTGTTGGGT
Organism: Lynx canadensis; assembly: GCF_007474595.2. Lineage (NCBI taxonomy): Eukaryota > Metazoa > Chordata > Mammalia > Carnivora > Felidae > Lynx > Lynx canadensis. The sequence goes on along the minus strand of NC_044310.1, from coordinate 140,856,458 downwards.
GAAAAATAATTGTCAAATGCTTCCCTGTATACTTTTATCACTGTGTTTTTCAACAAAGGAATTGACATATGGGAATATTTGATGGATTTATCAACCTCACTGAGGTTCTAGGATTCTTATTCTAGGGCCATTTCATCCTGAACATGATCGAGGAGTCATTTTTATAGACATCTATGGAATCACCCTTTATCATCTTAAAGCAGGTGCATGCCTTGGCTAGTTTAGAAATGCCAGTACTGTTGTTTTTGAAAGTAAGAAGTAAATTCCAAATTATTGGACCTATTTGTGTGTGTGTGTGTGTGTGTGTGTGTGTGTGTGTGATATCTGTATCAGTATCTAATTCAACATCTGCATTGATATCTATATCTCCACCTCTACCTGTGTCTATATCTATCATTATATAGCTATAATTTTAATACTGCTTTGGTAGTTTTTAAAGATTTTTTAGAAGGTGCTGTAGTGAATCACCACTTAAGAAAACTTGGGGGATGGGTGCCTGGGTGGCTTAGTCAGTTAAGCAACTGACTCTTGGTCTTGGCTCAAGTTGTGACTCACGGTGCGTGAAATCAAGCCCCTGGTAGGGCTCTGTGCTGACAGCATGGAACCTCCTTGGGATTCTCTCTCTCCCACTCTCTGTACCCCTCCCCTGATTGTGCTCTCTCACATGCTTTCTCAAAATAAATAAATAAACTTTAAAAAAAAAAGATAACTTGAGTGAAATTTTTCTTTTGGCCAAATATACATTTTTCTGAGACCTCTCTGGAGGGAGGTAGAGCACTACAACCAGAACCAGGCTCTGGCAAATATGACCATGTCTGTATTTCATAATCGTTTCGAGCCTAGATTCCAGTTGTAGGGATTTTGTCTATTCTTCCAGGGGTATTACCATACTAACTTCCTGTTTAAAAAAAAAAAAACAACAACCTGAAAAACACTTGACAAAGCTAAGCAGACTAGCTTTCTTTATTTGCTTGGCTTTTAAAACATTCTTCTGAAACCCTGAATTGACCATTGTCTTACTTGTTTGTAATCAAACACAAATGGTTGAACCATGTTCTGCTAGCACAGCATCAAAAAAGCAAAAGACAAAAAGCTAATGAAGGGGATCAGAACATGCCACCCCAAAATACGCGGCTTTGGCATATTGACCGTTTTGAGCTGAAGGTACTTGAGAAACTGCAGATGCAGAAAGGCTCTCTGACTTGCCCCTTTCTACCTAAAAGCAGGTTGATCACCTTGCTTTCTCCCACGAGAAAGTTGCCTTCCCTGTTCCAGAAAGAGAACATCTTATCACCCGAGACTAGGAGTCAACACTGCAAGGGACCTGCACAAACAAACCTACTAAAATGACTCTTGAACTTCTATTAGTTTCCCTCGTTCATTTCCTGTTTACTGTCCCACAGTTGACTGCCCCGAACCCAAGCCCCTCTGTTTTGTCGCATCCCCACAATTTCTTGTTCTGTGTGTAAAAAGGTACATAGGCTTTTAAGCCTAACAGCTTCTTCAGGTTTTTATTTCTCTTCTGAGGACTCTCATATACACATCAAAAATATTAAATAAGGGGCGCCTGGGTGGCTCAGTCAGTTGGGCATCCTATTTTGGCTCAGGTCATGATCTCACAATTGCTGAGTTGGAGCTCCACATCAGGCTCTGTGCTGACAGCTCAAAGCCTGGAGCCTGCTTCGGTTTCTGTGTCTCCCTTCTCTCTGCCCCTCCCTCGCTCATGCTCTGTGTCTGTCTCTCAAAAAAGGAATAAACATTAAAAAAATTTTTTTTTTAAATTTGGGTGCTTTTTTTTTTTTTTCTGCTAATGTGTCATATGTCAGTTGAAATCTCAGGTCCTGCCACAGAACTCAAGAGGATAGAAGGCAGTTGTTAGTCCTTTCCGCCAGAAACACTTCTAGAACATTCACTTGGGAAAATGTAGCTTAAAGCAGCAGATGAGATAGGCACCTGATTTTCACTGGCTATTCAAATCCTAACACTTAAGAAAAAACAACTCAGCATGATATACTTTCCAAAATATTGACACGATACATGTGAAAAGGGGTTCAGAAATTGATCTCACATTTCTGAACAAAGGATTTGGTTTCTTAATTTAGAACAGGTTTTCAATAGATTTCAGTCAAGGAAGCTTGATAACATGAAAACGTGTATGGGTTTTGTAATTAGATAGACCTGGAATTGAATCTTGTTTCTGCCATGTAGTTGCTGTTTGACCTTGGGCAAGTTATTTGACTGCCTTGATCTTATTTCCTCATTTATAAAATTAGGGTAATGGTCTTACCAAGTGGGACTGTTCTGAATATTAAAGGAAGTAGTATAGATAAAAATTTAGGGCACAGCAGATATTCAATAAGAATTAGCTCTTCTTTTCCCCCTCAAATTAGTTGCCATATGTAGTAATTTAATCTGGAAGCAGTGCTCAGAATACATCCTAGATTTTATCCAATGAATTCAAAAACCACATGGGGTCATATATATTTCAAAACAATTTATGCATGTAACCTCACCATCCCTACGCAAATGAACTTTTCTTCCAACTAATGCGAATAACGTTAGACTGGCAGATCATCTGGCCTTTGTTATAGAGAATCTTTTCTTTGTTTATTGAATTTTAATGTTTGAAGCAGGCTAGGTAAGAAGCAAAGACCATGAGTTAGGAGTTCACTTTGTTGAGCTTCCTTTGGTCCTTATGTTTTATGTCTGTTGGGATTAAGTTGTCTCAGGAATATTGCCTGTGTTCCTGCAGAGAAACACAACCTTTTACGAATGCCACCAGGCGTTGCTTCTTTCACCTAGAAATAGAAAGTAAGGAAACTCACAAAAATATTAAAGCCAACCAGTTTCCCCTCCCCTACCACAGGAACCCTCTGGTGTTCGGTGTGAAGGTGAATTATACCACTCCAGAGGAAGTTTGGGGGAAAACAGAGATCTGAAAATGTAACATTATGCAGTTTCTTCAGGAGCACTTCTCAGCCATGAGGCCTTCCCTGACATATTTCTGTGAATCCTGATGTGACCAGAGGCTCTTGTATCTTCTACCCAGAGAGAGATTTACTAGTAACACCCCAAGGCACCTGGGGGGGAGGAGAAAAGTAAGTGATAATCCCTCTGTTTCAAATACAACACTGGAAAAGGAGGTTTATTTTTAAATATTGATTTTAAAATAATTATAGTTATATATGTAGTATATGTAATATAACTTCGTAAGAGAAAATTTAGAAGAAAGGAAACAATGACCATTAATCCTGCTACCTTAACACAACTGTGACAATATTAATGAACTAATGCTTTTTACAGTTCACATAGCTATAATCATATTATAAATATCCTACTTTTTAGGACTTCTCACACTTTCCATCTTGAATCTAGATTTCATAACTATTGCATTTAATGCCAGTGTGATATTCCATTTGATGTATGTAACATACTTAACTACTTTCTACTTTTAGACATTTAGGTTATTTCCAAAGAAGTTGTTTGGGGGTTATTGACAGATAGTTCTAAATAAAAGAGTATTTAAAAAATAAAAGAATTTTAAAGCAAAAAATTAAAAACCACAGCAAGAAATCGAGGCTAACTTAATGACAGAATTGGAAGGGTCATCTAGGGCAGCCACTTACATAGAACGACATCTGTGGCCCTCTGGTCCAGGGTCACCCCACCTCTGATTAAAACATTTCAATTGGATGACAAGCATTAAGCCCAAGATACGGTCCTGAAGCAGAGGGGCCCGTGGCTTCCTGGGGATGACTGTCTTCCAAATGGCATCCAAAGATGAGTCTTCCACATGTGTTCTTCTAAGGAACTGTTGAATTCTGCCTTCTGTTTTAGGAAAATCAAGTATTTGGGTTGTTGAAAAACATTTTTTTTTTTTAATCCCAAGGACAGTTGTTTTCTCTTTATCAGCAGTTTCCATAGTATATAGATAGAGCAGAAGTCTCCAACTGGCAGCCCAGGGGCTAATTATGGTTGCAGAAATGTTTGCTTTAGCCCAAGCAGGGTTAAGATGATATGCTAAATTAGTTGCCAACTTTTGAAATCAAGAGATTTAACATACAGATCTGCAAATTTTGTATCTTTGAACAATTGGAGGATCTAGTAACACAGAACCTGTATTTTTACTTTCCCAAATCAGCCTGGACCAGACTAGTGTCTGCCTAGAAGAAGACACATAAATTTTCCATTTTTTGCTTTACCTCTGGCCTGCATCATTTATTTAAGTTATTTGCCTGGCCTTTGTGACATGTGAATTTGCAGTTCTCTTGTGCTGGATATCTTTGTCTTTGTGCCTTTGTATCTGCACAAAGACAGAAATACAAATGAGGAACAAGCAACGGGGGCACAGATTGATTTTCATTTAGGTTGGAAAGCTATTAAACATTCATAACCAGACTGTTAGTAAATGCAATAGTCATGTGTGATCTTTACAAGCACAGAGCATAAAAGAAATATGCTGAGGGTGATAGAAGATGATACAGAGCCACAAATGAGACACTGGCTCAACCCAAAGCTAGGGCAAATTTGCTTTTCTACAGACAGAAGGGATGGGTGGTCAAAGTGGGTATGTGTTTATATGTCTGCACATCCAAATTAGCATAAATGATTTGCTGAAGAATGCTCATCCTATGAAGGGCTTAGCTCTTCTCAACTGTTTTTGTTTGTTTGTTTGTTTGTTTGTTTGTTTAAGATTTTTAGCATTTGGATTAATCTCCACTCAGGCACTCTCCATCTGTAAGAAAAGAAAAAGCAAAAAACAACTAGTATCAAGTCTCATATGCACCTTAATAGAAAATATGGAGACTGATGTGCCATTTTTACTGGACTTTATAAAACTAGTCCTAACACCAGTGTAATCAAACACTGGATTCAGCAGATTTTTATGAATTATTTCATATATATGTGCACAAAAAATGAACGTAGACTAATGTGATAAACTCCAGTGTACCCAACCACCTAGCTTAAGAAATAATCCATTTAATGAAACAGTTGAAGCCCTCTGTGCACCCCTCTTCTATTATATTTTCTTCCTTACACTGGCCCCAAGGTAATCACTATCCTATATTTAGTTTTTATTACTTTTAAGGATGTCTCTTTATTAGATAGAGTCACTAATCAAATATATTTCTTCTCATACTTTAAAGTTCATATAAATGGCATCATACTTATTGTTCTGCACCTTGCTTTCTTTTCACTCAACTTTTGAGATTCAACCATGTTAATACATGGAGCTCTAGATCATTCATTTTGGCTGTTGTGTTATTATTATAAGAATATACTACATGTAATATAGTATATATAATAAATATATACAGTATTTTTCTATTTTTTTGCTAAGTGCACATATTTCTGCATTGAATATTTGTGTCCCTTTTTATGCATTCCCTAAACCTAGGAGGGTATTTACTGCTGGATCATAGGATATGTATCTATTCTGCATTACTAGATTTTGCCAGATTCTTTTCAATGAAGTATATCAATTTACACTGCTCCTACTATTGGAAGACAGTTGTTTTTGATATATCCTTGCCAATACTTAAAAAACAAATTATTTTAAAAAACTGATGGGTTCAAAGTGCTATTTCAGTGTTGATTTAATTTGCATTATTGGGAAACTTAGCATTATTTTGTATATTTGGGGTTTTATTTTATTTTTTGAATTGTTGCTGCAAACCCTTTGTCCAATTATTTTTTTTCTCCTGGATTGTTAATTTGTAAAAGAGATTAACTGGGGCACCTGGGTGGCTCAGTTAGTGAAGCGTCTGACTTTGGCTCAGGTCATGATCTCACCATCCATGGGTTTGAGCTCTGTGTCAGGCTCAGATCCTAGAGCACATTTCGGATCCTCTACCTTTCTCTCTCTGCCCTCCCCCGTTCAGGCTCTGTCTCTCTCTCTCTCAAAAATAAACATAAAAAAAAAAGAGATCAATGGACTTTTCAAGAGTGGTATATTTTATGTCAATAAGCTAGCTGTGTGCACTGACATAGTATCAGGTTCCTAGGTCACACATTTTGAGAATGATTTCAAAAAGCAAACTTTAGAAATATATCTTTGATGCCATGAACACATACACAAGCTAATAGGTCTGGTTGCCAATTATGTTTTTTAAAATCATCACTGAATTTCTCTTCGCATATGCTAATACCACCCCGATTTTTAAAACTGGTCTCAGTGCCATTAAAAGATGTTTCACCCAGTTTGCCATTGGAAATTTCTGAAGCAAAATTACAGTTTAGACTGATTTATGTAACTATAGTAAATGTAACAAAAACTTATTTGGATTCATCGCTGATGGTTTACAAATTTTGTTCACATTATGCTTATGTAAATTAATACCTCACTGATTATAGATGGAGATAGATCTCTTTACGTATTTGACATCAGCTTTCTGCATCAGCCATTACTTTTAAAGAGCATTCTCTCTGTCATAAGTCATTTATTTTTGTCATAGATGAAAATTTCTTTCTTGCTTTTCCTTTTTTCCCCTTGTTTTTAAATTGTGGAAGGCAGTGCTTGCCATGACAGATAAAGTCATGTTTCTCGATTGTATTCTGCATTTCAGCAAAGCCATTCAGCTTCAAGAAGTCATAAATCACCTCCAGTTCTTCCCTTGATATAATTTTGAATGGCACAGACACAATTCCCTTTCATTGTTACTGTGTACGTAGAGAGATAGCCCGGAGGTAGTTTGGATAAGTACACAAGTACTGCATTTAGGGTATTTTCTTTGTTTATAGATACACTTTGAGACCGAGCATATCTATCAAGATCTTCTTGATAGTAGAAATTCAGTAAACATCAAATGCTAACATTTCCTTGAGTTTTACAAATAGCAAGGACAACTGGAAGTCAAATCCAAAGTAAACATGATCAAACACAGACACAGGGCAAATTGAAAAGATTTTGAAGCAGATGCGAAGGTGTGAGTCTATTTTAGAGACAAATCTAAAATGTAAAATGCACAGAAATCAAGAGTAGTTACAAAGAAAAGGAGCTGTCTAAAGTCATTTTTTGGAACAAGACAAAAGATGCGTAAATATAACTAACACAACAACAGTGTGTCCTCAAGATGCTTGAGGGTCAGTGATTAAGAATCATAATCATATCGCTGCAGTGAAAACAGAAAAAGTCTTTCTGATCCAGTAGAACCTAGACTGAAATCACTACAGCAAACAATGAAGATGAAATGTGAATGACAGAAAGCTGCAAATCACCATCAGTCTGAGTGCTTTTGGAAACAAAGAAGGAATTCCTTAGTGAATTTACAAAATGAGTCGAGCTATCTGGTCAGAGAAAGGGAGACAAGTAGGTGACTGTGCTTTACATAGGTTATGGCAGAGGACTAATTTTTGGTTAGGAATTTGCCATAGTACATTGAAGTGGCATAACAAAGGAGAAATGTTCAGAGAGTACCGGAAGATCAATGTGGGATATATCTGTTAGCATTGGCAGGAGCACTTAACCATTGAAACAGAATTTAGAGCAAGTCATTGAGATATTATTCCTGAATCTAGACAGAAGTATATATTTTTAAAACATCAGTGCAGGGTCAAGAGAGCTGACCCAGGAGACCTTAGGAGCTCCTACCATCTGCAACTAATTTTGTGAAACATTAAACAGCTCTTTTCCCAATCTCCTCTTATAAATTAAAAGCCTTCACATTTTACATTTTATAGTCTCTGTAAAGCTGCACTTATATGGTCCCTATACTTTGTCTAATTTCTCTTTGTTTGGATTTTAAGAGGAAACAGTAGAAACAATTTCTGTATGACCTCTTAATCATCCTTGAACTTGGACATACATTTCTTTATATGGATTTGTGAATAAATGTAAGTGTCTTCTGTATTTCCTTTCTGGCATCTGATAGCACCTAGTATAATAGGGACAACTCAGATTTAACATAGATCCTTGGGGAAAGTGAGGGAGGATCGTGCCTAAAGAAATCCCTTTCACTTTACCATTTATGTGAATTTTGCTCTCCTTTTCTGCAAAAAAAAAAAAAAAAAAAAAAAAAAGTTTGTTTTAACATCACAGCATATTGAGAGAGAAGGACAGAGCATGAGAGGGGGAGGGGCAGAGAGAGAGGGAGACAAAGAATCCAAAGCAGGCTCCAGGTTCTGAGCTGTCAGCACAGAGCCCAACATGGGGCTCGAACCCAGGGCTCAAACCCAGGAACCAGGAGATCATGACCTGAGCTGTAATCAGATGCTCAACCAGCTGAGCCACCTGGGTGCCCCAACATCACAGCATGTTTTAAATTTTACAGTAGGTAAAATTTGTGCTTGAGTGAGATGCATGTGTTTATCCCGTGTTTTCTTGTAAGCCCAAGCATGTGTGGCAACCTCCCAGGGGGCTGTTCTACCAGTTTGAGAAGTAAAAGACCTGGTTGAGCTGCATCAGATCATTCACTTCATAAAATCCTTAAAAGGGGACTCACCCTGTGCCTGCCACAAGGTGAGGTTGGGGATACAACAGTGAACAAGACCCAGACTGGAGTTTGGTAGTCAGTAGTTAGTACCTGTAAACATTTCTTCCCTGAGTATAAACACTAAGGCAAATAGATCAATGAATGTGCTAACTACTGAAAGGGATGAGAACTGGTTTGGGAGGAGGAGATCTCCAAGTAGGAATAGAAACTTAATGACATCTTAATTGAAAAGCTGTATGTGACTATCCATTACAAATAGGGTTGATATGGCAGTACAGTTCTTTTTAGGACTTTAAGTTTCTCCAAGCACTAGCTTCTCCTATTGGACAATGTGATGGACCAAATTCAGTTTTTCCCACATTTGTATTGAAGTCATATCCCTTAATATGATCATATTAGGAGGAGATAGGGCCTGTAGGGAGGTAATTAAGGTTAGATGCAGTCATAAATATGAGACGCTAATCCCATAGGGTTGGTGTCTTTAACAGAAGAGGAAGAAACACCAGAGATCTTTTTCTCTCCACATAAGCACAGAAGAAAGGCCATATGAGGAATGAGAAGTGAGAGGTGTCCAAGGATGCAAGGATAGAGAAGAAAAGAAATACAAGGATTGAGTTCTAAGATTCCAATCTTGTTCCAAATCTCTGAGGAGTTGAGAGGGTATGAGCAAAGAAGACTGAGCATGCAGTCTAGAAACGAAAAAAGGGACATGTATCAAACATAAGGGGTGAGGTCCTATGAAAAGGAATTGGAATCATTGGATTGGAGGTCTCAGTAGGGTTGAAGGATTACTGGAATCAGGATACAATAACAAGGCAGAAGGAAACTAGATGAATGCATTAAGAAATTAGGGTGCTTGAAATTGAGTTGATAGAGAGGTTGCAGTTAGCTCTTGGTTATGACAGAGCACAAGTATGAGCATGGGAGTGAGTAGCTGAAGTTGGGTAGAGGACAGAGTATGCCTTCTTGGACATTGCAGACCAGGGGTAAATGATCTGAAAGTTCAGAATATTGGAATGCAGGTAGTGAAGGAACCGAAGTGTATGTAATATTTAACAATCTGATAGTGCGCCAGCAGGTAAAATCATCAGAAGTGAGGGGGATAAGAAGGTGGGAGAGAAAACAGCTGTCGCTTTAGGGGATCAAAGAGAGTCAGAGTCCTCTATGGGAGCCAGATCTCCATTAGAGCAAGGAGGTGAAGAGGACCTTCAGAAGAATTTGAGGATATGAGGGTTTTATTGATCACTAAAGTGAGGGTTCTGCAGAAAGTACTGGAAAGGTTTAAAGAGTTGGAAAGTTGAAGAGGGGAATATATAGAGCCTGGCATGGATTTGATTCTGGGTGTCGAGGGGTGTGTTCAAAGTGCAAGGTTTCCTCAGGTGGCTAACATTACAGCAGTGGAAAACATAAAAGATTATCAGATTATCTCAAAGCAGATAGTGGAGTCTGGTAGTCTGGGGAAGAAAAGCAGGTGGGACGAGGCAGAGTCTTGCCCAAATCCCCCTAACTTTCTTATAAGGACACTTGTGATGGCATTTAGGATCCACATAGATAATCTAGGGTAAGCTTCTCCTCTCAAGACCCTTAACCTCATCACACCCCCCCCCCCCCCATAAAACACAGTATTCACTGTTTTGCCATGTAAGGTTACATTCATAGGTTCAAGGATCAGGAAGTGAATATATCTTCAGGGGATCATTTTTCAGCTTACTACAGTTCTGGCACCCAAAGATTTACATTCATCCTGGATGCAAAATACAAGCCCTCTATTCCAATATCTTCAAAATTTGCAGCCCATTTTGCCATCCACTTAAGTCCAAAATCTCATCTAAATATCTGGCCAAAAGTCCCAAGTCTTAGCCATCTTAATCGTTTAAACCAGATTTAGGTGAGAATCTGGATATTATTCATCCTGGAGCAAAATTAATTTCCATCTGTGTATGTGTGAAGCCAGAAAACAATCTGTTTCCAAACTACAGTGGTGGGATAGGTATAAGGTAACAGTTATAGACATGTTCATTCTAAAAAGAAAAAATGGAAAGAATAAAGGGATTACCAGTTCTAAGTAAGTTCACAGTCCTGAAGGGCAAATTTTACCAGGTTTCAAGGCCTGGGAATAATCCTATGTAACACAACTGTGTAGCCTTCTGCACCCATGGCTCCACCCTTGGAGTGGTTCTTCTTCTTTCTTGAAGGGTAGCACATGTTTGCAGCTGACTAGTTTTATCAGCCTGTTTCCTGCTCGTAGAATTTTGGGAATCCAGCGGCCTTCTTTCATGTTGTCATAATTCTGTCTCTTTCAGGCCAAGCTGACAGCATTTCTCCTGATATAATCTTCTCAAAAGCTTTGTGGGTCTTCAGTGTATTCATACCATTTAACAAGAGGGCCTTCCATGGATCTAGATCTTTCCTGGGTGATTCCATCTTGATTCCCAGCTTCCTTGAGATGATTGAGTGGTTCCATGAGTCACACACCTAATCTCTTCAACTAAACATTACCCAAATACATCTTTAGCCTTCTCTCCAGAGCATGCTTTTCTGACAACGAATCTCCCAATTTTTAGCACCATTTATATTCAGGATAGGCTGAGAATTTCTCAAATCATCAAGTGCTGGTTCCTTTCTGCTTAATAGCTTTTTCCTTAATTTATCTATTTCCTCTCTCATTTAACTCTAAGCAGCAAGAAGAAACCAGGCCACATCTTCAACATTTTGCTTGGGTGTCCAAGTTTATGACTTATAAATTCTGCTTTCCATGTAACTCTAGGATGCTATTCAGCCAAGTTTTTGGAAACTATGTAATAGGGATCATTTTTACCCATATTTCCAATAACATACTCCTCATTTCCTTCTGAATCCTTGCCAGCAGTGCCTTTAATGTTCATATTCCTACCAACGTCCTGTTCATGATGATATGTAGAAACTTTCTCTGTGGTGCTTCTTACTTCCTTCTGAGCGCTCACCAGCAGTGTCTTTAATGTCCATATTTCTACCAACAGCCTGTTCAAGTCAACTTAGAATTTTTCCATCATGCACTCATAATCTTCCAGCCTTTACCAATTATCCAATTCCAAAGGCACTTTCAAATTTCTAGGTATTGTTATAGTAGCACTTCACTTCTGTTACCAAAATCTGTATTAGTTTCCTGGAGTTGCTGCAACAAATTACCACAAACTGGGTGGCTTTAAACAACAGGAATTTATTCTCTCACAGTTCTGGAGGCTAGAAATCCAAAATCAAGGAACAGCAGGAGCACATTCCCTACAGAAGCTCTAGGGGAGAATCCATGATTTATTTCTTCCAGCTTCTGATGGCTGTTGGCATTCTTTGATTATAGCCACATCACTCTAATCTCTGCTTATGTGCTCATATCCCCTCCTCTTCTTTTGTGTCTGTGTCCGATTTTTGTCTGCCTCTCTCTTATAAGGACGCTGTGATGGCATTTAGGGCCCTCCTAGATACAATCCAAGGTAAGTTCCAACTTTCAATATTCTTGACTTAATCACATCTTTTGCCATTTAAAGTAAACGGGGTTTTTGTTTTGTTTTGTTTTGTTTTGTTGTCATATAAAGTAGTATTCATAGGTTAGGAATTAGGAAATAATCAGATCTTGGGACAGCATATTTTCAGTCTTCTATATACCGTACAACATTATCACCCTTCAGAGAAAAAGCGTTTCTTGTTAAGACTGTGCCACCTGAGGTAGATTCAATCTACCTGGTCATTGTCTCTTGTTTAAAAAAGAGGTTTTGGGGGCACCTGGGTGGCTCAGTCAGTTGAACGTCCGACTTCGGCTCAGGTCATGATCTCGCAGTGTGTGAGTTCGAGCCCCGCGTTGGGCTCTGTGCTGACAGCTCGGAGCCTGGAGCCTGCTTCAGATTCTGTGTCTCCCTCTCTCTCTGCCCCTTCTCTGCTCATGCTCTGTCTCTCTCTGTCTCAAAAATAAATTAAAACATTTAAATAAAAAAAAATTTTTAAAAGAGGTTTTGATTTTGGATCTAAAAGATATTCTACACAGATTCCAATAGAATAGGAGAGAAAGGAAAGTGTGGTTATTATTTCATAATGAGGTTCGTGCTTATTTATACAAGGGACATATAAGGATCTGAACAACGAGGGCTAGTGTAAGGAAGAGGCAGAATTAGGCAGACTGTTGCTATGGTGATACAATTAGTATTTCCTTTGACTTCCCTATGAAACCCTGCAGCCCACTTTTCTACATAGAGATATTTAGCACAGTTTGAATCCTCTTCAGCTTCCTTTGTTCAAACAAAACTTATTCCCCTTCTCAGCAGAGAAGCATGTATTGAAGTTATTCTGCTTAGCGAAGGTCTACTCAGTTTCTTCTCTCGACACATACGCATACCGATACAACTGCCTGGTAATAATCTGCTTGCCTTTAGCTTTCCATTCTTATAATCCAATAATTTCAAATAATGGGTACACATTATAATACCTCACTGAGTTCTTTAAGAATGTAAGTGTCCAGGCTAGCCAGGAAACAGCTACATCAGAATCTCTGGAAATGAGGTCCAGGCACAAGTGTGTGAAGAAGCTTCTCAGGAGGTTGTGATGTCCATCAAAATATGATAATTTTTTGTCCTGTCAACCTTGAGTCACTGTCTGAAGTCATTACTTAATACTCTTTCTCTCCTATTTCTTTTGAACCTGATTGTCAACCCCTAAAATTGTGGTTCTCAAACCGGAGGCCTGCTCCTCCATTACTCTGAAGCCAGCTTCCTGATCATACCTAATACCTGCTGGCAGATTGCCCTGGTGGCAGAACCTGATCCACTGGTGGAGTGTCCCTACTCTGCCTGGTCTGTATCCTGCAGGCTGCTGAATGCTCAGTGCCTGAGTTCCTCCTATTGCTTAATAATACACCTTCCTCTAACCATCTATGGAACTTTGGGAACTGAGTATTAATTCTGACTCAGGGTGATATCTGATACTGTCAATAAGGGCTGCCCTGTATTAAGGAAGCACTGGCTGGAAAGTAAACAGTGTTTCAACCATAATGGCTCCAACAAAAACCACCAAGCCCAGAACTCTGAGCTCATCATGGTTAGCCATCTACATTATCCTTTCTACAAAGGAGATACTGACTGGGATAAGTGTCCAATGAAGCCACATATCATTATTCCAGCTCTGTTTCCCATTAGACTGTAAGCCCTAAGGATCATGTTTACTGTTATTCCCTGCATCTCACATAGTGCTTAGCATAAAATTGTCAAATAAAAACCATAGTTTTGATAAATAAATGAATGAATGATTAACTACAGTTGTAGTAAGACTCTTCATGATCCCTGCTTCCCTATGAGGTACTTAACTTCCCTCCCCAGTAACTGCATTACATGAATTCAGGGAATAAAGTTCATGCAGTCTATGGCCTCTGCATATAATATAGTTCCAGGAACCAAGACTTTTCATATCTTATTGGTTCTATAATGCCCAAACATAGATTATCTGTGGTCCATGGAGCCTTCCATATCCTATCACACTAGGCTGTATTCTCTCCAGGGGATGGGCTACCATAATCTAGAACCTGAGTAGTGTCATTCAACAAGGGCAGCATTTTTCCCGCTGAGACTGCCACTAACTCCTGTAGGTCCGTATTTATTTACTAGGGCAGCCATAAGAAAGTACCACAGACTGAGTGAGTAGCTTAGAGAACACATTTATTTTCTCATAGTTCTCAATGGCAGAAGTCTGAGATCAAGCTGTCAGCAGGGTTCATTTCTTCTGAGGCCTCTTTCCATGGCTTGTACTTACTTGTCTTCTCCTTGTGTCTTCACACGGTCTTCCATCTGCTTATGTCTGTGTCCTAACCTCTCTTATGAGGACACGGATTATATTGCATTAGGATCCACCCTAATTGCCTCATTTTAACTTAATTACCTCTTTAATCACCCCATCTTCAAACACAGCCAAATTCACAATTCACGACTTCAGCGTATGAATTTCGGAGAGTGCACAATTCAAACCATAACATCTCCAAATGCGATGCCACCATCTTCACTCTGTGACCAGCACGAAACAGTTGTTGAGCCTATCCTGGTCCCTGCCCTGGAATAAGGATCTAGTTTACCAGAAGAAATAGAACACATAATGAGTTTTTAGTTCAGTCAGCCAAAGCTCTGTCTGTAGGCACTTACATTTAAGATAATTTTGAAGAGGTCAGAATCAGTGGGCTTTCCCAATGCTTTTTGCTAATTATTGGTGGCAATAATTGCTAGACTCTAGTCTTTGAAGATTCTCTAAAGATTTCAGTGGAATCATTAAACTTTAGTTTATTTGAATTCCATAAATAATGAAATACTGTTTTGCAAATCCCCAAGAACTTTCATTAAAATTTTTGTTGGTACCCCGAATCCACAGAACTCTCTCACAGGGCTTCACCAGTGTTGACTTCACTTAACTCAAATTCTAAATATTCCCACCATTGCCAGTCATGTAGGATACAAATGGACACAATTTTCAAGTTCCTTGACCCATCCCTACCACTGTTCCTGTCTCTATAGACCTGGTGGCCATTCATCTACCAGGGGCAAATTCTGACTTATCAAAACCAAAGATAATCCTATTACTCCCACTACTGATTTATTTAAAGCTGGGCACATGTCCTAGTTCCAGCCAATAAGGGTCGAGGGGAAAACCACTATGAGCTTGGGGAAAATAATGCTTACTCTTATCTTCTGAGAGATAAACATTGAAGACATAGCACTTTTTCTGCCTCTGGACATTGTCATCTCTGAAATATAGTACATATATTGCTACGGGCCTCAAGCCAAGGCCAACAAATTATGAAAGAAAGTACAAGATAATAGAGAAGCAGCATGGGAGTCCTAACATAACAGGTCTGAGGCTGCCCTATATCCTGCTTTCTTAGAATATTAAATTATACACTTACAGATGGGTTCAGCCAATTTCCTTCATACTTTCTGGGTTTTGTCTGTTTGCTTCGTGTGTTTGTTTTTTGTTTTGTTTTGTTTTTCAGTTGATGACATTTTAAGTGATTTGTTAACTAACATAAACCTAGAAGCTACGATGTGAGAGAACTTCGGATGGGTTGAGGAAATACTGTGAGGACAAGACAAGGTCTATCAGAAAGACTGACATTAAACAAATCAATTGTATTATTTAAATTTAACTCATTCTCGGAGTGCCTGATGGGCTCAGTCGGTTAAGCGACTGACTTTGGCTCAGATCCTGATCTCGCGGTTCGTGAGTTTGAGCCCTGCATTGGGCTCTGTGCTGACAGCTCAGAGCTTGGAGCCTGCTTTGGATTCTGTGTCTCCCTCTCTCTCTCTGCCCCTCCCCTGCTCATGCTCTGTCTCTCTCTGTCTCTCAATAACAAATAAACGTTAATTTTTTTTAATTTAACTAATTCTTATTGAAAAATACTACTAGATAGATATACAGAATTAGATGAGAGTATAACAGAGAGGAGCTTACCAGCAGCTGAGCTAAGGTGTGGTGTCAATGAAAGCTTCTCTGAGAAAGTTAATTGTCCCTGATGATTAACCTTAGATAAAAATACAGCATGTTTTCAGGATTCCTATTTAGGAGTGATTCTTTTCCTTTCCGGAAACAGCAGTATTCTCTCCCCTTTAACAAAGTGGATTCACAGAGAATTCCTACTGTCCTTCTGTTGTCAAATTCTGAGCAAAAATAAAAAGAAGTGAGGTATGTTTTGAGTGAGTATTCAAGACCAAATAATTGGTATTGAGAAGATCTGGGTTAATGTCCTGACTCTGTCATTTAACTGGCTGGCACTATAGACAAATTTTAACACAGTGACAAGCCTTAGTTCTTTATTCTGTAAACGGGTATGAAAATACTTAGCTCACAGCATTGTACACAGTAAATAAGAATAAATGTATAAAGCACCTAACATAATGACTGATACACAGAAAGTGCTTTATGAATGGTAAACATTGCTATTTCTGTTTCCCCAGTGCCTGTTATTCTAGATGCATGACACAGTATACCTATCTCTATATGGAAAATTTTGGAACAGAAATCACATTTGAGATAAGAAAGTTGAATGAAAACTGCAGTTTTCCCTAACTCACTCTAGTGATCTTACCATATTATTTTTCAGCCCATAACTGGTATCACCATCATTCAAAGATGATTAACAGCTAAAAAAAAAAAATTGCCTATATATAGAAACTTGAGGGAAAGAGTGACAGAGTAGATATGAATCAGAAAAGTTGACTGAGATTATATAAGTAATTATCATAGGAAAGAGAGGAAATGTTTTGACAGTTTTCTATAGTTTCAAAACATCATTATAGTCTAGTGCCGGCCAAGCTTGAGTGAGCCCATCACACCCTCTCTCACTGATGACAACTAAAAACTGGACAAACCACAAAGCTGAAGAGTTACCTAGAAGAGAGGCTGAGAAGGGGCCAGATTTGAAGAACAACATTTAGGAGATGAGGGTCTAGATGTGACTAAAGGGGATAGGCTTGAGTAAATGTAAAAAATTAAATTGAAAACAGTTGAAAAAGTGATGAAGTGACCGGAAGCCAGGTAATAGTTATTGAACAAAATGAAACCTGTATAATCTATAGATATTTGGAAGAAACATAAACTATTTTTAAAATATTTAAAGATAAAAGTAGAAGAAATCTTTCCTGAAATAAAGGAAATTTAGAAGTGAGAGTTAAAGAACACAACGGTAACAGGAATATTTGCACAAAATGATCAAAACCAAGATATCATTGCAGTAAAATTTCTGAACTGTAAGGATTAGGAGAGGCTCAAGGCATCTAGGCAGAGATGAAAGGTGTCATTTAAAGAGGAGGAAAGATCTGGGGGCCCCTGGGTGGCTCAGTCAGGTAAGTGTCTGACTCTTGGTTTCAGCTCAGGTCATGATCTCACAGTTATGTGGGTTTGGGCCCCGTGTCAGGCTCTGTGCTGATGGTGTGGAGCCTGCTTGGAATTCTCTCTCTCCCTCTCTCTCTCTGCCCCTCCCCTACTTGTGCTCTCTCTGTCTCTCTTAAAATAAATAAATAAACTTTAAAAAAAGGGGGTGGTACCTGGGTGGCTCAGTCTGACTTCAGCTCAGGTCATGAGCTCACATTTCATGAGTTCGAGCCCTGCGTGGGGCTCTGTGCTGACAGCTCAGAGCCTGGAGCCTACTTTGGATTCTGTGGCTCCCTCTCTCTCTGCCCCTCATCTGCTTGTGCTCTGTCTGTCTGTCTCTCTCTCAAAAAATAAATAAAACATTAATTCTTTTTTTTTTTTTAAAGGGAGAGGCTTGGCAAAAAATAGAGAATTTTTGTAAAACTGTGAGGAAAATTGTATGTGATAGAAATACTTTATATTCTGGCTATCCTGTCCCTCAGAGAAATCTATCTTTTAAAAAAAATAATGTTTATTTATTTTGAAAGAGAGAGAGATAGAGCATGAGCTGGGAAAGGGTAGAGTGAGAGGGAGACACAGAATCTGAATCAGGATCCAGGCTCCGAACTGTCAGCACAGAGCCTGATGAGCGGCATGAACTCACTAACCAGAAGATCATGACCTGAGCTGAAGTTGGACACTCAACTGACTGAGCAACCAGGCGCCCAGTCTACCTTTTTTTTTAAAGTTTATTTATTTATTTTGAGAGAGAAAGTACACAGTTGAGTGGGGGAGGGGCAAAGAGAGAGGACGAGAGAGAATCCCAAGCAGGTTCCACACTGTCAGGGCAGAGTTCAACATGGGGCTTGATCCCACAACTGTGAGAACATGACCGAGGGGAAATCAAGAGCCAGATGTCAACTGACTGAGCCACCCAGGCACTCCATCAGAGTAATATACCTTAAGTCAAGCACTGAGGAAATGTGGAATCCCTGCTCCCTTATGAAAACGTGATTCGATAAATAAAAGACAGCAAAGGATATATCAAATGTAGTTATTCAGAAATGAGGTAGGAGGTAAGCACTACATCCGTTTACATACTATGCAAGGACAAAATCTCTGTTGGAAATAAATATGAAGAAAAATAATGTCTTCAGTCTTGACAATGTAAAATAATAAGACATTTGAAAAAAATCTGGAAGATGCATGTAAGAAAGACTAAGTATGCCAATTTCTTTTTTTTAAGTTTATTTATTTATTTTGAGAGAGAGAGAGAACATGGGGGAAGGGCAGAGAGAAAGAGAATCCCAAGCAGGCTCTGTGCTGAGAGCGCAGAGTCCAACGCTGGGCTCAATCTCATGAACAGTGAGATCGTGGCCTGAGCCAAAATCAAGAGTTAGACACTCAACCAACTGAGCCACTTAGGCACCCGGCTGTTTTATGTTCTAAAAAAAATGTTTTATGATCCAAAATTTGCAAATCACAGAAGAGTGATTTTATGTGCATAAATTCTGAATTCAAGTGATTTGCGATTTTGGAATTTTGGAAGACTGAACTATATGGAAATGTTTGCTTCAGGAATGTCCCATTAAACCAGCCCCCCTCCCACCCACCCACCCAATTGCTTTAGCTTACTATGAGCGCAGTTGTTGAGGTCAATCAGGTTTTCTCTGGCCCTCCCTTGCTAACTGTGCCTATGCTGTTGGGAATGGTGCCTGGATGTTCTCTGGAAGGATAATCGGACTCAATGAGATAACTGTGGTACCTTTGCATTATCTCTTCTGTAATTTTTTTGAGACTCCCTATTATTGCTATCCTTTTTTCAATTTTTCTCAATTTGAATGGTGGAAATGAAATTTGTTTTTTATCAAGTTGTTTATTTTGTTGAAAAGTAATACATGTACTCAAAACACTTTCAAAGAACATGTAAACAAATACATTGATAAATAAGTACTCTCTCCTACTTCAGACTCTGGAGAGCTATGACTTCTTTTTTTTTTTGTTTTTGGTTTTTTTTTTTTTTGGTTTTTGGTTTTGTTTTAGGTGGTTTCATGCCCAGTGCAGAGCCCAACACGGAGCTTGAACACTCAACCTAGAGATCAAGACCTGAACTGCGATCAAGAGTTAGATGCTTAACCAACTGAGCCATCCATACCCCTCTGTGTCTTCATTCTTTTAATAGGTGTCTCTTACTCTGTTCAATGTATATGGAATTTAAGCAAATTCCTTATTGGAGGACATATTTTTTCCTCATTGGTTTTGGTTGTTCCAAAGTTTGAAGAAATAAACATCCTTGCACATATCCTTGCACACACATATGTGTGAGAAGTTATCCAAGTCAGAGGCCACTTATTAACTCCTGCGGGGGTGGCATTCACTCCACAAACTATGGGAATGGCACCTCTGAAGTTATGCAGTGCATAGACTGCAGTGGCTGTGAGTAAGACAGTTCTCAGTGGCAGGGCGCCTGGCTGGCTCAGTCGATTAAGGGTCCCACTTCAGCTCAGGTAATGATCTCACTGTTCCGGAATTGGAGCCCTGCATCGGGCTCTGTGCTGACAGCTCAGAGCCTGGAACCTGCTTCAGATTCTGTGTCTCCCTCTCTCTCTCTCTGCCCCTCCCCAACTCACACTCTCACACTCTCTCTCTCTCTCTCTCTCTCTCTCTCTCTCTCTCTCTCTCTCTCTCAAAAATAAACATAAACATGTAAAAACAACAAAAAAAGAGATAGTTCTCAGTGGCTGTAAGACAGTTTCCTAAAGATGAAATGTTTTCTAAGTTCTAAGATTAGACCATCTAAGATGTTAATGTCTATCAACTTACAATGTCATTAACAGGGAATGTTTGAGGTTGCCTATTTTCCTCATCGCTTTCATAATGTGAACATACAGTCCTATGTGGTTGGAAGCTCCTGGGCAGCGGGGGAAGGTGTGCAACATGGAAAACATGGTGGCCCTGATTTCTAAAAACTCTATAATCAGACTAAGTTAGTAGACTATTAAGTAGAAAGTAGTAGCCTTTTTTCATTTTAATTTGCATCCATTTAATTATAAGGGTGTTTCAGCATGTTTTTTATGTTAATAATCCACTTATAGATGTATGCGTGTCTATAGTCTTATTCATGCTGTTTCCCTATTTGTTTTCCTGATGGATTATAGGTCGAAACTCTTTATACATTAAAGACTTAAAGATTAAAAATAATCATTATTTTAAATGTGCTGCATATAATTTCTCAGTTGCGTGTCACTCTATTGATCATGAAAAATTTAATACAGTTTGAGTTGAGTGTCTTTTCTATGGTAATAAAATGTCATCCATGATTTCTTTTTCATCCTCTTTAGCTTTTGAAGTAACTTAAGGAGTGGAGTCGGTATCTAACTTTTTCTTTTTACTTCAAATGGCTTGTTGTTTTCTGCCACCATTTATTTAATAACATATGTTTTCGTACTGACTAGAAGTGCACTTTTACTGGATGCTAAGTTCCCATGGGTGTTGAATTGGTGACACCTTTATAACTGAGCTGGAAGAGCAAGCTGGGTACAAAATATATACAAAATGGGGTGGAGGAAGAATAAAGAAGTCTTTTGGAGATATGTTCATCTGAATTATATTTAAAACAAACAGATGAAGATTCATGAGGTGGTTGGGATTTCTGTGTCCAGCCTCTATTTTTCCTTCCAAATTTTTATTTAAATTCTAACTAACATATAGTGTAATATTGATTTTCGGAGTAGAATTCAGTGATTCATCACTTACATATAACACCCAGTGCTCATCCCAACAAGTGCCCTCCTTAATGCCCATCGCCCATTTAGCCCATCCCCCCACCCAACGCCCCTCCAGCAACCCTCAGTTTGTTCTCTGTGTTTAAGAGTCTCTTATGGTTTGTTTCCCTCTCTCTTTTCTCCTCACTCCCTTCTCATATGTTCATCTGTTTTATTTCTTAAGTTCCACACATGAGTGAAATCATATGGTAGTTGTCTTTCTTTGACTTACTTCCCTTAGCAAAATACACTCTAGCTCCATCCGTGTCATTGCAAATGGCAAGAATTCATTATTTTTTGATGGCTGAGTAGTATTACATTGTATAAATATACCACATCTTTTTTATCCATTCATCAGTCGATTCAGTCTCATTTTAAATCAGACTCTGACAGGAATTTAGTTGCCATTGCTTGCTTGGTCAAACCAGACTGCCTCCCAAATATTTAATCTTCTGTTTCACCTTGGTTTGTCTTGCGTGGATGGGACTTTCCGTCTTGGAACTCACAGTTTAGAAAAATAAGATCGTTCCAACTCCAAGTGAGTGGGCAGATAACTCATCCGTTACTTTTATGTTTTGATTTTATGTAAAGAGGTGGATAGTAATGTGCCTTTTATGACTAGACAGTTCAGGTACCTTTGTTATTAAAAGTATAGCTTTATTTAATAGTAAATGGCTGAATTCTTTTTGAAGTCTTAAATTGTTCCATGCAAATAACCTGTCCAGAAGGTAGCTATTTGTGGAGAATACATGTAAAGAGTTGTCTTTTTGTAAACTCATATTAATTTTCAGAATTCACAGACTTGGTTTTCATAAATTTGTTTTTATAAAGTTAGCAATGAGACTGTCCTTAGGAAAAAAATGTTAGGAACTTCAGCCAAGAATCCTATTGGAGAAAACATTCCCTGAAGAAACCAAAAAGGTTATTGACTGTCTACTTCCAATTTAATTTGGACTGAGTCAGAACGTTGGATGATTGTAATCTTCTGAAACCTTTTCATTTTTAGTTAACGTTTAGCTAAATCTTTCTTTTGTATTTCCCCTGTCCATTTTGAGGTACAATCCAATATCTAGCCAATTCATTTCTAAATTTTAATTAGATTACCACCTGTCCTTATCACATTTACATGAGTCATTTTGGAATGGATGTGTACATACTGAGCCAATTTGAATGAGAGATAATAGTATGCAACAATCAAGATGTAGAGTATTGCTAGGTTATAATTTTCACTTCTACTCAAATTTTCCAGGCATCTAGATTTTATGACTGGACGTTAGATTCATCCAGGAGGGATCCCAGTACTTGAAATTATTTGAACCTAAGTATATGATAGAATGAGATGGAATGAATTACAGACAAAACTCTCATCCAATGTCCAGAAGGCTGGGCCTTTGGCAAAACATTAGAAGGTTATGAATAAACTCAGAATGAAACATGTTTTGTTCATTATTTTCAAGGCACTAACAAAAGAAAACATTTTAAGCAGCAGGCTTTAGGGGCTCAGACACAGAATACTAAAAAAAAGGTGTAAAATATTAAATATGAAATTAGTATACACCATCTGTGAAATGATTATAATTTATAGATTTTTAGCTTAAACTGGGTCTTCCTTCCAGGATGTATTTATACAGGTTGCTAACTGAACCACCTGCCCATTGGCACATCAGACCAGGAGAGCCTATACGAAGACCTTTAAGAACAGGCACCCTAGACTTGTAATGCTAGGACTCAGTAGCAGCAGCCAAAAGAACACTTGGAACTGTACCCAATAGTATACCTTTAAGGTAGTTTTCCAATCGTGAAATTTTATCATCTCAGAAAATAAGATGATTCTCTGAACAAACAGCCCATGGGCCAAATAGATGAAATTCCAAACTTCAAACAATAGCTGTTTCTAAAAATTGTGTTGTCTGAAATTCAAAACCTTCAAATTCTTGATGAGACCTACCACTGTGGAAAGTTCAGGAGGAAGGTTCCCAGAGTAGACAATCAATGCAATGTATACTTTCATTATACTTATCAGACTTGGATCCATGGCGAGCTGGCTTGGGCACATGAACTCTGTTTGAACATCTGGCTGAAGGTATAGGCTACAACAGAATTGGTACCATTTAAAAAATTTTGCCACCTTGGAACTTTCTCCTAGGACCATATTCTCAAGCTTTTAATCACTCCCATAGTAAGGAAAAGTCCAGAACATTTCACTTAGGGGGTAATACAACAGAAATAAGTATTTTAGCCCAATATGTACAGTGTTTAAAGAAACCTGTCCATCTGTATGCCTTCCTGGAGGGTTTTTCTTTTGTTTTGATTTTTTTCTTGAAGCAAATCTAAACCAACTCTAAAGTTGGTTGTGATTACAAGTTACAGTAGGGCGGGAGTGCCTGGCTCAGTCTGTTAAACGTCTGACTCTTGATTTTGGCTCAGGTCATGATCTCATGGTTTCTAAGATGGAGCCCTGCATTGGGCTCTGCACTGAAGGTGCATAGATTGCTTGGGATTCTCTCTCCCTCTCACTCTGCCCCTCCTCTGCTCACGCTCTCCCTCTGTCTCAAAAATAAATAAATAAACTTTAGGGGAAAAAAAAGTTATACAAGGACATCTGCCAGAGGCCATGCTTCACTCTCTTTGTGAGTCAGTTCTCACCTGCACAGTCAGATCTTCCCCTTTTCCTCAAGTCCAGCCCTCAAGTCCTTGGTGGGCAGGGGTTTGCTTGTTGATAATGATGGGACTCTCCTGGCTGAGTTCTGAGGAGCCAGGAGCCACTGTTATGAATTCTTCCTGAGCTAACATGGATTTGGAGAGCCAGAGGGCCAGCCACAGCAGAATCTGTGGGCAAAGTTTAGATTTACAACACAAATACCAATCCCACAGGGCCAGGGGCCAGATCCAGTTCTAGCTGAAGATCTAAGACTTTGAGGCCAGACAGAACTCAGACCTGAGTAGCAACTTGTTGAGACCGAGAGACAAGACCCTCAGCAACTGTTGCTGTAGCTTTGGGTGTCTGTGGCTGATATTTATTGCTATTTTCAGTGTGTGGGGAGGTTGGACTTGTTTAAGGACTCTGTGACAATGCAGAACAGGGCTGCTGTTGCCCAATTTGTATAAAGGCCAGGATGAATGGGGTAGGTTTAAAAATATATAATAATAATAGTAATGATAACCACACTTATTTAGAATTTGTTATGTGACAAACATTATTCCCAGCAATTTTGACATATATACACTGATTTTAATCTTCACAGCAAATCTCTTGAGGCTGTACTATTAGTATCTCTCATTTACTGATTCACACAGAGGCATAAAAAGTATGTGGCAGGGTCCAGATTAGTCAAAATGCCCTGGATGTGTACTTTTAACCCCTGTGCTATACTGCCTCCCATTCATTGCCAAGGTAATGGGTAGTGGTGCTCTGACAGGGAATGGGTATTGGTGGTCAGTTACAGGTAACTTTACCAGATGACTCTCCACAGACTGGATAATATCCTTCAAAACCTCCCCTGCAAAGAAACTGCAAAGTAGTTAGAATGGGCTGTTTGTCATTTGTAAAATGCTCTTTCTGGCTAGTTAGTTACTAAGTAGACACAGGAAACTGGCTCAACTAGACCATGGGATGCATTGCCTTGTGGATCCAAATCAAGTCCTTAAAAAGTCTGAATTGTTTCTATTAAAAAAATTTTTTTTTACTGTTTACTTATTTGTGAGAGACAGAGCACGAGTGGGAGAGGGAGAGGGGCAGAGAGAGAGAGGGAGACACAGAATCCAAAGCAAGCTCCAGGCTCTAAGCTGTCAACACAGAGCCTGACACAGGGCTTGAACTCACAAACCAAGAGATCATAATCTGAACCAAAGTCAGGCCTGACTGAGCCACCAAGGTGGCCCTGAATTGTTTTTATTTAATGAACTGTTCTCTTGCTCGCTTGAGGAGAGATGGATGCTGCATTCATTCATTCAACAACGTGCATTGAACCTCACGCTGTGCCTGCAATATTCAAGCTGGGGATAAAAAATGGAAAGATGTGGTCCCTGCCCTCAAGTAACTTAAACAGTGTGAAACCATAAGATGCTTCCTTTAAAATCTAACCACAGGGGCGCCTGGGTGGCGCAGTCGGTTAAGCGTCCGACTTCAGCCAGGTCACGATCTCGCAGTCCGGGAGTTCGAGCCCCGCGTCAGGCTCTGGGCTGATGGCTCGGAGCCTGGAGCCTGTTTCCGATTCTGTGTCTCCCTCTTTCTCTGCCCTTCCCCCGTTCATGCTCTGCGTTCATGCTCTGTCTCTCTCTGTCCCAAAAATAAATAAAAACGTTGGAAAAAAAAATTTAAAATCTAACCACATACTCAAGTGAGATCACCAGAGCAGTGCACAGCAGGCTTTTTTGGGAAGTCAAAGAAGCCTTCTCAGAAGAGGCAGCATGTTAACTGAAGCTTGCGGAAAGAATGACTGTCAGTCACACAGGCAGGGGAGGCTGTTCCAGGGAGAGCATGTGTAAAGGCAGGGTGCCAGCACAGAGCTTGGTGCATTTAGAGAACTCTAAGTAGTTCAATATTGCTGGCTTGCAAAGAGCAAGGCAGGAAATGACAGATGAGACTTGACATTTAGGCAGTGGCCAGATCTTGAAGTTCTTTGTATGCCAAGGGAAGGAGTTTACAGTTTACTCTGTAGACACTAGGGAAGCATTTTAAGGGTTTTAAGCCAAGGTTTCACGGTTAGATTTTTCATATTGGAACCATCACTTTGGCAGCAAGTATAGAAGATGGATTGGAGGGAGCTGAGAGTAGAGGCAGGGGTCCAGGAGGCATGTTAGGCTGCCCTACTTTGGGGAGTTTCTTGGCATTGGAATAGCAATAGCCTTGAGCTTTCCCGATGGATTGGGTCAGACCTCATGGAATTGCAGAGATCAGTGTTGGGTGGGATCAGGAGAGAGGTACAAGGAAACAAGGGGGACTCAGTCTGAGCCAAGGGTGCACAGTGTAATACGCAGAGTTTGGAATTTGAGCCAAATGCGTTTGCAATGTAGAATGTCTTCTTCATCATCCCCACACATTCAGGTGACTGAAGTGTCATCCTCAAATGTACCATTTCACTTTCGAAGCCCTGTCATTTTCATCGTGATGCCATAGATTGTACACGGAGGCCAAACTGAGGCCAAACTGATTGGGAATGCAGTTATGTTTTCTAACTTCAGCAAGTCAACTCTCTCGGATTGTGTCCAAGTTGGATTTATAAATAAGATCTACATTGCAGGGAGTGTGTTTGTGTTGCACATCTTAGTGTGAAATGTACTCTTACTTATTGCAGAGAATTATTGATCAGATTATCTGTAGCTTGGTAACATTTATGCTATTGTTTCCCTCAGTTGGTTGACAGGAGGTTTACTCCGCTCTTCTCTTAGAGGATATTTTTCATACACACCCACACACAATATACCCACATGCATCTCAAAAGTATAGCCATCCTGGAGCTAGACAGTATAATGCTGAGTGAAATAAGTCAGTCAGAGAAAGACAAATACCGTATAATTTCACTCATATGTGGAATTTAAGAAACAAAACAAAAGAAGAAAAGAAAAAAAAAGCAAGATAGAGACAAACCAGGAAACAGAATCTCACTATAGAGAACAAACTGATGGTTACCAGAGGAAAAGAGGGGTGAAGTAGGCAATGGGGATTGAGGAGTATGCTTATCATGATAAACACCTGAGTAATGCGCAGAATTGTTGAGTCACTGTAATGTACACCTAAAACTAATATAACACTGCGTGTTAGCTACACTAAAAATAAAAGACTTAATATCTAAAAAAAAAAAAAACCCATTACACCCACACATATAAAAGATAAAATGTTGTCTGTGGGGTTTTCAACAGTCTCTGGAAGGCAAAACCTTGATTTGCTGACCTTAAGTCGTAACTTAAAATTCTCCCTCTCTAATAAGTTTTCCAAAATATTTAAAATACAAGGCTTATTTTCATGCCAGTCTCATTCCGTTTGCATTTGTGCTGTATTTTTTACTTGTCATCCTGCAATAGTATTTCTGCCAGAGGAGTCCATATTAAAGTAAGGACCATCAATAAATGCACTTGAAAGGGGCTGGGACCCTGGCTGATTTTCCTACATGAGTCGTTTCATCAGCATCTAACCTGACACAGCCATATCTGAATCATTGGCACTGTAGAGGTGGTGCTGTTAATTGGCAGACTTCTTCTAAGTGGTATGCATTGTCTTGATGTTTTTACACGTGGGTTCTGTGTATCTGTGGACCCACGCATGGGCCACATAAAGACTTCTGTAACGCAGACAGCTGCCAGGTTCTGTTTTCATGTTATTGGTCACACATTCAGGAATCTCCGCTAATAAAACAAGCCCATCTGCCATGAGGTGAGCAAAATGGAAAACATATAGGATGGCTGGGTGCCAGGAAGCTTATATGTACATTCCAGTAAGTTAATGCCTCACATACGGTATTGTGTTGGCTGTCACAACTCATGAACCTCAATTGGCATCACCTGGTGCTGTTTTTTCCTGAATGTTCTACGTCATTCATTGTCTTTGAAGCTAATCTGAGCTTGTGGTAATTTTGCAATGTAGTCATTTCAGAAGACTGAGATGTATGTGTAACTGGTATACGGTGTGTGTGGGGGGGGATTTTTAGATAATGGAAGTAATGTGATTCTGATGTATACTGACTACCACAGAGCTGTAAGTAGAGATTTTAGGTTTCGACTCTCTGGGAGGTTCAGATTCCCTCCACTTATTAACTATGTGACCTGAGCAAGTTTAACTTTTCTGTGCCTCAGTTTGCTTGCTCATAAAAATAGAGATAAAATAGTTCCTTTCTGGTAGGTTATTATGAGGACTAAGAAAATATATGTAAAGTGTTCGGCACAGAGTTTAAGTGTTTAATAGATATTTTCTCTCTTACTACTCAGTTATCAGTGTTTCATTATCCTTTGGCCCTCTGTGAACACTAATGCCACTTAGTTTATGCAGACTAATTAATTATCTGGGTTATCACAGATCATGAAAGTGGAAAAGCTGTCTTCTAGAAAGGATTACTTGAATGAACTTGACTGAGATAATGTCTTTCCCCCCTCCAAACAAGCCCCAAAACCCTAGTCAAACTGATTCTACTCGTTTGTGCTTTTGGCAACCAGTGGATGCTAATAGAAAACATGTAAAATATGAGACCTTTGCAAAAAAACAGCTATTCTTACAGCTACCAGGAGTTGACGGTAATTGTAATGGAGAAGGGTAGAGCCGGGATTTCTCCTTAAGCACCTTGTAAATATGCAATTAACTGTTCTTTATCTCATAAAGTCATCACAAAGCACATTCTTCAAATGTGAGAAAAAGGCCATATAAATACTAAATAATTATTCCCAGGACAGAGTAATGTTTTTGAGAGCTGCAAATGCCAGCAGATCCTAAGGAATTTATCTATTCACTAAAGAATGTTTTTACATATGAACTAATTCCAGACAGACATAACTCAATTCAGATGATTGAAACAAAGTAAAAGTTTCTGCTGCATCTAACTAGAGAATTTAATTTTGTTTTGAGATGGTGTGAACTGTGTTGTGATTAGGTTTCTATTCCTCATTTCACTTGTGGTGCTTTTCAGAATTTTGGTAGCTGTCCCAGAAGAAAGCTGGAACTAAATTTTACATGGCAGGGCTGCCCAAATTCTTTGTATGTGTCTTAAAAATAAAAACGGGCATCCGAAAATATGCCGCTGATTAGAAGGCTTGAACAAGAGTGAACCACTGCTAATGCATGCAGAGCAAAATGTGATAGACCTCCCTCGCCTTCACCCCCTCAGAGTTAACAAATGTGGTCTATTTCATTTTAATTTATTTTCTATTTCCTCTTCTTCTTGAATTTGGTAATTTGTATCTAGCTGTAACATGCAGTTCATGTTCATTCACGGATTATATGAGTGAACAGCAATCACTTCCAATGTCTTATAATCTCTGCCATCTTATGATTTTATCATCTTTTCATTCCTAATGTTTTTGTGTTTTAGCTTGATCAAACATGTCTGAAATTTGTGTACATTATTGCCCTTGCCCAAGAACATGATCTGGGCATGGCCAATCTATTTTTTTGGCATTTTCTATTAGTAATAATAATGAAAATGCTGTTATAGACGTGTCTGAAGGTTAATGAAATAATGTATATAATGGCTTGCATGAACAGAGCACTTAAGGAAGGTTAGCTCCTTTTATTAGTAGTACTATACATCTGACTTTATTCATGCCTTATAGTTTCAACACTTGCAATTGATATAATACTTTGGAGTTTATAAAGCCCTTTCACATATTTATTGCACAATAGCCTTCTGCTACGAACTGAATGGTTATTCCCTCCTTCACCCCCAAAATTCATATGTTGAAATTCTAATCCCCAATATGAAAGTATTTGGAGATGGCACCTTTGGGAGGTGATTCGTCATGAAGGTGGAGCCCTCATGTTGCGATTAGCACCCTTCTAAGAAGAGACACCAGAGAGCTTGATTTCTCTCAATCTGTCTCTGCCATGTAAAGATATGAGAAGACAGCAGCCATCTGCAAGCCAGGTAGAGGGCCCTCATCAGAAGTTGAATTGACTGACTTTGATCTTTGATTTCCTAGTCTCCACAACCATAAAAATACATTTTTGTTGTTCATGCCACCCAGTCTATGATATTCTTTTATGGAAGCCTGAACTGAATGACAGCTTCAGAATTTGCAATATTAGTTCCATTTTTCAGATGGAAGAAATTAACAAATGTGGCTAGGACAATAGAATTTTTTGTGAAAGATAATTTTTATTATTGACGTATATAGGAGTAGATGGTGATCTTTCTAAGAGCATAACACCCTGACAGACTAGTCATCATGCTGGTTAATGAATAATAGTAATGCTGCCTTTAAAAAATAAATAAGAAAAGAAGAAAAAAAATTCTTAAGGACATAGGTAATAAAGGCTTAGAAGACATAAGGATAATGCTTGAATAATAAAATCACCCATCTATTTGTACTGTCTTTCCATTTCATTTCATTTAGCATAGAGATAAGAAAAGGAAATTTCCAGGGAAAGTGCTTTAGTCATTGAAAATGCCATCCTTTATGTCCACTGTTGAATGATAAGGTGGTTGTCTGGTCCTCCTAAGTGACCTCTCTCTGGAATGAAGACTTTCATTGAAAGGAGTGAAATTCTTGGAAAATGTATGTTTGGGGAAGACAATGAAAGGTCGTTGGTTTATTCTCTGAGTTGTTTCTGAACTTTGTTTTGAGTTCAGTTATTCCTAATATGTTTTGGTCTTTAAAATTTTTGAGAGTTTGACAGATGCTATTATCTTTTTCCAGAAAAGTAACAGAGATATGCAAAATGTTGCTTACTATCTCAGAGGGATAACGAAACCTAGGCTTGGGCCCCCAAGACTAAGAAACACAGTTTAGAGTTTTCAAAAATACCTGTTTTTATAAAATAACTTGTTTTTTAAATTCCAAGTCCCATTTTTTTCTGTCTTTTAGGTGCTCAGTGAGCTCGCTTACCTGCAAAATGGACCATTTTTTAAATATAAACTCTCATCTGTACACAAAAGTATATTAGGCTTTAAAAGTCTCTACATGTTGATGGTTAAATCATTTTGAAGTATTTAAACTAAGCATGGGCATGAATTAATGATAATATATTGATTGTATCAGCCACTAACAAGGTTGCCAGATAAGGTGCAGAAAAGCCAATTACATTTGAAATTTAGATAAACAAAAAATAATTTTTCAGTGTGAGTATTTAATGCATTGGAAATTTCCTAAAATTCAAATACACCCCCAATGAACGGGCCATACTTATACTAAATAATAAATAATTATCTGGGATTCAAATGTAACTGGCTATCTTAATTTTTTTTTAATCTGGCTATCTTAATTTTTTTTTAATCTGGAACTCTAGACTAACAAAGTATTTTTTCAATTGTTACAATAATAGGTTTACATACCTGTTTCTCTCATGATTCCTGTTCCTTCCCAAAAGCAGGCATAAATTATCTTATGTTTCATTCCCTGCCCCCACTGTCTGTTAAAGGCCCGAGAACATAAAAGTCATGAAACTTGCTAAATGAAGAAAATGATTCAATTTCTAAGTAAAAGAGACTTGGTATTTAGTTCAAGTATTTCAAGGGACTTTACACTATAGAGTAGAACTCCAACCAGTCTTAATTTGGATAGCTTGCCCAAAGTCCAACTTAAAATTACAACTCAGCTCTTCTTAACTCAAAAGCCTACATTATTAACCTCTATTAGTGGTTCTCAAAGGAGAAAATACTGTATTCTAAAAAGCATGTAAGTAATAGAAGCAGTGTGAGGGGTAGGGGTTTGGAGGAAAAACCTCCCAGAATTTAGTGGGTGGGAGTCAGTGATGCTACATATCCAGCAACATGTGGGAATAATCCCACACAACACAGAATTATTCTGGGTCCCCCAAGACTTTTGAGATTACTTCCAGGTATCCAAATGGGGAATAAAATCTTATAAATTGTCTCAAGCTAGAACCTCACTCCAGTGACACATATACATAAAGTTTTGTAGTGCTTTAATACACATTGAATTTTCCAAGAATTAAACTAACACATAAATCAAGAGGAGATTACATAAAGCTCCATAGTAATTGATAAGTAGGGTCTAAAAAGTCTGATAGTGTGTAGAATGCTTGCTGATGTTTTTGCAAATTAAATGACCAAGGTGAAACTGTACAGTCAGCTGGGAAATAATGGTTCCACTGACTTAAATGCAAGACACACAGTCCAAATATATACGGGTCTCAGATGCAGTATGCTTCTACTTTCAAGCATTTGTCTGCTCCAGCTTAGTATTTTTGGAGACAATTCTGGGTTCAGTGACTGACTGAACTCCCAGAACAGCAGCAGCATTCCAGAAATCTCCTGAGCAGTTGGTTCATGACCCCAGTAGAATAATCCACCTTTCCCCACTACTTCCCTTAATAAAGCTGCCTGCTATATTTATGCCTGCCTTTGCTCTTGCATCTATGTCTTCAACCATCAACAAGAGAAGAACATCAGCCCACCTTCAGCTGAGGAGGGGATTGGGCAGAAAATGGGGGCAAATTGCCTATGCTGTTTCATCCATGTCTGCTAATTAAGGAATGAGTTATCTTGTGTTTTATGGTTCTTTGTTTCATTTTGGAACTTGACTATTTTAGAAAACTCCATCACTGATGATAATCCCTTTACAGTAGTGGGTTCTTCAATTCAACACATTTGTATCTGTCAAATTCATGGCAATTTTATGGAGAGAAGGAAACATCTGTTTCATTTTGCTTTCTATCAAAATCACATTGAGATATTAATTATATTATTAGAGATTAAACAAATTCTTCTTTTAATATAGATGTGACATTATATTCCTTTCTGAGATTATACTTATAGGTAAAATTTATATTATTTATAAATCTCATTCAAAAAATATATACTGAGTGGTACTGCTATATCTGATGGGAACATATATTTCAAAAACATCAGCCGAGCTGAGCAATGTCCAACATTCAATTAAAGCACACCATGATTCACATGTTGTCACATTACCCAGTATCAAATCATATCTGAGAAAAAAAATGCCAAAAGATAATAGTGACTAATATATCTTAACACAGATTCCCTAAGGAAACTCACTATGCATTTATTTTTTATGAATTTTACCTTTTATAAGTTTTTAAAAAAAGTATTCTTAAGTAAGAGAAAACTCCTTATCATTTCACTGTTTCCAACTTGGATAATATTTGGACAAAGTATACAAGAAAAGGTAAAGATTTCTTATGGAAGCCTTGATGTTGCATTGGTAAAATGCCAGCCCTTCAGTTTTTGTAAAGGCCAACAGACACATCTAGGCCACATTTTACAGGGAAAGAGAGCATCTTCTTTGAACACCATAGGACACCTTGGTGCATTTGAGTAAATATAGGATGTGACAAAAACTCGTGTTGAATCAGACTGCACTAGGTTCAAATCTCCCATGTGTCCGTCCCTTCATGGGAGCTTAAACATTTTGCTTAATCGCTCTGCAGTTCTACTTTCTTTTTTGTAAACAAAGGTAATTATAGGCCCTTTTGTCTCTTTGTAAAATAGCACAGGTAGGTGTTGTATAAGTCTGATCCAGCTGCCGTAACAAAATACCAAGGACTGAGTGGTTTCAAGGATAGAAATTTTCTTACAGGTCTGAGACTGAGAAATCTAAAATTGAGGTACCAGTGGATTTGATTTCTTGTGAGGGCTTTGTTGGCTTGCGGATGGTTGCCATCTTGCTGTGTGCTCACGTGACCTCTTCTCTCTGTGCAGTACAGAACCAGGGACTTTCTTCCTACAAGGACACTACTGCCATTGGATCAGGCTTTACCCTTATGACCTTACTTAACATTAATTACCTCTTTAAAGGCCTTATGACCAAATACATCAGACTGGGGGCTAGGGCTTCAACGTGTAGTCCCTAGCACAGTGTCAGATCCTTAGTAGCACTGGTGAACATTGGTTATTACTAGCATCATATATTGAGTATGATCTTCAAAAAACCATGCTGTGAAGTAAGCATGAGTATTTTCATTTTATGTCCACTTTAGCCATAAGAAAACTAAGGCTCAGAAAGCATGGGTCACATAACTTAGTATAAGCATTCAGGAAGTGGTAATACCAGAATTTAAACTTGGTTCAGGCTGACAGCAATACACAGGCTGATTGTATTCCATACAACACTGCTTCTCAGAATAATGACATTTTAATTCATTATTAGCAACTCACATTCTTACAGTACTTTATAAATTGTAAAGTACTCTCCCAGCCTTTAACTGTTGCACTGGAGAATGTTAGGAGACTAGTTAAAAGGGACAGAAAGGGCAGACTAGGGGAGAAAGGAGCCAACAGCAACAAAGGTGTTCCAAAAGAAGATCCCATTCGAAGGTGGAAGGGAAAGCAGAACTCAGATGACTTTTCAAGACCAGAGATATAGGCCAAAGGTGCAGGAAGGTGAAAGCGAAGAAAGGGCACACTTTAAGGACAACAGCAAAGCCAGAGATGAGAGGGGAGTTGGCATCACTGACAACTTGGAGCCACGAAAGGTACCGCAGTCAGCCAGCTGCCTCAGATAATGCCAACAGGCTGGGAATGGTTTAGCGCTAATTACTGTTGCTATAGTCCAGGAGTGGGAGGAAGCAGGATGGTTTCTGTGTGAAAGAGAAGTTCATGGTTGCTAAGAGTGCAGTGGTTTAAGGTGCTAGATCTGGAGGTGGAGTGCCTGTGTGAGCTTGGGGAAAATGTAGGCTTCACTGTGATATGGGAATGACGATACTCCCTGTCTCATAGTGTTGATGTATTAAATAATATATTGGATGCCATGTGCTTAACACTGCGCCTCGGACTTAGTAAAATGTTAGCGATGATGATGATGATGATGATGATGATGATGATGATAGGGTTATTTTATCCCTAGACTAATTACATTTTGGCTAACTATGTAAGTTGAAATCATGACTGTGTCTCTTATACTCCGGATGAGAGAGGTTGGAAGGTGTAATATTCCTATAAAATGATGTTTTATAGGAAATCCTCAGGAAATCCTCAGGAAGACTTAGCACACAGAGTGCCTGAGGTAGTGAAACCAGGATCCATCAAAACCTCATGTGAATGGAGCAGTCAGGCTCATATCGGGGTTAGGTTGAGTTAAGTATCGAAGCTCTGGGGACATATTAGCAGGATGGTTTCCTAAGGAACATCTCCTGCTATACTGTTAGGTCTATCCACACACTCTCACTCCATGATCCCTAGCCAGGAGGTGGTGGCTGAAAGCTTCCAGTGAGGAACCCCTTGCTGCGCTCAGAATATTGGTCCCAAGGAGAATGAAAGAACAAGTGAGAGAACAAAAGTGACAAGAAGAAAGGAGAAGAGGAAGACAGTGAATAAGGCAGAGATCACTCAGAAAGTTACTCACAGCCAGCACCTTAGGAGAAAGGCGTTATGAGTCCCATTTTATAGCTGGAGAGATTGAACAGGGCAGGAAATGGATTGTCCACACAGATCTACTAACTCAGAATTTCTTTCCCATTGTACTAAATTCTGCTTTCCTTCCCACAAAGCATGGGGCTACCTAAAATGCCAGATAGATCATGGGTCTCTGAACTACCAGCTACTACACAAAGAAAAAAATGGCCCTATGGTTGATCCAGTGTGGTTGTTTAGGTGGCTAAAAGTTTTCCTTGGAAAAAAGAGTATTTGTAGTCTCATGTAGTATTATCTTACAAGTGAAACTCATTTATTGAACAACAAAACTGTATGGCTAAACATGAAAGATCATCTGCAAAATAAAGAGATAAACTTTGTGGCTTTTTCTGTTTCCCCTTGTGTATATGTGCATAAAATGTTCTACATATATCCATACCATTTTTCCTAATTGTGCATCCGGGAAACTGCAAACTCTGATACTTTATTCTGTGTGTAATTGAGGTCAGCCTCTGCAGAAAACTGGGACATCTCAATTATATAATCCCTGTTCAGTGCACACCATCCTTATTATTTACAGCTTCGATCTTATTCCGTATTGGCCGTTTCTAAAATAAGAGATCTTATATGTACTTGTTCTTAGATGAACTTTGATGATTTGTTACTTTAATTAGAAGAACTTTGAAGTGTCGATGCAAGATAACATGAATGATTTCAAACAAAATATAATTCCTGAATAAAGCCAGCATACACCTCACAGGAGACTATCTTCAGAAAACAACTATTTTGATCATATATCCTCTAGTAAGATGTTCACTTTTAATTCAGGTGGTCAAGAAGTCTGAGTGTCTTTTATTTCCTCGAGGGATGTTTATATTTGAAATCTGGCACAATCCACTGAATGGCAGTGCATTAGATATAGGGGGAGGAACAATGAAGAAAAAGAAAATATATGAAAATAGACAGATGAATTTGGGAACCTTACTTGCCTTAGGGGAAAAGAGCCATGAAATAGCTGCGAGCACCCTTGAAAATACTGTGTATGTGCCTCATTATGCCACCTAGATTTCCAGCCTGTCACATTCAATGAGGTCTTTGCAAGCCAATGACGCTAGGGCTGTCAGCGTGATATTCTCTAACTTGGGATGGCTCCCACTCTCACCCTTTTGTGAAACTTCCTGAAAAGCAATGGAGGGAGCCTTGCCAGATATTCTTTCTAACTCCATTTAATAAGAGTATTTTCAGATTTCAGTAAGAACAGCTCTATACTACTGATGTGCGGGGGCATCCCCACGTTCTCAGTACCATTCAATTTTTTTCCGCGGAAATTACATTTGATTCAACTCAGAGTCACTACAGTGCCTTCATATTCACCACTCTAGTTGCAACTTCTGCATTCTGCTTGATCCGTTTTCCCAGTTAGGTTGTCTCTCTGGCGAGATTCTGACTGCCCATATTACTATTAATAATTAATACCAATAGCCCCCCTTTTTTTTTTAATTTTTTTTTCAACGTTTATTTATTTGTGGGACAGAGAGAGACAGAGCATGAACGGGGGAGGGGCAGAGAGAGAGGGAGACACAGAATCGGAAACAGGCTCCAGGCTCTGAGCCATCAGCCCAGAGCCTGACGCGGGGCTCGAACTCACGGACCGCGAGATCGTGACCTGGCTGAAGTCGGACGCTCAACCGACTGCGCCACCCAGGCGCCCCTAGCCCCCCTTTTTATGAAGGTTGAGAGAGCCTTCTTAGAGGAAGTGCGCATTGTTTAGAAGCAGGGCAGCAGCTGCCTTGGAGCATCTTGAGTTCTTCACGAAATGCTGAGGATTCTGTGTAGTCCTGGAAGGAACAGGGAGTTTTTTTCTTTCTCTTAGTCTGTGTGCTCCCTGCTGCGGAAGTGGGTGGAGGTGGTTTCCCTGAGCCCTTCCCAAATTCTGTGCCTTCCTTGGCTTGAGTGCAAAATCACCGACAACAGGACTCAGACCACTCAGTAATATGTCCACCGAAGCCTCCAAAAGCCTGGTAGGGAAACACAGTCATTAGGGGAATAAAGTGGTGTGATGGCTCCTGCTGACATAGCTAGAACGCCAAACCCTCGGAATCAGTGAGGCAGAGACCACTTAGAGGGCTACTCCTCTAAGGAAGAGGACCAATCACCTTTCTTCCTTTAACCTCCTCCCCCAATTTCTCTCCAATTTGAAAGGACAGCCACCTGCTACTTACCACCCACTTCCTTCAAAGACCATAAAATTGGATTTTCTATTTTTAATGGATCTAGAGAAACTATTTTGTACATAGAGCTGATCTTCTCACCTCTTATTTTGGCCAATATGATGTATGTTTTCATGGGGATAAATTGAGATTTAAATCTTTGAAGTGACGCTGATGGGATCACAACAGAGTGACGACAGAGGAAGGAAAGGGAAGACAAGAGAGTCTGAATACAGCACTCTAGTCATGGCACCAAATTATTTTGGGAACAGTATCTTCCTCTTCCTGCCTCTTCTCTCACTCAATGTGTGTCCTTGTTTTCTTGCCTCACACAAATATTCAGATGCTCTCAGTGCCCTCCATTCATTTATTTTCATAGCTATTCAAGGGCAATTATTTCTGTTCACATTTTCCTCTTACTGTTGCTTCTCTCACACCATTAGTTTATGCTATTACATTCCAAGGACCGTGCACTTGGTTTAGGTATATTTTCTGGCAGTATTGTTCTTACTGCTTGATCTCAGAAAAGTCTCTCATTTGCTCTCTGGCTTTCTTTCTCACTTTCTCCCTTCAGTTTAGTACAAAGACTCTGCAATCTGCTTTCAGTCATCACTGTTGACACATCAAAGAAATATGACTTTAATTTTTCAAAGAAAATATGAATCATGTAGTGTTTCCCACACAGACAGTACCCTCCTCTGTTAGCTAGCTGTACAATCTAAAATTCTTAGCTTTATTTTATACACAAGCAATGGTCATATTATTGGGACTGTACCATGCAGAGCACCACCCCACCAGGATATGAGCTCATCTTCTCTGAGAAACTAAGTGGGGTTGAGCTGGGTCAGTGTTTGGAGGAACTCACTTCCAATGAAATCCAAGAGAATCTCAGGAAGGGACAGTTCCCTATTCTGGACAATGACCTCCTTCTTTGATGAGAACATTTCAGTTGAAAATGAAAAAGCAATGATAGACCCATGATTGTCACACAAAAACCACTTAATTGAAAATAAGCTCCCATTTTATATGGTAACCAAACAAGAAACATCAACTAAGTTGCATAGAAAGTAGGTTCATTAATAGTTCAATTTGTGTGAATGACACAAAGTGAATTAACATTATTAAGAATTTTTTTCCAAATTAACTATTTCTAAGGTATGTGCTATGGTCAGAACGGTTTCAGTTTGTTTTCTGTGTAGTACTTGACACGAAGTGTTGGTTTTCCTAAGGACGCCCCTCTCATTGCAAGACTTTAAATATCTTTGTGATTCAGCCAGGTACGTATTTCCAAAGACTTAGAGTAAAATGCAGAATATCTGTGAATCAAAATTAACTATTAAACTATTGTGGCAGTACCCAGGAAACAGAACATTTGATGAACTGTAGCATTCCCTTTTCTAGTTACTCAAATAAAAGAGTTTATTGTCTGGTGATGATGAGACAAAGGAAGGAGGTAAGAAGTGGCCAAAAATGAATAATCAAGAGCAACATGTAAGCCTGAGTCCTGTAATTACACTATGCCCAAGGTTCCTGTAAATATCACTTGGCTTCAACTCTCTCAATCTCTCATTACTTATGATTGTGTCCCCTGAAGGCTTGTTATCCGACCCACAGTGAGGGGGATGTATTCCAAAGCTGGGGGAATTATTTCTATTGAGTTATGCAGGTGGGTGGGTAAATTTACAGTTGCAGGCATCCAAGAATGTATCAGTGACAGCAAGATTCCTGCAGTTTCATTTCAGCTGCCAAAGAAATGACTCTGCTGAATATTGATTCTGCTCTGCTTTAGGTATTGCCCTTGGAGGCAGTTACCGTTAACAAACACACACGCGGATTCCTACTCATGCATCCCACACAGCAACTGCACATTGCTCTCAAATAAAGTCAGGCAGCTATGTTTTCTGGAATCGTCTCTGGACAGAGAACTATTGTAGATTGTGTGTGTCCTGGTGGTGGAGGATGGAGAATTGTTTCATAAAAAGTAGAGAACATGTTTTATTAACCTAAAGATAATAATGATTTAGTGAGAAATATAAAATAAAAATAAAAACCTACTAATAAATACAACAAAATGACCAATAAAATATATACAGAAATAATTGAACTGGTACAATGAAGACAGAAATCCCAAGTATTTTCATATGAAGAGAAGGATGAAGAAGGAGAAAGTAAAGGGTGGTTTAGAAAAGATAGTAAATAGCATGACAGGCTTATAGTTAATCTCAAAATAGATTATGGAAAAGCAGACTTTTTACTCATCTTAGAAGAGTGACATGAAATCAATGTTTTAAGGCAAATGGATGTGCTGGGGTAGCATGTTTAAATTGGTCATTCTTTTTTAAAAGTTTTTTAATGTTTATTTTTTAGACAGAGAGAGAGAGAGAATGAGTGAGGGAGGGTCAGAAAGAAAGGGAGACACAGAATCTGAAGCAGGCTTCAAGCTGTCAGCACAGAGCCCGACATGGGGCTCGAACTCACGAACTGTGAGATCATGACCTAAACTGAAGTCGGATGCTTAACTGACTGAGCCCCCCAAGTGCCCCAAAATTGGTCATTCTTAAAATCTGTGCAACGTTCAACGAGGAGAGGGTTCAAGATGGTGGTTTAGAAAGACCTTGAACTCACCTCCACCATGGACCTACCAGATATAGCTGGTTATAGAACAGTTCTCTCTGAAAAAGACCTGAAAACTAGCTGAACAGCTCCTCCACAACAAAGAATAAAAAAGCCACATCAAGATAAGTAGGAGAGGCAGAGACACAGTTTCACCAAAAACCCCACCCCTGGTGGAACAACCCACATGTGAAAGGGATTTCACAAATATGGAATGTGTCCCCAAGGAGCAAGTGGTTAGAGACCCACATCAGGCATCCCAACCCCTGGACTTGTGGTTCTATTCCTAGTAATTAATTTTATAAAACTGTTCCTAAAAGTGTGTTTAAATGTGTGCAGAAATATATAAAGATGTTCCCTGCAGCATTATTGTAACAGTGAAAAATTAGGAACAATCTAAATGCCTATCAGTGAAAAATTACTGAATAAATTGTGGTTCATTCATACAGTAAGAATATCAATAAGCCATTAGAAGAATGAGGATCTTCGGGTCTTGACAAGGAAACATGTTTATGACCTGTTGCTAAGTGTAAATCACAAGTGGCAAAACAGTCCATATAATATGATTTTATATATATATATATATATATATTTTTTTTACGTTTATTTATTTTTGAGACAGGGAGAGACAGAGCATGAATGGGGGAGGGTCAGAGAGAGAGGGAGACTCAGAATCTGAAACAGGCTCCAGGCTCTGAGCGGTCAGCACAGAGCCCGACGCGGGGCTCAAACTCACGGACCCCGAGATCATGACCTGAGCCGGTCGGACGTTTAACTGACTGAGCCACCCAAGCACCCCATGATTTTGTATTTTAGATAAATACATGTGTAAGTGTGTATCTAAATGATGTCATTTTTTTCTTTTTTTTTTTCTACGCACATTTGTATTTTTAAACTTTTTAAAAATTAAAAGCAACATAAAATACTCAAAAACATCTCGGATGAAGTTGTGACCAAAGACATACCATTTGGCTATACTTATGCCTTTTTAAAGTAGTTTTCCAAGTCAAGCAGTGGACAGACTGTAGCAGATTTAAGGTAGATCAACTCCAAAACGCCATTTTGTAATCACCATCCTCCATCAATAGCTCTCGTGCATCCCCTGGATTACTGCCTTGACCTTCAAACTGGTCTCCCTGCTTCTACTGCTGACCTACTACAACACCCATTTTCAACACAGCAGTCTGAGTAGTCTTTACAACATTTAAATGATATTCATATCACCACCTACAATGGCTTCCTGTCATACTCAATACGAACCCCCAAATCCCTAGCCTGGCCTGAAAGACTTATGTCCTCTTATCTTCCTCTGATGGCATGCCATCCCTGCCTCACTGTGCCACAGCCACCCTGGACCCTTTCATTTGTTCAAAGGCACTGAGTTCTTTCCTTCCACAAGAGCTTTGCACATGCTTTCCACTTCTTCTGGAATGCCCTTTTCCTGCCTCCAAACCCACCCCACTCTTCCCTTTTTCTTGGCTAAGGCACAGCCAGTCTTCCAGATTCAACTTACATAAGTACCCTCAGAGTAGATTTTCCTGATCATCTTTATTAATTAAATTACATCTTTACCTGTTTCTCATATTTTCTCATATTTCAGTTTACTCATTATAATTTGTAATCTTATTTTTTTTTTCAACATTTATTTATTTTTGGGACAGAGAGAGACAGAGCATGAACGGGGGAGGGGCAGAGAGAGAGGGAGACACAGAATCGGAAACAGGCTCCAGGCTCTGAGCCATCAGCCCAGAGCCTGACGCGGGGCTCGAACTCACGGACCGCGAGATCGTGACCTGGCTGAAGTTGGACGCTTAACCGACTGCGCCACCCAGGCGCCCCTGTAATCTTATTTTTATACTGTTCTTTATTTAGTGTTTGCTTCTGTATCAGAGCAAGATTCATGCAAGCAAGAACTGCATCCTTAAAACAAACAACCTATAAAACCACTTTCTAGCAGGATACCTGGAAGCATAATAAATATTTTTGAATGAATGAACAAATGAAGGAATAGAACTAGCCCCCTCTTATTGATTCTTACTTTTAAAAGAGCGTTTTTTGGTGAACTTCTGTGAGCATATCAAACTATTCTGAAGTGAACTAGAACATAAAACCAATAAACCATAACATAAAAGTATTTGTGTTAATGAACTAAAGTACTGAACTAAGTAGAAACCTCCTTGAGTGTCACTTACAAAAATAGACTGCTCTTTTCATATGCTTTCAACCTGTAGGAGAGTGGGTGTTGTAACCCAGCTAAGCATTTGTGCAGTTAGAATCCCAATTGCCAGGGGAAGCCAGCAGTACCTTTGGTTAAGCTGATCTGTCTCAACTCACATGTTATTTCTGGTAATTTAACCTACCCTGTGGGAACTTATGTCATCTTTTCTCCCCAGTTTATCAGCTTCCTCGAATGGCACACCACCCTTATACCTTTTTAAATAGGACCACAGCTGATCTGTTCTACATCCTCCAAGTTTAGAATTTTCCCTTTGAGGAAGGAGGTGACAAGATGGAGAAATGCAAGAAAATCTCCTACCAAAAATATCAGTTCTCTGGGAGGAGAAAGACGAGCAGAAATCTAATCCTGTGTTCATGAGTCAAGTGATGCTTGCCTTTCTTAGATGAATCTTGTGAAGAGTTTTATTAATGTGCAAACTTTCTTTCCAACCTCCAAAGTTACATTTATCTTGCCCTCATTTACCATTTCCACTAGAAACATCTGCATCTATAATTGATACCTGTTCTGAAAGTGTTTTACTCTAGGAATTGATTAGATTTCTTTGAGTTATATGCAATAGAAACCTGAAGATGATTTTTTGAAAGATAAGAAAATACAAAAGAAATGTGTTGAATAGATTCTAAGACATTAGAGAAGACTTGGACAATGAAGCATTCAAAAAGATGAAGACAAATCTGGTCCAAATTCATGAGCTTTTTCCTCTAACCTTCCAGAATCAACATACATCAGTTCCTTTCTCCTTATTGTCTGCTGGTTATGAGTCTTAAGGCAGGTTTCTGATTGGACCGGTTTGAGTTAGGTATCCACTTCAGTGTCCAATAAGGTATTACCAGACAGAACCTCTTCTGTGAATGGAGTGGGCACAGAAAAGGTGCTTGGAAGACATCTTACTGGGTGCTCATCATACACAGCGTACTGTTGAAACATTTTGTTGACAGATAATAAAAAACAACTATAAATATACATGGGTAACTCACTGAGAGACTTTGACAGAGCCATATTTTTTACTTATTAAGTTCTTATTTTTGATTCCAGTATAGTTAACATAAAGTGGTGTGTTAGTTGCAGGTGTACAATATAGTGATTCAACAATTCCATACATCACCCCGTGCTCATCATGACAAGTGCTGGCTTTAATCCCCATCATCTGTTTCATCCATCCCTCCCCCACCAACCCTCTGATAACCATCAGTTTTTTTAAGAGCCATATTTTAATAACAGGGTTCTAGAGTGACATACTTTGATTTTGTCCAAATATAGAGAAAGACATAGGAAACTGAGCACATAGGAGGTCCTTATGTTTGGGTATAGAATGCTGACCTTTAAGCAATATGGTTTCACATTTCTTCAGTTTCCTGTTGGATAGAAGTGTTTTCTAGTGCACATGGTGTATTCGTAGTTTTAATTGCCTTTCTCCTTTCTCACTCATCCAAATTCTCATCAATAGTTCTGTTTGTCCTCTTTGGTTCACAGTTTTCCTCCCCATTATCTTTGTAACTTCACACTCTGGCTCTTATAATATCACCTAGTCCCAAAGATTGACATTGGCTACAAGTCTTCTTGCCTAGGGTTATTTACCTCCTTTATTTCACCCAAATCTTCCTAAAACACTACTTTTGTCATGATGTCTATCTCCTCCAAAACATTTAAACCCTCTGTTTTCCTACTTAATGAATTCTCATCTCCTCTGCTAATCTGTTCAAGTCCTTTGATAATTTAGCCATTCTTTACCACACTGTGGCTTCTCTTCTTCCTCAGTCTGAATGCTGGGGTCTATCATTTTGACTTCCTTAATGTCCTCCTCCAACTATATTCACCCACCTATTCATACTCGTGGCTCGCTTTTGGTCTTTTATTTCCCTAGAATGCTATCTTTCATCTCTCTGTTCATCTATTGAAATTCACATTTTTATTCTAAGCTCATCTCGAGTCTCAGCCTCTTGTGACCATCTACCCAATGCCTGTTGTCCATCTCATTTTTTTAAATGTTTTTATTTATTTTTGAGA
This sequence comes from Lynx canadensis, assembly GCF_007474595.2. Classification (NCBI taxonomy): domain Eukaryota; kingdom Metazoa; phylum Chordata; class Mammalia; order Carnivora; family Felidae; genus Lynx; species Lynx canadensis. The sequence goes on along the minus strand of NC_044310.1, from coordinate 140,812,361 downwards.
GAGAGAGAGAGGGCACACAACCTGGGGAGGGGCAGAGATAGAGGAGGACACAAGATCTGAAGTGGGCTCCGTGTTGACAGCAGAGAGCCCAATGTGGGGTTCAAACGCATAAACCAGGAGATCATGACCTGAGCCTAAGTTGGATGCGTAACTGACTGAGCTACCCAGGTGCCCCTGTCCATCTCATTTTTAAGAAATAATTGTTTAAATTTATTATGTATGGCTGCCTTATGAAAGACTATCCTATTCTTTGATGTCTGCACACAGTTTGCAGACTTAACATATCAAAATACGGAAAGGATATAATACTCTCCTATTCATTCATTATTTTCAAGAAATGCTAACTATGTACCTGCAATATGCCTGACATTTTTGTAAACAACACTGATACAAAGAGCAAGGTAGGTAAGTGCACCTACTCTCACTGACCCTACTTCTGGTGGGAGAATATAGCTTGCACCCTGGACAAGGGAGGAAGTATAGGAGGTGATGTAAGAGAGATAGGCAGGCCCAGACTGTGTAGGAATTTGAAAACAAGAAGCTAAGGAAAATAGCACGATGATTTCTCCTCCACTTCTCCCCTCTTTCCACCTCCATGACAAGACTAAATAGTATGGATTTTATTGTAAGTGCAATGGAGGAACGCTGAATTCTATGTAGAACAAGACTGTAGGAGGCCAAAAGGAGGAACAAAAAGGACACGAAAAAAATTCAGGGGTAAGATGATGGCTGTCTCAGGCCAGGGTGATAGTAATAGAACTGGAGGAATTGTTTTTGTTTTTTAATTTTTTAAATGTTTATTTATATTTGAGGGACAGAGAAAAACAGAGCATGAGTAGGGGAGGGGCAGAGAGAGAGGGAGACACAGAATCGGTAGCAGCCTCCAGGCTCTGAGGTGTCAGCACAGAGCCTGACATGGGGCATGAACTCATGAACCACCAGATCATGACCTGAGCAGAAGTCGGACACTTAATCAACTGAGCCACCCAGGCACCTCAGAACTGGAGGAATTGTTATATGTGTTTATGTGTGACCTCTCCTACCATATTAAAAAACCACCAGAGACAAGTGGTGTTATCTTAACCCAGGAGGTACTATACAGGTAAAAGCACATAGCAAATGTTCCATGTAGAGCTGTTGGCAAAATGGTTGAATTTAATTTTATTGTCGCTTATTTGAAAGAATGATTTGTAAGAGAGAATGCCGATGATATATACTGGATGAATTGACCATTCTTTTCATTGAATATTTCCCTTCATCATCATGATGGGTACCTGACTATTTATTTGTTAGATTTTTCAGGTACAATGATATTTAGCCAAGACAGACCCAGACTACTAAACCGAAACTTCCCTAACCTTTTCAAATTTTAGATGTGTCCTCAATGTTTCACAATAATTTAAGGACTTTTAATAAGAAAATCTCAAGGCAATGCTAGATATTTTGTCATCCCACAAGTATGTTTCTTTTTAGCCCAATGTGTTTGCTTATGTATATCTAAATACCATGGTAATGTTGCAAATAATTATATACTCCCCAATGTATAGTTGTTGAGTAGGATGTGCCAATGATTAAAAATCTATGTATGGAAATAAAACTGCTGCTTATGAAGACTGCTAAGTCTCAAGACCGTGCTTGGGTGTGTAATTCATATTTCTTTTTATAACTGGCTCTTTGAAAATGAACTTTCCCCAAGTAACTTTTAAAAAAAATTAAGTGCTCACAAGAGAAAGACATTCATATAAGTAAGTTGACCCAAACATCTAGGTACTCTGTTCCTCAGAGAGCAATGATATGGCTGGTAGAAAACCTGGAATATCCGGTTTCTAGTGCAGAGCTCTTCTGCAAAAGTTACAGTTAAGGCAGAGAAAATGAAATAATAGATACAAAACCACTTTGAAGAATTCAAAAAATTGTATACACATTTGGCACTCTTTATCAGAACAGCTTTTCAATTCTTCATTTAGACTATGTCCAAGCTCTTGGATTCTAAAGAGTTTATTTGGAACTGTCCATTAAATATCAAAATTCATTTCACCAGCCTGAACATCTTCTACTACCTTGTTTTCATGGATAGAAGTAATTTTCAGTGGGAGGAATTTCCTTCAACTATGTCTACAGATACCATTTTCAAAAAATACTTTTCTAACTAAAGGGTTCACTTTCAAAACATTTCCCAGGCCTGAATTATGATCCTGTTGAAATCACAGTGTCACACAATTTTAGAGGTGGACAGGGCGCTGGTGACCATGTATTTCAAGTCCCTCATTTGTCATTGAGTAGCAGAAAGCAGGATGTGTTCATATAATAGAGGGAGTGGATAATTGAAAGGGGATCTGTGTACTCTGTCTTCACAGTAAAAATAAACCCAGTTTACTGACCTACCTGGAGTCTTTGGCAGCAGTGTTGAGATTCTACCTCAGGTCTCCTGAAATTGAGGCCAGTTCTTCTCACCCACAACCTGCTTGTTTACCCTCATTTTATTGTATTGTTGAAATCATGTCTTAACTATAAAAAAAAATCGGGGTGCCTGGGTGGCTCAGTCTATTAAGTGTTCGACTTTGGCTCAGGTCATGATCTCTCGGCTTGTGAGTTGAGCCCAGCATTGGGCTCTGTGCTGACAGCTTAGAGCCTGGAGCCTATTCAGATTCTGTGGCTCCCTCTCTCTCTGTTCCTCCTCCGCTCACACTCTGACTCTCTCTCTTTCTCAAAAAAAAAAAAATAATAATAAACATTAAAAATTTTTTTAAAAAAGGAAAACACTCACTGTTTAAGAAAATCAAATAAAAATGTTTCTGTGAATTTACTCTGTTCCAGGAGTTGTTCCAGGCACTCTGTCTATTAAATTGTTTAATCATCACCCTACAACCTGTGAAGTACATACCATTATTACCATTGTACAGATGAGAAAACTGAGGCATAGAGATGTCTGGTTATTCATCAAAAGCTACTGAGTGATAAAGTATAAATATGAGTCCACACAATACAGAGACCAAATACTTGTCCATTACTTTATTTATGGCTATACAAAATAGTTAACTCAAAATTATAATAAGACTTAAAGAATCAAACAAATTATGTTCTTAAAAATGAACTGTCTATGAAATTCTGATAATGGCTGCTTCTTGTTTTAGAATAATAATTTATCTTTCAGCATTAAAAGTTTAAATATATCATCAAAGAGGGGAGATACTTTGCTAACGTTGGGAACATATTTCTTAATTCACAGATTCTTGTGAAGGCTTCATCTGTTCCAGTCTTGTCATTGACCCTACTTATCAACACAGTATTTAGAACATGATAGGAGCTCAATAATATCTGTTGGGTAAATGAAGGATTTAAGTGTTGAATGAATTATTGAATTACAAATAAGTTTTATGCCTAAAATTGTTAAAGATCTTTATTAAGGCCAATCTGGGACCTGAAATGACTCATGTAGCCTCCCCAAATATTACCTAATTACTAAAACATACTTTATAGAATAAGCTTAAACATTATAGATACTATTAAATAAGTTTATAAGTAATTTTATTGTCTTTCTATAAGTCTTATATGCATTGAACTATACTTTTTATATTTGGAACATCATGAGAACTTACTATGATAAAATGGAATTTTTAAAATCAAGTTTGTACTATCAACATATTTTTTTCTTAATAAATCAGTTTTCCACCTTTGAAATCAAGCAGATTTAATAAATACAGATCAACTTAATCCACAGATTGAGAAATGTTTGCCAAGGGAAATATAAACAAGATAGTTCTCTCTCTTCTTCCTCTCCCCACTCCAACCCCTCCTCAGTCTTTCTTGAAAGCCAGAATGATAACATAGGGAACAAATAAATAGCTTTATCATGGTTTGTTCTATGTTCACCCCAGAATATTTAAAATTTAATTATTGACTGAAAAAGAGCCTTCACCAGGAATTAGTTCAGAACCCTTATAGATGCTCTGGACTGAGGCCCTATTAGCCTTCCTTGGATCCTTTTGGTCAGAGTTTCTTTCTCCCATTCTTAGAAAGTGATTTTCTGGTTTCTTTGAAACACGTGGTGTGCAGTTTTTTAAAAAGTGAATTTTGCAACCATTTCTCTTCTTCCTCCATGATACAGGAAGGGCTTCCCATGTTTCAGAGAAGGATCTGTCAGACGACACCATGAAGGCCAACCTTTTCTTCCTGGTGGGCCTTCTGAGGGGACCTTGGTGCTGTTGAGAAGTACACACTCCACAGATGACACCATTTTCTCTTCCAGAAACTCCTGACCCTAGTATCACTGGGTTGTAACCTTACAGAAATAGAAAAAGTGTGAACATCCTTCCTCTAATCAGCAGTGTGGCATGCTGCACAGGCTCTCAGAGCTCGTAAAAGATGTCTGCTGGCCAGTTCATCACAGTGTCTGTGTGCACTCCATTAGCTATGCTGTAAGGAATTCCGCTTGCTCTTTGTGTTCTGTGAAGCAGAACAATAGGTCACTCTCCTCTGGAATAGCTGCTGATGCCTTCAAAGTTCAGTCAAAGCCCACATTTTTTCCCCTCTGAATAATGTATGAGCATGGTTCACCCACGTGCTGCTAATCTAGTAGGGAGGAAACTTCCAACAGCTTTCAGCCGTCTTGTCTGATGTCACTGAACAAACTCACTGGTTCAAACAGGAAGACCTGTGGTCTGACTTGGTTTGGCAGACAGCTGTGATGAAAAAGTGGAAGTGGGAGAAACCTAGATGCATATCCATGGACATGCAGCAGTCAGGAATGCTGACCTTTAAGACAACATCCAATCTAATATCACTTACCTAATATCACAGGCTCTTTTCAGATGGAAAGGTGAGCCCTGCTCCCCCCACACAGAGCAGTCAGTAGATGGTCTGTTGAGGAAGGACCTCTTCCATTTCCCTTTCTGAAATTCAAGGCCCAGTCAATGGTCAGCTCTCAAGCCTTATCATTCTACCTGGTCAGTGGCCCCAGTGAGAGGCAACCTCCATCATTTACCTGTGTATTTGTTTCCTAAGGCCACCATAACAAATTACCACAAACTGGGTGGGTCGAAACAACAGAAATTTATTCTCTCACAGTTCTGGAAGCTGTAAGTTCAAGATCAGGTTGTTGACGGGGCCATGCTCCCTCTGAAGGCCCTAAAAAATATTTCTTCCTTGCCTTTTCCAGCTTCTGGTGATTTCTGATATTCCATGGCTTGTGACAGCGTAACTCCAGTCTCCACCTCCATCCTCAAGTTTCCATCTTCCCTGTGTGTCTTCACATACCTTCTCATAAGGATACCCATCATTGGATTTGGGTCTACTAGAATCCAGTATGTCCAAATCTTAACTAAGTACATTTATATCTAAATAGGCCACATTCTGAGTTTCTGTGATGACATAAATTATATGGGGATGCTATTCAACCCAGCATAACCTATAAAAGTAGAAAAGTGACCCACAATTTGTAGACCCTGCTCTCATCCCTAGAAATGTCTAAAAAGCATGCTTAATGCCTAACCATTCCTGAGAAGGGAGGTGAAGAGACTTCTAAGGGTTATATCCCCCTTCCTCAGGCAGAGGGAAGCACATCCATCCATGCCTGCACACCTGCTGACCTTCTAGATAGAGTGCCTTTCCATCCAGATAGGTTATCAAACCACATCCTTCAAAGTCTCCTCTCATACCTTTTCCATGAAGCTGTTTTTTTTCAGAGGGTATTTATTCTTCTTATAAACCCATAATTCAAGGAAGAGCTTTATGGATTTGGAACTTCTTGAAGTCCCCAAAAAATCTACTTTCCCAGGATTTTTATGTAGGAGGGCCACAGAGCATCCAATGAGGAATCATAAAAACTCAAAGTTTGAAGGAACTTTAGGGGCCAGACAATCAAAATTTTATGTAAAATGTCACCGTGAATTTTTAGTTAGTACCTTAAGTAGGAATAACCAAGAATAGAATCTAAGATATTTATGTAGGGAAGAGTCTCTAAAGATAAAAAAAACTCTATCATAAGGAGAGTAGGCAAGCCTAAAGCAAGCCTCATCTATTTTATAATTTTGCCTGAAATTGTTCCTAAAGCTCACAGTGACCTCTTTCCATTATCTCCATTCTTGTGCACCTAAAACTCGATGTGGGTGTTTATCCCCTGTGTCATAGTTTGCCAATATCTGCCCTACTTAAACTTGTTAAGTCTTCTAAGAGTGAAGGAATGTGAGGGGGTGGGGTGTGAGAGCACTGCCTGTGTTTGGGCTCCAATGCACACACAGGCTCTCTCATGCCCTGCAGAGTGATTGGAGAAAAGCAAGAACTGCATTCTCTAGAACAGTGGCTATAAATTTGAATGTCAGAGCAAAATTCCTCTAGCTTAACAGCTTTCTAGTCCCTTTGTAGACTTCTTTCATCAATATGTAATTTTTCCTGGGGCATCTGGGTGACTCAGTCTGTTGAGCATCTGACTCTTGATTTCTGCTCAGGTCATGATCTCAAGGTTCACGGGATCTAACCCTGCATCAGGCACTGTTAGCACAGAGCCTGCTTAGGATTCTCTCTCTTTCTCTCTCTCAAAATAAATAAATAAACTTTAAAAAAATGTGTAATTGGGGCACCTGGGTGGCTCAGTCAGTTAAGCTTCCGACTTCAGCTCAGGTCATGATCTCACGGTCCATGAGTTCAAGCCCTGATTTGGACTCTGTGCTGACAGCTCAGAGCCGGGAGCCTGCTCTGGATTCTGTGTCTCCCTCTCTCTCTGCCCCTCCCCTGCTCTCTCTCTCTCTCTCAAAAATAAAAGAAAAAATTTAACGTGTAATTTTTCCTATCAGTTAGAATACTTTCAATTGTGACTAATGAAAGACCCAAGTAAAAGTGGCCTATAAAACAAGGGATGTAGAACAAGCAATCCTAAAATTCATATGGAACCACAAAAGGCCCCGAATAGCCAAAGGAATTTTGAAGAAGAAGACCAAAGCAGGAGGCATCACAATCCCAGACTTTAGCCTCTACTACAAAGCTGTCATCATCAAGACAGCATGGTATTGGCACAAAAACAGACACACAGACCAATGGAATAGAATAGAAACCCCAGAACTAGACCCAGAAACATATGGCCAACTCATCTTTGACAAAGCAGGAAAGAACATCCAATGGAAAAAAGACAGCCTCTTTAACAAATGGTGCTGGGAGAACTGGACAGCAACATGCAGAAGGTTGAAACTAGACCACTTTCTCACACCATTTACAAAAATAAACTCAAAATGGATAAAGGACCTAAATGTGAGACAGGAAACCATCAGAACCTTAGAGGAGAAAGCAGGAAAAGACCTCTCTGACCTCAGCCGTAGCAATCTCTTACTCGACACATCCCCAAAGGCAAGGGAATTAAAAGCAAAAGTGTATTACTGGGACCTTATGAAGATAAAAAGCTTCTGCACAGCAAAGGAAACAACCAACAAAACTAAAAGGCAACCAACGGAATGGGAAAAGATATTTGCAAATGACATATCGGACAAAGGGCTAGTATCTAAAATCTATAAAGAGCTCACCAAACTCCACACCCGAAAAACAAATAACCCAGTGAAGAAATGGGCAGAAAACATGAATAGACACTTCTCTAAAGAAGACATCCAGATGGCCAACAGGCACATGAAAAGATGTTCAGCGTCGCTCCTTATCAGGGAAATACAAATCAAAACCACACTCAGGTATCACCTCACGCCAGTCAGAGTGGCCAAAATGAACAAATCAGGAGACTATAGATGCTGGAGAGGATGTGGAGAAACGGGAACCCTCTTGCACTGTTGGTGGGAATGCAAATTGGTGCAGCCGCTCTGGAAAGCAGTGTGGAGGTTCCTCAGAAAATTAAAAATAGACCTACCCTATGACCCAGCAATAGCACTGCTAGGAATCTACCCAAGGGATACAGGAGTACTGATGCATAGGGGCACTTGTACCCCAATGTTCATAGCAGCACTCTCAACAATAGCCAAATTATGGAAAGAGCCTAAATGTCCATCAACTGATGAATGGATAAAGAAATTGTGGTTTATATACACAATGGAATACTACGTGGCAATGAGAAAAAATGAAATATGGCCTTTTGTAGCAACGTGGATGGAACTGGAGAGTGTGATGCTAAGTGAAATAAGCCATACAGAGAAAGACAGATACCATATGGTTTCACTCTTATGTGGATCCTGAGAAACTTAACAGGAACCCATGGGGGAGGGGAAGGAAAAAAAAAAAAAAAAAAAAAAAAGGACGTTAGAGTGGGAGAGAGCCAAAGCATAAGAGACTGTTAAAAACTGAGAACAAACTGAGGGTTGATGGGGGGTGGGAGGGAGGGGCGGGTGGGTGATGGGTATTGAGGAGGGCACCTTTTGGGATGAGCACTGGGTGTTGTATGGAAACCAATTTGTCAATAAACTTCATATAAAAAAAACAAAAAAAAACAAAAAAAAACAAGGGATGTAAAACAAGGGATTCCTATATAGCAAGAATTCTTGAGTCTGGACAGTTTTCAAGGTTGGTTAATTTAGTAGCTTAATAACTTTAAAGACCTGGGTGCTTTTTGTCTTCCTTCTTTAGCTTGTTCCCCTTTCTTCTTCAGCCATGTTCCCCTTGTGGTTTCAAGATGGGTGAAACCATCAGGTAACACATGCAGACATGAAGACAAGGGCCAGACATGAAGACAAGGGCCAGCTTCATGGGTATGCAGTCAGTATGCTTGTTTGTGGCCCCAGGCTCATAATAGTGCCATGCATGGGGGCTAATGCTCTATGGTTGCCATCTTGAAATTCTTAATAGTTTTACTTTGGATTTGTGTTTTGTAAGTGAAGTTCAGTGGGACAAAGGAGCAAAGGACCAAGAGTTTGGAGCCTTGACTCATGTACAGTCCTGCCTCACCACGTGGGTTAAACCAGTTTTAGATCACCTGCTCCCTGACCCCTGCCCCAAATACTTCCACCCCTTGCCTCCAGTGGGGTTCTGAGTATTGATGTGGGTAGGGTCAGGTAATGTGAGTTCTGCATGCTGAGTTGCTGGGTGAGGCGCCTATGAGGTTACCCATCCCTAAATAGCAAGTAAAAAAATACCATGGCAGGTAGAGAGAGACAGTAGAAGAAACGAACAAGGATCTTCATATTTTAAGTCTTTACTGAGCCCCACAAATTAGATAGCTGCTCCTAGTGCAGAGATCCAGCAAAAGAAACAGACCACTATGTATCTCTTTTTCTAGCAAAGGAAGTCTTTTGGAGACACTCCCAATAGATTCTAGTTCTCCAAAGCCCAGAGTAAGAGCATATGTTCACACCTAAACCAGTGACTGTCTGGTGATTAAGACTACTGTGATTGGCATAGACCAATTGAGATTCACCTTTCGGCCAGGGATGGTCTCTATCCCTGAACCCATGGCTGTTCCAAATCTCAGAACAAAGTCAGAGATCTGTAAGCAAGGAAATATAAGAGTGAGGTGAAGTGGAAGGTGAGATCTACATAAAAACCGATAGTGTCTGTCACACTCTTCCCTTCCTGATTCAGCCCTCTTCTCATTCTGTCATATTAACTACGGAGGCCATAAGGATCCTCAGAAATAAATAAATCCAATGCTTTTCTATTTGTTTGAACAGTAGGAACTATTTTTATCCATGAAATCACTCCGTGACCCTCAACATCAGGAGGCATTAAGAATAGTAAAAGGGAGCTACTTTGGTGGAAACAGATGAGTGTTGCTTGGGTCGTTATAAATTAGGAAATTATTATCCCTAAATGAAAGTCTATCAGACGAATTCAGTGGTGTCTACTTAAGTGTTGTGCTCTGAAACATCTTTCTGTGCTACTTAAGTTTAGTCTCCTAAGGTTTCAAAAATATTCTAAAAATTGGTGTTTGGCAAGATACATGTGCACTGCAGCTTATTTTCTGACTAAAGTGCAACATTTTTCCTCTTTCAAGGCATATGAAATGAACTAACCTATTAGGAAGTGCTATGATAACAATAAATGTTTTTCTAGTTTAATTCTTCTTTTATCTAGGAGTTAGCATCTCCTCATGCCTTCTGATAGTTGGCCTCTGTACTTAATTTCTAAAACTCCAGAATTACATTAAAATCATTAAATGTTCAGGTTTGGATGACTTCTTTGACCAGCACAGGCAGGAAACTGAGCTGGGAATTGATTTTCTTTTCCTTTCTTTCCACATCAAACTCAGCTTCTGGGAAGGGAGATCATATATCTTTCTTTCATCATTGTCCGGGAAGATTTTTACGCCAACTATTCAGTACCCAGCCACTCAGGTACACTCCCACAGAAGTACAAACGCAACCAGCTGAAAATGTGGGGAAAGGAAATCCAAACCTGACGGCACACTTGGGCTTCACAGAAAACATTTGGCAACTTGGAACGGCTTCAACAGAGTGCGTCCTAACCCTTCCACATTCCATCCGTCACTTAAACACCATACAAATTCACACACCGCAAGCCTCACCCGAAAAATACACACTGTAATCCACAAAACTGCACCCCTGTGTCCACAGAGTCAGAGACAGAGTGGATTTCATCTGCACAAAAATTCTGAAAACAAAGGCCAGAGTCTGAGGTTTTCACCACAAAGTCTCCACCAGGATTAACACAGCCCACCTGAGAAAGAAATGCCTCACACAAGATTCACTGAGCACAGCTAGTGGAAGGGGAGGAAGGCCCCTAAGACTCACACAGGCCGCAGTGTCTTACTGGCCATTTTGTAATTCTCGGAATTAGACTTTACTTCGGTGAGGCGTGGTGTACCGAGGCTGGAAATCTTTTTATGGTGTCTGCTAGGGTTTCTTAGCTTTGCTCTAATGGTAGCCCAATGGCATCAACTAACCAAGGCTGGTTATCTGGAAGGAGTGGACAAAGAGAACAGGGCACAGGTTAGTACTGGAAAACAAAGAAAATGTAAACCCTTAACGTACTTTATTGCTTGAGCAACACTTTTATTATAAAGAAGGATATGGTGGAAAACAAGAAACACACTTTGACCTGCTTTTTTCTAGACCATCACAAGACTGCCAAGCTGGTTCCAGCATTTCCAATAGCACTTAAGTATGGCGGAGATGCATACATCTCAAATCATAAAATAACAATATAGGATCACACCCGCAAAACTGCTTTGTAAACTAGGAAGATCATTTTCTTGTTATTTGATCCAAACTCCTCATTTCCAGAGTCAAACTGAAACCCAAACTGGGTGAGTGGCTTACCCTTGACTTCCAGTCTCCTGGCCTTCAATCTAGTCACCACAAAGCAGACAGATCTAAAAACAATAATGCAGAGCTTAGCTAACCCTGTCAAACACATTACTATGCATATAATATTGGTAATTACAATCTGTCCGGAAACCAAACATCATTAACTACAGTAAATTGTGGACGGGCGTTCTTTGAAATAGTCATTTTCCTTGGATCATTCAAGTGATTTTGGAACTCGTAGAACAGAGATGTATATCATTTGCCTTCTGTGTCCACTCAGCATCTGCCTGAGTCTCTGTAAGACAAAGGGGTAGTAGTAGTCACAGACTGGTGAGGCACATGTGATCCAAAGCTTGAGGAAGCTTGTTACTGTTGCCTTTGAAAGGACATGTTTACCATGGGCCCTCAACCTTCCCAGGTGCTCTGAGCTGTGCCAGTAGCATGGTCATTTTGGCCCCCAGCCATCAAGTGTGGGGTGACAAGTCCAGCAAGAAACCATGGCTTGAATAAAGAGGATGAGTCACAGAGAAATTAAAGTTCTATGTTATTTCATTGTTAGTGTTGAGAGCGATCATGGGTCAACAGGGAACAGTTTCTAGTCAAAGAGAGGACTACTTTATGGAGGGGTATTTCTTTGATTTTGTTATATTTAAAAAATAAATAAATGAGGTGTGCATATTTGGCCCCCAGTTTTGCTGATTCCCTGGGATAGGCTTGGTTATAAATTGAACATAAGTATGTTTTTGACCTGATATTTCTTGGCTATAGCATGTAATCTAGTCAGTCCTTCAAGCTATAGGATTTCTAGTACCAAGGGGTCAGCTTACTTGTTTAGTAAAGGGCCAGACAATAAATATTTTAGGCTTTGGGTCCCTAGTACTACTGTACTACTCAACCTTATCGTTCTAGCATGAAAACAGCCACAGACAATTTGTATACAAATGAGCATTGTTGGGGCATCTGCGTGGCTCAGTCAGTTAAGCATCCAACTTCAGCTCAGGTCATGATCTCAGCGTTTGTGAGTTGGAGCCCCACTTCGGCTCTGTGCCAGCTCAGAGCCTGGAGCCTGCTTTGGATTCTGTGTCTCTGTCTTTCTCTGCCCTTCCCTCGTGCACACTCTGTCTCTCTCTGTCTCTCTCAAAAATAAATAAACATTAAAAATTAAAAAAAAAAGAAATGAGCATTTCTGTGTTCCAATAAAATTTTATTTGCAAATCAGGCAGCTGGTTGGATTTGGCCAGCTTGGAGTTATCATTTGACAACCTCTGCTCTAATAGGTCTGAAGTTTCTAGACTCACTATAGGGAGTGAGAAGACAGATCTTGATGGGTCCTGAAAGGCTTTCAACCTGGAAGAGAACCATGGAAGCGTGGAAAAAAGAGGTCACAGTTCTATGCTTTAGTCATCATTAGGAGTCTGGGGAAGGAGATATTTGGGAAGTTCTAGTCACAGCAACAGTCCACCGAGGTCCCCCTAGAAAGGTTCCAAATCCTCCATGTATGAGAGAATTGGTTGAGCCGATCCTTTTACCACATTCTGTGAGTTCTTTTTACCAAAAATAGAAATCATTTGAAGGAAGTTTCACCTACTTTCTCTGTCCCACTGCCAGTTTGAAAACAAGCTGAACCTCACTTGACATGGTTGTAGATGCCAATGAACATGTATATTTTGAGTTTATACCCCAGAGTGTGATTCAATATAATTCTGGCCAGGGCAATGTAACTTGTAGGCATGGAGACCTAGAGTTTGAATGGCTCGAGCTTCTGCTTTGTGCATGTGCGCGGGCGCATATGTAACAGAAAGCAATACCATCTGACTAAATGGTAGGCTTACTGCCAGATGCCACTCCAGCTGAGACAGGCACACAAGCCAGCAAGCTAACCTCAGCCTCCACTTCCTCCTCCTCCAAGAATCTATTAAAAGACAGAAAAGGACTGTTTAGCATCAGAGAGTGGGACATGAAGCTCAAGAGTACGTTCTCCAGTGTCAGAAACGCAGCAGCTGCAGCCCCATTTGAATGACAATCCTTGCTGCTGCGGGGGGTGGGGGGGTGCAGCACATCCCAGAAGTCAGAGAGGGAAATGGCAGGACTTCCAGGATGTGGAGATGAGACAGAAGTGGGACAAGGCGCTCATTATAGAGCCTGGAGACAGCTGCAGGGAGGAGGAAACCTTCTATGCTGCTGTTGGTCCGTGTCTGTCCTCTGTCTATCTCTGAAAATGTATAGCTTGATGCTGTTAGGTAAAACTTAGAAAAAGTAAGTGAAGTGACAAGGACGAAGGCTTTGAGCCATGCTGCAGAAGAGGCAAAAGTCCCAGGGGCTCCGAAGTTTGCCAGTTCTTCCTAATGTTTGCCTTTATAGACACAAAGTGAGTTGTTTATCAAGTGAAGAGTATCTTTACATTAAATATACATTATAGAAATTTTCACACTTAAAAGCACATACTAGAATGTATAACAAACTTCTGTGTATCCACTATGCAAACCTACTGAGTACTTGCACATCTACCATACTTGTGTCATTTTTTTAGAAGAAATAAATATTAGAGATACAGTTCAAGCCCCCTGTGTATCACGTCTCCTCTGCTGTGTTCTCAGAGGCAACTGCAATAGTTCCTGCATTTGGTGTGTATCTTTCCCAAGCACACTTTAAGCTTTTATACATGCTTACTATAGACAAATAATCTATAGACAGTTTTTGCATGTTTTTACTTTTTATAAAAATAGTATTATAGCATATATGATATATATGTATATTTTATGTATGTTTATATATATATAATGGTTTTCATATATATATATGGTTTTCAACCTGCTTTTTTGTATCTTATGTTTTGAGAAACTTCCTGTATTGGTATCTAGAACCTTAATTCCTACATTTTAACTTTTGTATGGTATTCTGTTTTATGAATATACACAGTTAAACTGGAGAATGGACATTCATTAAATATTGAAAAAGGTATTTTACTGTTGGGACACCTGGGTGTCTCAGTCAGTTAAGAATCCAACACTTGATTTCGAATCTGGTCATAATCCCACGGTTTGTGAGTTTGAGCTCCATGTCGGGCTTTGCATGGAGTGTGGAGCCTGTTTGAAATTCTCTCTCTCTCTCTCTCTCTCTCTTTCTCTCTCTCTCTCTCTCTCTCTCTCCTCTCTCCTCTCTCTCTCTATCCCTCCCCCACTTATGCTTTCTCTCTCTCAAAAATAAATAAACTTTAAAAAATTGGGTTTTTTTACTGTATTTTACTGTTTCCTATGCTTCATACTGTTTTATGCTCTGAGTATATAGAAGTGAATAAATAGACAGTTTTCTGCTTTCATGGAATTGACCCCCATGGAAGGGGAGAGTGAAGAGGAGAGGAGATGCAAATTTAGAAAGCCTCTTGGGGGCACCTGGGTAGCTCAGTCAGTTAAGCATCCTACTTTGGCTCAGGTCATGATCTTGCGGTTCATGAGTTTGAACCTTGCCTTGGGCTCTGTGCTGACAACTCAGAGCCTAGAGCCTACTTCAGATTCTGTGTCTCCCTCTCTCTCTGCATCTCACCCACTCACCCTCTGTCTCTCTCTCTCTCTCAAAAATAAATAAACAATAAAAAATTAAAAAAAAAAAGAAAGGCTCTTGGAGGAAGGCCTTTCTGAGTTGGAAAGTTTTGAATGAAACCAAGTGGTTTCTAAGTTTTCGTCACCATAAAAAATTCCGTAGTCAATGTGGTCTGACACAGCATAGACAATGCTGTAGGCACATATCTGTGACCACTGTGGGTATCTCTTTGTGAAAGTAAAGGCACACATTCCTGGGCAGGGTTGTGTAACATTTTTTGTGTATAGAAAATGAAAAAAATATATATGGCATACTTATGGAATCAGGTGAGTATCCAGAAAGAACCAACACAGGACTTCAAGCCACTGTCAGCCCTTCCCTCCCCACCTGTCCCCAAGGCTCCAGGATCAAAGTCCCAGCACACAAGTAACCTGTGCAGAGCTCACAGTGCCATCTGTGGGAAGTCCTGCTCTAGGATGGAAATCCTGGACAAAGGAGTGGAAGTATCTTCAACCTTAGGAGATAATGCCAACTATGTCTTCCCCAAAGTGGCTTTACCAATTTACACTGCCTTTCAACAGCACACAAAACTTTCCATTTCATCATTTCACCAGAAGGTGACATTATGAACTTTTAAAATTTTGCCAAATCTGTTTATATTTGCTTCTCCATAATTATTTTTCACCTTGAACACCCTTTTTTTAAAGTTTATTTATTTATTTTGAGAGAGAGAGAGAGAGAGAGAGCATGTGTGCTCACACATGCAAGTGGGGGAGGGGCAGAGAGAGAGGTAGAGAGAATCCAAAGCAGGCTCCACACTGTCTGTGCAGAGCCCAACAAGGAGGTTCATTCTCATGGAACCGTGAGATCATGACCTGAGCTGAAATCAAGAGTTGGACGCTTTAATCAACTGAGCTACCCAGGAGTCCCTGAACATCTTTTCATAAAGTGATTGGTCAATGTTGTTTCCTGTTCTGGTATTTATATCTTTTTTCTCCATTTTTCTACTGTGCCATTAGTTTTTTCTTATTAATGTCTGGAACTACTTTATACAATCCAGTTACCAATCTTTTGTCAGTTGTATGCAGATATCACCTCCCAGTCTGTGGCTTGTCTTCTAATTCTGTTTATTAGTACTTTTTGTTCTGTGGATATCTTAAACTTTGTTGTAAAATCTGGTCATATTTTCTTTTAGGGTTTGTGCATTTTTGTCCTGTTTAAGACTCCTTCCCTGTCTTGAGGTCATGTGGTAGTCTTGCATATTTTCTTATGAAAATTTTCCTGTTTGCATCGAAGGCTTAACTTTGTCTGGCATTGATTTCCTGAGATTCACATTAATGAGGTTTATTTATTTATTTTTTTGTGGTGACTACTGGTCCTGGGACCACTTACTGAATTGTCCTTCATTTCCCCATTGGCTTACAGACCACCTTCACCGGCATGCAAGCCTTCCTTTTGCAATGTATGCTCCTTTATTTGAGAAAAAGGTCCTGAGAGCAACATGTAACACCTTGATATGAGGTTTCTTGATGGCCTGTGAGTTGGCTCTTGTGCTGCCTGACACAACAGCCAGGAGAAATGCCAGTGCTGGAGGGAATCTCTCTTTGAGCATTTATGACTTGTGGTGATTTAACTTTGGGAGAACTTTTTGACTCAAGACCTATTTAAAAAATTTAAGTGAATTAGTCATACCAAAGCTCACATGCTATTATCATGAGCTCCAGCCTCAGAACTTCAGAATGAATCTCAGCCAAGATACAGTGCGTGCCCTGTAGTTCTCCACAGACTAGAGCCAACCATCAAATTTCATATATTCCAGGTTTGAGAAATGTAATTAGTTGACCTACAGTAAACACACTTTATCACTTATGGGTGTTTTGCTCTGTTTCCTGCAAACTGTGAGACACGTGCATTATAATCCTCATACATTATTAAAACAGTTTGTTTTCTTAAAAAAATAGCTTGCCAGAATAATATTGGAATTAAACCAGAAATTCAACTTTCTGGACTTAAAAATGGCACAAATCCAAACCAAGATTCAGAAAAAAAAAATAAATGAAATAACAACCCTCAGCTATTTAAATTAATATACCACCACCACAACAAATTAGCAATTTGAAGAAAAACTTCACAATAACCTTACGGTAGAGGTTTTTGTTAGTGGAAATACCATGGAAATGGTAACAAAGGAAAAGAGAGTGGAATCAACCCTTTACTGGACACCTAGTATCAATCAGTCACCACAGAAAGCACTTCTATATATCCTGTGCCATTGAAAACTTATCACAGCCCTCAGACAAATTTAAAATTTTCCACTTTAAGGATGAGAAGATAATATTTAAAAATCTTGGTAAACCCGTCAAAGGTGCAGAGCTGGTAAGCAGTAGTGTAGGGATCCAGATTCAGATCCAATGTTGCCCAATGGCTTTGCTCATCCATTCTCCACCATGGTTTCTGATTCTAGCCCTTGGCTGTGTTACTGTGAGGAGAGTCATTCAAATAGCCTCATTCGTTTCAGGACCAGGAATCAAGTTGAAGCTTGGGACCGGAAATGCGTGACATCTCCGAGGCTGTCCTAAGATTCCTCTGGAGTAGACCCAACCTCTGGCTGACCTCAGAACCACCCAGCCTCTGACCTGACACTCAAAATTCACCCAGAATTGTGGCATCCTGTCATCCGGTCATCTTTAAGCTGGGTCAGTGTGACTCCATTCCATATTATAAGCCCCATGATCCTCCCCAAATCTCAAGGGCCAGATATACATTGGGATATAGGATGTTGAGTTGTAGGAAAATAACATAAATAATAAAAATAATAAATAACAAAAAATAATACCAATTATTGCAGAAGACGTCTACAGGTGTGAGGCAGCAACTTGTAACCTTATAATTATATTGGTATTTCTGATGTGGAAGAAATGAATATTCGTATTAAATAGGGTAAAACAAGAAAGTAAATAGGACTGTCAGTTCAGGTAAGACTTTGCTGCTATATGAGTTAGAAAGACTTTTGGTGTAGAGTTTTGAGGATTTCAGAATTACAGATTCTGTGCCTGTTTTTTTTTGTTTGTTTGTTTGTTTTTTGTTTTTTGTTTTTTTTAAACAGGATGCTTCTGGAAAACTATACTGTTACCATTTTCAGGGGAGTAAAAGAGTAAATATGACATAAACCTTAAATCATATTTTGCTGTCAACAAAACTTTTCACACGTTATTTCACCCCCAGAGTAACAATGTGAGAGATTTTTATTCTGTTTTATTGATGCCGCTGTTCAAGTTCAAAGAGCTTGAGAGTCTTGAAGAAAGTCACATAGCCAGAAAATAGTAGGACTGGAAAACACTTATATCCTCTGAACTCTATATGAAATCTGACCAAATCTATAGGTTCTATTTCCAATTTCGCCCCTTTCTGCTGTGGGACCTTGCAAGCCACTCAAGCAGGAAAAACCCAGTCTCCCTCCCAGATTTCTTCTTTACTCTCACATGACTGCCACAGTCACAACACTTCTGAAGCCAGCTATGCAGGGTCTTTTCCCACACTAAGCAATTCTGGAGATAACATCTGATCTCACATGTTAAGGGCCCAGTTAAAGGGGGTTAAGTATTCCCCCCAGTTCCAATACCAATTGCAAGTCTAGGTTGTTACCTGTGCTTCTGACTGATCAGCTATGAATTAGAGGTTCCTACTACCCCCTCTTTATATTTGATTAATTTGCTAGAGGGGCTCACAGAACTCAAGAAAACAATTTACTTTCTATTTATAAGCTTCTTGTAAAAGTATACGATAAAAAGATACATATGATGGTAGAGATGCAGAGCAAGGTAGGTAGAAAGAGACCTAGAACTTCCATGCCATCTCCCGGCACCTCCATGTGTTCACCAACCCGGAAGCAGACTCACTTCCAACCACATACATTTGGGATTTTTATGAAGGCTTCATCATGTAAACATGATCTATCATGAACTTCTTTTCCAACCCCGCTTCCCTCTCTGGAGAATGTGGGGGTGTGGCTGGAAGTTCCAAGCCTCTTTTTTTTTTTTCCAAGCCTCTAATCATGGCTTGGTCTTTCTGTTGATCAATGCCATCCAGGAGTCTACTCAGAGTCACCTCATTAGAACAAGAGACCCCTATCATCAAGGAAATTCCAAGGGACTTAGGAGCCCTGTGTCAGGAACCAGGAGCCCTGTGTCAGGAAAGACCAAACATTAGAACAAAGGATGGTCCCTGTGCTCTTATCACTTAGGAAATTACAACGGTTTTAGGAGCTCTGTCAGAAACTAGGAACAGAGACCAGTTATGTGTTTTCTATTATCTCATACCCCTAACCCTCACCAAAGTTTGGTTTCCTTGTCTATAACCTGGAGACAATTAGCTTTCTGCCTAATTCAAAAGATTATATAGCACAATATAATCTGTTGTGCTATGCAAATGTAAGATCTTATGACTGTACACCTGCATACTTTGGCTCAAAATCTGCATGTGGCTTTGTCAGGACAAGGAGTATTATCTGTGACTCCCTGGGGAACTCATCGGAACTTATAGAATGGCCCAGAAGGGGACCTGTCCTCTCCTGCTGAGCCTAAGCCCGTAGCCACAGCTGCAAAGTTCTCACGGTTTTTAAACTTTCAGCTGATCCCTGAGCACATTCCATTCCCATGATGTGCAAATTTTAAAGGACATTTGCCTTCAAGCATGCTGGAAAAAATAGATTGAAGCCTCTTTTTTCAGCCTTTGGACCTTGGAATATATAATGCAGGTAATAATATATCACATGTTTTACTGTACATTTCTGTGTAATACAGCAATAGATATTTGGGTGGAAGTTATCTTTCTTTTCAATACAGTTTTCTCAGGACCACATGTAAAAGCAGCTGTCCCAAAACCTGCTTCGTGGAAAAACTCTTTAAAAGGGTGTCCAGAAAAATGCAAGAAAGATTAGGGGCGCCTGGGTGGCGCAGTCGGTTAAGCGTCCAACTTCAGCCAGGTCACGATCTCGCGGTCCGTGAGTTCGAGCCCCGTGTCGGGCCCTGGGCTGATGGCTCAGAGCCTGGAGCCTGTTTCCGATTCTGTGTCTCCCTCTCTCTCTGCCCCTCCCCCGTTCATGCTCTGTCTCTCTCTGTCCCAAAAATAAATAAACGTTGGAAAAAAAAAAAAAAAAAGAAAGATCATTATTATTCCAGAAATTCAATTGAAATATTGACCACACCAGTTCCCACCTACATATTTTGCAAGTTACCACTTGTCCTGTAACATCACAGGACAAATTGGGCATGGCTTTATTATCTCAACACTGGAATGATGGAAATATTACACTACACTTGTCATTTACTTCCTTCTAATTTTACACAGACACCAAATTTCACATAAACAAATAATCAATATCTCGTGTGTATGTGTCTGTGTTTCTATATATCTATAGTACATATACATATATATGTATTGCATACATGTATCTATTATACATAGATATATGTGTGTAGGTATACATACATTATATGAGTGGTTATTTATTCAACAAACATATATTAATTACCTCATGTGAATCAACTACTTATATGAGGCGTTGGGTATAGAAAAAGAGAATATAACCTAACATCCTAACCTCCAGCAGACACTCATGAAAATGAGTAATTTGATTAGTAGAAGAGCATTATCACTGTTTTATTGAGAGCCCAAGGAAATCACATATATAGGTATATACTCAATTACAGAATCTAGGACTATAGAGATACTACTTTATATTTTTAAAATATGGAATATTGTTTTGTATATAGTATATGCTTAATTTCTATTTTGTTGATTAATACTGGTTGGTTTAAAAAGTCTGGAATGTGTTCATCTGGAAAAGTGATCAAACTTTGCATTTGCATATCATCCTGGTGCAGGAGCCATGCTAATGCTCTCCGTGTCATTCCAACTTTAGTTAGACGTGCTGCCAAACGAGCATTCAAACTTTATGTTTGAAGGTAATGCTTCCTGGAGCGATTTCTGTATAAGACCAATCTAAATTAATGCTTTTTTTTTTTTTTTTTTTTGAGAAAGAGAGAGGAGAGTGCAAGCTAGGGAGAGGGGCAGAAGGAGAGGGAGAGTGAATCTCAAGTAGGCTCCACTCCCAGCGTGGAGCCCAAGGGGAAGCTTGATCATAACCCTGGGATCATGATTTGAGCCCAAGTCAAGAGTTGGCCACTCAACTGACTGAGCCACCCAAGTGCCCTTCCCCCACAAATTAATGTTTTTTAAATCCAGATTGTGCAGCTTTCTCACACCATTTACAAAAATAAACTCAAAATGGATAAAGGACCTAAATGTGAGACAGGAAACCATCAAAACCCTAGAGGAGAAAGCAGGAAAAGATCTCTCTGACCTCAGCCGTAGCAATCTCTTATTCGACACATCCCCAAAGGCAAGGGAATTAAAAGCAAAAGTGAATTACTGGGACCTTATGAAGATCAAAAGCTTCTGCACAGCAAAGGAAACAACCAACAAAACTAAAAGGCAACCAACGGAATGGGAAAAGATATTTGCAAATGACATATCGGACAAAGGGCTAGTATCTAAAATCTATAAAGAGCTCACCAAACTCCACACCCGAAAAACAAATAACCCAGTGAAGAAATGGGCAGAAAACATGAATAGACACTTCTCTAAAGAAGACATCCAGATGGCCAACAGGCACATGAAAAGATGTTCAGCGTCGCTCCTTATCAGGGAAATACAAATCAAAACCACACTCAGGTATCACCTCACGCCAGTCAGAGTGGCCAAAATGAACAAATCAGGAGACTATAGATGCTGGAGAGGATGTGGAGAAACGGGAACCCTCTTGCACTGTTGGTGGGAATGCAAATTGGTGCAGCCGCTCTGGAAAGCAGTGTGGAGGTTCCTCAGAAAATTAAAAATAGACCTACCCTATGACCCAGCAATAGCACTGCTAGGAATCTACCCAAGGGATACAGGAGTACTGATGCATAGGGGCACTTGTACCCCAATGTTCATAGCAGCACTCTCAACAATAGCCAAATTATGGAAAGAGCCTAAATGTCCATCAACTGATGAATGGATAAAGAAATTGTGGTATATATACACAATGGAGTACTATGTGGCAATGAGAAAAAATGAAATATGGCCTTTTGTAGCAACGTGGATGGAACTGGAGAGTGTAATGCTAAGTGAAATAAGCCATACAGAGAAAGACAGATACCATATGGTTTCACTCTTATGTGGATCCTGAGAAACTTAACAGGAACCCATGGGGGAGGGGAAGGAAAAAAAAAAAAAAGAGGTTAGAGTGGGAGAGAGCCAAAGCATAAGAGACTGTTAAAAACTGAGAACAAACTGAGGGTTGATGGGGGGTGGGAGGGAGGGGAGGGTGGGTGATGGGTATTGAGGAGGGCACCTTTTGGGATGAGCACTGGGTGTTGTATGGAAACCAATTTGTCAATAAATTTCATAAAAAAAAAAATAAATCCAGATTGTGCAGACATTATATTGTCTTTTCATTTATTAATAACTTCTTAAATTCCCAAAAAATAGCAATTATAATTGGCTCACACATGTGAAAGTTTAAATAAAAAGAAAGAAAAGTTACCAATTAAAAATATAGATGTGATTTCAAAATGTTTCGGTCATTTCTTTGCTAACATTCTCACATTCCCAGCCAGTCTTTTGTCTTTGGGGCTGGATATACCAACTCATATCTCTGTTGCTTATTGGAAATTTTTATAGGAGATAAGATGGGAAAAGAGGTTGCAATTCTTTAAAAAATATTTAAGTGGAGGATTATCTATGGATTTTAGTGAACCTTGGGTAACTGAAGTTGACTCTGATGGCTGAGACAAAAAAGGCCAGGAGTGTACCTTGAATGGAATAATAGGGAGAGGAATTCTTGAAAGTATTCAGTTAGTGGCCTTGGCTTTTCTTAGCATTATGTGTTGGTAGGGTTGTGTACAGAGACAGAGTTGTCACTATTAATTTCTGTTTATGAGACATTCCAAAGATATTGTCGAATAAAAATAATAAACCAACATTGTTATTTTCAGGTATGTGAGCTGTAAAGCTGACACTTTAGCCCTCTGGCCATTTTTCAAGACATTACCTAATACATAACCTCATAATGATGACTAGAGGGAAACATTTTCAAAAGCACAGTCATAAAGTGCTTCGATAAAGCCCACCCTAGGTCTTGTAGCAAAACCTAGACATGAATGCCTCCTAAAAGGAGTTGGGGGCACCAGATGTGTCTGCCATTGCAGCAGTATCATTTATATCCTTCAAGATTCTCCATTCCACTTTGGGACAGACATCCTGGCGGGTAAACTATGTGACACAAATTTTACCTAATCCTGCCCCAGGGAAGAAAGAGCCTGTTGAGTAGTTCCAGCAGATAAAACACTGTTGCCCTCTTTATCTTTATGCAGGAGGAAAATTACCAGCCAATAACCTCACTCTTGCTTTGTGCCTGCCAGAGGTCCAATCCCCTAGAAAGGGGCAGGGGTGGGACACATGGACCCCAGAATGAAAGAATGGCCTGTCAGTACACACTGGGCAACTGCAGAGGGCTGCATTGCTGGCACTTCTGCCAGAATCAGATGTAAAAGAGAGCTGGAGAAGGGACTGTAACTGGCAAGTGCTGGTGTGCGGCTATTTTCTACTTGTACTCAGAGAGTAAAAACTCTATCTGCCTCATAACAATGGCATCCGCAAGAAACATCTCTATGGGCTCAATTTTCTTCAGTTGTGACTGGCTTCTTTTTCTTGCTCGCTCATTTTTTATCCTACATCCCACACTTCTGCCCCTGCCATTTCCAATCCAAAGCTCCTGAAGTTATCCAAGATGGTGGTTCTTGACACCAGTTGTACATTAGAATCACCTGAAGAGCCTTAAAAAGAATACCTACACCTGGGCCTCATTGTGTACCACTTCTAATTCAGATGGTCCAGGCATATGTAAAAAATCCACCAATGTGTAGCCAACATTAACAACCATTGACCTAAGGAGTTAGGGCTTTTTAAAGTAAACAATTAGTGGATAGTAATGTTTCTGGATATGGGAGTGTGTGAGATAGATAAATCTGGTGACATTTTGCAGGGTATATTGGAAGGGGAGAAACTGGAGGTGGAAACCATGGGTTTATCAATTCCATCAACATTCGAAGGAGAATCACTCATGGTGGCTGAAATGTCAATGCTGATGAAATGGTTCCACTCAAAATCTTTGTTTAAGCCATATTAGACATTGTGTTTAAATGTCATTTAAAATGTCTTTTGCTTTAAAAGATAAAATACTCTTGGAATGCATTTCTATTGAGGAGGTTGTATAATTGACAATGATTTGTACTTGTAGCTAAGGGAAAGTACTTTGTCTATAAATTCTGGGATTAACTTTCTTTCAAACTAAGAAAAGATGCAGATAGCCTCAAACTTATTCTCCATTTTTATGTTAGATGGTGAGTTTCTCCCTCACATTGTCTGACTGGAGGCTAGTGAGGCTTGTTTTAGTCAGGTTGAAGATGGGGAATATAGAGAATAATCCCATCCATTCACACGGGATCAGAAGCTGTCGGGTTGTGGAAGACACCACTCTGAAAAGGTAGAGAAGATAGAGAAATTGGGAGAAGTTAGTTACAGAACATATTCATGCTGCTGATATGGAAATACAATTACATGTTCATATTGCTCTCCTCTGCAAAATTGAAGCAGAGAGAAAGAAGTGATTCTAATTTGTCAGCCAAGTGCTAGGAAGGTATAATCATTCATTCAATCAATTCATTCTTTTAACAAATTTTTATTGATGTAAAATTTCAGCAACATAAAATTAACCATTTAAAAGAGACAGTAAAAATGTCATTTACTGCATTCAAAATATTGTGCAATAACTACCGCTATCTAATTCTAAAACATTTTTTAGCATCTAAACATTAAGTTACTCTTCAAATATTTAATCATTACCCTATATACAACCCTTTTTGCACCAAATATAAGAGACTACATAAAGAAAAATAAAACATGGCTTGTGCCCTTAAGACGAAAATTTTTAGTAGGGAGCTTGGCCATTTTCCTCCTAAAATATAAGACAATATATGATAATTTATATAAAAAACATGACACTAACTAAAGGAGAGTTAATGTCTGATTTGTGGATGCCAGTGGGTTTGAGTGTGAAAAACGGTTTGAAGGAGACAGTATTAGAGATAGGCTTCAAATGATGGGTGGAAGGAGGCAGCATACTTCTGGTAACAGGAAAATCATGAGCCAAGGAAAGAAAGGAGAGGCATAAGAAATACTCAGGGAGTGTTGAATGACTTCACCTGGATGGGACAGGAGGAACAGAATTTCAGACTGGAAAAGCAGGTTGAGCCAATATCATTCATAGGGACCTTTGAAGAACTGACAGAGTTTTGGATTTTATTTGCTAAGCAATGAACAGCTATTAAATACTTTTTAAGCAGGAAGAAATATAGACAATGCAGTATTTTAGGGAGATAAATGTGATGACTGGGTAAGGATGGATTAGAGAAAAAGAAATTATCCCTTTAGGTACTTCTAGCCATGCCAAGGGCACTGTTCTATCAGTATGTAAATTAGAGGATAGAGGCTCCCAAGCACCCAAAAGTAAGCTGGTGGTAGCCATAAAAGGTGAAGTTGTTTGTTTGTTTGTTTGTTTGTTTGTTTAAGTAGTGTCCACACCTAACACGGGGCTTGAATTCATGTCCCCAAGATCAAAAGTCACATTTCCTACTGACTGAGGCAGCCAAGCACCCCGAGGATGAGGTTTTAAGGAAGCTCAACCACCACATGTGCTTCTAGTCTAAGAACCAACCTTGGTTGCCTTGTCTTAGAGACTGTCTAAATACTAGGCCAGTTTTATTGGTAAATCACAGGGCCAGCTTTATAGGTAAATCATGGTCAGGAAGTTAGTAATTGTCCTTTAGTGATACCTCCTCTAGAGAGTCTAGTCTGGGGAAACATGGGTCTCTACTCAACAGGACCTATCTGAACTTTATGCATGCCATACTATTGGTAGTTATGGTTATTCAATTGATAAATCAAAAGCTTGTGGTCAGGTGTTCAAAGAATCCTTTAGAACATGGGGTACATAGATTTGCTCCACTGGTCATGTTATTTTCATTCAACAAAAATTTACTGAATACCTACAACGTGTTAGCCCCTCTCCCATACTCACTCAAAAGGCTCTCACAGGGCAGAGAGAGAATATCAAGTCCATTTGCACCACTTCCCTAAACTACAGATGACAGATACATGGCATATTTGCCTCCACCACTGAGCCCGGGTGGTCATCGCATAGCTTCCCACTCACAATCTTCCTCAACACAGAGCTGCAGGCAGCCTCCACATACACTGAGTAGAGGGGGCCTATGGTATGTAATCACTTATTCACATGCCTTCCTTGAAATGAGTAATCTTTTCTTGCTTCTAATGTTAAAATGCCTAAACCAGAGCAATACTGCTTTATCCCTGCCTTCAATGTTAAGTGTTTGCCTTGTCTGGGCCTCCTTTAAGCTAAGAGACTTGCCAAAAAAAAACATATATTTAGTCTCTCTTTGATATCCTTGCTAAATACTCCATGTTTATCTACTATTTTTTAGGGTCAATAAAATGTGTAGGATTAGAAAGGGTCTTATGTGACTGAAAAGTTTCACTGGAGACTTCTAGATGCAATGATATTCGAAGATGAGTTTCACCTGGGTATTTTTATGACTCATCCTCTTACCTGCTGGCAGCCCTCAGGCTTCGAATGGTCCTTCCCTCTTCCACCGGTGTCCTCAGCCCTCAAAGTCCCTCTCAAGGACACCCTTCCCAAAGTTTGGCATCTGGGCCACAAGGAAAATTTTATCTTTGCCCTTCAGTTGTGGAAGTATAGGCTTGTCTTACCTCAAATCTGTCCCTTCCCTCTGCCACCAAAAAGAAGAAACTCCAGATATAGCCTTGTTCGTTGACATCCTTCTTCTTCTACTTCTTCTTCTGCTTCTTCTGCTTCTCCTCCTCCTTCTTGTTCTTATTCTTCTTTTTTTAAGTAGGTTTCATGCCCAGCATGGGGTCTAATGTGGGGCTTGAACTCATGACCCTGAGATCAAGACCTGAGCTGAGATCAAGAGTTGGACACTTAACCGACTGAGCCATCCAGGTGCCCCTGACATTCTTTTGGAAAGAGTCAAATTCCAGTCCTCCCTTCTTCTATGTGTTCATAGGTCAGATTCTCTCAGAGTTCCTCCTGAAGCCATCCCTCACCTGGATCAAGATGAAGGGTTAAGTACCCCTGATGTCCTCCACGAGTGGGGAAGGATGAATGTTCAGTACATCAATAATTACCCCTTTAAAGTCTTATCATTAATCCTTTTAGCCCCCAAATGAATTCTTGGCCATATCTTCTATAGACTGGAGGTAGATGAGGGCTGATATTGGCAGAATAAGTATTACAGTCTCCAAGTGTGTGTCCTGCAGAGGTGGTTTAGCATCTGCTTTAGGCTACTGTATTTTACCTCTGAAAATTCAAGACAACAGGAAAAGTTATGTCCTTTCTAATTTTTGTGTGAATTAAAGTTCACACAAAATTTGCAAACTACATGTCTATAGTCCCTTACTTGAAACTTCTTGGAACAGGTAAGTTTCAGAGCTCATGATTTTTCATATTTGATAAAGGCAGTATGAGACACATCATAGATTATGCCACACCCCCCCGCAGGATCAGGGGCAGCAGTACTCCATAATCAAATTCAGCAAAATATGTACATACTCACTCAAAGTAGGGTGAATCAAAATGACAGAAGGCCTCTTGTTAGTTCTAGTCAAGTCTGGGCACCAAATGACTTGTTGCCTGAAATCATGCTCTGGTTTCTCTCTTCCTTCTATTCTCCAGCTTTCCACCAATGACTTCCATTGGCCACTAACCAGCATGTGAGAGAGCTTGAGAAGTCTAGCCCTATGGAGTGAGCCTCCCTAGGGAGAGAGCAGAGGAGGGAAGGGCCAGACAAATGATGTGAGGCAAGCAAGTCTGGGAAGGCACACTTACCTATTTCATTCAGGCCTTCCCTTTCAGGTGTCTTCCATCCCTGATTTTATGATCCATCCCTCTGCCCTTTCTGTCACCAACATCTCTTCTCAGCTAACTCTAAATAGAGACCAGCATTGAATTGAAAACTAGATAATCTGGGTTCTTATTAGGGGTCTTCAATCATCTCTTACTGTAACTAAAGTTTCTACAATGAGTGAGAGTGCTTTTAGAAAATGCACATAATAATTTTACATCATAAGAAATGTCAGAGGGTTGAATCTATGTGAATCAAGTATATCTAGTAAAGGTTTGACTCAAAGATTCAATGTGAATCAGAATGAAGGATATATTAAGTAGTAATTGATAATTTAAAGATTACTGGAAAAAAGTACCATGACCTCTCTAAGCATTTGGTTAAGTCTTTATGTGACAAAGACAAAAAAATCACTAATAAATGCATATTCATAATGTCCTTCCACCAAAAGAGGTCATGCTGTTCTTGGCCTTCTGCTGTTCAAATCTGGTGTAAACTGATGCAGAACTGACATAGCTGAAAAGACTAAACTAATTTCCTTTAGGAGTCATATGACATTTCATTATGAAGAATAATTAATATTCTTGGTCCTGGGTGTAAATTAGTGAGAAAGCATAAAGGGAAGTTGGGGAGAGAAGGGCCAACACCAGCTCAATGGGGCAAGAGGAAGTCTGATTTTGTGTGGAGAAAACTATATAGGGCATCAGTTCTGCTCTGTGAACTCTTGGGAAAGAATTGTTAGGAAGTTTTGGTTTTGTATTGTGAATGGCAGACCTCTTTGCTCTCTCCTCATGAGACTTCCCTGTGTTTCCAATTGCTTTTCAATACCTCTTGAGATGTTTCTTTTGTGTATGACACATGCTGAGATAGGTCACAGAATGATCCGGTTTTATTAGTTACATTTTTATAACATCTTTTTAAAGTGCTCTTTAGTGATGCTGTTTAACTTTATCAAATAATTATTCTTTTGAATTTTAAGCAGTGAGTAAAAAAAGCTTTCTCTCCCTTAACCAAGGCTCCATTGGAATCCTGCCAATTCCAAACATGTAGGTAGAACCAAAGCAGAACACCTAAGGCAGTCTTTGAGCAGTGAACTTGAAACTGAAACCTACAATGTTCTAGCATGAAAAATCCCAACAAAAAATGTATTTTGTTTTCTAGTTGGTGAACATTCTGTGTTCTTAACTTGGAAACAGGCACACTGAGGTTTCACAGGCCATTCCCACAGATGCATTTCAGTAAAATTTCCTCATTGTTTGTGATGAAGTGTGTGAATGATTCTGGCATCGATGCCTATTAATTTCACACACTCTCCCCTTCAAGTCTGTATGGTCCCAGCCCCAAATCCCATCACAGAACGGCATTGCACCTGGCCCCTCTCTGCAGACTTCACCATGCTGCATCTTTGACACGTGTCTTTGTTCTGCGTGAATGTGTAGCACATCTTCTCCTTTTTTTCAACAATTTCAAACATAGATGTTAATTTCCCATCCTTTTTCCAGTTCATTTTGTTTATAGGAAAGCATTTCTGGTTATTTTCTAGACTTTGACTGCTGGCTGATGGACTGATAGGTTCTGCTGGCAAATTTGAACAATTTTCTGTGTTTACATCTGTTTCTTCTCAGGAGCACCCAATGCTAGACTGGCTATTGGCATGCTGCCGATTTCCTTCTCTTTGGCCAGGTCTCTATTTTAAAATAATACAACCTCCACAATTGGCCCTGGAGTAATAATCAACACTTCTCCCAGGTGCATGATAACAGGAGTATGGTAAGGATTTCTTTCTGCTGGAGGTTACCTTCCCAATAGACGTAAGGCATTTTCCTTTCTCCGAAATGACTTAAAATATCTCTGTCATTGCTTTCATTGTCTTGAACCAATGCTGTGGCTTGGATTGGTTTATCAGCCTTTGCTTTGTTCTTTTCATTGTCTATGCATGAGACCCTGTCAGTTTAGTTGTACTGATGATTCCCTTTGTGTCATCATACTTTTTCAAAAGGTAGTTCTAAATGGACTCCTAAGGATACGACAAGTCATGTCTTGGTGTGTGTTTATGTTTGTGGTTTTTCACCAAACAAACAAACAAACAAAAACACAAAACCTGAGGTTGTTGGCAAATAGTACTGATTAAAAGTTATTTGTCATCTACTAAAAAGGCATATTACTTAAAGACAGAATATTATTAATGGACAAACTTTGTCAAATTCTAATAATTCTTTATTTTCCATTATCAGTTATAGAGAACCCATGCAGTTTAGTAAGGCTTTAAGGTGGCCAAGTTTGAATACTTAACTTCAAGAGGCAGTGGTGCAGAATGGAAAGTACACAGACTCTAGACTGGACAGACTTGGATTCACTTAATATCTCTCATGGGCTCATCTCTCCTTTTATAAAATGGGAACAATAATATTTACTGTGCAATATGTAGTTAAGATACATTCATACATAAAAATGCTTGGAATAGAGTTAAGTACCTCTCAAAATGGTAGCCACTTCTACTTTTATTATTGATTTTTCTGAAAATGTCCTCAGTCAGCCTCACTCAAGTGCTCTCACTGGCATGATTAATTATTATTCTCAAATTTCATAAACCACATTTGGCTTTAATGAAACAATGCATATGTCCATCTGGAAAGCAAGTTAAAAAAATAAATATAATTCTATGGAATGACTAATAGCCCCTTGGGAAGAGCAAAACACTTGGCAGGCTGAGGATTTTTAGGTATAGGACATAGAAATTTTGTCTGGGAATAAACAATCAACGCCTACTTTCTCATTAAAAATGCCAGGAGAAATACATTAATATGTTCAGAGTCTATATTTCCAAGGGTTTGTTTCTGCAACTCCTCCACAGTAAACTTTATTGTACTCAATTTATCTCCTTGGAAAACCAACCCAGTTTGGGGATATGATAGGCCTGAAGGAATATTCCACTTGCTGATTCAACTCTCAAAACTTTTCTAAGATGCATTGTGAATGAGCTTTAAAGAATTTAATTTCTCAGGAAACATAATCATTCTTGCTTGTCTGGATCAAAAACAAAAAGGTGTAAATGGGATTAGGGTCTGTCAATTTGGCAACAGAAGAAACTTACAGAACTCTGTTAGGAATTCCTATAAGACAAATGGTTTCACATCAGCATTGGTCTGACCCTAGGAAAGCAGAGAAAAAATTGAGACAAAAAGAGTTTTATAAGAAATATAATAGAAAATTAAGTTTTATGAGTTATAATAAAGATATTCATGGATGGTTCAATTTTCTGGCAATTCTGCTATTTAAAAATTTTGCATTTTGTGATTAAAATCAAAGCACGTATAAAAAGGTATCTATTTTTTAAAAAATGTATTTTTCATGTTTAAAGCAAATCTTCGAAACCAAATACTCTTTTGATGCTTCATTACGCATGGGGCTAGAATGGAGCATTGTTTTCATTAATTCATCATTATTAGATCCAAGACTGTGCGTTCTTTTCTTAATCCTTCCCCATTTACTCTGGGTAAGCACTTTAAACTACTTCACCAACATTTTAATAAGTTGTACGTAAGTCATTCTACATAAAGCTTCTAATCAGAACAACAGCCCAATGTCTTCTTTTAAATTTTTTAAGTGTTTTTTTTTGTTGTTGTTTTTGAGAGACAGAGAGAGAGAGACAGAGTGTGAGCAGGGAGGGGCAGAGAGAGGGAGACACAGAATCTGAAGCAGGCTTCAGGCTCTGAGCTATCGGCACAGAGCCCGATGTGGGGCTCGAACCCACGAACTGTGAGACCATGACCTGAGCCGAAGTCAGATGCTCAACCAACTGAGCCACTCAGGCACCCCTACAGCCCATGTCTTAACATGATCTGAAATTTTGCTGTGACATTTTTAATGAAAAGTAGAACTCTTCCAATGGGCAGAATTAATTTTCAGACTTCATTTTCAAGGCTCCCAGAGACAAAATATAGATTCACCATTGGTTTTAATGAATGGACATGAGAGTTTCTCTAGAAATATGGGGTAAAACTGGTGCTGAAGGCAGGGAAGAGATTCGGCCCTGGGCAACTGAGAACGCCTAGCTGTGTCAAGGATCATCAACTTTGACATTTAACTACACATTTTCTCCAGAAGGTGGTGCTTGTCAGTCACTCCTGGATGGTTGTTAGCAAGGGCTAAAATATATCCTGATGGTTTAAGATTTCCCCTCACTAATAGAAGCTCATGAATACAGAAGCATTGCTAATATGGGAAGAAGATCTAATGTTTTAGCATATCCACAACTCCTATGTAATGAGCACCAAGAAAACTTGTGCTGGACGAACAGGTAGGGGTAGACCAGCCCTTCAGCTTTGGAAAGGGAAAATTCCTGGAATCATAACATTTCAAAATGAACAAGTCTTTAAAGATCATCTGTCCGAAGAGTTCCTAGCAAAACCCTAAGAGGTGTGCGGAAGATTTTGAGTTTGAAGTTATTATATTATTTTGGAATCATTTGCAAAGTTCTTATATGTATGTACTGAGGACAGGGTTGATAGCTTTCATTATATTCCCAGCGATGTCTAAAAAAATAGGATTAAGCAATGCTCATTTTAAAGTGGGAGGAAGCTGATCTGCATGGTTAAATGATCTGTTTGTGTCTCTTTCAGAATAGCAGTGGCAGAACTAGATGCAGACCCCCGTTGATGTTGCAACTACACAAAATTCCAACACGTTTCCCTTATTTTTTATAAGTAGAAGCATTCACAGGGTACTCTGCTAAGTTTGTTTCTGTATCCCCTCAAAATAAGTGTAAGGTTAGTTAAATATTCAAAGCTGTTCGCCTTATGCTAATCATTTAAAAAATGCTTAACTGACCAAATGTTTCCGTTTTGATTGATTATGTTGGCATTATCCAGACATAGTCCAAATAACAGCACACTCCCATGACCATGATCCTGTAAATATTCTGGCATCTCCCCCATTACCAATAAAACTATTCAGCACAAGTATGCGGCATAAAAGGAAGAAAAATGGGAAACATATGTCTGAGTTCTCCATGTGAAATCTATAGCCGTTAAGGGAATGATTTGCATTATGTGACCTAAGCATGCAGTTAGCAACCATGGGACCCAGCAAAGTGAAAAAGAAGGAGCAAAGTTGGAAGAGGTATTTCCAAAGGAGACAGGATTACAACTCTTTTTTCTAAACCAAAACAACCCAGAAGCAAAACTAGTGCGAAAACGTATAGGACAAAAGAAATACAGTATTTTGTACTCCTGTGGTATGATATAGTTCCTAAGATTAAGGGTAGGCTGATAAAAAGGCAAATATTCTGAGAAAACCTAGAAACTAATAATTGTTACAAAGTATCTTTAATAATTTGGCCCAAACCTATATGAACAAAAAGCTCTCTACAACATTACCCACAAAATAACACCTAAGATCCCACCCAAGTATCACAGGATAATAATTATTAGCTTGAATGGGGTTCATATCTTTCCTCACCTCTGAGTACTTCACTTCTCCTACCACCAAGAAAGTTTACCCTGTGCTGACTGCATGGAGGAGGAGCCTGGGAATGTGGGCTCACATGATAACACGCAGTCGGGGCATGGAAACTCAAGATGGCAAGGTAGATGGAAAGGAGAAGAGAATGCTGTGGGGTAGAAGAAGGAAGAAAAGACTCTGGGGGTGGGGCTGCTAAAAAACAGAAAATGAGACAGATTAGTAAGATTGACATGAGCTAGTATAATGGAAACTCTGATAATCTTGAGAGAAATTCTATTGATGCTTGACAATTCCACATTGGGGGATGCTTCCCTAAATGTGACACTCTGCAGGAGGAGGCAAGGGCAGAAAGTAATCAAGGCTTTATGAAAGATTTACACAGGCGAAAAATAAAAGAAACAATATTGTCTAAAAAAATGTCCAGGTTGCATGTGTTTATGATATGGATACCCCCATGTGTGACCTAATTTTCGCAATGAGTCACTTCACCTTCAATGTGATGGCTATATTTGTCACCACACTTGCCAAAAAGGGAGGTGGTCAATGTACAGTGGAATCACATCATATTGATGATGATAAGGACTGGGGTAGAAGGAAGTGAAGGGTGGAAGACAAAGGCTACATAGTCAAAACTTAACCATACGTCAATGGTAATTGCAAGTTTCAATGCTTGGTAGTACCAGGAAGTAGTTAAGTTAGTCAATCCCTTCTATATTTGGAATCCCTGCTGCTACATTAGTCAACTATGAAAACAAACTAGACTGATTCTTCATGCTTGTGAAGGTGTGGAGCATAGCAGGTTATAGAGAGTGTCCATGGCCATGAGGGACCGGCTCAATCCTGCCATAAATAGGCAGAGTCTTTGGATGCTCTATTCCCTTTCTTCTCCCATGTCCTGAAACTATTTACTTTAGTGACTTGCTTGCTAGAAAGGTTTTAAATCAGGGATCACCAAAACAAACAAACAAATAAACAAAAAATTCAGATTGTGATTCAGTGGAAATGGCTCGTAAGGAAGGACTTTATTGTTGAATAAGCTTATCAGCTTGTCATTTAGTGAAAGCAGTCTCCAGGTTTATGTGGCCAGCTGTCCAGAAAATATCCTTCCTGTGGGGCATTCATGCTTAATTGTCAGAAATGAGTTTTAATTACTTGCCACTTTACCGTAACTCCAGTAAGCCATATTGTCTGCTAGGCAGTGGGTGTTATTTACTTACTGTTCACTATCTGCCAGTGTCTTCATGATTCAGGTCAAATCCCACCCAGGTTTGCTTGTGTGGGTTTTTTTCATTCTGTTCAATATTCTGGAATTCCCGACAAATCAGAAAACTGTTTCATTGCTTAGGGACTAAATCGATAGTCACATTTCCCGGCTATCAGATACTCTTTTTTTCCTCAAAATTTATAGGAGAGTGCCCCAATCTACAGCAGTTATTTTTTTTAAGTTGAGATATAATTAACATATTTATATTAGTTTCAGGTATACAACATAATGATTTGATTTTTGTGTGTATTGTGAAATGGTTACTACAGTAAGTCAACATCCATCACCACACATAATTACAATTCTTTTTCTTATCATGAAAGCTTTTAAGATCTATTCTGTTAGTAACTTTCAAATTTATAATGCAGTATTATTAACTATAGTCATCATGTTGTACATTACATCCCCAGGACTTACTTATTTTATAACTGGACATCTGTAACTTTTGACCTCCTTCACCCATTTTGTCCACTTCCCACCCCTTGCTTCTGGCAACCACCAATCTGTTCTCTGTATCTATGAGTTCATTTTGTTTTGTTTTGTTTTGTTTGTGTGTTTGTTTGTTTGCTTTAAGATTCTACATATAAGAGAGATCATACGGTATTTTTCTTTCTCTGTCTGACTTATGTCACTATAATGCCCTCAAGATACATCCATATTGTCACAAATGGCACAATTTCCTTCTTTTGTATGAATGGATAATATTCCATTGTATATATACCACATTTTCTTTATCGATTCATCTATCCATGGGCACTTTGGTTGTTCCCATACCTTAGCTATTGTAAATAATGCTTCAATGAATATGGGAGAGCATGTCTTTGTTTTTGTTTCCTTTGGACAAATACCCAGAAGTGGCTTTGCTGGATCACATGGTAATTCTATTTTTAATTTTTTTGAGGAACCTCCATACTATTTTCCATAGAGGCAGCACCAATTTACATTCCCACCAACAGTACCCAAGGGTTCCCTTTTCTTCACATCCTTGCCAACACTTATTCCCTGTCTTTTTGGTAATAGCCATTTTATTTTTATTTTATTTATTTTTTTAATTTTTTAAATATTTTTATTTATTTTTGAGAAAGAGCGCAAGCAGAGGAGGGGCAGAGAGAGGGAGACACATAATCTGAAGTAGGCTGCAGGTTCTGAGCTGTCAGCACAGAGCCCAACATGGGGCTCAAACTTGTAAACCGTGAGATCATGACCTGAGCTGAAGTCAGATGCTTAACCGACTGAGCCACTCAGGCACCCCTGATAGTAACCATTTTAAAGGTGTGAGGCAATAGCTCACTGTGGTTTTGATTTGCATTTCACTGATGATTAGTAATGTTGAGCATCTTTTTATGTACCTGTTTGCCATCTGTATGTCTTCTTTGGAAAATGTTACTTTAGATCCTCTGCAGGGCATTTTTTGTACCTTCAAAAATCCCACCATGAAAAATGTATCTGGAGTATCCTATTTCACAATGTGGTTTAGGAATAACTTGCTCCAGAGTGCATCAGTTAGTAGCCACTAGTTCAGATTAGCAGACAACCCAGTCTCCCTCCCCTACAGACATATCCCCCTTCAGTATTTCCAAGTACTACCCAGGGGGTACTTACATGTATCCAAAGATATTGTCCTGTTTGCACCCAATCACCCCTGGAATGTGATTCCCACACACCATCCTGGATTTGGAGAACATCAGCCAACTCTACAGACCAGCTGCAACGGAGGGCATCCTGCCCATCTTATCACAACTGTTGTCAACAAACTAGAGAACTGCCAGCATCTGAAGACCCAGACAAAAGAGATCTGCCATGTCTCAATAGCATGTCAGTGTGTGTCATTCATACCTGAAGCAGAATTGGTTGGGTCTGAAACTCATATTTAGTCACTTCCACTAGCGCAAGTCTTTGCCCAGGCCCAAAAGATTTCAATACTGGAAATTTAATCTAAGGGCAATCCATTCCAAGGTAGCGTCTTCTCCCAAAGTCTCTATATTCAAAGAATCATTTTCCAACTACACGAATAGGACCAAGGGAAATTCTGGTGTTCAGGTCCTCAGCACATGGGTCAGACCACTGAACTTATTTTTTCTTAGTATCAAGAAAATATTTTTCTCTGGAATTTTGTTGCTCTTCCCAGACACTGGGCATTGGTAAAGATCCAGGCTACAGAAGCTTTGAAATTGAGGAGAAACTTAAGAAGAGCTGTGGCTCTGTGCAAATTTGCCAGAGATCTCTCTAGTCATCCTAAAAGTTCAAATATCAATAGTTGTTTTCTTACTCCAGTCACTCGATACTCCCACTCCCCTGAGTATAAATAGAGGCAAAGTGTGAACATTCAAATTAGGAAGTCCTGGCTTATAATATGAACTCCATTCTAGACAGTTGTCCTTGAGGGAGTTACTGAGCCTTCTTAACTTCTTTCCTTATCTGCACACTGAAAATAATAAAGAGCATAATAATCTTATGTGGTGGTTAATGAGTTTCAAATTAGTCAGTTAAATAAAGAGCTTAGAGCAGCATGCACCACATAGTAAGTACACAATGAAGGGTAGATCTTATGAATATCAGTTATAGCCTCTAATAAATGTCTACGGTAAGTTGAAGGTGTGGTCCACCCAGTCACAAATGGGGCTTATGAAAGAATCAGATTGTAGGGGGACTCCTCTGTTCTTCCCCTCTTGAGCAACAGAATCTCAACCACAATTGGCAGGTGGGGTCCTCTTATTCCAGATACCTATCTATAATAATGCCTGGCATGATCCTTAAGTGAGGACTTCATGAAGATAACAAAATTATTAGCTGAAAATGACTGGGCTCACCCATTGGAATGAAAATTATAGACAAGTCACTACACAGTTAACTCAAACATATTAAGACACAATAAGCGTGCAACTATGATATTGGTGTCTAGTCTGTCCTCACTAAAGAAGCTGTGGAATGATTCTGGCTTTTCTTCTATTATTTTTATTATTCTCTTCCTTTTTTTCCTGGAAATGTTTCAGAATTTTTTTAAGTTCTTATATTATAAAACAAATGCTCAGTGTTAAAAAAATTCATGAATCTAAAATTATCTCGAATAATAAAAAGCTAAGTTTTAAAAATGCAAAAGTATGAAATTGTATAAAGTAAAAAATAGAAGTCCCTATGAACCTTGTTTCCCTACTGTTTATCATCTCCCTCCAGAGAAGTAGACACTATAAAGAGATTGGTATATGCACTTCTATACGTTTTCTATCCATGTATAAACATGCATATATATATGGCCATATTATACTTTTTTCTTTGCATAAACTATCTCATACTACACATGCTGTTCTATGACTTGCTTTTTCCCTTAGCATGTATTTTGGGCAGCTTCCCACATGAAGACATTTAAATTTTCTTAATTTTTAACCATTGTACAATTTAGGTTGAACTTACTTGTTTAAAAGACTTCAGCAATGTGGTTCATTATGTTTATTTATGAGCAAGTCTGTGCAATTTCCATGTTTTTTTGGTGCCTTGTACTTCTTTCCATGTGGCCTGCATGCTTATATCCTTTGTCAAACTTCTTATAGGATGATTTTCCTCCTTCTTATTGATTTATAAGAACTTTCCATTTATTAATTTAACCCTTTAAGAGTCTCATGTGTGGCAACTATATTTATCCAGGCTATTATGTTACTGTTTTACTTTATGTTTTATTTTAAATAACTGCTTCCAAATTTTAGTGGTCAATTTATCTAGGTTTTGGCTTATTTACAAATTTGTTGTCACGCTAAGAAATGTGTTTCCTAGTTTAAGATTACCAAAAAGAGTTCATTTTTTTCCTCAGGTGTTTTGCACTTTTAAAATGTGTTTAAACTTTTACTCTGTCTAGAATTTGTTATGACATAAGAAGCAAGCATTGGATCTTGTTCAAGTGCCTACAAATTTGAACCAACAACATTTACTAAATAGTACATCTTTACCCAACTGTTTGGAAAATCCATTGTAACTTATGTAAAAATTTTCATTTTTCCATGAATATAATTCTGAATATCCCATTCTCTCTCATTGATCTCCTTGTTTATTCCTTGTTTATTTTAAATATTATCACTTTTTAACATATTTTAACATTTTGCATATTATTCTTCCCCTTATTAGTATTTTTTACATTTTTCCTTACTTCCCATTAGTTTATTCTTTCTTTTTTTTTTTTTTTTTAAACTTTTTTTGCAACGTTTATTTATTTTTGGGACAGAGAGAGACAGAGCATGAACGGGGGAGGGGCAGAGAGAGAGGGAGACACAGAATCGGAAGCAGGCTCCAGGCTCTGAGCCATCAGGCCAGAGCCTGACGCGGGGCTCGAACTCCCGGACCGCGAGATTGTGACCTGGCTGAAGTCGGACGCTTAACCGACTGCGCCACCCAGGCGCCCCAGTTTATTCTTTCTAATAAATTTTTTTTTAAGATTTTTACATTTATCTATTTTTGAGAGACAGAGCACAAGTGGGGGAGGGGCAGAAAGAGAATGAGACACAGAATTGGAAACAGGCTCCAGGCTCTGAGCTGTCAGCACAGAGCCTGATGCAGGGCTCGAACCCACAAACCATGAGATCATGACCTGAGCTGAAGTCGGACGCTTAACCGACTGAGCCATCCAGGTGCCCCTCTAATAAATTTTAAAATATTTTGATAAACATAATTCATTCTTTTAACCAAGATTACAAATAATTTCAATATTATTTTAGGGTAAATTTGCATCTTTGTACTGTAGAGTGATTTTTTTCCCCAAGAAAAAGTGTATGCTTTTTTTTTTTTTTTTGCTCAGTAAAAGGCAAATATTGCTCTTCACATGTATCCTGTGAATTTCTTGTTGATTTCTTGACATTTTAACACTTATTTTGAATGGGATCTGACGTTTAATTTTATGTCTTTTTTTAACCAAAGGACAATTATTTATTGTGTTCATTTTTCAAACTGCCACTTTTAGTGATTCTCATCATTTCTCTAATGTTTTCTCATGCTTCTTTTAGGCATAAAATCATATTATTCGATAGATTTAGATGATGAGTATATAAGTATTCTCTCTACAAGTCTTTCAGTTTTTTTGTGTGTGTTTAAACAATTTCCATATTTTTGAAAATTTTTGTAA
Source organism: Lynx canadensis (assembly GCF_007474595.2). NCBI lineage: Eukaryota > Metazoa > Chordata > Mammalia > Carnivora > Felidae > Lynx > Lynx canadensis. The sequence continues at coordinate 140,772,752 of NC_044310.1, read as the reverse complement.
TAAAATGTGGAACTGAAATAATTTTACCTGAATACACTAGCCCAAGGTTTGACTATTTCCCTATAACCTACTTATATTTATTTAGCTACAGAAGATATTATTCATCTCAGATTATATTTGGCAAAATATTATTAACCTACTAATTGTTCTTGCTATTGAATACATTTTCTTATTCTTTATATCTCTAATTCCCCTTCCCACCTTTGTCAATCAGGGTGGTGGTTAATGAACCCAATGACTAGGACTTACTTTATCATTTCTTACATTGAGAAAATTTTAAAAAGACAATCATTGTGGTTTTAACTGATTTAGCATAATTCATTATTTGTATTATTAATTGTTATTATCATTTGTAAGCACATGCTGCACAAGGTCTCTGCCCTGGGGAGCATATCAAAGCTCACATTTAATTATTATCTTGAATTTTCATGGTATTGCACGTAACAACAAAAGCTACGAGAACCTAGAAATAATTAAAGTATATAATTAATATTACCAGTTTAATGTTACCATACACAATCTTCAATCAACCAAATAAATAATTATTAAAATCTCTAAGATTATTAAAATTTACTAACATCTGTTGGGACAATTTGGCAATAACCTCGAGTCATGAGGCCTTATCATCCACATTCCATTAATTTTATTGCTTTTATGCTTCAATGTTCAAATAGAATAAAAGGATTAACTCTGGTTGAGGTTTTATATGAGAATAAGTACACAAATGCCTAGTTTATAAACTGATTCATTTATTCTATTCTATTGTACATTTTCCTGAGAGGTTTACAGAGGGGGTTTATATATTAGGCAAACCCAAACACATGGACTTACATGATGACCTTCTTAGGAAATCAAATGTTCACATGTATATACGCTGTGTATCATTGAGATGATTTTAGTAAAAGGACATATTTGAGTTATGATATACTATAACCCTTCTTTAATTGCATGACAGTAATGTCTTTCCCATGAGATATTAAGCTTCTACAGGACAAAAACATGTTCTTCCTTTGTTATTTTTACCTCCCTACATGAACTGGGGTGCTGCTTTGTTCATAGAGGACTCTCAACAAATTGTTCTATGAATGACAGAGCTTATAAGAAGAGTAGACTTTCTTATTATAAACATTAAATGCCCTCCCCATTTTTAGCCAAGACAGAACGTTAATAAGACCCTACGTGTTTTTGGACATCTGTCACTTGAAGACTTATGGACAGAGCAAGTGCTATATTGGGGCCTGATTGGTTTCTTCTGCCCCCAATTCTGTCCCTGAACGGGAACTTTGATTTATTGTTGCACTTGCCTTGCAACATAGAATAGTCACTGAAGCAGTATAGATTTTGCTTTTTAAGTGAACAAATAATAGGGGCCCCAAGGAAAATTGTTTATAAATTACAAAAACCGAAATGAAGAATATGGTTCAAACTACCCCCAACTGTACACCATCCATTCCTCAAATGATCTGAATCCTCCCTCTGTGGTACAGATGCTGCTGGGAAGTGCCCTTTGAAATGCTCCAGAGAGCAGGAGGAAAGCCAGGAACCTATGCCTTAACAAAACTAGAAAAGTAATGTCTGTCAAATTTTCATATGGTCCTACTTTCCTTCTGACTACATAATTTGTCTCTTCTAGTTTTGTGTTTACAATCTAGTTCCATTTTGATACTCTCCCCTCCCGACAATATCTACCTGAAGTACTTTTTATCACTGAGTGTGGTTTCTCCTCCAATTTCTATCTTTGCCTTTCAGACTCACCTGATGGTTTTAGTGCCATCTCTGGGACTGGCTCCTTCTCTGATCAGAGTGGCCACCATGAGACCCAGCCTCTCACATAGTACTTAAAAGTTGTAAGTCATGGCCAATTCACAGGCTGCCTATTGTTCTGGAATCTTGGAATTTGGCTATAGTCTTTCTTCTGGCCCAGTATTTTTATAGAATTAGATTTCTAAATTGTTGTGCACCTTACTAATAGTCCCAAATCTTCTCTGTCAGTTACCTTTGAATTCAGCGTACATTTCCAAAGTCCATTGACTGGAGCCCCATGCACTATTCTACTCCAAGGCACCAAGTGATTTTACAAGGGATGTACAATGTTTTCTGATGATACCCAGCACTTTGCTCATATTTTTGGCTTCAGCAGCCCAGTGAGCTGATATCTTCAGACAACAGTCTACTGTTGCCTAAGAGCTCTTTTACCTGTCATGTTAGAATTCGGAAAGCAATGCTTTCCTTCAGAATTTTTGAGTGTTTCTTGTTTTGGGTCCAGCTTTTGTCAAATCTTGAGATGTTCAAGCTGTTGCAGTTTTTTTGTAGGAAGCAATTTAATCGCAGATAATCAGGTGAAAACCTCACAGAATGGCAGAATTTTCCACTCTTAGTCTGCCAGATGGACCTGTAGCAGATGAACAATATTCATATTTTCCTATGTCCTATTTCTCTTAATCTATAATAGGTTGTTTCAGAACTGGAGTTGATGTATTTTGCCTTTTTCTTTACATATTACTATTTGTTACTTTTTAATTAATTTATTTTATTATATATTAAACTATTATATATTTAATATTTGATAAATATATATAAAACATTTATATATTTAAATTTTTATTTTGGATAAAACACTTGACAGTCATAGATGATTTGGGAAGTATATGAAAGGATGTAAGGTCTCTTAATTAATTGCTCATCCTATAGTGGTTCTCTTCTTCCTCTACAACCTTGATTCCTGCCCCCCGCCCCTCAAGTGGCTATGTGCTTAAGCTTCCGGGGATGAATCATAATTGATCTATACCACATGTGATAATCTTATGTTCATTGAAGGACATGTGACCCAGTTTGCGCATATATGAAATAGGGGTGAGGTATTTAAAATACCCCATGGAGCTCCTGTGAATTCCCTTTTGAGACTCTGGGGTACCTCAGTGCAGTTTGGGAACAATGGCTTAAGGCAAAATTGCCACTTGTGTTCACGGCCCAGTAGGGGAATGAATTGTGATTACTTTTAATTAAAACAAAACAAAACAAAACAACTCCTGTTTAAAAGTTATATCCAACATTTCCAGCTTGGTTATTCAAAGCTTTATATATATTTAATTGAGGGATTCTTTCACGTGTTTCACTTGGCTTAGTATTCCTTCGAGATGAGTGTTAGGAATCAGTGGAAATGGAATGAAGTCGAACCCATTTTGAGTCTCAGCCATTTGGGGGCATCTTCTACAGGAAAACGTGAAATGACACTAAATGGTTTCCAAACTTTGATCATTAGAATTTATACGCTCAGTTCTTTTCTTTCCACATGTGGGCATAGCATTGTTGTTTCACACACCATTTTCTTCTCCCAATTTCCTTAGGCATTTGAGCCATAGGCCATGATAGAGTAAACTGTTTCTAGATCAAAGTGGGCAGACTTCTTGGATTCTACTTTGATCTCCTCAAAACACCATCTCCAAGACTTTGGGCAAACCTCACCTTTCTGCACCTCATTCTCTTCATCTGTAAAATAAGGACAACAGTGTCTGTCTCACCAAATTGTGGTAGGCCTAGAACAGTTAGTGTTACATTGTAAAGCAGTATATGGCTCTGTTATGAAGATGGTGAGTACAGGTTTATAGTCTAGGAGTGTTAACATCTGTCCAGATTAGGTGTGGGCTGTGGTAATAATTACAAAGTTTTTAAGGGAAAATGGTTGTTAAGCTTTCTTACTTTATTATCTATATAATCCCACACCATAATTTTGCCTATCTATGATCATTTTAATGTTGGGTTGGTTAAGTAAGTAGTTTCAATGCAATATATCTTCAACCTATTTTGGTTTATCTTGGTGCCTGATCATTTTGATAGTGGCCAACAAATTTTTGAATATTTTGAACATTTTTAAAAAAATTTTTAATGTTTATTTTTGAGAGACAGAGACAGAACGCGAGTGGCGGAGGGGCAGAGATAGAGGGAGACAGAATATGAAGCAGGCTCCAGGCTCCGAGCTGCCAACACAGATCCTGATGTGGGGCTTGAACTCACAAACAGTGAGATCATGACCTGAGCCGAAGTCAGTTGCTCAACCGACTGAGCCACCCAGGCACCTGAACATATTTTTTAAACAAAAAATGGACACACATCATATTACTCCAAACTTGCTCATCATTGTAAGTTAGAGTCCATTAAAAGTTAGCATCCCTAACCATCCGCTCCTGCCCTCCTTCCCCCTAAAATTAAAAACAGGTCTTTATTAGTAGACTGTGTACAGATTTTTCTTAGAAAAAATCATAGAGGTCAGGCAGTAGCATTTTGATGTTTGGGAAATAAAGCATTATAAAAATATTTTGATATGATTCATTAAGCCATTGAGAATGTGGTTAGAGATGTCATTTACTGCATTGTAGTTTCCTCTTTTTCAAATTTTTTTAGTGTTTATTTATTGAGAGAGAGAGAGAGAAAGAGAGAGCGAGCAAGCAGAGGAGGGACAGAGAGAGAAGGAGACAGAGAATCCCAAGCAGGCTCCACGGTGTCAGCACAGGACCCAACATGTGGCTCGAACTCATGAACTATGAGATCATGACCTGAGCTGAAATCGAGTCAGATGCTTAATTGACTGAGCCACCCAGGCGCCCTAATTTCCTCTTTTTCTTACAGGAATTTTCTCTGTTCTTGGTATTAAGAATGTTGTGTTCTGTAACCTTCTTTTTATTTTTTTTTCCCTATGCTTTGGCTACTAGTAAGTTCAAAAACAAGTTTTGCATATGCGTAGGCTTTCATTCATGATTTCCATTTAAATGCTAATATAGCTCCTGATCCAAAGAACTCCTTGCCTCTTTTTTCCCTTTGCCTCATTTTATTTTAACAATATTCATTTTATTTTATATTGTCTATTTGATGCATTATTTTAAAATACACCAAAACCTTTGGAGAAAGATTCATGGAATAGATAAAGGTTGTTTATCATATATTTTTCAAGTATTCAAACAAATGAAAATACACCAGCCTGATTCTCTATCAGTCCAGGTCCTAATGAAAAAGAATGTCACATCCCAAGGAAAACAAGGACCTTAACTTTGCTTTTGTATTTGTTTTTGTTTTGTTTTTGGCTTCTTGATCTCCTGCTAACATTCAAACCCAATAGGAAGATGGTTGGAGGGCAAGGGAGCCCATGATGTAGTCCAAATAGACCAACCTCTGCCAAGGGGTAGAGAGTAAGGTGGAGAGGAGTGATGAGTGGTTCTGTATGTACAAATGACAGATTTACAACATATCTAGCAATGGGTAGTAATGGAGATAAATAGTAAAACTAGATGAATCTATAGACTGGAGAGAATAATAAATGACACCTACCGTTCCCGTAGATCAGTATTTCAAAAGCAATATTCAAGAAATCCATGTCGTCTAATAATACAGGATCTAATATGCTAGAGAAAATTCAACACTGGATGCATATAATTTCATCTTTTAAACTAAAATTAAAATTACAGCGCATTCTCAAGACCAAAATTTGTAAAAATAGGAATTACATATATGTTTTGCTCATTACTAACTGCACTCAAATTAAATAGAAAATTCTGTGTTGAAATTCAGAACATCTATGTATTCTTTGTTGTCTTTTCATGACACATGCTCAGAGCAATAATTGCAGAAATAACAAAACAAAGATGAAATACATTTGGAATAGTAAAATTCAGCACATAAAACGTTAGCAGAATACGGGGCACCTGGATGACTCAGTTGGTTAAGTGTCCTACTTCGGCTCAGGTCATGATCTCACCGTTTGTGAGTTCGAGCCTCGTGTCAGGCTCTGTGCTGACAGCTCAGAGCCTGGAACCTGCTTCAGATTCTGTGTCTCCCTTTCTCTCGGCCCCTCCCCCACTCACACTCTGTCTCTCTCCCTCTATAAAAAATAAATAAACATTAGGAAAAAAAATTTAAAAAACATTAGCAGAATAATTTCAGACATGTGGAGGTGGACATGAAAAGAGTCTTGGCAAAATACATTTGCCAGCCAACATGTTACGTGCAAATAAGAATTTAATAAGGAAGAAAACATATGAACTAACATTTTAAGATGTTTTCTATCCCCTGTTCAACACTCCTCTCCCCCAAGCCCAAGTGAGTTGTTAAAATTATTATCCTTTCCCTCAATCTGGTTTCTTTGCTTTAGTCTGGAGATGAAATAATTCCTTTATTTCTCAAGGTAAAAAGAAAGAAAGAAGGGAAAAAATAAATGAAAAAGAAGAGAAAAGAAAAGAATGCAGGATATTTTGAGGAGACAGGATGAATTTAAATGATTGGAATAGCTTGAACTGGGTGTAGTCAGGAAAATAACCCCTTGCTGTTATGTCACTGAAATATTTACCATTGTCATTTGCTTTGATAATTACTGTGGGTCTTTGTGGATTTTAAATTAGTTTTGCCAATTGTGCCTGTTCATGTTCTCTGCTCATTTAGATCTAAACATTTATCAGCGAGTTAAATAATAAATTTTGCTTGATTTGAAAAATTGGACTGTTGTTCTTTCCATCAGTCACTTGGTGAATTAAATCAGATTCCAAATGCTACTTAATAGCAACTAAGCCTACTGAGTATTGACTTTAATTAATTTTCTGCCTCTGCCTCTGACAAGCAATCAACAATTAAACCAAATTTAACCTCTTTTGGGGTGTTAGCTGCTTGAAATGCAATCTCCTTCCTTGGTATATCTTCAAATCTCCATTAATATAATAGCTTAAACCCATTCCTTGTTCTTACAGTGAAAACTCTGTGTAGGTGGCAATTTTTTTTTTAATTGAGTTCTCCATCTTGAATGCATCAAGTTGCTGAAATTCTTGATCAAAAACTCAGGCATTTTAGAAACATTAGTTAAGTCATATCTCCTAACTAAACAATACTCTTAATTTTCTGATAGTCTTCAAGGCATGTCTACCAAACCATTTACTCCATTCCTGAGAAGCTTCAGTTTCTGAAATGAGCTTTCACTTCTTCCTGATAAAATAACAGCTTTGTTGGACACGCCACCAGATACTTATACGTTAGCCTTCAACCGGATTGTCTTACATCCCAGAAGAAGTGTGTATGGGAACAAATAAGTGGGGGTGACTCCAAGGGTCATGGGAAATTTCCCTGGCATACAAAGCAATGTGAGATATGTCTAAGGAAAATATTTAGTTTCATAATTTGGGAATAGGATTTCATTTAGCACTTTTGGAACATGTGTTTAGATCAGTAGGCAGTAAGCTCAGGAAAATAGTACTGAAGTGCACTGAGCTTTCTGTCATTTCACCGTTAGCTCTGATGGCATACAAACAGTGACAGACCACTGAAGCAACATGGCCCTTAGAAACATATCCACCCCATATCCTAGGTATTGCATGTAAATGTGTCTTGGGGTTGTTTTTGTTGTTTTTGTTGTGTTATGCCCAGAATTCATCACATTGTTACCTTAATTCTCCATTTCCATTTTGGCTGAAAGGGAGCTTTGAGGCTGTTTTTTCCAATCTACCATCTGGTGCCAAGTTTGTGTACCCCCTTTGTGTTTTCCAGTCTCCCCAGCAGGTAGCAGATGTTAAAGGAAACACATTCAATGAGCTATAAAGTTCTCTGTTATTTGCTTACCTTGGACTTGCCAATTATCAGTAAGTCAGGCAAAAGGGGGCCCAGATTGAGGCTAACTAGAAATGTATGGCTTTGATATTCAGAGAACCCTTTTCCAATCTCTGTAGGCTTCTATCCCCTCCAGTTTTTTGGCCCTCACAGAGGTTCATTTCTGCAGTTCCCACCAAGCCATTTGCCAAAAGCAAACAAAACAAGACAAGGTTTGAACCTCATAGGATCACCCTGACCCAAGGTGCTGGCCAACTGATGGGCACAGAGCAGACTCTGCTACCCCAGCCCTAGCAGAATAATACAAACTCTGGCCACCACTGTCTATTTCACTCGAACAGGTTATAATCTGAAAAGTGATTTACTGTGATTTTGGAAATGATCTGATTCTGTTGGGACACATGTCTCTTTTAGGACCACATTAGCACTATTTAAAATACTAGTCATTGTATTTGTATAGGAGGCAGAATTGTAGAGCAGTGTGAAGTCAGAACTGTGGATGTGAGTTCGAATGCTGCATCCGTCACTTGCTGACTGCATTGCATGACAGTGCTTGCCTAGAGTAAGTGTGAAGTGAATATTAGCTACTATTGTTAATAGTTTTGGATAAACTCTGTGGAGGCCATCTTTAACCAGTGCCAGGCCAGTGGTGATACACTAAGCCCAGGCAGAACTCTTGACATTTTCTGTACTTACTTTAGATGCTGCAGACATTTCAAGGAATTGTCACCCTACATCACCTAAACTTTAGGCAAGTTTACTGTGCTTCACTCTCAAAAGTGGGTGACAAAGAATTCTATCTTAAAAAAGAGATCTGAGAAGGGATATTCCACAACTCCCTCTTATGACAAGTAGATGCCGGCACCAGGAAATTGCCTTGCATCTTACTTAAATCTTTTGTGTTGCTGTTTGGACCTATTTCCTTACTCTTTTCTTGGTTAAGAGGAAAACCCCCTGCTCACTAGATTTTGGAAATTGTAAGTAGGTGGGGACAAAGAGGGAGGAAATGAGAATGCCCAACTCTTGGTAGGAGATCATTATTCTGGACCCAGTTTTGTCCTAACCAGCAAGATGAGCCTGGGAAAGTCACTGGTTTTCTCACCTGTAGATGATTTTTCAGGTTTATTTCACCTTCAATCAGCTATGACTCTCATAAATATCTTGAGAGGTGAATCCTGCTTTGAAATCACCTTTTGGTATAACACAAATAAGTTGTCTACTACTGGGTCTGGTTTATAGTCAGAATGCAATATATTTTCGCTCCCGTTTCTTCCTTGTTTCCCTCTTTGTGTACCCCTTAGGATTAAGGGGAATCCCATTATTGAAGAATGTTTCTGCAATGACAGTTTATTGTAATTCTTAGATCACTCACATATTGTGACTTAATTAAGAACCTTTTAACAATAAACATTGGAAAAGAAATAGGGCTTGTTCATTAAAGTTAATGGACTAAAAGGAAATAACGATATCAACTGCCCTTTGCCTTCTTGGTCAGGGTGCTCTTCATATAGGATTGTTGATGGTGTTAAAGACTCTTTTTATTCCAGGACTGCCCTATGGTTAGTCCCAGACACCCATTTTGAGTTGTTTTGCTTATTCTTATGGCAGAAATTAAGGAGTCTGGTTTTAAAATACATTTAAACCCAAGAGCTACCCTATACCCACTTATAGGGGGACTCTATTTTCATTTTTCTGCACTTACTTTTTAACTATCAGAGCAAAACTAGTTTCTCCCAAGTCATTTATTTTACTGATTACATTAAGTGTGTGTGTGTGTGTGTGTGTGTGTGTGTGTGTGAAGGGAACAGGAAGAATAGAGCTTTCACCTTTAACGAACTCCATTATTTTCTGCAATATGAGATGTCAAAATATTTCTCCAGCCAGATTTTGCTGACTGGTACTAAATTATATCTGATTCACTCTCGCCATTTAAACCCCGAACATGAGTATATCCAGGAGTGGAAACATAATATTTTGCAAAAAAGAATGCCTCCTGTGGAGAGCATAACACATGCCTTACCTTTCCAAGGCAAATAAGAGCAACCAAGTTTAATTAATTACAAACAGAACTCGAAAAATACTCTGTATGAGTGGTTCTCAAGCTTGGCTGCACCTTGGAAGTACCTGAAGAGTTTGTAAAATACTGAGTTCTGGGGCCTGCTTCCTAAGGTTCTGCTGGAAGTTGTCTGAGGTGCAACCTGGGCATTAGATTTTTTAAAGCTCTCCAGGTGACTTTAACATGTAGCCAAGCTTGAGGATCCCTGATTTACATTTGTGCATCTCAAAATCCACTTCTCAAAAAATTTCTGTGAAGGGAGAGGCAGCTTTAAATTTAGATCCCTTAATGACAAGTCAGTGGTTTCTGAATTGTGAACATAAATAATTTCCCTCTTTAGATTTCTGCGTTACAGAAAATAATTAAAGGTAAGGTATGGGAATTGTGTCTCCTTTAGTAACCCCAGTGGGGATGAAGGGATGTAAATGAAGTAAAGGGATAGAAATTATGCTGTTCTTATGTAACATGCCCAGAGATGTGTAAACCCATGACTATAGTGTGGCTCCAAGGATCATAGGGATACTCTCTCCCATCTTGTTGCCCTTCTGTTTTTAGTAATGTGATTCCTCATATTTGTCCAAATTAGCCTCTCAAGCTCTAGCCATCACAGCAGGAAAAAGATCCTTCAGCTCACTGGTTCTCAGCTGGGGACAGTTTTGGCCCTCAGGGCATATTTGGAAATGTCTCAAGGCATTTTTGGTTGTCCCAACTGGGCTAGAGTGAAGGTTGGGGGTACTGGTATCTGGTAGGTAGGGGCCAGAGATGCTGCTAAACATTGCACACTGCCCAAGACAGCTCCACAACGGTGAATTATTTGACCTAAATTGACAATGGCCGAAATGTTGAGAAACCCTACAAAGTTTAGCTATAAACTGGTCGTATGGCTATACACAGATACAAGGAAGATAGAAATTGTAGTCTACATTCTGAGGTTATAAGCCCATTTAAAAATCAGGGATTCTATTACTAACAAGGGTAGAATGGACATAGTGGCAGGGCCGACTATTTCTCTGTACCATATTGTCCTGTAACTTCCAACTCTGGCCAGAGAGGTTTGAAAGCTGAAATTCATTCCCTATTCATGATTCATCGTTTAGCCATGGTGCAAACTCATACCCTGTACCGATGGGCCAATTTTTGAAGCAAAACCAGCCATTCACATAAATAGAAATGCAATTTTAATGAGGGCTTTTCTGGCTACTGTTCCTGAGAAGCTGGGGTTATATTTTCATGAGTTAATCTCTCATGAATATTCAGTAGAAGCCTGCTGGGCATTGACTACAGCAGTAGTGGGTTACAAAAGGAGTTGCCAGTACATAATGTGCACTTTGCATTTTCATTTTCCTTCCCCCTCCCCTTAGATAGCAAAACGAGGTAGAGCAGGCATGCCGTAGATATTCACCTTCTGTGGTCTCGTCCAGTGCTGAATGTGTACAGAAACAATGTAATAGAATAAAGCTAACCTTCAAGAACATCCAAGCCACCTCTTTATTTTATGGATGAGAACAGTAGGTCCTGGAGACTGAGCTTCTAGTCCTAGCCCTTCTTCAAAGTAAACGTGTGATTTCAGGCAAGCTCCTTGTCGACTCTCAGCATCAGTGTTCTTATCTCTTAACTGGAAGGCATCCAGCAGACAATGTTTTGGGTCCCTTGTTGCACCAAGTTATGTGGTGCCATGAAGCTCTGATTCTAGGAGGTGATCTAGGAGTTTCACCTAGACTTACAGCGTGAGGAGTGAGAGACTAGAACCTGCTTTCTGCATCTGAGCTCCCTTGTGGATTTTGTACTTTTGCTTTTGCTCTCAGGTTTATACTGGCTATCAGTTAGCATAATGGGGATATGAATATCCTGAGACGCCAGCCTTTCCACGAAGACAAAGTTGTTAAAAAATGTTAAAACTGGTACATTCCAAAGATGTTTTCGGTTCTGTTTCAATTCAATTCAATTTCAACTCTAGGACAGTAACACAGATAATGAATAAAGTTGTCTGAACTTTGGAAGAAAAATAATGAGATCATGTCTATAAAGCAGTTCCTCTTGAAGGTCCATGTCTTTTTATAATGACTTTATACATAATTCAAATAAACTTTCTGTTTTTTAGTAATGAGGCAAACTATAATATTTGATCTGGGTTTATATCGGGTTTAAAAATTAAAAGAAAAGACATCAAGATAGTATTAGCAGATTGCCATTAAGTTTTCCTCAGATGGGGAAAGTTTCTCCCCAGTGAACTTTTTTCATCTGATTAATATACTTATATACATACAGCAAGCTCTATCTACTGTACAGAAAGCTTCACAAAAATACTCTTCTAGGGGCACCTGGGTGGCTCCGTCGGTTAAGCATCTGACTTTGGCTCGGGTCATGATCTCATAGTTCATGAGTTCGGGTCCCACACTGGTCTCTGGGCTGACAGTATGAAGTCTGCCTGGGATTCTCTCTCTCCCTCTCTCTGCCCCTCCCCCACTTGTATTCTCTCTCTCTCATCTCTCCCAAAATAAATAAATAAACTTAAAAATACTCTTCTTCAGAAAATTATGGAGTATGGAGACTACTTCGTTTTCTGGAATATTTTTTCTTGGGCTTGATACCTTGTGAACTTTGGAGGCAAACATAGACATATTGGGGGAATGACATCATACCGAATGCTCCCTCTCCTAACTATTCAAAGGGATGAGAAATTTTTATTGAAAGAGGTGAGAAAGAAGGCTCCCACTGCACAGATAGTGGACTGTCCCATCCGAGGATACTCCCCAGCTCCACTGAATGCAACAGTGTGGCACATGTGGATCAATAGTTTGCTTATAATTTTTATATTCTGTTGTCTCTTCCCAAAATTTTTCTATGCTTTCCGAGGAAAAGCCATGGGTCGGAGCTAATCTGTCTTGTAGATGAAACTACCTTAAAAAACTTACATGTTTACCAGTTAACATGTATTGGACATGTTTCGCAGTATAGAATCCAGAATAATGTTGGCCTTAATTGCATCATAATCTCAATGTTGACGTAATGTTTTCCAACATTTCACATTTTATTTCTCACAACACTGCTATATTTGGGTTTTTTTTTTTTTATCCCATAGAGTGTAACCTCTATAAAACCAGTTGACAAGACATAGCATGAACTGGAATGTTTTTTAACAGCTAGATAAAAACATGCCTAGTGCATATCAGAGAGTTTTGGAAAAGTTAGTAAATTTTTAAAGAGATCTCAGTAAATCCAAATATTTTGAAAAGTGAGTTCCTTGGAAGTTGCCATAGCAGCAGGTATTTGAGGCTAGAAATATCTTTGAGATTATATGTTATGTCAGTGTTGAAATTGTCTTATTATAGAAAATGTCACAGATTTTCGGTTCAACATTACTTGGTAACAGTCACCGCAGGTAAGAAAAATCTGAGAAAGTAGTAGGGAATGCAGCCGTTGCTAATACTTCATTTAACTTAGCCTTCCTAGACAATTCAAAAAGAACGAAATACCTTACCTTGTGTATATTTCTTTCATTCAGAATAACTCCGTTTCTTTGATAATGAAATCCAGCACATATCAATAACCAGGTGTAGTTATCTGCCAAAGATGCAGGTGGCATTTCACATAATATGTCCAATTTTAGTTGTGTAAACAGAAGATGATTACCTATTCAACAGAGATCAGACAAAGTAAAAGAGCAAAAATGTGAGGTGTTGCCTCCATGATGACATCCGGGGAGTCTCCTTCAGGGTTGATTAACTTTACATGGGAATCTGAAATAATTATGACTACACATGCTGGAGAATGAAATGTTCCCATTAGGCAATGATTGCAACCAGCATCAAGAAAAAATTTCAGGGAGGCAATCAGAAATCACCAATTATGCAGAGTATCTGCAAGAGATGATGTTAGCTCATAAAAGTGCTGAAGGGAGTAACTCCATAAGATTTTAAAGGAAGCAGATGGGCCCATTTTGGCTCCTTACACTTGACTTATCCAAACTATATACACAAGTTCAAACAGATTATGACCCAAGGTAACAGCCAACTTGTATTGTTACATTCATTGTTTCCCACACTCATTTGCAAAATGCTCTTCAACCACAGTGATGGCAAACAAAGCAGAGCAATGATTGTTTAAACTGATTCTCTTGTACTTTGGCTGCCCAAGCCCCGTGTTTTGTCTCAAAATATGAATTTCTTTTTTTAATTTTTTAAATGTTTATTTACTTTTTGAGAGAGAGATGGAGAGAGAGAGAGAGAGAGAGAGAGCCAGCAGGTGAGGGGCAGAGAGATAGAGACATAGGATCTGAAATAGGCTCCAGGCTCTGAGCTGTCAGCACAGAGCCCGATGTGGGGCTCAAACTTGTGAGCCATGAAATCATGACCTGAGCCAAAGTCGGATGCCTAATCGACTGAACCACCTAGGCGGCCTCCAAATATGAATTTCCAATTCACATTTCAATGAGGCACAAAGTAACTTTTTTTTTTGTTTGCCTACATGTGAGGCATGTTGTTCTACCACAAGGTTGCCACTTTGTCTATCCATCTTAAAGATTTGTCCTGTTGGTCATTCTTAATGAAACAACTTTATAGCCTTCTGCCAGCTGAGAGATTCAAGTTGCAGATTTGTGGAAAGTTCCCACAACACTGGAGCAAGAAGGGCCTTCAGCTTTACATAATTCACATTGCCACATTTTAAATGTGAGGTCGCGAAAGTACATAGAATCAAGTATCTTGCCCAAATGACACAACTAATTAGTGGCAAGGTCAAAACCAGAACAGAGATTTCCATTACCTATTGCTGATTAAAAAAGCACCCCACAACTTAAGGACTGAAAACACAATGATTCATTTCTCTCGAGTTTTTTGTTTTGTTTTGTTTTTAGTTAACCAGAAGGGTTTTCTGCTTGTATGCATGATTGCATTCATGGAATGTTATGTGGGCTGAAAGGAACAAGATGGGTTTACTCACCTGCCTTGTAGTTGGCACAGGCTGTCAGCTGGGGCACTTGGGACCTATGTGGCTTGTCATCATTAAAGGGAGTTGGACCAGTTTCCTTACATGATGATCTCAATCAATATCCAAGAAAGAGAGCAAAAGCAAAAGTTATAAGCCCTCTTAAGACCCAGTATCTCTCCTATTCTATCCTGTTGGTCAGAACTAAGCATACAGGGATGTCCGGGTGGCTCAGTTGTCTAAACGTCTGACTCTTGATTTCAGCTCAGGTCATGATCTCACAGTTTGGTGGGTTTGACCCTGGCCTCAGGCTCTGTGCTGGCAGCGTGGAGCCTGCTTGAGATTCTCCCTCTCTCTCTGCCTCTCCCGTTCTTGCACTCTCTCTGGCTCTCTCAAAATAAATAAACTTAAAAAATGACAACAACAACAACAACAAAACCCCATAAAACTAAGCATACAGACAGACCAGGGAAAAGAAGGAGAGATGCGTTCACTTCTTAATGGGAGGAGTAGCCAAGTCCCACTGCAAACAATCATGGGAGGCATTGCCATAGCCATCTTCGAAAATGCCTTCCACGTCAGGTTGTCAGTTTCAATAGGTAAGGACATTTCTGGGGAAGTCCAGCTCCTCTGCCACTTGCATCACTGCTGCTTTCACGGTGAATGGGTGCCATCCAGTCTGTCTGTAAACACTTGGCCAACATCTAGTCTGTAGAGAAAGAGCTTCCTAACCGTGATTGTTTGGCTTTATATATTAGTAAAAACTTTAAAACCAGCTAGTAAAAATAACTAGGTTCTCTTTTAAAATTAAATTGATTTGAAACCTAATATGCTTTACGAAGTAATAAAACCTTGAGAAAGCCTTTTTCTGCTCTAAAGTAGAATCCTTAAAGTTTTGATTAGTTTCCAAGTGAAAGCTGTCAAGTTGAGCAAAAAGCCTGTGTTCACAGTTTATGAGGGATGCCATTTGGTAACCTGAAGGTGGCAGATGTTGAAGGCCAACAGTGGAGGATGGTCGTGCGGCTGGGGTCCCACGGCCTCCAGCTGCCTTCCTGATGGGCTTTTTGTCAGAGTCTCTCTTCTGAGGAACGTGACTCCATGCAAGTGGCTGTAAGTCTTAGAATAAATATTTCACTATTCATGATAGTTTTGAAAACTTAAAGCTGTGAAGGACACATTGGAATCTCTGTGATTTATGATAAAGCTGAAGGAAACTTGATCATTCCAGGCCTGCCATATGTAGCTGTGTGGAATGTGCAAATGAATCGAACTAGCAAACCCCACAGATTTTGTTTCTTGATTAAAAAAAAAAAAAGTCTTAAGTCAGATCAGCTAACAGGCAATTTGAAACAGGGATTTAGCAAGGCAGCTGTTTTAAATGAAATTCCTTCCAAATGCTTCTCTCTCCCTTCCCCCTTCCATATTTTTCTTGCAAAGACTCAGAGAAGCTTCTCTTCCAAATTTTCTTGGTTCTGCATATGAGTGATTAAAAAAACAAAACAACAAAACCTGGAATAGTCCCATAACTTCCCATGTTACTCCTCTGTCGGTTTGCCCTTCGAGGATAGCTCATGTGTCTTGCCCATCCTAGCATGCCCACCAAATCTTGTGCCCTGCACATAGTAATCCTTTCTATGATACATATAAAGCACTTAACATAGAAACATAGAAGATCAATAAAATGTGCAAATGTGCTTTTTTCCTTCTTTAGAGAGAGAGACCGAGTAATCAGGCTCCATGCTCAGCGCGGAGCCCAACATAATGCTTGATCCCACACCCTTGCGATCATGACCTGAGCTGAAATCAAGAGTCTGACACTCAAACAACTAAGCCACCCAGGCACCTTGCAAATGTGTTTTTGGTGTATGACTAAATTTAGTTATTCCAAGTATCGAAAGAGAAAGTCAGTGAGGAAACTTTTTTTTTTCTTTTGTAAAACGAGCATTAAATGATACAAAGAAGTGAAAGGACCTGCCAAAGTATATACAATAGGTACACAGCTACCCCAGTTAGAACCCAGGTCTCCTGACTTGTAGCCCTGCCAAAATGTATACAAAAGGTACAGGGCTACCCCAGTTAGAGCC
This sequence comes from Lynx canadensis, assembly GCF_007474595.2. NCBI lineage: Eukaryota > Metazoa > Chordata > Mammalia > Carnivora > Felidae > Lynx > Lynx canadensis. Next base: position 140,756,105 of record NC_044310.1, on the reverse strand, counting down.
CCAGTCTCCTGACTTGTAGTTCTGTTCTTTTTCTATGATACCACCATGTTGAAATTCCATTATAGGTGTTCAATGAATATATTCATTGAATGAATGAATACATCTTCTTGTTCCTGTCTTTGCTACTAGAGCTTACAGCTTAATGAATACAGCATATTTTAGAATCTAAAATTTAGATTAGCACTCCTGTCCTAGAAAGTGATTCTTTGACTCTTGTCTTTAGTAATCCATGAACAAATCAGACTGGCCAAAGAGAAAGGAAATGATTCGGGTCATTTGGATGAAGCCTGGTCCACAATGGTAGGTGCTAGGAAGAGGTCAGACTCAGTGAGCTGAATTTTCTGCTTCCTGTGGCATACATACACATTCCCTTCTCTAAAACTCTTGGGCAAAAATTCTAAGTAGTTTACATTTGGGGGAAAATGTATATTCTGAACATTATACATATACGATCATTAAGTGGCAACACATAACAAATGTATTAATGTTTCTGCAGTGAAATGCATATTCTTAGTAGAATAAAGTCTGTTAATAACCTCAGGTATGATTTTGACACTCAGTGAACTTTAGAGCCAAACTTACAAAAACATGTACAGTTTCTGAGTTTTCAGTTTTGGAATTCTGGATAAGAGATTATGAACTTGAATTCCAGTGATAAATCTGGTCATGTGTAAGTAGACTTTCTTTGAAAAAGAGAAGACTTTCTTTGAGTGACAACCATTTGTAAAGCAAATGATCAAACAAACAAACACACATCACTCTTCGTCTTGTGCCAACAGAAGAGAAAAAGCAAGACTTCTTTTCTAGAAGGAAAGGCACCACTCTGCTAAATCTCTATGGTATGCATTTCTCCACTAAACCTCTATTAAAAAATTTCATCTCTTGGGGGGAGAGCATCATATTGAAGCTTTTTAGTGCCCATTTAAGTGAATTTCGTACATAATAAGTATCTCCAGAAAAATCTACATTTTTTTTATTGCATGTCAACCCAATGTCTTACTTGATATATCTCAAGAAAATGAACACAGTCCTCAGCTATGTTTTTCTCCATCTGTGTGCTCAGTAACCAAGGGTCCAATTAATGGCTACTGCTTTCATGGCCCAAAGCTGTCATATCCCCTTAAGAGAAACCCAGCATAAAAGAGCATCAGTGTAAAAGCACAAATGATGTAGATCATTCAGCATCCATCAATTCAACCCTGAAGAAGGGGGTGGGGATGGGATGCTTTCAAATAACTACTCTTCATAAATTCTACCTCTTGAAATCAGAACCCACATTTCCTCTGTGTCATTTTCCAAGTTGAAAGATAATTGTTTTCTTAAATTGTATTTTATTTTTCTGGAAACATCTGCCTTGCTGGTTTCATCTTGTGTGTAAATGAGCTACAATAGCAACATCCTTGTCACTGATCTGGAGTCAGAGTTTCCAGAGAGCCTCTTGACTCTCTGTGTGGTAGAAGGAATCCTGCAAAATACATGAGTCCTGAACTACTTTAGGTCACCCAGAGATCCTCGCAAATGGATATCATCTCCAGCAACCAAAATGTCTCTGCCTAAATCATATATATAGGAATGTCCCCATGAAATGTGCAGCTTCAGATAAAAGCAGACATTAAAAAACAGTGGTTTCTAAAGAATTGAGCCCCCAATAGTTGCGAAAACCAAATTGAACTGAGGAATGACATTGATAAGAAGTCAACTGTAGCTAAAGAACAAAAGGGCTACTTATGTTTCAAGATATCTTAGAGCTCAGACTATGAAAGTTAACAGAGGTGACTGGGCAGCTCAGTCAGTGAAACTTCTGAGTTTGCCTCAGATCATGCATGATCTCACAGTTTGTGGGTTCGAGCCCCTCATCCTGCTCTGTGCTGACAGCATGGAGCCTGGAACCTGCTTCTAGTCCTGTGTCTCCCTCTCTCTCTGCCCCTCCCCTACTCTCTCTCTCTCTCAAAAATAAATAAACTAAGAGCGAGCGAGAGAGAGAAAGTTAGCAAAATGAGATTAAGTCATGTGGGAAGGGAAGAAGGAAACTACAAGTTATCTATTGCATCGTTAGTTGGAACCAGACTCTGAATTTGTGAGTGTGTGTGTTCCCATTTTATCATTACAATAATCCTATGGAAATAGCCCCCTAGCTCACCCTCTTCCTTACTTCTCTGTACCTAGCAGCCCTTATGACAGGTTTATGAATGGAAACACAATTTCTCACCTACTTGAAACTCTTCAGTGGTTTCCCATCTCACTTTGGAAATACACAAAATTTTTAACATGCCCCCAAGGCTTCTGTATGAACTGGCCTGGGTCTACCTGTGCAGGCTCATCAGGTGACACCCACTCCCCAGCTCCCCATGCTCTCCACATATCGGCCTTCTTCCAGGTCCTTGAGCATTCCACTTTCTTTCTTGCCTCCAGGCCTTTGTACACGCTGTCTAAAATGCCCTTATTACAACTTGCTGGCTGATTTCAATTTAAATGTCAAATCTTCCAGGAGATCTCCCCTGGTTGCAGACTTGATTTCTCATACTTTCATGTAAAACCTGTACTTTTCTTTGACATAATCCCTTGCTATTTTTAATTATATGGTTATTGCTGTGATTGTGAATTCATACTTTACCCACAAGGTTCTAAGCTCATTTACACATAGAATTGTGTCTGCTTGTTCCTTTCTCAATTCCCAGTACCTAGAAAAGCTCCTGGAACACATAAACCATTCAATAAATACTTAAATAAAAGAGGCAGATGCCACTTTTATCGTATGTATCTTCTCATATTGACGATTTGCTTGCTCGTCAAGTGAGTCACCTGCCCTGTGCTACCCCCAACCAGTTTCTCTCAGATGTTAAGTGAGAGAAACTCATTAACATCATTTAATTTATTAAATGATGTTACACATATGACCTGCATGCATAGGTCATATGGGTGAAGAGTTTTTGCTCTTTACTTAGTTCTCTTCTAGGCTCTCTCCCCAGCGAGTTCAGTGGCTTTTCACAAGTCAATAGTGTTTATTACACTTCTTATTTGTAAAATGTGATAATATCTCTTCCACCTCTTCGTAAAATCATATCAGAAGGTGAGGAATATGAGGTTTACCTGGGACATGCTATATAATTTAATTATGTAGTAAATTTTTACTTAATTAAAGTCATGTTCCCATACATGCTTCTAATCTAAATCAAGCTATATTGAAGGGAAAAAGATCTAGTTTTCCAAATACAACTTCAAAATGATAAGAGAACTATAACAAATAAGCCACAGAAATTCTTGGAACTGCATCTTCGCTTTTAGAACACAAAAGACAATACTGATCAGAATCTGAAATTCTGAAATCTGAAAAGCTGAAGTTCTTATTAGAAGGGGGAATAGTTACACCTGCAGAACAATGTAGGAGAAATAGTCTGTACCAAATAAATTATCATATGCTTTGTTAAATAACAACTTAGAACAAGACAGTTCTAAGTGACAAAAGACAGAGGTAGACACTGAAAAATAATACTGGGCAGTTAATTTGCAAGCAGTCTGGACGCCCTCCCAGATTCAACAAAATACTAGACTAAAATAAAGGTATCCTTCATTTTAAGGCAATAGGAAGGAAGGAGATGGAAACAATTATTAACTCTTTGCCCTTTAAAGACTTGATGTATTTATCTTGGAGTCAGGGGGAGGTTGGGATGCAGATCATTTCTGATTAGATATTTTTCTTCACTGCCTACTCCGTCATGGTTTAGTGCTAATTTGTGTGTGTGTGTGTGTGTGTGTGTGTGTGTGTGGAGGGAAACAGAGAGACAGAGAGAGAGAATGTCTTAAGAGGAGTGGTCTGATACTTCAAACAAATAATAATGTAGCCGACAGCAGCTGTTCCTGATTTCTTTTAATATTCCATGACAAAAATATTGAGTGTACAGTAATGCAAACAGCCAAACAATGAAACGAAAGCAGGCAGATGCAATCTTTTGCTGTAACTCCTTCCATTTCACTTGAATACACTGAGTGTGTTGAGATGTTGAAATAACTTACTGTTTATGAGAGCATCAGCACAGTTGTGGCACCGATGTTTGTGTGTGTGTGTGTGTGTGTGTGTGTGTGTGTGTGTGTGTTTTAAATCCATTTTGGGGGCTGAAGAATGGAAAATCAATATAGTTACTTTTGTTCTATACCTCAAAGATCTTTCTGCCTAGCTAATCTGTCCTTTCTTCTTTCTCTTTTGTGTAACCTTTTGATTCTTTTATGATCTAACTCAGCCAGCCCTTGGGGAACCACTTCAGATGAAGGGTGTGAAGATGAGTTAAAAGATATGTTATCTTAATAGCTGGTACTGGAAGTCCTCTTAGATTAGAAGCTCTTTTGTCAGGAAAAAGCCTCATCGTCCCATCTCGTCCACTCTGCTTTTGACATACTGGCTTTCCTCCAGTTTCTTGGCTAGGCCACTTTCTTTCCTGCCTCAGGGCCTTGGCATGTGCTCTCAGGGCTAGAAGATGAGATGGTGAGGGCAGTAGGTGGCACAAGAGAGGGAATGGAAGAGATGGAGACAATACATTAAAAATGAATTGAGAACTGTGCACTTAAGATTCATACATTGCATTCTATGTGTATGAATTTTCTGGGGCTGCTGTAACAAATTGCCACAAACTCGGAGGCTGAAGACAGCATAAATTTTACTCTGTCACAGTTCTGGAGGCCAGAGGTCTGGAATCATGATGCCATCAGGGCAGTGCTCCCTCTGAAGGTTCCAGGAGAAGACCTGCACTTCGCCTCTGGCAGCTTCTGTTGGTTCGAGGCATTTCCTGGCTTGCGGTCACATCCCTACAATCTGTGCTTCGGTGGCCACATTCCTCCTCTGCTCTGTCTCTCCCTCTTCTGTCCCTCCTTCATAAGCACACTCGTCACTGGATTTAGAGCCTGAATAGTCCAAGGTAATTTCCTCCCTCAAAATCTTTAACTCAATCATATCTGCAAAGACCCTTGGTCCAAATAAGGTCACTTTTATAAATTCTAGGGATTGGAACTTGATAGCTCTGGACAGTCATTATTCCATTAACTTCTTCAAACTGACTCACAAACTGTTTAAGTTGTGTCTAAGGTTTCTTTTAATGAACTCTTTGGTTATTCCTACACTGTAATTTTTATTCATGTGTTTTTACATTCTCCATTTTTTATAATTAAGTTAGCTAATGTATTGACATTTTCAAACTATTCTAAGAAACAACTCATGAATTTGGTTGCTTTATAATTATTATTATTTTTAATATAAATTCCTTTGTCTTACTTTTATAATGACTATATTCTCTATTCTGTACTTTTTACCCCTGTAATTTATTTATTGTATACCAGAAATTGGTACCTCTTAATCCCCTTCACATTGGTCTTTCCTGTGCATTTGTCTTATTAATTATTTCTGCTTTCATGTGGTTTATTTGGGTCTTTTTCCCACCTTTTTTATTTGGATATTTAATTTATGTATTCTTTCTTGCTGGTTGACCTAAGATTTCATTGCCAGGCGATTTCTTCCTTTTTAACCAAATTCATAGTTATAATATGTACTCAAATCTTTGCTCCGAGAGTTTTTTTAAGAAGAGATCTCTAATATAGAAGTAGTATGGTATTTTTGTTTGTTTCCTAATTTGTACATTAGTTTAAGTACTATTACATAGTTATCGGAGGATATTGCCTCTGTCATTGTTTACTTTTACGAATTTATCCAGTTGTCTTCATGGCCAAATTTTGTGACCATTCCATGAGCATCTGAAAAATATGTTCTGTGTTCGGAGTTGAAAATTAGGTAGAGTTATCTTATTAATTATGTTATTTAGGTCTCTTATATCCTTAATTGTTTTTTAAACTTGATCAAGCATAGAATGATAATAAATCAGATTCTGTTTCTCCTACTGTGATTCTTCTTATATTTATTTGCAGTTCCTGTACTATTTGCTTTGTAATTATTAATGCTAGGTTATTTGGTATATGGTTATTCATAACTGCTAAATATCATTTTTAATTTAAGTTGCCTATAATTCTATCATTTAATGCACTTCCTCTCAATTCTTTCTAATACTAAGATTGTGACCCCTGCTTTCCTATTTGTTTGTGTTTTCCTCACGTGCATGTTCCTATATCTTAATTGTCAACCTTCCTGAATCATTTGAAGTATCTGTTATATGAAGCATATAATTGAGGTTAGCTTTGTAATTCTAAGAGGAGTCTTTTTATCTTTTAATAGGCAAATCTATCCATTAATAAACGTATTAATATGAAATGAATGTTTGATCTTAGGTGTGTGTGTAACATTTTATGTCATCGTCTCTGTTTTCTTTCATACTTTCTATGGTTTTCTCTAAGATCTGTATTTCCCTTACTGTGTAGCTTTATTCTTGACATTTGAAAGGTTTTCATGTTTGTTCTATATGATTGCCATTATACAGCTTTACACAATGTCCTTAATCCTCCATTCCTTTTGAAAGTCTCTCTTAATTCCCTCCTGTGAGCAATGACAGAATAGGTATTGTTCTATTGCCTATCCCCTTTTCCTGGCACCATCCAATGCATGATCGTATGTCTTTAAATATGCTCCATTCTCTGCTACTTACCTATGCAGACTTAAATAAACTTGCACATCCACTCTTCATGGATCAAGTGTTGCCCCTGGGAGCTTTCCCATCCCTGGCTCCTTTTTAGGTTGAGTAGGCTTCCTTGACTTTGACGGAAGCCCTGAGGCAAAAAAGCAAAGAGCATGTACTGAGCTGCCCACACGACTGTACTGGAGTCAGAGGTGGGTCCAGGGATATGACTTAAGCACCAAAAGCACCTGCTGCAGCGTCTCCGGAAGGGTGGGTGTTAACTCACGCAGCATCAATTGGGCATTGATATTACGCTTGAGCCTCTATGACACCAGTAAGTGTGGGAAAGGCTGGAAAAGGCCGAGAGGTTCACACTGTCTATCTTTCAGGCTGGGCTTATCTTCCCTTTTGTGTTCTGAGCTACAGCGACTGTTGTTGCTATCCTTGTTCCCATGAGAACACACACAGGCCTGAGACTTGAAATGGAGCGTGCTAGTGCCTGGTGAGCAGTCTGACTTTGGAGACAGACGCTAAAACTAGATGCAGCCTAAGAAACACAGGTCAAAAAATACTGTATTTGTGATTGTCAAAGTATTGTTAATTACAACCTCATAAATCAGGCTTTAAGAAAAGTTACTTAAAAATGGATTTGTGCCTTTTCCCAGCCTAAAGCAAGACGAAACATATCAATTTTGTAGACTGCTTAGATATATCTGTTTTTTTTAATTTGCAGTTATTAAACTCAAAGGCCCTTAGGCGTTACATCCTGGATTAAAATCCTGCCTTTACCGCACATTGACCATGTGACTTTCAGCAAATTACTGAAACTTTCTGTGACTCAGTTTCTTACTCTGTTAAATGGAGGTAATAACAGTATCTACTTCAAAGGGTTGACAAGTAGATTAAATAAAATGACATATGTAAAGTGTTTTTAGAACAATCTCTGGTCCATAGTATACCCTGTTACAAGAGTTATCTCTCCTTTTTATTATTATTGCTTTTATACCCACAAGATTGATAGTGCCTCTTTATGTATGTCTATTATGATTTTCTAAAAGTTTCCTTACCATTACTCTTACAATGCCTATCTTACCTACTAAAATGTACACTCCATGAGAACAAGGACACTGTTTATCTAATCCACACCTTACCCAGCTTCCAGTAAATGGAGTAGAGCATAGTATGGCTCAATACTTTTTTGCATGAATGGATGAATGAATCAAAGAATCATCTAATCAATACTGCTCATTTAGGTCGCTTTGTGTGTCAGTTTTCTGAAGTAAATCACATATTTTGTTTTTGTTTTTTTTAACGTGTATTTATTTTTGAAAGACAGAGACAGAACATGAGTGGGGGAGGGGCAAAGAGAGGGAAACACAATTTGAAGCAGGCTCCAGGCTCTGAACTGTCAGCACAGAGCTGGATGGGGACTCGAACCCACCAATGGTGAGATCATGACCTGAGTTGAAGCCAAAGCTTATCTGACTGAGCCTCCCAGGCGCTCCTAGTAAATCACATATTTTGGGCTCATTCACTCATTACAGAGAAAAACTAATTTCTGCTCTAAGCTTTGATATTTAAAAAAATTTTTTTAATGTTGATTTATTTTTGAAGGAGAGAGAGACAGAGTGTGAGTGGGGGAGGGGCAGAGAGAGAGGGAGACACAGAATCTGAAGCAGGCTCCAGGCTCTGAGCTGTCAGCACAGAGCCCGACGCAGGGCTCGAACCCACAAACCACGAGATCATGACCTGAGCCGAAGTCGGACGCTCAACCAACTGAGCTACCCAGGCACCCCGAGCTTTGATGTTTTTTAAAACTATACTTATATTTAACCTTCAGTGGAGAGATATCAATCAGACTGATAGATCAATCCATCCCATAACTCTCTTCTCTTCCCTAACTGCCAAGCATGCATCAACTTAGATTATACAGACGCCCCATATTTTTCCTCATTGAATTATCTATATTGCATGACCATTCAGGCAAAATGTTAAAAAGATACTCAGTTCTGTCCACACCCCCATTTTGTTCCTATTCTCTTGGAAAATATTCACTAATAGCTTTGCTGCCATAAGGATACATAGACAGATTGATTTCAAATTTCTCTGATATGAATAATTACTTAATCGGGGTATCTCCCATTCTTTTTTAAAATTTTTTGCCCTGAAAACCAGAATGGACAAGATTCAAACTGGTTACAGAGACACTGATTCAAACAGTTTTGACTTCAGGGAATTGAGGTGATTTAAAGGTATAAGCACTGTGATGAGGCAGCTTTGGATGAGATGAAATTGTCCTTTTCCAGGGGCTTGAGATCTGGTCCAAGTACATTGAGATGCGGCATTTAACTGACACATTAAAGGTAACAGTCATGGGCTGGGCATGCCTGACAGCAAACTGTGAGGACGGGCAAGAGGGGAAGGATGCTACCATTGATCAAGCCCGCCATGCCAGGTGCATCATCTCATTTAATATAACTATCCTCTGAGTTTTGTAATTATACCTCCTCAGATGGAAGGAAACTGAGATTCAGAGAGCTGAAGCGACTTGTTCAGAGTCTACATAGAAGGAAACAGCTGTTCTTTGATCATCACTCACTGCTGGCATCATTGGCTCATCCCAAGTGTCAGTGGTACAGTGTTGGCTCCACTCCTTACTCTCCCCCTCAATGTGTAGTAACGTGTACCACAGGGAGTGCTTCCTTTGTTGTGTCCACTGCACCTGCAACTTTGCCCACCTGCCCGCTCCCAGACATTGGTGTCTCTGCCAAACAGGTCATGTTTACATGGAGCATCTACATCTTTGTCCTACTCTGGGGCCTACCCATGTGGACAATAATTAATGGCTTATTTTGGTATTTGCATGTTATTGAGTGTATAGACTCAAATATATGAGAGCTATCCTTTCTTAGGTTGGTCTTTTTCTTCCTGAGTTCTCCAAAACTCTGTTTTTACTTTTCAGTCTCCCTTGTTGTCTCATACCCCAAATATGAGTCTTTATCCTGCCTTATCCTCCTTTGTGAGCTACACAGTGTTTTCTTAATCAAGCTCATGCTTTTATGACTTTCACTACCATTTCTATTCGGATGAATCGTGTCTCTATTTCTGACCTCCCAATTGAGCTCAAGACTTGCATTTCCAGTACCCAGTGGGACATCCAATAAGTGCCTGCTTAGGTTTGGACACGTTGACTTTGAGAAGCTGGCTTCATATCCATTTGAAGACTTCAAACTCATCTCTGTATTAGTTGGCTCATCTTTAAGTGGATGCCAAGCTAATAATTCAAAATCAACAGCCGCAGTCTGGTCTGTCTTTTGATGAGTATTATCACTCAGCCACTCAGATGTAAATCCTCACCATTACCTTTGTCTCTCCCTAAGCCACCATATCTATGAGGTGACCAAATTTTGTGCATTCTATTCAATCATATTCAGCCCCTTTTTGTTGTTAGAATCCTAGTTCATCTTCACCCTTTATTTGGCCCCTTCTTACCTTCTAACGAGTCTTCATCCCTTCACATCTTTCTGCAGGTTCATTAGCGCTGATGCCATAGTTATTTTTCTAAATCACAGGTCTGATCTGTTTTTCCTTTACCCCAAAGCCTCTAGTTTCACTCTATTGCCTGTAGAATAATATCATAAATCCTGAGTAAGCATTTTAGGCCCCTCAGAGAATCAACTCAATCTTCCTTTCTTACCAGTCCTAATCACAACAGACTATAGTGCAGCCATGCCAGGCTAACCCAGAAGTCCTGGAGGCCCCACCTTTTCTCAACCTTTATGCCTTGCCCATGGGGTGGTGCTCTGCTGGTGTGCTGGCCCTTCCTTGCCCATCACAGTGAGCCCAAATCCACCATGCCCCAATCCTTTCCCAGTCACAGTCAATTGCGCCTTCATTTATTTTCCCATTACATTTAGTTGAAATTACATAAAAGTCTATCTTTCTATCATCTTTCAGACTTTTTGAGCAGAGAAACTTTTTCGTAATCATTTCTACAGTCATGTTACCTAGCTAAAGTAGTTCTATAAAAATACCAAATTAATGTCCAAATCTCTTACATCTTGGACTAGAAGTTTATCAATAAAGCTTCTATATTTAAGGAGTTAGTATCAAATCATATTGCCACTGACATCTTTACTTTGGGATTATAAATTGTTAGCACCATTTTAAAGGTAGAAGAATAGGGATACCAAGGAAATATTTGATGAATATCAACTAATAAAATTGTGAAAGACTTTGGAGTAGAGTTCAGTATTCCTCATGTTAATGCAATTTTTGAGACCTGGAGTATCTAACACGGAAACCACTAGCCAAATGTAACTATTTAAATTTAATATATAAAATGGATGAGAGCTATAAAAATGGATGAGAGCTCGTCATTTGTGACAACATAGAATGACCTAGAGGGTAGTGTGCTAAGTGAAATAAGCCTGACTGAGAAAGGTGAATACTGTATGATTTAACTCCTATGTGGACTCAAAAAACAAAAACAAAAACAAAACAAAACAAGTGAATGAATAAACAAATAAAAAGCAGAATCAGACCTATAACTACAGAGAACAAACTGATGGTTGCCTGAAGGGAGAGGGTGGGGAGTTGGGCAAAATGGATGAAAGGGAATGAGAGGTATAGGCTCCCAGCTGTGGAATGAATACATCATCAGAATAAAAGGCACATCACAGGGAGTATGGTCAATGATATTGTAATAGCAATGTATGGTGACAGATGGTAGCTACATTTGTGAGCATAGTGTAACATGCAGAGAAGCTGAATCACTATGTGGTACACCTGAAACTAATACATTGTGGATCAAATAAAAAAAATTTTAAAGAACAAATTTAAGTTAACTAAAATTAAAGAAATACTAAAAAATTTGTTTCTTCAGTCATACTAGCAGTATTCCAACTTCTTTTTTTTTAACATTTTTATTTATTTTTGAGACAGAGAGAGACAGAGCATGAACGGGGGAGGGGCAGAGAGAGAGAGAGAGAGAGAGAGAGAGAATCGGAAGCAGGCTCCAGGCTCTGAGCGATCAGCCCAGAGCCCGACGCGGGGCTCGAACTCACGGACCGCGAGATCATGACCTGAGCTGAAGTGGGACGCTCAACCTACTCAGCCACCCAGGCGCCCCAGTATTCCAACTTCTTAATAACCACATGTGGCTCACGGCTCCTCTATCAGATGGCCCTGATACGAAACTTTATATCATAAAAATTTCAACAGCACTGTTTTATTCCTGTTGTAGGATACACTAGACAAACCATTTCTCATTAAGGAAATCTTCTGTTCGTTTATTTATTTATTTATTTATTTATTTTCATTTACTCTTGCAAATGTCAGTTCTGGTGCTTGTGCTGTGTTAGAACAAGTAGCAGATTATTTTTCAGTTAGCTTTTATAAACTGGCTTGATTTCTTCTATGTCCTCAGAATTTTTTTCAATCCAATTTCTTCTCAGCTGAGGTCGTGAAAAAAATGACTCCTAGCATATGATATTTTCCTTAAGGAATTAGACAAAAACTTCTATGATTTTGTGCAAATCCGTTACATATCTTATGAATGGATCTATATAGCTCCCACTTCACTTATCCTAGCTTAGTTATCAGCATAAGCTTGTAAAAGTCAAATCTTGCCCACAAATGGAAATAATGGCAAAGAGATCTAAGGATAATTTGGTCCACTTAGGAAGAATGGGAAGTAGAGGAAGAAAAACACTTGCTCTAAAAACATTTTCACTTAGCATGCACACACACACACACACACACACACACACCTCAATATTATGACTTCTTGAAAATGAGGGCATCGGAGTCCAGATAAAAGCTACAATGCACTCTGCTGTTAAGATCTTTTGTCAGTGGTACATTCTGAATAAAGATTCTCTCTTGCCTTAATGTATGGGAAACCTGAACTTATTTTCAAGACAATGAGGTGATCACTCATATCTTTGCATTACTTCTATTGTTTATTGTTTTAAGTTTATTTATTTTTGAAAGACAGTGAGAGAGAGAGAGAGAGAACGAGTCAGGAAGGGGCAGAAAGAGAGGAGACAGGGAATCCCAAGCAGGCTCCGCCTTGTCAGTGCAGAGCCCAATGCAGGGCTCAAACTCACAAACCATGAGGTCATGACCTGAGCCAAAGTCAAGAGTCCCAGGCTTAACCAACTGAGCCACCCAACTGCCCCAACTATAGTTTAAATTTTATTGCACACATTGTATATGTTTGCAGAGTCATTTATTTGCATGAAAGTCCCTCTGACTATACCGTAATTATTTAAGGCAGGAAAAGCCCACTCATCTTTTTATCCCATGTGTGATACAATGCTTGGCAAACATTAGAAGGGCTAGTATGTCTATCTATTCCCTGGTTACATTCCTCAAATCTTGAGAGGTCCTACCTTCCATATCCCCAGCCACATTCTCCATCCATCGTCACCAGCGTTCCTTCATCACAGTGTTTTAGGATAAAAAGATATCTAGCAGCAGTATTAACCATCTCTCTTTCCAGCGATAGACAACTCTCTCCTATGCCAAATGCAGTCATGTACACCACCCGTCCCAACTTTACACCTCCTTGTCCAACAAACCAGTAACGGGCAGTGAAAAAATCCAGAATGCTGAGGAACTCGATGTGCATCTTCTTGCCGGACATTGGCTGAAATACAATTGGAATAGACTCTCAACATTGCTTTGCCTCCAATCAGGGCATGGAGAGATCAAAGGCAGTCTACCACCTGTCTGTCTCTGAGATAAAAACACAGTTAACAATTTCCTAAACCCCAAGAGGATAGCTGAGCAGGATAGTGCCTCAGATCTTGCCCAAGGCAAAATCAGGATTATTCCAAAAAATTTTCCCTTTTTTAGCACCTTTTTCCTTTGCACAAAGCTTTGATCAAACTATTTTTTAACTGATGATTTCAGCTTTTGAAGATTCAAAAAATTTCAAGACCCACTACACTGTTAATAACAGTGTGTTAGGCCAGTGGGCTTTTTTTTTTTTTTTTAAACGTTTATTTATTTTTGGGACAGAGAGAGACAGAGCATGAATGGGGGAGGGGCAGAGAGACAGGGAGACACAGAACCGGAAACAGGCTCCAGGCTCTGAGCCATCAGCCCAGAGCCCGACGCGGGGCTCGAACTCACGGACCGTGAGATCGTGACCTGGCTGAAGTCGGACGCTTAACCGACTGCGCCACCCAGGCGCCCCGCCAGTGGGCTTTTCCTCAGAGGAGAGGGGTGTGCTCAGGATCCTGAAGATTATACTGTTTGCAGTTGTCTACCCCACTTGTCACAAGTCCACCCTGATATGGCTGGGCTCACATTAAGAAAAATCCTGAAGACAAACATAATTCATTTTGCTTTGAGATCAGAGTCTGAAAGCTGTGGAAAGAATTTCACATTTTCCTCCAGGAAGGAAAAAATTATAGTCTGCTCAGTCTCCAATCAAGCTTTTTTATGACATATGGAACAACTAAGTTCTTTTTCCACAGAGGCCAGCTTTCATTAATCAAGTTTCTCAACTCCTATAGAAGAAAGTCTACACATAACTTAAACAAGTGGTTAAACCAAAAATATGATGTGGTTTTTATTTGGTTAATCAATGATTTAATAGTTTCTGCTGGATTTTTTAGAACCATATTTATTTTCAATCTTCTTCATCAACAGAATTAGATCTATTACATGGCCAAACTGACTGCACAAAATTGCTCATTAGAAAGACCCCCAAAAAAGAAAAACAAAGGATGGAGGAAAATCAATGAAATGCCAGCATAAAGGCAGAGCCATTGATGTTAGGAAGCTCGAGGAAGTTTATATATCATACAGAAGTTTTTTCAAAAGCATCCTTTTAAAAGGAGGATATTGATTTTTTTTTTGGACAAAAGCAGATAGATATATTTTCCCTAGGCCCACCCTATGTATTCTAAAATTATCTGATTTATGGTTTTTTAATATTCTTTTCTTGGTCTGTTAATATAGCCTCATAAATAATACAAAAAACTCTGTGGCAAATGCCTATGGAGGCCAGGAAAATGCTTCTCTGTATTACCTTTGTTCTCTTTCTTCCTCATTTGTTTGTGATTGCCCCCCCTTCATGTTTAGAACTTAAAATAAAAAGGCAAAATAACAACAACAACAACAACAACAACAACAACAACAGTAGCAGTAGAGCTACAGCAGAGGATTGAGGATAGGGAAGAAGATCTAAATCTCAGCAGAAGACACATGGGCCATGCATTTTTATTATGCCTGTATCAGGTGTGCATTGAATGCCCCAGCTTAGGGTGTAATTTTACCACACACAATTTTACCAAGCAAGACACTGCATCTCTGCCGAGGTTGGACACAGGTAAGCTGATCATCTGTGGTGTCAAGGAAAAGTAAGCATCACATGACTTCGGTCTTGATTCATATATTTAATATCCAAATTTGAACAGCAGATAAGCATTCAGACTTGAGAGTCCATTTTCCTTTTAAACAGCATAGACGCCAATAGTGGTCGGTCAAGGTTACATTTTTACACGTTTGGCATCTGTCTTCAACTACAGCATATAAATGCCCCAGATAATGCACGCTTAAAATTGACAGTAACAGAATTTGGAGAGAGAGTAGTGATTGTACCACTAGATTATAGAGGCCGGCTGCGTTCCAAAGAATTTACATTTGCTCAGCATCTGGGATAGTTTAAAGCTTATAGAAAGTGGGAATGGATGTTGACAAAGATAGAATAATACAAATCAAGTTCAAAGGTAATATAAACAAACCCATATAACCAGTGACATTTTATGTGAAGAGAAGCCTTTAACAGGAATAGTCAGAGGCAAGTGTGCACACCCTTTTGAATGTCTAGACATTTGGAAAGAAGGAAACTAACCAAGTGTTCCAAAGCCCTCTTTTGCACTGATTGAATCCGGCCACAATGGCTCAGCCTCTGCCTTAAACAGAACATCCCACGCTTCCTCCTCATCCTCCGTGGTTACATAACTTTCAGAGTTAATAGTTTGGGTCAGGGGAGTTATAGACAACACTTGACGCATGTATGACAACCAGAAGAGAGTCCACTGATCTTGAGCCTTAGCTAGGTGTTTCCTTCATTCAGAAGCACCCTGTCTTTCCTGAACTATCAGCCTTCAGGCGCTCCTACAGACATCTCTACTGGAGATGGCTGACCCACACCAGTGAAACCTCACAGCCCTTAATACTGAGCACATTTGAAGGTAGTGATTTCGCTTGAGTCTCTATCATCTTTGTTGACTTCTCCATAGAGATCTAAAACTAATTTCTAGTGAAAAGAATATGGAGGACATCTTTGGCTTTTTCTCTCCTTACCAGATAGTTGGATAGTGCTGATGACTGATTGATGAATGATGTCCTTTCTTGGGCCAGTTTGAAGCCATGTCTCCAGGGTCACCTTTATCTAAGGGTCAAGAATTAAATTTGGGTCTTGAAAAGAAGATGACATATTGGCATAAATGCACACATTACAAAGAAACTGTAAGGACCTACTATTAGTTAATTAAATTTAAATAAAATAGGATATAATTTTATAGTGACAGTTTTAAATTCAAGTGCCACCAAGTGTTCCAAGAATCTTCCACGACAGTGTCTACTGAGCAGAGAATAATGTTAACAACTAAGAAGAAAAAAAAAAAAAGACTGCCACGGTGGGTCAGACTCTCTTTTGCCAAATTTTTTTGTTTTTCTGTCAATAAGGGACTTTTTGCAAGATGGCAGTTACTTCCTAAAATCAACTCTCAAAGATGAGGGATGTGCCCCAAACATATAATTTTCTGTAGTCAAATGTGTATGTTGTTAGGTTCTCCAGTGTCACTACTTAGAGCTTCATGTTTCATGAGTTTATTGTGCCCAGTTATATCATCAGTGTAGACATACAGAGAAAACCAGTAAGAATAAATTCTATTTCTGAGTCTATGTTCACAGATAACTCTGACTTCATAGAGGGAATGCTTGTCCAGCCTCTGGCATTCTAGAATCTCTTATCCTCCACCTGGGGAACCAGGCTGCCTGGGGCTGAAACCTGGCTTTACCACTAGTAGTAGTAGCAGCAGCATAGTGTGTGACTGTATTTGTTAAAGTTATCCAGAGAAACAGAGCCAACGGGATGGATGTGCATGCAATATAAAGAGATTTATTTTAAAGCATTAGCTTACACAATTTTGGACACTTACAGAGTCCAAAATCTGATAAGGGAGGCTGGCAGGTTAGAGACTTAGGAAGGCATTGCAGTTCAAGTCCAAAGGCAGTCTACTCACATGCCAGGAAGAGCCAGTACTGTAGACGAAGTCTGAAGGCAGTCTGCTGGCAGCCTGGCCTTCTGGAAGATCAGCTTTTGTTCCATTTAGGCTTTCAATTGATGGGACGACGCCCAACCTTACGGAGGGTAACCTGTTCTACTCAAAGTCCACCAATTTAAGTGTAAATTTCATCCAAAAACACCTTCACAGACAACAGTCATGTTGGACCGAATGTGTGGGCCCAGCCAAGGTGACACATAGAATAAACCCAACACAGTGACCTTAGGCCCATTATGCAACCACTTTGTGCCTCAGTATGTTTGTCCATAAAATAGGATTAATTAAAGTTTGGGCATATACTTGATAGGACGGCCGTGAGGATTAAGTAGGTTGACTTTTAAGTGACGTATATAGAACAGCTCCTGGTACACAGTTCAGGCACTTCATTTACAGATCATTGGAAAAGAAAGGAATTTTCGAGATATCACATCCACTCTGAGATCCAGAGAAGTGAAATGACTTGGCCAAAATTGCAGAGTGAGCTGACATCAGAGGCTAGATTAGGATTCTAACGTCCTAAATAGCAGTCCAGTGACTAGTGCGGACAGCTTTGCTGCTGCTTTCTTTGGCTGGGTAGGTGTTACAACAGTACATCAGGTGAAGTGTAATATTACTAAAATTTAAAACCCCTTCATTTTTGAGATGTTTTAAAAATAAGTAGTTGGTAATCACTATTGCAGAAGTATATGTTCGGTTATTTATATCTTCAGGTTATTGAAAAATACCTCTCTTGTCTACTGGATGATTCATTGAACTTGAAATTCCTTTATGCTTCTGCTGTTCCACATGAGTCATTCGATTCCTTTGAGACAAACTGAGCTAACGCTAACACCTGGTATTTCCACAGAACCCGCCCTCTAAGGTTCAGTGAGAGTCAGGGTACAGCTAATTGAAAAGACTTGCATGGTTTGAGTCGTTTTGTTCTTTCTTTCTTTCTTTCTTTCTTTCTTTCTTTCTTTCTTTCTTAGCGTCTGATGTGCCTCCATTCTGAGACAGCTGAGAAGAGCTCTCTCTGCAGAACTTTGTTTCCTTCCTGTCGCACAAATTACTTGATCTGAGATTTTTTATCAGTGCTTCTCAGAGCGAGGTATGCCAAGATCACCTGGACCGTAATTACCCAGAGAGCTTCATTAAAAACTATAGATAACTGCTCAGCATTACAGAACCACTGACTTTGAACCAGTCCAGCGGTTGTTGAATCCAGAAACAATGCATTTTTTTTATAAGTTCTTCATGCCAATTCTTCTGCCACAGAAGCTCGAGAATTGCTGCTCTAGATTATCATGATCTTGCTAATAAACACTGCATTATGGAATTTTAAAGCTGCAATAATGTAAAGTTTCTAGGCTGATCCATCTCTACTTGTTTAATTATGTTGCATTCTACATTCCTTCTAGCTGAAAACAGTTTGACTCTTCTGCATTAATGAAGTGTGGCTGTGCTTACATACTATCTCCTGATTTGAGCTGCTTGCTTAGTAATTCTTGTTCGCTCTGCCTCATAGGAGCTCCAGGAAACATAGTGCTTGCTTTTAATGCTGACTGTTAGCTTCCATGGTTTATTACGTTTACTGCTACATTTTTAATCACCCTCCTGTATAAAAGTTTCCATTTTCAAAGCACATTAAATCTCAACTGTATTCTGGACGGAAGCCATTCCCATCCTTAAGAAAAGATTTAGTAAATGTCTACTTTTGAAGAAATGATTTGTATCACGTGGAAATATACTTGTGCAGATGTTGTTACTAATCATATAAGCGTACATTATTAAGTCAAGGAAATTATGTAAACTTACATCATTGAATCAAGGAAAGAGATCATTGCATCCTAAGGTAAAATTACACAGAACCAACTGGACTTGGTTCCTGACTCCTACCCAACCAGTTATTGACAATACTAAGAACAATCAACACTGAGGGAATGTTTACTACATGGCAGCAGGCAGGGGGGGTGGGGTCATGCTAAGTGTATTCATGCATTTACTTAATCCTCCAGTGACTCTGTAAATTAGATAATTTTCTTTGTCTCCATTGTTCAGAGGAGAAACTAGAGATTAGAGAGGCCATATTTCTTTTCCATAACCACGTAGCTTGTCAGGATGAGAGCCAGAGTTTGAACATGAACCAATCCCACTGAAAAGCTCACGTTTTAACCCTGCCTCTGCTTCCTGTTTCTGCTCTGTTCTGTCTGACCTTATTCAGAAAAAGAGACACCAGACAAAGAAAAACTGAGATTTGGCCTTTGAGAATATATCACTCTCAGTGGATTTTTAATGTTCTGCCTCTCCAAAATTGGAAGCACACCATTAACGTACTGCAGAGGAGTAGGGCACTGCCTGGGACCCAGCTGAACTAAGCGTTAGAATAGCCCTATTACTTGTTAAATATGTGACTCCGTGAAAATCATTTCATTTCTTTGGGCAACATTGAATTCATTGATCATATATTAACCAAGGGGGCTGGAATCTCATCTCTTCAAGCTACAGTCTACTGTGATTTTGTATATTTTCACAGAACTTTAAAACGGGCAAAGATCATCTCGTCAGGAATTGTTGGGTTGTAAGGGATAGGTACTCGTTCAAGCTTGTTTAGGTAGAGGAAATTTATCATAAAGAAAATGGCTCATCTTACAGAAACAAAGCTTGAGGGATACAGACAAACTTCAGAAGCACTGAAAAGCCATCATTGTCTCCTGTCTCCTTTTTTCTGCAGTGGGTTCAGCCATCTTCCATTTCTATGTTTTGCCCCTTCGCTATTCTCCACCTCTGCAGAGTAGCTTCCTTCCTTGTTTTCTCACGGCCAATGAAAGCTGCCCAGCCTGGTAGTTCCCGTCATCACCCCACTTCAGCCTCTGGGTTTAAATTCCAAATTTCAAGATGACAGCATATCTAACTGGCTGGGTGTGGGTCACATGTCCGGGACTGACTGAATTTTCTGGCCCAAATGGATAGGATGCGATTGTTTGATACTTGACACTGTCCATTCAAGCAAATGATTTCAGTGATTTATGCAGAAATTATACAGCCTTTTTGAGAAATTTAGAATGAATCTTCAATGGATTTTATAGACATGGTTCAACCTAGGAAAATCAACCGCATTTTTGAGTTACTTCCTCTCATCCTCATTTTGTGTCTCTTGATCCTATTTTGTTCTTATTCTTTGTCAGTGCCCTTGTGTCACCCTCCACCCCAGTCTTTTCCAGTCTCCCTGGTTTCTTTGTTTCCTCTGTTTATAAAATTTCTCATCTCTTTGAGGTACTGCAGGCAGATTTTCAAGGTAGAAGCAAAACAAATCTAATCAAGTAATTCCTACCTAGAGTCAAAGTAAATACATTGCCATTATTTACTGAGTGATTGTTATGTGCCAAACACAGTGCTAAGCCCTTCACATATACATTTCATTCACTGCTCACTATAGAGCCACCAAATAAACATTATTAACTTATTTTTCCATCTGAGAAAATTGAGGTTCTGTGTAGTTAAGTAGCTTATGCAAGCTCACACAGCTAGTAAATATACCAGCTGGGATTCAGATCTAGCCTCCGGAGCCTGAACTACTGTGGCCACGGCTGCTGTGGTCATGATATGGCATTCAAGGGTGTGCTGCAGCTGGCTCATACTGACTCACAAGAGCCAAGTGGTAGGCTTCCCAGAATTTTGAGAGCCAGCTATTAAACACAGCCATTACGAAAATTTAAATTACAAAAACTTACAGTCAAATTAAACAAAGGTAATAAATACTGAACACTCATCACTTTCTAATTATTTTACTATGCTTTACCATTACATACGCACTTTAGTATCTTTACATCTGTTGTATGTGTCTGATGGAAATGCTGTATAATGCTGTGCTCCCGCACACCTCCTGCCAACTCTGCGTCCTGGAATGCCATGTTGGTGGCTTGAAATCAGACATTGTAAGAGTATTTATGCTACAGACTTGACAAATGCCGCATCTGAATGCACTGACGTTTTTTTAAATGAATAAATAGACAGCTGTGTGGCCTACACAAAATCCATCTGAAGGCTGAATGGGCCACCAGTTTTTGACCTTTTCTTTAAAGAAATGCATCTCTAATGGGTGAATCATAAACGTCCCTGCCAGAGCACTCTCTTGAGAGTGGGTATCTGACATGACCACACATCTGCTCTTTCATGATCGCCTTCAGGAACCACCAAAAGTTTATTGTCCAGACAAAAAAGAAGGAATTAAATTATCCCTAGCCAATGACTCCCTGTTACCTAAACTGAGGAATTTCTTTTTAAGTTTATTCATTTTGAGAGAGAGAGAGAGAGAGAGAGAGAAGACAAGTGGGGAAGGAGCAGAGAGAGAAGGAGAGAGAGAGCATCCCAAGCAAGCTCTACATTGTCAGCACAGAGCCCAATGAGCGGCTCGATCTCATGAACCGTGAGATCGTGGCCTGAGCTGAAATCAAGAGTTGGACACTTAACCGATCAAGCCACCCAGGGGTCCCTAAACTGAGGACTTCTTAAGGCCTGGCTGAAGTGTCCTGTCCTGCACAGCCAGGTATTTGGATTGGCACATGTGGAGCCACCACAGTCTCTGTGAATAGCTGGCTGGCTTGGCTAGCTTCCTGGACTGACGCACTCGTGCGTGAGCAGAGGACGGCTAACCCAGAGATTAAATTAAAGCGCAGTGGCACTTTTTTTTTCATTCCGCCTTTGCATCTGTGTTAGACTTTGTGTATTCATTTGTTCTTCTTTCTAGGTCAATGGGAAGCCAGGGAGAAGAGGGTCTTGCAGCTGGAGGAGATAAACATGTGATGGAGTATATGGGTGGTCATTTAATGCTGCTTTCTGGGATGAAATGATGCTGGTTTCTTGTGTTGTCTGTATAAGTAGCAATTATCCTCTCTCTTTGACTGAAGCAGTTATTTTTGGTAAAAAAGCTTTTAAGTCTTTTGACTAAGAACATTTTGGGTACCCTGTGGTTGGTTAGCTATGTTTAGATCACTTGCTCTGTGACCTTGGACAAATCTCCCATCCTTTCCACTCTATTTTGTTAAGCTGAGAATGTTAGAGTAATGTGTCTATAACTAGATAATGGACATAAAAAGGTTTTTAAAATCTTTGAACTTCTAGAAAACTATCTAAATTCTTCAATGTAGATTCCTATTTGTTTAAACAATTACCCCCCATTTATCACTATTTTATGCTTTGGATACTGCATTATATCCATAATGTACCTAAAATTTTAGTGCAGGAACCACATCCTTAGTTTCCTAAATGTTTTTATGTTCTGATTATCCGTCCCTGTCCAAGTTACAGAATAGTGTTTGAAGTACGAACCTCTGGAGCGTGTTTCCCTTTTGTGGATTTCTAGAAAGAGATTTTTGCTTCAGCTTGCCAGATGAGTTTAATCAGCAAGAGGAGTTTATGGAATACTTTATTTATTTACATTATAATGTCAGTATGATTCGTTGTGAGGAAGAATCAAGGGAATCTTAATTTTCCCGCCCTGTCGAGCCAACCACGAGAGTCTACATGAAATGACAATTGCCATCCTCACATCTCCAGAAGCTGTGTATAGTCAGAGGCAAGTAATGAGAGAGACTATAAATACAAATGAAAATAATCTCTTTTTTTGCCATTCACTTAACCAGCTCTCTGGAATAACTTCAGCTCTCCATTCACCCAGCAAAATACAATGCCATAGCATGCCGCCTGCTCACAGCTAGCTTGCCACCCTCTAGGACACCTGCAGCCAAGTACTGTGCTGTCTAACCATGTTTGTTCCACATATGTCAGTAGTACTTGTTATTAAAATCGCATAAATTTTTAAGTCAATAAAATATGGGGGCATAAAGAGAGATGTGGGGTTTTTTTTTGTATGAAAATGAAATTGATTGCTTTAATATTTGTTTATTTTGAGAGAGAGAGAGAGAGCATGAGATGGGGAGGAGCAGAGAGAGGGAGAGAATCCTACACAGGCTCTGTGCTGTCAATGCAGAGCCAGATGTGGGGCTCAAACTCACAAGCTGTGAGTTAATGACTTGAGCCGAAATCAAGAGTCAGACACTTAACCGACTGAGCCACCCACGTGGCCCTTATAAAGACTTTTAAATATAAATAATTATTAACAAATTAAGTATTGCAAAAAAAACCTTAAAAAATTAAAGAGGACAATCACAGAAATTTAGGAGGATTTTGCACTCATGATATTTGGAAGATTTTTGCTTCACTTTAAATCAAAACTTGGGAGGGAAACATCTAGGTGGCTCAGTTGGTTAAACATCCAACTCTTGATTTCAGCTCAGGTCATGATCTTGTGGTTTGTGAGCTCAAAACCCATGTTGGGCTCTGCACTGACAGCACAGGGCCTGCTTGGGATTCTCTTTCTCCATCTCTCACTCTCTGCCCCTCCCTCTCTCTCTTTCTCAAAATAAATAAAATATATATTTAAATAAATCAAAACTGGGAACCATGGGGGATGCATTACAGATGTGTTATATGAAAGAAAGATGCTGTAAAATTCTGTTAGCATACTCTCAATTTAAAAAATGGCCCTATATCAAAAGTTTGATGAATTAATGTATAGTTTTTAAGTTTGATATTGGAATATTTATGAAATATATCTATCATTACTATGAGTTTTCCTCTAAGCATCTTTTTTTTTTCTTTTGTAGTTGATTGACCATTCAACTACTGGTCTTGATCTCATCAGATTAAAGAACTATTATCAAAAATTTGGAAGAAACTGAAATCAGTTAGTTTTCAAATAGTTTGGGTGTTGGCCTAAAATTATTTGTATGATTTTTATCACTACAGAGGAGCAAAGCAACATTCTGGATAGAGAAAAAACACAAAAATAGTAGAAGAATGCAAAATTCAGGACATAAGAGGTAAAATCCATGTAGAAGTATAAAGAGAGGAGAAGAAAACACTGAGAAGAACATTTAGAAAAATCTTGGAGGAGCTTGGGGGTCTGATTTTAGGTAGTAGACAATATTGAGCCATTGACTAATTTTGATCAAGACAGTGAAATTATAAAAATAGTATCTTAAAGAGATTTTTGTGGTAACAGTGCACAGAATGAGATGAAGCCTTCATGACGAATATATTTTTTTTCCTGGGTGCGAACTCAGATAACTGGTATTGTTTCCTGGAACGCTATGATGAGGAATACAAGAATGAGGCTGGCTTCAATGGGAAGAGTTTTGTTTTCTGTTGGTGATGCTTGACGGGCAAGGGGAAAGAGGCTTCAGTTACTAGGCCCTTTATTTGTTGGCTCTGGGTCAGATTGAGGGCAAAGATAGTGGATGTAGTTATGCCACTGCAACAGCATGAGAGATAACAAGGAGGGTGTGAGAGATATTTTGAAAATATTGATTTGGTTATATGGGTAAAATTGTCTTGTAAGTGGAATTAAAAGAATATTTTTCAGTCAAGCAAGATGGTTTGCCTTATTATTGACTGAAGGAAATAAGGAAATCATTAAAATATAGCCATAAAGAGTACATAATTTACATTAAGACAGAATTCTGTTCAAAATCTAGACCTGTCATTTGCTAGCCAAATAATTTGAGATATCCAAAGTATTGAAATTATAGGAAGCATTTAAAGCAGTAGCATACTGTCTGTCCCAAAATAAGTGCCCAGGAAATAATATTTATTATGTTTAGAGCATTGCCAATGAAAATCTGGCTTCAAAAATATTTTACTAATTTTTATCTCATTACATACTGCCTTAAAAATAAAAATCCGTAAAGTTCTAATAGTTAGGATTTTCTAGCCTCTTATCCCCAAAATGAAACTGAACTGACTCTAGATAAAAAGTAAATTATAATCCATATTTCCAGGTCTTTGGAAAAGCGACACTATTTGTTCTTTTTTTTTTATAAGAAACTAGAAATTACAAAATCCCCCTCTGTCTGGACCAATATTTGCCCACCATTTATGGAAATGATCAAAAGCTTTGTAAATGAGGGATTATCATAGCTATGAAGCTCTGATCTGAACTGCAAAATGTTGCTGCACTGATATACAGCCATTGCAATAAATTTTTCCTCCTATCTCTGCCCAGTGGGCAGTGATTTCTTGGAAATGCACATGAAAACACTGGGCATCCATTCACAGGATTTCCTGATTTGTTTGTGAGAAGTTGTGATGTTCATTTGCAATCAGGTTTTGGCAAACTCTTGGCAGAGAATTTCTTTATAAAAAAGTACAGAGCTCTTCATTTGGCAGAACTCTTTAATATGTAGGTTTGTATTTCCTGTCTTCTAGTTTCCTTAAAAAAATGTTGTAGAAACACATACATACCCATTCATTAAGCACTTTGAAGCAGCAATCTGTGTATTTCCAAACAAAACATTGCTTTACCAGCATGGTTGATTGTCTCAAATAAAGTCTCCTTTCTGCGGAATTCTATCAAGTGAAATTTGAGACTCAAAGCCAAAAAAGTAGGTTTTGTCTAGCTATATAGTTTGGTACTTATGGCAGAGAAAGACATGAACCAATTTTAACCCAAGGGAAATATCATGAGTCTTCATATTATTATATCCAGCTTTCCTATGTTGCATGGAGAAACCTGTTCAGGGTCTGAATATCCTAGAAATGATTTCTTTTCAAAGCCTATTCCTTACCTACAAGCTTTTCCTCTGAATCCACTTGGAAATGGTGAACTTTTGGTTGCAATGTAAAAGTAATAAAGCTGTGATACATGAAACATAAGTTATTTACAGCAATGCTGAATCATTGTGATTATCTCTATTACTGTTGATTATTCAAATACAGCCAATTCTAAGTCTGCATGTGTTAAAAGACAAAAAAGTCTGACATATGAAATGCTATCACATGGAATGAAGTATCAGTAAACTGGCTTAAAAATGATGTCCATTCATGACATGAAAATTTGAGAAACTTTCTGCCTTTACAATGTGAGCAGAAGGAAATCCCAACATGGGATGTTTCATTCTAAGTCTTCTGTTCCCAGCTTTTCAAAGGACCCAGAAATTGCACCCAGCAAAGATACCCTGTCAAAATGATTTAAAAGGAGGAAAGAAAGTTGCTAGAGGGGAATTCATACTGCAGATCAAAAAAACAATTTTAAGTAGTCTTCTCCGGTGGCCTATGTTGAGACATATAACAGCCCAGACGACTGTTTTTCCAAGAGGTTAAATTTCAAAAGGAGGAAACAACAGCAAACAGACTGCCAGTTCACTGAACAATGTCACAACTGGCTGGAGATGTGTTCAAAGTAAAACCACTGATTTACAAATTCCTGGATCTAACATGCTCTTAAATATTAGCACTTCTCGGGAAACTTTAGAGCTTGTGTGTCACATTTATGACTCTGGACAGACAAGGATCTGTCCAAACACACTGGTCCTCGTGACAATTCTTTGCCCTGTAATTAAGCCCCACTGGGGGAAGCCACGGTGAACTCAACCTTTGATGCCGGGAGCAGCTCCTGGTGCCAAAGGACACAGACTAGAGTTAATACTCCATGCATTTCTGTATGGTGTAGGTTGAAGGGGGATGTTTACAGCACAACTCCAAAACAGTAATCGTAGCAGATAGAATATTACATTTTCTTTTTATCAGACACAAAGAGCTGGTTTGGGAAGGCGAGCTGACTAGATTATAGTTTAATTTCCCTTGGATCCTTTGCACAAGTGGGAAGCTGAGAGCTAGTGGTGGAAACAGTAGAGAAACCACCTTAAGATGTTGGAGAAGAGGGTGGGGGAGGTGCTGCCGACCGGGACTCCTGGAAGGAAGATGTGTTTGAAGAGGAAGGAGGAACACAGAAATAGAAGTGAGTGTTGAACAGCCAGTAATTCTAACATTTTCGAGAGGTGTAACAGGCTTTAGGCATCCATTATACCTCAGGCAATGCTTCCTTCCTGAAAGTAGAAATTTCTCCAACTTACTCAGCTGTAAGCAGGGTCCAAGAATCCAATCACAAAAAAAATTGTAAGTAGGCCCAGTGAAGATTTCAGGATGGGATATATGAAACCATTAAATGTATTTTTTAAGACGAGAAACAGTAATCCTGAAATGTATACACCTTTAACTGGAAAAGTACTTAAGTTGTTATATAAAACTATGTACACAAACACCTAGAAAACCATAAGACATTGCATGAAAAGCTGCATGACAATTAATTGTACTATATACATTCGTTTTATGTCCTTATGTTTTAATTCATGTCTACCTATCTTATCTATCTATCTGTCCATCTATCCATCCATCCATCATCTCTACCTAGTTATCCTTGGAAAAGGAAATGCTGTGAGAACAATATATTAGGGGAAAAGAGAATGTTAATCATAATTATAGTCTGAAGTTTCTATAACACCAAAGAATGTTTTTTAATAAGTCTCTATTATTCATCCAGAGATAAAAACATATACAGTGATAGAGCACAAGTCAACACATTATTACTATGTTATGTCCACTTTCTATAAGTAGTAAAGTAATAATAAAATTTACTGAGTGTTTCTCGCCTGCCAGTATCTATGCTGAGCACTTTGCACATATCATTCAATCCTTATAAGAAACCTAAGGAGACAGCCCATTATTTTCCCCATTTTCAGCTTACAAGACTGAGGCTTAGAAGAACAAGTTGGCCAAAGCCCACTAAGCAGAGTCATGTGTAATGTTTCAGGGAATGAATAATGCGGCTCTAGATTAATCCAAATTGGTTTAATAATTAGTGATGCCATAAATGGTTTACTTTATATTGTCTAAGGAAGAGGTCTTATGGAAGTTAGATAAGGTTTAAAAAAACAAAATGCTTTAGGAAGCAGCCAAGCAGGACAGAGAGCTCATGAGCTTTGGGAAACAGATGACCTGGGTTTCTCTTCTGGCTCTATCACTTACTAGCTGCATGAACTT
This sequence comes from Lynx canadensis, assembly GCF_007474595.2. Lineage (NCBI taxonomy): Eukaryota > Metazoa > Chordata > Mammalia > Carnivora > Felidae > Lynx > Lynx canadensis. Next base: position 140,728,387 of record NC_044310.1, on the reverse strand, counting down.
TAGCAATTTATTGATATATTAGAAAGTGATTACTTCAAATCTTACCAAATGAATGTATAACTTTAACATTTGCTTGACTGAGTTCCTTTGGTTCTTTATGTAGGTACTGGCCAATGGTAATTCTAGAACTAGTTTTATTTTCCAGAAATACACAGAGCTATAAATCCATTTTTTTTCATTTTTTAATAGCAAACAGGTATTTTTTTAGCTATAAAGCAATATTTCCCAGCTGTCATATCATCATGACACACCAGAAGTACTTAGGTTATTGTCCATAGCTAGATATAATTCCTTATAATATAAGGAATATAATATAAGGGTTATGATAAGGGAAACTTGAACTTTCAAGATAGTGTCTCATGAAGGATGGTTTACATTTTAAACATCAATATTCACCAGCAAAATCAAATCACAGCAGTCCCGAAACTAAGTTTTGGGTTACTTCTCATATACTGTGTATTCAATTTTAATAGAATGTCACCTCATGTATCATTTTTTTATTTAAAGAATTGTCACTCCCATTTCATTGGTCCCATAAAGAACTTAGAAAGTGTTATTTTAAAAGTGCCTGTTTATACTGAAAAGACAAATGTGTTTGTTCTTCACCACAGCTTAGCGATGTAGACCTTACCAACAAGTGACAATGTGCTGTGTTAGTTATTTCAACATAAACAGTTATGTTCAAAAGGTGAGGCACGGGAATCTGCATTTTTAACAAATGCCCCAGGTAATTCTCAGACATACCCCAAATTGAAACTGCTGGACTAGGAGGTAGAATTTCTGTTTGGAGGATACTTCTGTAAGTTACTTTTCTAGTATTCCTTCCCCTTCTCAGGGTACCTACCCGCTTTCACCCTGTGCCTAAAGGGTCTGAATCCCACAGGCCCAACTACCGGTCATGGTGAATTAGAACAGAGATGTTCCCTGGAACCAAAATGGGCCCTGGAGCCGCTCTCTCTGGTGAATTGTCATTCAGACCCAGACACTAGTTAACCTCTGCTGGGTCCTGAGAAGTAATAGAAAGCATTCACTTGGTTAAAGACTAAGTTTCTAGCTGCGAAGTTGGAACTAAAATATTCAAGTAGACAGATAGCTGAAGATATCTTTACAGAAAAAAAACAAAACAAAACCAAAAAAACAATACAAAAAACCTTCACATAGTATGAATAAAATTAAAGGAAATCTAATATCATTTCCCATGCCCCAGAAACCAAGGGTGAAAAAAGGGGAGAATTCTTAGCTAAATAGAAATAAGAACTCTAGTTTCTTACCTTCCCAGGCCAAGGATAGCATATGTTAAAAATGGATGCAGTATTTAGACTCAATTCAGATCATTCTGTTTAGAATTAAGGCTGACAGGCTTGGAGTTTGTTAGCAGATAGTTGGTGACCTAAGGCAGAGCAGAGCGCTTGTTATAATGGGGTGAGTGGAAGGGGAGGGGCGTGAGCCCCCCAGAGCGAGTTTTGCAGAGTCCCTTATAGCACTCCAGGACAGGGATGGTCACGTTTGGCCAAGAAAAAGCGAGAATGAGCCTGCATAAAGAAAAACTTAAGCCGGGGTGCCTGGGTGGCTTAGTTGGTTAAGTGTCTGACTCTTGATGTCAGCTCGGTCTTGATCTCAGCATCGTGAGTTTGGGTCCCTGGTCAGTCGTGAAGCACACTTTTAAAAAAAGAAACACGTGTGAAGGGAAAAACGTGTTCTGCACTTGGGCTGTGTGAGATACTATTGATCCCTCCTAACGAATCCCTCCCCTTGAATTTCTGGGTTTTTTTTTCCCTTTTGTTTTGTTTTCCTTAGTATAATGTGTGTAGTTTCTTGTTCTTTACAATGAAATAATTCCTGACCAAGGTAGCCCCAGTAGACAAAAAATTAGGACTAGTAGAGCATGAATTGACAAGGCATCTTGGCTATTTGGTTCACTGATGCCTGAAATTCTATACGAGATTTTTACTATTTTCATGTCAGCTTTAATTTCATGTTATTTCTTTTATTTTTACTGATTCAAATGTAATATTTCTGAGAATAATAGTAACTTGTGAGGGTCCATAAATCATCTATGCCCTCAGGATTATATCAGAATTTTCCCTGTGAGCAAGATTTGGTACAGAAAAAGAGTCTGATATGGAATGGGGGATATGCCAATACCACTGTAATCACTGCCAACTTCCTCCAGTGTTCAGTTCCTGCCACTCCCAGCCTCAGAGTGAGGAGAGGACCATCTGAGAGCCTCCTTTCTGGTTTGTTCTACCTGGCAGGGGCTAGCAGAGGCATTTCTCTCTTTCTTTTTCTTTCTTTCTTTCTTTCTTTCTTTCTTTCTTTCTTTTTCTTTCTTTTTAGTGTTTATTTTTTGAGAGACAGAGAGAGAGACAGAGAGAGAGAGAGAGAGACAAAGCATGAGCAGGGGAGGGGCAGAGAGAGAAGGAGACACAGAATCCAAAGCAGGCTCCAGGTTCCGAGCTGTCAGCCCAGAGCCCGATGCGGGGTTCGAACTCATGAACCCCGAGATCATGACCTGAGCTGAAGACAGACGCTTAACCGACCGAGCCACCCAGGTGCCCCATAGCAGAGACATTTCATACACACTGAGGCCGGAATTTCTCACAGTACCCTGATGATGTTATCGACATTGTGCTCATGAAGACTTGGAGGATCAGAGAGTTCAAAACAGTCGCTCAGCAAGCACTGAAATTAGAACAGTTTTGTCTGTCTGACTCAGTCTGTGTTTCCAACCTTGGATATGACAAAAGAGGAGGGGTGACTAGAGTAAGAGATAGAACTAAAACAATGGAGGTTGTGAACGCACTGTGAACGCAATTTAACTTTTGGCCTGGGCTCTCTCTGATAGGAAATTAATTACTTTTTAACATTTATAAGCTAAAATAATACATACGACATTAACTGAGAAAAAAGCCCATATTCTTATTATATGTAGGTAGAGGCAACATCACATTTACCTAAACCTGTCATTCTCTAGCTCAGGTTTTCAAATAACTCTCTGTTAATGGTTATGAGAAGACACAGTTTAGAATTTTTGCTCATAAGAATGTTTATACTAATAGTGTGCAGATGAGAACTAAAATGAATGAGAGGAATTTAATCAAAAAATGTTTAAGAAGGATGAAGTTTATTTAAAATGTTATGTTTATGGGGCGCCTGGGTGGCGCAGTCGGTTAAGCGTCCGACTTCAGCCAGGTCACGATCTCGCGGTCCGTGAGTTCAAGCCCAGCGTCGGGCTCTGGGCTGATGGCTCAGAGCCTGGAGCCTGTTTCCGATTCTGTGTCTCCCTCTCTCTCTGCCCCTCCCCCGTTCATGCTCTGTCTCTCTCTGTCCCAAAAATAAATAAACGTTGAAAAAAAAATTAAAAAAAATAAAATGTTATGTTTATGTGATACGTGATTTTTATTTTTATTTATTTATTTTAATTTTTTTAACATTTATTTATTTTTGAGACAGAGAGAGAGCATGAACAGGGGAGGGTCAGAGAAAGAGGGAGACACAGAATCTGAAACAGGCTCTAGGCTCTGAGCTGTCAGCACAGAGCCTGACGCGGGGCTCAAACCCAGGGACCGCGGGATCATGACGTGAGCCAAAGTCGGACGCTTAACCGACTGAGCCACCCAGGCGCCCCATGATACGTGATTTTTAAAAAATCAGCATAAACTGCCTATCTCATAACTTTAACTGGGAGATGCTATCTCTTTAACCAAGTTGCACGGGAGTGCCTACCACCGGTGAAAACTCCAGGGGAAGACATTTAGCCCTTGAGAGTGGGACATTTGTCTAATGTCACAATTTGAACATTCATCCTGCCTCTTATGTTAGGTTTCTATGCTCTTTTAATCTAGCTCTCGGAACACATTGATTAAAAACTAAGCTGGACCATGTTTGATAAATACACTGTGAAGTGGCAATCTCATGCATGAAGTCCTTTTAAGAATGAAAATAAAATGACTTTTCTCACAAAAATGCCTAGTAGAAAGAAAAACTTTATCGAGTCAAGTTCTGTATTTTAAGAAATCTGATTATTAACTTAGTGTTCATTAACACAGGCTAATCCTCTACATTATAAAATGTGAGCATTTAGAGAATTTTTTTCCAGACTCTAATTAAGAAATGAATGGATGAGTGAATAAAAATTTTGTAATGCTTTTTGACAGCTCAACACCTATGCGTGTTATTACATGATATTTGGTGGGAGGATAGTCTATACTGCAATAATATGAAGTGATCAGATGGTCTGCGCTGGACTGCCATCTCTTTTCTATTTTATTTGTTGCTTCTGACAGTCCAGTTTTTAAATAGGAAAGAGTTGCTGTATTACAGTGTTCTTTATTTGGCTCTGTACCCACTTAATAGAATGAAGTGGCAAATTTTCAACTGTTCAGTTTATGTACAACATATAGGTTTTCTGACTGGATAATTCACAGATTGCCCGGCGTGAAGAGACTGGTTAAATTTCCATATTAACCCAGTTGACTAGATAACCCACTATATTTGGAAGTTCTGGCTGACAAGTTCTGGCAAATTACCTAGAAAACCTGGAGTCAACACCACCAGTATAGTTGTATTGTGAAAATGATCATATACAAATATTCATTTGTATGATTTTTTTACCTCACAAATAATGGTTATTCTTCCTTGATTTCTTAGGTAGTGCTGTTGAGTAGTATATGACAAATTTGTTGTATTCATAAAAATCTCCTTATTCACAAGTTTCAGGGAATACACCTATTAAAATTTATTTATGTTATTTCATATAAAAAGTGTTTAAATTAACTGCATTATCCAAACAAGATAGAGATATAATCGTCTTCAAGTAATATAGAGACATTAAGAAGATTTGACTTGACCTCACTTTTATGCTCCGAGGAACTTGAGGTAGAGAAAGTAAACAATATTTATTATAATCTCTAAGGCAACACAAGAAAATAAACTAGGTAATGCACCTTAGACATTTACACAGAGTCTTCTGACAATTCAAAAAATAGGGATGGCTCTAGGATAGCTCCTTCACAGCTCCTGGATCAGTTTGCCATAGAAGATGGTATGTTAGCACTTTGCACTATTTACCCTGCTTGAACTCCAAGCCCAAGAGAGCAAAAAGTGAGAGAGCAACTCAGACTTCCCCATCCCATTTTAGTAATCTCTACTTCTATACTTCCATTTTCCTGACTTAAAACAATCCTTTTCCAGTCCCTGTAGGCAGTGGCCCCTTAGGCTTTAGCAGAATAACTATGGCCTCCAACGGCACCACCCCAATACTTACGTAGAAGATATGAAGCCACACAGCCTGTATGTCTTAATCCTGGTTCTGCTCCCGGTGACCCACAGGGATGCAACAGAAGCATCTAAACTTTACATGCTTTGCTGACTTCTGGTGTGTGTGTGTGTGTGTGTGTGTGTTTGTGTGTGTGTGTTTACGAAAAGTTTACTACACTATATTAGAATATATACAAAATGCAATACTACAAAGAATGCCCATTTGAAAAATAAAATTTTATCAAGTTCACTGAAGGTCCTGTATACTCTTTCCCAATTGCATCCACTTAATTTCCTGCCAAGAATGACTGCTATTTTGAATTTGATATTTATCATTGCTATGCATTTATTTTTTTCTGGTTCAGCCTTTCACACTGGCTAAAAATTCTAACATGTCTATCTTAGCATGATTAATTTTATTTTATAATAAACTAAATGAAAGGAGTGAATTTTAGTTAAATATGAAGGAGATATTTCTACAGAGAATAACATATTATGGTAGCTTTGCTAACAGTGGTTAAAAGAATCAAAATGGTCTTATTTTGGAGACTTTATCTTCTGCTAAATATACTTACCCTTAGACCACACCACTTATTCTCTTGATCAAATTTGCAATCTTAGTAACCGTTGAATGCTGAAAATCACACAAAGAGTTTTAAAAAGGAAGGAAACTAGCATAAAAAATCATTTCTGAAATGGGTTGACCCATATAAAAGAGAAAAATGAAATCATCTAGAATTAGAGAAACTCAGACATATTTAGGGAAAAAAATTTAAAAATCTAAGTAAAAATAAAAAAATAAAATCTAATTGATGTAAGGGGCAATTAAGGTGAGTATGAACATATCTCCACTGTGACATAGATGATTAAAGCTCAGTGTATTTTAGCAGCACTCTTCTAGAAGATTTTATAAAAATAGAAAACGAAACAAAAAAAAATTCAAAATAAGTGTTTGGCAATACTCTTTGGAACTTATCAGGGCAATTTCTTTCCAACCTTCATTTACCTTTTCTCATGAAACATTCCAAGGACAGACTAAGAGTTATTGAATTCATTTATCATTTTCCCCCTTTGGAAAAGCGATGCCACTTTAGAAGTGTGGTGAATTTCCACTCATTAGAGCTGGGAAATCATAATTTCCAAGCTATGCTCTGCCTTTTAATAAAATATTCCATATATGTTTAAACTATTTATATGCATATACACCATTTTGAATAATTTATCCTGTAAAATTTCAAAACAAGTGAGACAAAAAGCAAGTATTTGTACTCCAAAAAATTCACTTGAAATGGGGAAGTTTCTTCAAATATGAAAAATATGTCTATGTCTTGATTTCAACATAATAAAAATATTGTTCGTGTGTTTCTGAAACTGAATTTTGGGAATCACCTCTTTTATCTTTCTTTTTAATAAATCTATCTGTATGTATTTAAAAATGCATGCAGGATTCAAGGTACTGTCCAAGGCCTGTAAACCTTCCAAAGTTTTTTGTTATTTTTTATGTCTACTGTTTTTCCAGGCACATTTATAACAGATTCAGAATCCTCTGAGATTATTGCTCTAGGAGTCCAAGAAAATTGACTTTTTTAGTGCTCAAGTACGAAATAATACTGGCAGACACTATGCCTCCAGAGAGGGAAAACATAAGAACTTGCTCTGGTATTAGTATGAAAAAACAATGGATTTCGACAATGATGTATGTCTTGTCAGCCATTTGCTTTTTCACAAAAACAAATTATTTCTCTTTAATTCAAATGAACCGTTGCCCTTATAGAAATGAAAAGGTCACCAGCATGCATGCTTCCTTTCACAATGTTTTCTCTTGGAGAACTTGTTCAGATAACCTCTGAAGGCATGAACTCCTGACCTTTAAGCAAACAGCTGTTTTATCGGGGAGGAGGGTGGTGGGCATCTGCAATAATATTTAAAAAGAGTTAAACTTTATTTAGCAAATCTTGGAGAAACTAACCCATGCCACTGGCCAGAACTTTTCTCTCCAACTTTCAGGTTTTCATAGAAGTTTGGAATATATATTCAAATAGAGAATAAGGGTATCATTAGCTTTTTTGAGACAGGGAAAAACTGAGTGCAAATACAAGAAAAGCAATCTATTCTAGACTATTTTCCTGGGGGATCCAAAGTTCTAAAGTTGAGTTTGAGCAGATACAGCTGTAGGTAAGAATCTAAAACCAGGTTCAGTGGGCAGAAGACAGCCCTGGAGATCCCTCTACCCTTGTCTACACATCCTGCAGTCCTGTCTTATCTCCTTCTGTTGTGTATGAAGCGAACTGTAAACATGTGAGAATGTTGCTCCTATGAGTCTGTTTTTTCTTAATATTTGTTTTTAAGTTTATTTATTGTTGAGAGAGACAGAGAGACAGAGAGAGAGAGAGAGAGAGAGTGTGTGTGTGTGTGTGTGAGTGTCAGAGAGAGGGAGACACAGAATCTGAAGCAGGCTCCAGACTGAGTTGTCAGCACAAAGCCCAATACACAGGGCTCAAACCCACAAACTGTGAGATCGTGACTTGAGCCAAAGTCGGCTGCTTAACCAACTGAGCCAACTGAGCGCCCCTACTCCTATGAGAATGTTACTTGATGTGGCAAGGTGAAGAGATCATGGCAACTAACACGCCGAAACTGTTGATTTTGATTTAAACAAAGGGGGGATTATCCTGAGAGTATCTGTCTTCAGAGGTGAGTCCCTTCCAGAAGAGTCTGGAGGTCAGCAATGTTCTCTTCTGCTGGCTTTGAAGACGCAAGCTGAGATCTACAGCTGCAAGAGAGTGGATTCCAAGGGCAACCACAGGAGGTCGAAAGATGGACCTTGGGCTTCTGATGAAATCGCAGCTGTGGCAACACCATCTCCCATTCTCCTATGCCAGTGGCCTCTAAAATCTTCTATTCCTAGCATGCTGGCCTTTTACATCCAAGTGCCTTTGAGTATGTTAAATTGTGTGTGTGTGTGAGTCCATGACTCTATTAATCTGAAAGTTCATTTTCATTCTAGGGAATATTCATGTATTCTTTATTGGACAATTTTCCCACTCTATTTTGTTCCATTCTTCCTTTTGAGAACTTATTCAGAAATTAGACTTCAGCCTGTATCTTTTATAATTTTTCTCTCTTATTTTCCTTCTTTCATCTGGTACTGCTTTCTTTCTTTCTTTCTTTCTTTCTTTCTTTCTTTCTTTCTTTCTTTTTTTAATTTTAAATGTTTGTTTATTATTGAGAGACAAAGCACGAGCAGGGGAGGGGTAGAGAGAGGGGGACACAGAACCTGAAGCAGGCTCCAGGCTCTCAGCTGTCAGCACAGACCCTCATGTGGGACTTGAACCCACGAACCTTGAGATCATGACCTTAGCCAAAGTTGGACGCTTAACCGACTGAGCCACCCAGGTGCCCCTGAGTACTGCTTTCGGAGATTTGTCTTCAGCTGGATCTTTTAAATTGCCTGGTAACTTTTTAAGTCATGTTAACATATCTTTAGTTATAATATTTTTAATGTTTATTTATTTTTGAGAGAGAGAAAGACAGAGTGTGAGCAAGGGAGGGGCAGAGAGAGAAGGAGACACAGAATCCAAAGCAGGCTCCAGGCTCTAAGCTGTCAGCACTGAGCCCGAGGTGGGGCTCAAATTCACAAACCACGAGATAATGACCCGAACTGAAGTCAGATGCTTAACCAACGGAGCCACCCAGATGTCCCAACAAACCTTTAATTATAAAGACCTTGTCTTTTTCCTGCATAAGGTCCTTTTCACAACCTGCTGCTCTTGTTCATGGAAATAATACTTTTTTCTGCAGTTCTAAGAAAATTAATTTTTAAATATTTTCCTACCCTCTGCATTGTCTCTGTTTCCTCCAGGTTCTTTTCCCATGTATTTATTTGGGTCAACTCCTTTTACATAAATTTTTCCTGTGGTATCTGTTGACTCTTGGTTGTCAGCTGACATTTTAAGAGTAAAGTTTTTAAGAGTAGATGCCAATTAGAAACTCCAGCTTTCACATGGGTGAAGGTGACTGTGGGCTTCTTCACAGACTAATCTGGTAGGCACCGGCCGTTACGGGGAGATCCCCAGCTGGTAGCATCACTAACCCCACCCCTTAGGGCAATTTCCTCAGCCTTTAGTCCTTCAATATCATACCTGGTTGCCAGCATCCTGTAGGCTGAGCAAGAGAAGAGGGCTTGGGTCTCTCCATTCAGTATATTAATTGTCACTTAATTCCCCTGGTTTCAGTACAACACATCACTCACCACAGTTCATAGCCTGTCTTATTTAAGCTCTCCTATCTTCTTCAGGTTATGGGAGGAATGACTACCTGGCTAGGTGTAGTAGTTGATTTAATAACTTTTCTTCCTATTTTCAGCCCTACTTTACCCTTCTGCTTTCGTAGGCAAATTTCAAGACCCCAAATATACATCAATCTTTCCAAAGTCTTCTGAAGTGAATAACTTTTGGGGGATGTTGGGGGAGAGAGAAGGTAGACCTTCCCCCACTGAAGGCTTTTCTTGTTTTCTTAGGTCTACGAAGTCAGTTTTCACTTAAATATCTGCTTCCTAGCTTCTGAATTCATACCAGTAACTCCCATCTGATGTCTTCTCCTTTCTGATGGTCTTTTTCATTATGGGTTTGTTTAGTGATATGCTGATAAATGGCTGTTTGGAAAAAAAGAAAGAAAGGGGGGAAAAACTCACCTCTGATTTGTAGCCTTTGCTCATTTCAGTGGTGTATACTCCCACTATGACTATTTTCAAGCGACCAGTAGTTTAACAATGGCTTGCAAGAGGCCTGAATATTTAAAAATTGTGTCTTGACACAAGGTAACAATTGGCTCCAACCCAGCACTGTTTACGCCTTTTTAAAATTTGTGTTGTCTTTTTAGTAGGGCTTTGGGAGAGGGTTGACATAAATTTAGAAATTCACCCCGGCATATTTTTTTTAAATTTTTTTTTAAATTTTTTTTTTTCAACGTTTATTTCTTTTTGGGACAGAGAGAGACAGAGCATGAATGGGGGAGGGGCAGAGAGAGAGGGAGACACAGAATCGGAAACAGGCTCCAGGCTCTGAGCGGTCAGCCCAGAGCCCCGACGCGGGGCTCGAACTCCCGGACCGCGAGATCGTGACCTGGCTGAAGTCGGACGCTTAACCGACTGCGCCACCCAGGCGCCCCCAATTTTTTTTTTTAACATTTATTCATTTTTGAGACAGAGACAGAGCATGAACGGGGGAAGGTCAGAGAGAGAGGGAGACACAGAATCCGAAACAGGCTCCAGGCTCCAAACTGTCAGCACAGAGCCCGACGCGGGGCTGGAACTCACATACCGCAAGATCATGACCTGAGCCGAAGTGGGACGTCCAACCGACTGAGCCACCCAGGCGCCCCTCACCCCGCCATATTTAATGGGAAGTGTTAATTTCTTACTTAGCTGGTTTGTGTAAACATAAACAAGGTGATTAGAAAACATTATTCTCATGAGTGGAATAAATACAAAAAAGAAAAAATTACCTGGAAAATACATGATGAATTTGGTTGTCCTTCATTCATCTTCACTGCCCTCACCTTTCTTTAAGTTAACAGGCTTTTTCTTTCTCACTCTTCCCCTTGCATACATAAACACATCTATTAAAATGACTACAAGACTTAAGAGAAACAAAGTGTACTTCCTTTGAGCATAGGCTTAAACGGAAAACTCTACTTGAAAGGATGTATTTTAAAATGCCAAGAGGATATTTAGGGCTGTACTGTCCTAACATCAACTCATAAACATTATCATTCATCTGTATCTTGGAGGTGTGGTACAAATAAACTTAGGTATTGAAATAATATTTGCTTTCACATTAGTCACTGCTAGTTACTCAGAGATGTAAATTAGAAAGAATATCCAACTTGTAATAATTATCTTACCCTTTCTAACTAACTGTGAAATATCTATCGCCAGCCCCGTTTCTATGAAATTTTAAGGCAAAACCTGAAGGTCACATAAAACTGTGGCTGCTGGTCAGTGACTCTGCCTCACGTAGGATTGAGGTATTTCGCTGGATGGCGTCACTGTACTAATTTGCAGCTCGGAAATGTTAAGAATCCTGGCACAAAAGTTAATGCACGTAGGCAAACGATAACGTGAGCCAATTAAAATTGCACTTCTGTTAGTGAGATGAAGTTTGTCACACCCCCAAAGAATTCACGAGGAAGCTCTGAAAGAATCATAACCCTCCCCAAATTTAGAATGAAAGCATTCCTAGATGTTGTCTTTTTCACAGCATTCAAATGTAGCTAGGGAAACAGGTCTAAAGTGATGAAGCCAGTAGTCCAACGGGGACTAAGAATGACTCAGTATTTGTCTCACACCTGGAAATCTCATGTCTAAATAGATTTCTGTCACCACAAAATTCTCACCCAGATCAGGGGAAAATGAAACTGGGAAATTTTCATTTCACACATTTCTTATATGGAAAGAGTGCTTTGAGTTCTCAATGCTGTTGTCCCACTAAGACATCAGCATACATTTTTGCAATGTTCTACTTGTGTGAGATAATTAAACTCTACGGTTTTGAGGGTCAGGGACTGGTTTTTGTTTATACCATGGCTTCTGTTATTGCCCATCACGAGATCGCGCGTGAGTAATGTGAGTAAGGAATGTTGCCTTTGGCTGTCTGATATCCTGTGTCTACAATACGGGCAAATGTGACCCCCAAAATGTTCTGAAAACCCATTAATGCTAAGAGCCAAACAAAAAAAGTTGTGATTTTGGTAACAGCTCACTGTTTTAGGTAAAAATAATCCCAGCTTATTTCTTATTATAATTTCTTTTCTCCTCTAGCCAAATGTTTGAAGCAGAACCCATGCTGGACACAAACCATATCTTGGCATTTGTCATGTGTAGCATGTTCAGAAAATCTGCTTTGGTTTATTTTGCATGATGTCATATTACATGAAACAGTCTTAAAATGTAGCTTTTCATGAGAAATTTCCTGAGAGAAGTTACAAAATGTACACATGACTGGAGTTGACTATTGAGATTAAAAAAAAATTAGGTAATGAAGACAAAACTTTTCCATTAAGCTAAAAAATAGCCCTGAGGTGTGTAGAGCCTAGGCCAGCTTTGATGATAATTACTCAGCTCTCTGATCTTTCAGTGGGGCCTGACTGTTCCAGCATCACTGGCAAGAAAAGATCCAAGTTTTACTTTCAGTGAATGGTCTTTTGAGTGAATAAATGTAGGTAAGATTTTATAATCAAAACTGGAGTCCATCCTGTATAAGTAGTAAGTCTTAACAGTCATTGTCTACATGCTTTTGGTAGTATTTCTAGGCTACTTTTGATAGGGAGGTGTTAAGGGAGGTGAGGGCCACTGTTCGTCTTATGTCATCACAAGCTGCCGATTGTAGGTGGCCTTATGGAGGCTTAATATTCTCTTAAATTTTGTCAAACTTCCTTTCAGCAATTTATATACCTGAGGACTTGTGATTTTCTTGGTGTCCTGTCACTGTCACTGAATGAGTGGCAGAAGTTTTGCCCTTATTAGATCCTGATAAAGAAGGATATTCCCATAGGTCAAGGAAGAAAGGACAAGGTGATTGACACTTGTCTTAGTAACCCATCAGTGCATTATGATTTACCAGGCAAGAAGATGACATATATTTTTTTTTGTAATCAAGGAAGCTTATGTAATAAACAAATGAAAAAATATTCTAGGGTTCACTCTTCTATTAAAAATAGTACAAGGGAAGGGCCCCTGGGTGGCTCAGTCAGTTAAGCATCCAAGTCTTGATTTCGGCTCAGGTCATGATCTCATATTTCATGAGATCGAGCCCCGCATTGGGTTCTACATTGACAGCACAGAGCCTTCTTGAGATTCTCTCCCTCTCTCTCTCTCTCTCAAAATAAATAAATAAACTTAAAACAAATAGTACAAGGGAAACTCAAAGAAGGTAAAATTAAAGATATGTCCAGGACCCTTCAACTTTTTGACTATCATCATTCTCAGCAGTTCTTCAGGGGCAACTACAGCATTCAAGAGATGAACAAGCATGTGTGTGCTCCTCCATACCACCACACTGTCACTACTGCAGGAATTCTGGGTAAATAACAGTTAGATTTTTAGAAAGATATTGCTGATGATGTGTTGGAAGACTACTTACTCCTTTTAATTGTTCTTCCATGGGTAGATGTTTTCATTGAGATCATTGTGTCCAAGAATTTACCCGCATCCATGCTGGTCTTATCTTCCTAAGTAGCACCTTGACCACTCTCTTCTGGAGAGTGTTTCATTTCAGTGTGGCAGAACTTCAGTGTGGCTTTCTTCTTTCCTGTTGCTCTTTTGTTACATTAGAACTCTTGGCCCATGACAGATCGTATCCCTCAGATGTTTAGGTCTGCATTGGCCTTAAGGATTTGCTATTCCTGGAAAGTCACATGAAGCGTTGAAAGTTCCTTAAAAGCGTCTGTGTGTTACTTCTTTCCGATTTAATCATGACTGGTTTCCTACTTTTCTCCCTCCCCCACCAAAAAAGGGAAAGAAGAGCAATCAAAAGGTTCCTGCTTGTTTCCACATTGAGGTTTTGGGTCTGCAGCTTATGTTAAGGTCAGACAACTTCTGATATACTTAGTGATCTTATGATTGTCGTTGGACATAAAGAGTTCAGGTGTCATTGAGAAGCTCTAACCAGGAGGAAGGGAAGCTTCATGAACCAGGAGGAGGGGGATAAGGTAGCTGGCATTTGGCTGGAGATCCACACCAGATTGTGCTTTGCTGGCTATTGGTCAAGAAGGCTCATTCCAGGGCACAGAGAACAATCCAGAGAGATCGCTTGCTTTTTTATGTCACCCACAAAATATAACCATCCTAAGTATGGATAGATGGCAAGCATCAAGGCTGGGGAAAGCCGCACATTTGATAACATCTACTCTAGCACAGAATACAAATGCCAGGAGCCAGCAACACAACCAGGGACATTAGTGAAGGGAGTAGCTTTCCTCTGTGATCCCACAACATAGCCAGAGAGACAAAATATTTGTAAACATCACTGTGATTCACTCTTCAGCATCAGCGGTTTTGAGGAGATTAAAAACAAAACAGGACAAAAGCAAAAGCAGTACTATTGCTGTCTTTGAATCATTTCCTGTCGAAGAGGGTCAGCCTAACCACATGCTTAGAGACCAGTTGACCCAACAACATGAACTCTGGGGTGCATTTTTCTGCTTTTAATTAGTTTTTTAGCAGCATGTTGAGACAAGTTTAGGTAGCACACTCACTTCTCTACATAAGGTATAGGAAATAGTTTATAAAAGTTTAAAAGAGACAAAAGCAAATATGTCAAATGTTCTCTTCAGGAAGAGAAAAATTTTAGTCTACAAAAATGTTACCGGTTGATACATGACAGGCTTTCCTTTTATAGCTGTACTACCTCAGGCCTTAAAATTGTTTCATGAATTATTACATGAAGTTCACTGGGTCATTTTTCTCCAGAGACCCTCTCCTGCCCAGGCAATCTACCTTCTTCTGATTCCCTCTGTCTTATAGGCTATATTTACATATATATCTATATGTATATATCTATATCTATATCTATCTGTCTATCTATCTATATATCTATATATCTATGTACACACACACATAAATATACCTCTCACCCAGTCTTTGTGAATAGAAATATTTCAAAAAGCTGAACTATGCTATGAAGTCTAAACATTCTAAGTAAAATATTTTAAGTTATTTGAAGTTGAAATCTTTTTTGTGAAATGTGCATAACATCTAACTTACAAAATTATTGTAAGGATTAGAGTGATGGATGGGAGGCACTTAGCCCATTGCCTGACTAATGGTAATGGTAAATAAACCACAGCCATCATTATTACATTTTTAAAATTTTTTCCAATGTGCAAGTAAGCCCTGTAGTGTAGAGTACTTCATTTAAAACTGTGGGTTGTGACCATTGGCAGCTCGTGAAATCAAATTGGTGGGTCATGACAAGAATTAAAAGAAAAGTATGTTAAGTATGACAGAAGAAAAAAATCTCAGAATATATTAGCATGCAGAACTAAATGATGTTTTGTGAAACTATTATATCTGTTATTCATAGTCTGTATGTCATTGTACATGTGTATTTATGCTGGGCTTAGTCTTCTGTGGATCATGGTCAAAAAACTTCGAGAACCATTGACAGAGAATTGGGTGGAGAAGTGGCAGACTAGAGGATGTATCTAGAACCTCATAGCAGGGGATGGTGTGCTTTTTGCAACTTTGCCCTTTGTATGAGGCTGGAAGACAAGGCTTTCCAAGGCTGAGAGTCTATCCTTCTGCAGGTGTTTCTGTGGCTGACCCCAGGGGAGGACAGGGAGAAAATCACCCTAGGATGCAATAGCCTAGGTGGTGTCCAAGCTCAGGGCTGAGCAATAACCAGGCCATACACGTGCCCACATGCCCTAGAATGTTTGGGAAGGGCAGGCCCACTGCCAGGTGCTCTTGGTGATCCTGCTGCTGATATGGTTGCCATGAAGCTTTAGGATTTGCCTACCAGGCTCCTATGCCAGAATTTGCACATGCTGTCAGTGACACTGAGGTGGAAGCTGTGATGAAGAAAGATCTAGATCTGTGGGTGGGGAGCAAAATTATGTTTTCCTCTCATCTGTGTGTCAAAGGCTGTGGTATTAGCTCCTTCATAGAGCCAAAGCAAGAATCAGCCTTCTTTGTAGTTTCTGGCTGAGAGAAGAATGAGACAGATGTTTTGTAAATTCCAAAACCGTGTTATACGATCAGAAATCCTACAGTGTTCTGGGGAAAGAATGTTTAATCAGGACATGAGCAACAGAGGTGATGAATGTCTGGCATTGTCGAAAAATGTAATAGTTATTATTGTTACCAACCAAGAAGGTCGAATAGTACTTACTAACAAAAGAAACATTCACACAAATGAAGAAACTGCATGTAGAGTCTTCCATTGGAGTGTGGGAAACAGTTCATCCTATTCCTCATGGTCAGTAAGCCCCTCTTATGCACATCTTTGGCCCTTGGGAAACTGTGGCTCTCAGAGGAGCCAGTGCAGGGAGGGAGGCAGCTGGTTCACTGCGATCACAGACACGATGCCTTGGGAGATTCCAAGTACCATTCTGCTTCAGCCTCAGGTTCAATTTTAAGACCACAAGAGCAATTCTTTGAAGTTTTGGAGTTAGCTCTGGGTACAACGCTGAAGTGTGAGACATTTGGAAGTTATGGGGAACTTAAGCAAGGAGGCCCCATGTGTTGAGCCACCCCCGATTACCCGGTTCCCCCAGACTGTAATTACGGACCAGTCAGGCTTGAGGACCAACCACCACTGTGCTGCCACCTTACTTTTGCTTTGCTATGTGAATAGTTCTCTCCTCCAGTCCTCCCTGGAACTTCTCAGTGTCCTTCTCCTGCTTAGGAGGAAGTGGAAGAGAGAAGGGGAATGCCCACTGGTTGCATGAAGATTCACAGAGCATCTATAATTATCCTGCTGTGAGGAGCTTTCCAGCAGTAGGCTGGTGAAAAGCTGACTTGGTGCTCTTTCAGAAACCCTGGAATCACTCTTTTCTGGTGTTAGATGGACGGGAGTAGAGCTGAGATGAGAGGAAACCCACAGACAATGCCACTGTCCCTACATGGGAGAAAGAGGGTACCCTATGTTTCTCCCTCATCTTCACCCAAAGGTGCAGGTATGTACCCTAACCTCTCAGAAAGGTTATTATACATGTTAACTAGGTTTTAAAAAAGTGAATAATCTTGCACATATAAACAAAATTCATGCAGATGCATCATGAAAAGTAAGACAATGCATTATTTGTATATAAATGCTCCATTTCCCAAAGCATGTTGCTAGAAGATGTTTTAAACACATGTGCTCACAAGCACTGTATAGACTCCCCTACCCACTAGAAAAAGATTTTCTAAGCTGCATACTGGAAATATTGTATTATACAGGGTGATATTTGTACAGTTGTGCAAACTGGCTGCCTCTTGGTCCACTCCATGATTTTCACTCACAACTGAATTTTTAACACACAGCAGTCACTCCAGGACTTGGCTATGTATTTTTAGAATCATCTTAGACATTTTTGAATAAGAAAGCAGTTCAACTTCTTGCAGACTTTGTATATTAAATTTTCCTTTACCCACCTTTTTGTCTTTTTCAGATATATTTCATACTCCAAATCAAGGGACATTTTTTGCCAGGAATTTCCCTTATAACTTCTTTAAAGTTTATGCATTTGGAAGCAAATGTAATCCATATGTTCCTGAGTTACTCTCACTTTTTTTTTTATCAAAATGTTATTATCTGCAAAGTACTTGATCACCAATAAGTTATATGAGATTTTTAAAAACGTTTTTTTCTTTGTAAAGGGAAACCACATTTGATCAATAACACAGTTAGTTATAGAGTCAAAGTTACACAAAGACTTATGAAGATATATTGTTTTACTATTTAACTTTAATAAGTTAGGCTAGAGATATTTGGAAACTCACCAGTCACTGTCAGAAAAATGCACACTATTGTTTTTTTTTTTCTCTTCACAGCCTAAAAACTCTATTTTTTGTTTATAGGATACACTTTATCTTCTCATTACAGTGACTTTGTCAAAAAAAATTGGTCCTATTTCTGCAGTTAGAATTCATTGCAAACAACTATGTAATGTAACTATCTTATATTTGAATACATCTGCATGTAAAGACCCTTTACAGAAAACCCCTAAATCTGTAAACCTGAACACATAGTTATAATACAAAGTTCTATACACATAATACAATACAAGGCAATAACTCTTTCCAGATGATGAGTTCCCTAAAGGCAAGAAGAGTGTCTTCCTCATAGTGGGTCTTTGATAAATATTTGTTGACCAAAGAAACCATGATTTATTTAAACAAATTTTTGTTAACATTTATTTATTTTTGAGACAGAGAGAGACAGAGCATGAGCAGGGGAGGGTCAGAGAGAGAGGGAGACACAGAATCCGAAACAGGCTCCAGGCTCTGAGCCGTCAGCCCAGGGCCCGACACGGGGCTCGAACTCACGGACCGCGAGATCATGACCTGAGCCCAAGTCGGACGCCGAACCGACTGAGCCACCCAGGCGCCCCAAAGAAACCATGATTTAAAAAAAAATTTTTTTTAATGTTCATTTGTTATTGAGAGAGAGAGAGAAACAGAGTGTGAGTATGGGAGGGGCAGATAGAGAGGGAGACACAGAATCCCAAGCAGGCTCCAGGCTCTGAGCTGTCAGCACAGAGCCGACACAGGGCTCCAACTCAGGAACAGGGAGATCATGACCTGAGGCGAAGTCAGATGCTTAACCGATTGAGCCACCCAGGTGCCCCCCTCTTTTTTTAATTTTTTAATGTTTACTTATTATTGAAAGAGAGATACAGCACGAACAGGGAAGGGGCAGAGATAGAGGGAGACACAGAATCCAAAGCACCAAAGAAAACATGATTAAAAAGAACGTAAGAAACATAGTTACAGCAGAGTCTGGTTTTAGACTACAGAAGGGTGCCAGCTGAACAAGGAGGAATACGTGAACAGGACTTAAGAATACACCAACCCCTACTTTAATGCAACTTCAAAATGGATTAAAGGTACATGGTTGGTTGAAGGCAAGAAAGAGCTGGGAATGTGTTCAATGACACAGCTGCTCCGGCCGTGCCCTTCCCAGCACATGTCCTTGTTGAGAAGAGAAGTGGGCTGGGCTTGATTACAGGCTATACATTAATTTATATTACTTTATATTCAAACATATAGTGTTAGCATAATCACTGTGCTTCAGAAATACCCGTATTTCAGTTTGTCTGAATGGAATTATATATATCCTATATAAATACATACAACAAATACATATTGGTTACATATATATTTGTTCAGCTATCTATTTTTACATTCTCTATGTAAGTTTGTGTATGTATAACATATGTTATAAATATATGTTATAGAATTTCTCCATACATAAAGATTTCCATTATTTATGTAGGAGGCCAATATCATTAGCGTTCATAAATTCTTTTGTATCACAGATTATTGATCCAAAGAACATTCTTTTCGTATAGACTCTTCAAGGAAGCGGGTGATGTTCTCTGATGTCTGAGGCTTATCTGCACTCAAAACTTTATGTAAATTACTAAAGAATATAACATGAAACTCCCTAAGGATATTTAGGAAATGTGAACTCTCCCTAATTGATATAATCAAATTTCTAGAATTGCAGAAGAATGAAGAAAACTTGTTTGAAGGCTATACTCCCCACCAAAGATTTTCCATGGATTATTTTTTTAAGCAGCAAAGACTATGAAATGGAAACCAAAATGGGATCTGAGCCCCAATAACACTTTCCCACATACTACACATTCCTGACTTCTAAACACAAAGTCATAGATCAGAGTTTCAGGCTCACGGAATTCTAAGCTTACTGTCTCCAAAAAATCCACATCCACCTTTATACAAAAGTGTTGATTTATAACATAGACACTGTAAAGGGTATTTAAATGTGTAAGCAATTTTTCTGTTTTAAACACTTGTTTTACTAATGACCCATACTTAAAACCATTATGATCTTTCTTCTTCAGTGTTGTTTTTTCTCTCATGCTAAAGGCCCTGGTGGTTCTGGCAAAGCAAACGCACAGACCCCTCCTCCCCCCCCCCAACTTCCTACACACATACACACACACTTCACAGCAATAAACAAACAGACAGAGCTTTGAAAAAGTTGTGTAGTATACATGTGGAGAAAGGAACCTAGGAAAAGCAGGAACTGATATGCTTTGCTAGGGGGCAAGACATCAAAACCCAAATAACAGAAAGATTAAGAATGCTATTAGTCGTTCAGACCTGAATGGATATTAGTTTAGTCGGAGATGGCATCATTCCCATTAAAATTGGCTTCTTCTTTTAGTCTTTCTCTTTACCCACTCCTGCAGAGAGTTTGCAGTGATGGGGTAGACCAGCAAAAAGTCACTGCGGGTGGGAAGTAGAGGTAAGAACAGCACCACATGGTTGAGGACGCAGTTGCAAATAATAAAAAATTAAATGGGGAAGAATATCTCAAATGACCTTCATCCATTTTAGAATTTTGACAAAGCCACACCAGGTACCAAAAAACTATCTTCTTTTCCTGTCTTCTTCTTCTTCCTTCACTGTTCTGTGGCCAGAGTCAATTTGACACAGTCCCTTTACCACATTCATGGTACCCAATCCACCACAGCATCTTGGTGACTATTAACTACAGAGAACATCAATGGGTTTCTGGTTTATACAACCTAAGAAGTTCCTGGAATAGAACCAGTTTATAAGTTAAAGACTTCCTATACTAAGCACACACTGTTTGAAAGTGATAACAAAAGCAGGCTTTTTTATTGAGCTAGGCAGAGGAGAGGAAACCCTCTGCATTTGTCTACTATTGGACATATGTAATATGCTATAAACTGAGCAAAGTACTAGGCAGCACATAATTATGGACAAGTTGTTGTCTCTGTCCTCAAGGAAATCAGTCTTGTTGGGAAGACGAACGTGGAAAGACATTAAAACAATCGAGTGTTTAAATATATTGTGAACATTGTTACAGTCTGGTGTGAGCAAAACAAAGAAACAGGGCCAATGTAAGATGTATTTGGGTGGTAGGACCTATTTCTGATATTCAGTGTTCATAGGCCGAGTGGATTCATAGAGTCTAGTGGTATGGTAATGAGTGGCTAATGACAGGAAGATAATACAGATGAATCAATACCAAGAAGTGTCTGCCTTCCCCTCCTGGTTACATGTGGGGTCCTAGAATCTGGGTACCAAATTCAAGCAGCTTCAACCTATAAATAAAAATTTGTTCACCATTCATGGGCTAAGTGGGCAAAAGAGAATCCAAGTCAATATTATATATATATTTTATAAATATATATATAATCTTATTTTCAGTATGCATATGTATGAAATTGTATATAATTTTTAAATATATATAAAATATATAGTTTTAATATATGTATGAAAAGTGGTAGGTTTTTTAATTTACATATTTTTAAATATACATATGTATAAAGTTTTTATTATATACTTTAAATATATATATACATATATAAACTATATGATTTTTAAAATATATACATATGTATGAAAACTAGTAGGTTTCCTGTGACTCTAAGGGATAACACAAGACCACCATATGTGGAACCTTTGGCTGGGGGTGGGAAAGTGGAGTTAAAAGTGTCCTATGAGTTTAGACATTGAACACAGTGTCCTAATGAATATGTATTTGAGTTGCAGCAAAGAAAATTGGCCAAGGTATGGTGGAAAGTAAAGAGTCAGTGATGGAAAAAACTAGAATAATCTTTTGATACATGAAAGGGAGACTTTATGGGGTGCTTGGGTGGCTCAGTTAGTTGAGCGTCCAACTCTTGATTTCAGCTTAGGTCATGATCCCAGGATTGTGGGACCAAGCCCCATGTCAGGCTCTGTGCTGAGCATGGAACCTGATTAAGATTCTCTCTCTCTCTTTCTCTTTCTCTTGCTCCCTCTCCCTCTGCCCCTCTTCCCAGATCACATTCTCTCAGAAGGAAGAAAGAGAGAGAGAAAGAAAGAAGAAAGAAAGAAAGAAAGAAAGAAAGCAAGCTTTTCAAAAGTATTTATTTATTTATGTATTTACTTATTTTTGAAGCATAGCTGATATGCGATGTTATATTACTTTCAGGTGTACAACATAGTCTTTGAACAATTCTTTGCATTACTCGGTGCTCACTGTGATAAATACAGTCACCAGCTGTCATCATATATCGTTATCACAATATTATTGACTATATTCCCTATGCTATATTTTTTATCTCCATGACTTATTTATAACTGGAAGTTTGAAATGAAGAGAGTTTGGAAAGAAGACTTTTTAAAGTTAATTTTGTTGGTGTTTTCATGGGGATGGGGAGGAAACAATTTATAATGAAGTTGTGTTAATAAATGTACAGCAATCCCCCCCTTATCTGTGAGGGATACATTCCAAGATCCCCAATAGAACGCCTGAAACATCAGATAATACCAAACTCTATGTATACTACGCTTTTTCCTATACATACACAGCTATGAGAAGGTTTAATTTATAAGCTAGTACCATAAGAGATTAACAACCATAATTAATAATAAAATAGAGCAATTACAGCAATGTACTATAATAAAAGTTATGTGAATGTGGTCTTTCTCTCAAAACAGCTTATCATACTATATTCACCCTTCTTTTTGTGATAATGTGAGATGATAAAATGTCTACATCATGAGATGAAATGAGGTGAATGATGTAGATGTTGTGGCATAGCATTAGGCCACTACTGATCTTCTGACAATACCTAAGAGGAAGGATTATCTGTTACCCTACTGCAGGCAACTGAAACCATGGGGAAAAAAATTGCAGAAAAGAGGGGACTGCTGTAAAGTGAAAAATAGAAGCAATTATTCAAGGAGCTATAGCCAGCAAAGAAAACACAGAGTTATTTTATTTTATTTTATTTTTTTTTTTTTTTAATTTTTTTTTTCAACGTTTATTTATTTTTGGGACAGAGAGAGACAGAGCATGAACGGGCGAGGGGCAGAGAGAGAGGGAGACACAGAATCGGAAACAGGCTCCAGGCTCTGAGCCATCAGCCCAGAGCCTGACGCGGGGCTCGAACGCACGGAACGCGAGATCGTGACCTGGCTGAAGTCGGACGCTTAACCGACTGCGCCACCCAGGCGCCCCCACAGAGTTATTTTAAAAAAAATTTTTTAATGTTTATTTATTTTTGAGAGATAGAGACATAGTGTGAGTGGATGAGGGACAGAGAGAGAGAGAGGGAGACACAGAATCTGAAACAGGCTACAGGCTCCAAGCTGTCAGCACAGAGCCGGATGCAGGGCTCGAACTCGGGAATGGAGAGATTATGACCTAGGCCGAAGTCAGATGCTTAATCAACTGAGCCACCCAGGCGCCCCAACACAGAATTATTTTTGATAAAATGTTCAGAGAAGTAAATAAAAAATTAGTGACCTACCCATGTGGTTTTCTCCGATATTCCTCTTTTTAACGGATAAAAACTAGTAAAAAGACCTGATTTAATAATTTCTAGAATGCTTTTTAGTATATCTTCACATGTATTCTTGTTTTTGAAGAAAAAGTGTGATCTAAAACGACAATTTTTACAAAAGAAAAAATACGAATCATTTGAATTAATATATATACAATATATAACTATATATCTATGCTTATATCGACATATACTCACTTTAAGGTATTACTACTGAAGATAATACTGAATTGAAATGAACAAAGGAAGCATATCCTTTTCATCATACACAACACCTTTTCAGAGACATTTTCAGGTGCTAAAAGAATTTCTTGGAGTATTTTCTCCTCCAAGTTAAGAATAAATTGAGTTGTTCCAAATGTCATTTTATAGAGTGCAGAATATCAGTGATACGTCCAAAAGATATCTATGATGAAAATATCATTTGAGTGTTCCTGGGCATGTGCGACTATTTAAAAATGATTTCAGAAAAACTCCCCTGTCATAGTGCCATTTTCCCAGCAGCCGTGGCGGTACCAGTAACCAGACGACAGATACTGGCTTTTCTGGTTCTGAAGAGAGAGCAAAGAATGTTGACAGAAAGCACCACCCCATGATTCATGTGTCAGAACAAGGCTTAAATCATTCTTCAGTAGAAGAATTTCCAAGGTTATTCCTTCCCAGAAGCTTCATATTTAAGATCGTCTGCTATCCCTATGGTTACCAAAAGGGGAAAAAAGAAAAAAAAAACAGACTTCAAATTTCAACTGCTGTGCTGTTGAATCCCAAGCAACAAAGTGACCTTCACCTGAACAATGTCTTCCGGATGGTTTCAGGTCTTTTCATTTGACTCTGGATCTGACTTATCTTTAAAAACAATGAAAAAAAATATACTCCAAACAAATAACAATGAACATATCTTCTACACGCATAATAATAAAAGCTAGATTTGTGTAACTAGCTATATTGTTTAATAATCTGAGGGAATTGGGCAGTAGGAAGATCAACCAGAAAAAAAGTGATTTGATAAAAATTTTTAAATAATGATAAAAGCAAATAAAATGAATTATGACTTGAATTGCGTTACTGAGGTCAATAAACCATGTGAATGATCCCTGCCAGCTCCGGTTAAAGGGACTATTTTTAGCTTTGTAGTTAGCAGGAAATATTAATACACAAGAGGAAAAACTATTTAGGTTGTATGGCTCATTGGCCTTCTCAAAATTCTTTTTTCCTCAAAGAAAATGTAAGGAAGTGAGGGAAACAAATCAAAACAAAAAGACTGAGAAGAACAATAAAACACACACCTTGTCTCTGTTTATCTAAATGAATCTACATTTCTAGTTTTAGAGTTGGCTCAAGCCTCATTATCCATTATGGGAATGTTATGAGATGGGTGTTTCCAGTAAAGTTCTGTCCTACTCTGGCCCCGAAGCAACAGCACAACCTGATCAGCACAAGAAATTCAATACTGTTATTGTGTCCTCAGTATGAGCAGTAGACACTGTAGAAGATCCAAAGATGGATGCAATTGAATCCCCATTGTCCGTGGATGCACAGGTTAGCCGAGGAGCTAAATACCTTATTCTGCCTTTTATGGTAATTTGATTTCTTCCTTGGTGATTGCACAAGGGAATGAAGTGAAAGTGTGAAGGAAAAAGAATATCTATTTGGAAAAATCAGAAATTACTTCCTAGAGGCTGACTTTGCAAGTGCAAAGGCATGTAAGCTGGCATTTGGGTCCTAATGAGTTTAGAGCCGGTGTCATAGAGGAGGTGGACCGCAGGTCAAAGAAGACTAGCAGATAAATAAGTAGGGCCATTCTCTGGAGAATCTAAAATGCTGGTTTAATAAGAATGCATTGCGATCTATAGGTAATTGAAACTCATTAAATGTGTTTTTAAAGAGTACTGACTGAGCTTCTTTCCATGCAGTTCTAACCGTATGTTACCTTGACTACAAGACATCGTATACAGCAAGTCCTTCTCTCCAGAAGGACCTGTGCTGGGACTATATTACCTCCTTACTCGTCATGTTGCCCTGCATTTCTTTCTTCACCCCCACTTGCCCCCAGCAGGCTTTCATGTGCAGGGTGGCCAGACAAGCCCCCTCCAGCATCAATCCTATCCCCTTGGGAATGTTTCATAAACAGTATGTGCTAGGCAACACATCTGTATCCCTAGGTACTTAGATAAAGAATGGGGCAGCAATCAGCCTGATATCAGGAGAATGCTTTCGGGCTAGTACAGTGATTAACGGCAGAGAAATGTCCACAATTTATTTTTGAACCACCCCCATCTCCCCCACAGGCCTACCTCTGGCCCAAACAGCCCTATGGGGATTCCTAGTGCTGTCTTATGTTGAGAGGGTACAAAATGGAATGAGAATGCAGTGAGGTGATGTGCACAGGAGAACAGCACAAGTAGAACATCTAAAGCCTCGAGACCCTGGTTATGTCACACTCGATGTCAGTCCTACCTCAGAGATACAAATCCACAGAGCACACATTTAATGGGGATGATATCGCCTCCAAAGGGAGAAGATTGGTTCTCGGGGAGTAAAAGCATCAAGCTTGTGTGATGTGTAAAAGACAGACACACATACAGTATATGAACAGTATTGAATTGTCATGAGGGAAATTTTATTAACTTACTAATTAAGAAAAAACCCATGTCTTAAAAGGCTCCTTAGGAGAGCAATGATGAAAAAAACATTGTGAAACATTGTCATAGGGGCATAGGAGCCTCAACCTTGCCCCACTGTGGGTTCAGTGGAAATGGACAGAGGGAGAGAGAGGGAAATCTGTGAGCCCACCTTGACTCCATCCCCAGAGCCAAGGCAGAGCCGTTTGAATGTGTAGCATCCAGTCTGGAGAAGGATTCGGTAGGTATTCAGATAGCTGATGGCAGAATATGAAATTCCTGGGTCTTGCCAGGCTACAGAACGAGCTCACTGAGTGGCAGCTGGGGAAAAAGCAGGCTCTGCCAGCTTCAGAGTGTGTGCTCAACTTGAGGGTGGGAATTTCCCAGAGCCCACATTAGAGTTCAGGCTTATACAGAGCTGGGGTTCCCTGATTTGCTCTGTGCCTGGGGACAAACATGCCATGTTGAGCTTAGCCATGAATGCTGTCTTTCCAAAGCCTGCAAGTCTCCCTACTCATGGGATATGGAGATATTCCAAAAGGAAGTGTTTGGCTACCTTAGGCTTCCCATAAGCCAGTGGACTGGAATGGAAGACCACTTTGGTAACCAAATTCTGCATGGGGTGATGACATATTCTCTTCTTTGTAACTGAGGGACAAACAGATGGAGGGAACCAAGAGAGGTCAGAGGCCATCCGTGACATCAGAGAGGGAGTCTTCTTTTTTTCTATTGGAGTTTCTGTGTAATTGTTTTGTCCACCTACAAACTACTGGAGTCTTGCCCAGTATCTGAGACTTGGGAAGAGGGTGGGAAAATGAACAGAACAGAGAGGGAGGAAGGCAGTGGCCCTGCAAGGAAGGCATAAAATATTAAGCATGGTGGAGGAGAGCTAGCAGTGAGGGGCAGCTGAGAGTCAGACCGCTGAAAATGGAGGTGACGGTGGGCTCTAAGTCCATTTTAGCTGAAGAGAAAGAAAATATGAAGAAAATGGCTCTGAAGACTAATTGGCGAGATATGTAATTTTCTCTAATTATGTTGTAGGAGAAAATTATGCATATTTATATATGCCGAGACTGTATATCCCATACAAGCATGCAAACACATGTATATCTCATCTTATTATAACGTGTGGAATATTTGGGTATGCAATTTTCTAATTTGATAATTATTTAATGAAGTTCTTCTTTCAAGGTACCTTCCTTTGAATTTCTTTTTGTGTTCCTGTATGCTAAGCAGAAAGTGAGAGGATACTTCCAAAAATGGAAATGCATCAAGGTAGGCAGCGAAAACTTGATGAGGCTGTCACCCTTTAGATCTTTAAGGGATTTCTCGTGAAGGGTGAATAATACTCAATATAATTACTTGCTGAAGGATTAGGATATATTTTTTTTAATTATAAGTTTACCCAGGTAAATGTTTATGGGCTTGCACTGACAAGCTCAAGAGAGGTAAAGGAGTTTTAAGGCTTGTGGGAGGAGAAGCAGGTCCACAAAAGGAAGCAATACTGTTATCCCACGTCACTTAACGTGGAATCATCTTTGGAATTTATGTTCACGCCTTTTATGGTTAAAAAAATGGAGACTTCATTTGCATTTGTAATATGTGCTCAGGTTCATATCCTGTTAAATCCAACCGAGTTCACACACCCCGTGTCATTCTGACAAGACTGAGGTGCAGAGGAAACTAAGGTTTTTCTAAGTTGTTCAGGCCAGCATTAGAGCTATGCCCGCAAAATGTAGTAGAATGGCCAAGATTTTTACCATGTGAAATTCAGGAAGAAAAAGGTCCGGGGTTGCCACGTTTCTGATGTGTTTTAAACCTACGTTGTCCACACCATATTCACTACCCTGTAAGACAGAATCCAGCCTAATCTAAGTTTCAGAAGGGAAATTAATTATACGAGGGTGCTAATATGGCGTGGAGAAAAAGAATCCTTAGTCATAAATCAAATATGCACCATTGAAACCACATGTTTTAAAAAATAATAGCTTCCATCTTCATAAGAAAAAAAATCACAGTACTTGAATACTGCAAGCTTTTGTGCCCAACTTTGCCTCTCCATCCTCCTGAGAGGGGAAGAGTCAGCTTGTCATCAGTGCATTTCTCTCCAAAAATCTCGGTACTTTTTAGAAAGGTGTTGCCAGAAGCCAAGGTCATTCCTAACAGTGCAGGGGCTCTAGCTTTAGGGTGCTCTTAAGTTTCAACTTACCTGGGATGAAATGTCTTTGCATGGGTTGTGTCTCACAGCTTGTGTTTCTCAGTATGCTTTTGCTTTGTTGGTAGCGTGGTGTCATGTTCACCACTATTCTGTATGTAACATACGTGAGAGAATCCCACAATGTTGTCAATTCTTAATGAATATTTAGGTATATCATAGCTGAAGAATATGAGACAAGTGGTTTTGGTCCAGGCTTAATAAACATACTCTGTTATTTCCTTTTTTTTTTTTTTAAATTTTTTTTTTCAACGTTTATTTATTTTTGGGACAGAGAGAGACAGAGCATGAACGGGGGAGGGGCAGAGAGAGAGAGAGACACAGAATCGGAAACAGGCTCCAGGCTCCGAGCCATCAGCCCAGAGCCCGACGCAGGGCTCGAACTCACGGACCGCGAGATCGTGACCTGGCTGAAGTCGGACGCTTAACCGACTGCGCCACCCAGGCGCCCCTCCTTTTTTTTTTTTTAAGTTTCTTTATTTATTTTGAGAGAGAGAAAGAGAGAGTGGGGGAGGTGTAGAGAGAGAGGGAAGGGCAGAGAAAGGGAGAAAGAGAATCCCAGGCAGGCTCCGCACTGTCAGGGCAGAGCCCGACACAGAGTCAAACTCACCAGCCAAACGTGAGATCACAACCTGAGCCAAAATCTAGAGTCGGATGCCCAACTGACTGAGCCACCCAGGTGTTCCTCTGTCATTTCCTGTCAAACATTACTAAAGAAGTTTTTCCAATTAAGACCTTTGGTTCACAACAATTTTTCCAACATGTTTTTATTTATGATCAGGAGCAAATGTTAAAAGAGTGAGCAAATGCCAAGACTTTTTTTTTTTTCCTATATTTTCTCTTTTACTGCTTCAAGAATTTTGGGTAATTTTGTTGTTGCTTTCTCTTTTCAAAATCCAGTTGATACAAACCCTTTTCTAATTGCAGAATTTGGCTTTGATGTCTTGTTATGAACCATTCCTAAGGAAGTACAAAGTAGAAATAACATGAATAGTTATGCTTCAATTACTAATTCACCTTTCCACCATGATAAAGCCCAATATATGGTGAAATAAAAGTCATCCGTTGCCTATGCAGTACGAGAAATTAAGGTATTTAAAAAAACAAAAACAAAAACCTTCCACATGTAAAACTGTGATATTTGTGGCTCTAGTTACAGGATCATTCATTTCTCAAAAGAAATATTTTGATGAAAAAACAATTTTCCAGATAGAAATATCTACATGAGAAAAAAAAAATTTTCTAGAAAATGTTAGGGGCGCCTGCGTGGCTTAGTTGGTTAAGCGTCCAACTTTGGCTCAGGTCATGATCTCAAGGTTTGTGGATTCGAGCCCTGTGTTGGGCTCTGTGCTGACAGCTCAGGGCCTGAAGCCTGCTTCAGATTCTGTGTCTCCCTCTGTCTCTGCCCCTCCCCTGCTCGTACTCTGTCTCTCAAAAATAAATAAACATTAAAAAAAAAAAGAAAGAAAATGTTAGGTTTGAACCTATGACACCAATACTGATGGGCTTTCTTTTAATTAGTCACACATTTGAGCCTCCCTGAGGCAAAACAAACTGCATGAACTATTGGTTTTCACAATTTTCCACCTTCATTGGAATAGAAGCTAAAGAGACAAGGATAAAAGTCAGATTTTGTATTTGAAATAGCATGTCTTTTTATAAGACCTGGGTCACTATGGCCCCCACAAAAACAAAGTCAGAAGATCATGAATCATACATGAATGAATGCCAAATGTTTTTTCTCCACCTAAGGAGATGTTTGAAAGGGCAACAAGAGCTTTTAAAGTACTCCATATGTCCTGTGTAATCCTAGTAATGTGTTAAAATATTCAATTGTAAAAAGTCACCAAAAGAGAAGACCCTATTTCTTCCATATCAAAAACCAAAGTAAACAAAACAAAACAAAACAAAACAAAAAAACCCAGAATATCGTGAAAGAAAAACAGGCACATCTTTTACTCTAAATAAATGGACTGAACCTATAATGTGGAAGAATTTCCACATCTGCAAAGAGGATTGCAATGTTACTGACAGTTACGGGTGCGGCTGCTTACGCTATCATGTGACTTTTTCATCTCCCATTCAAAAGCTATTCAGAACTGTTCTAAGTTCATTAAAAAAGTAAGAAGGATTTATAGTGACCTAGACAATAGGAACCCACTCAACCAAAGCTTATTAAAATCTGATTTTTATGATGTTGCTGCAATGTGCAACTTTTTATTCAGGTAGCCACAGCAAAATACACTCTGGAGATCATCCTACCATGTTAGCCCATATTCGTAACAACAACCCTTTATTGGCTGATCTGGTGACCCTTACCATGTTCTCCCTAATATAGTCTTTTACGTGGACAACTTCCAAATATTGACACAGCCATTAGTAATAATGGTAATAGGATAAAAGAAAACCCTTGCAACACTCAATGCAGATAATCTAGGTTATTCTTCAAGCTTTCTCGCTTCTTATCTTTTATGTAGATGGTACCTAAAAACAGCTTCCTAAATTCCAATCCAGTCTTTAAAGTCAGCAGATCAAATTGCCCAAACTCACACAGCCATTTAATAATCAGTAACAACCTCTAGCAATCTATTCCTTCATCTGTAATATTAGAAGACTGAATTGATTGATCTCAAAAATTCTTTCCAGATTTACAGTTCTTGTTCTAACAGCAAAAGAAATACAGAAAAGCTTCAAACAAAGTTGGATGGGAAGCTAATATTTGTAATGTCACATGGAGAGATTAGCTCAGCAATTTCCATTAATAGGAGTCATATGGTGAAATCTCCTAGAGCTATTTAGAAACAAATCTCTGATTGCTTAGAACTATAGGTAGAGCCAATTTACTTTGACTTTTTTTTATTATTAAAAAATTCAAGGTATTTGAGGGCTATGCTCTGTCTTTCTTGGGGTGGAGTAATAGACATTTAGAGAAGAAATTTTGCTTAGGTCAGCACTTTACCTTCTACATGAAGCAGAGGTTTCCTGGAAAATCTTTTTCAGATGAATATTGAAAAAGTACTGAACCAAGCAGCGGATGGGGTAGAGAAGAATGAAAAATGTTGTAAAGGTCATAGGAGCAGAAGAGGGCTGTGGACTGGCATGTGATAAGTGTTTCAATGCCTTATGGTTTCTTGTTGATGGTAGGCTAGCTTTCCAATTGTATGTAACACCTTAAATAATGAGAGGTTTTGAGATATTACGAGCAGTTGCATTCATCACCGTATTTTGAGTTCGTTGTGGAATGACCCATGGAAGACAAGGGAAATGCCAGAGTCAAAGAGGGAGGACCAAAAAAAGAAAGTTTTCAAAGATTTAAAGAAACACTTTATCATATTTTCCTCCTGTACAGTGGGTGTGTTTGGATGGAGGGGTTGTATAGGGTGTTGGGAGTGTTATTTTTCATATAACATGCGTTTATGTATATTACATGTAATATATAATATTATAGCTAATATTGCTATAGTCCTATAAATATGAATAATTTTGGATTATTAAAAATAGGAATTGAAATATTAGAATGAATACTTAAAAATGAAATTGTTTTTGTGTTTCACATTCATATGACTCACTTTTCAGGTGTTCTTTAAAAATACCTACATGATTTAATGGCATAAGATCAATTTGAAGAATTCACTTATTAAAATGTTGAGAATAAAGAAAAATTTTAAGGTGAAAGGTACTAAGAGCTTGCAAATCCGTATTTGATTGTATACTATTAGCATATAATAAGAATTCCACAGTCAAGGGAAATTGACGTGTACAAAAAGTTAAGAACTCAGAGGAATAACAACACAGTAGCTCTTTCCCCTCTATGAGATCTTCTCTGATAATCCATGGGTAGTTTTTGGCATTCTTTCTCCTCTGCTCCCAGTATATATTGTGTTATAAATTTATTGTAGCGGACTCGTGTATTTACAGGTCTATCTGCTCCTTGTACCAAGTGATCTTTATAATCAGGGATCATCCTTTTTTTTTTTTTTAAGTTTATGTATTTATTTTGAGAGAGAAAGAGAGAGGGAGGGAGGGGCAGGGATAGAGGGAGAGAGAAATTCCAAGCAGGCCCCATGCTGACAGTGCAGAGCTCAACAACACAAACCATGAGATCATGACCTGTGCCGAAACCAAGAGTCGAACACTTAACCAACTAAGCCACCCAACGTCCCAGGGATCATCCTTCTACCTTAGTGCCCTCTGCAACTACTCTCCATAGTGGGCATTCAATAAGAATTTGCTCAATAGCTTGGTACTGCTTTATTTTTAGTGCAAAGAGAAAGGTCATGCTTTTTTCTTTCTTAATGTTTTTAATGTTTATTTTAGAGAGAGAGAGAGAGAGAGAGAGAGCAAGCAGGGAAAGGGAAGACACAGAGGGAGACACAGAATCCGAAGCCGGCTCCAGGCTCTGAGCTGTCAGCACAGACAGCCCCCGACGCGGGGCTCGAACTCATGGACCACGAGATCATGATCTGAGCCGAAGTCGAACACTTAACTGACTGAGCCACCAAGGTGCCCCAGAAAGGTCATGTTTTAATCAAGTTCTTTAAGACCTCAGTGGTAGACCTCAATGGTAATTTTGGGACACTTATAAATTAAAAACTTAAAAGAAAAACAACAGTCTGGAAGAAAATATTTGCGTAATATATAATAAAAAGGAGTACTCCTAAGAAAAAAAGAACTACAAAATAACAAGAAAATCACAAACAGCCAAATGGGAAAATAATAATAATTGAAAGATATGAATAAAAATATCAAATGGCTAATAAGCATATGAAAGGAAGATACACCCCACTAATAATAATAAAAGTCAAATTAAAACAATAGTGAGCTGTCATGTTTGCTGGTTTCATGAAACAAAACCTTAAAAGGTTAATAATGTCAGTGATTGGTAAAAATGTAGGGAAATGACTACTCATATATTTTTAGTGTGAGTGTAAAATAGTACAGCCCATTTTGGGGGAAGGGGTTTTCACTTTCTAATCTATTAAAATGTAAAACACATGTGTCCTTTGAACCAGCAATTTCACATCTTGAAATTTATCTTAAAAAAATACTTGTACAAAGAAGCATGTGTCTGACTGTTTCTGGAAGCATTTGTTGCATTAGTCAAAAATTGGAGGCAATCTAAATATCTATTAATAAGGTGCAGGTTAAATAAATTGTGGTCTGTCCGTCTGCAGAAACCTGTACAGTCATAAAAAAGAATAAGGTGAGTATGTGCTCATTGACAAGGGGGTACACCTGTGACACAGCGCCCTGTGAAAAAGCAAGTTGTGAAAGAACACATATAGTATGATTTTTTTTTTGTTTTTGGTAAAACATTTTAATAAAGACTATGCATACCAGAGTTGGAGAAGATGCATAACTCTAGTAGTGATTGACTCCTGGGCGTGTAGGAGGCAGCTGGAGACTTTCATATGCTTTTGTATTGACTGATGTTACCACTAAGTAATTCTTAAACACACCATGTTTTAAAAATAGAAACGCAGAGGGAGGATTGTGTATGCTTAGAAGAAAGTTTGTAACATGAAGTATGCTGGTTTTTTTTTTTTATCTGAAGTATTTCAGATAATACAAGCATATGCTTTTAAAAATCACATGATATGGAAAAAGAGGGCCCTTCTTGCTCCCATCTGTGCCAGTCGCTCTGTGAGCCTGCTGGGTAGCTGCCCTTCTGGGACTTCCTTCAGCTGTGCTCCTGGTTTGGATACACTTGAGTTCATGCTTTTCTTTTTCTTGGTCTGTTCTCTCATTTTGCTGAAGATTGTCCTCAAAGACTCCTGAAAATGTTTGCTTGGGAAACAGGATCTCTGAAAAGAGATTTTTTTTTTAAGTTTATTTATTTATTTTGAGAGAGAGAACATGAGCAGGGGAGGGGCAGAGAGAGAGAGGGACAGAGACTCCCAAGCAGGCTCTGTACTGTCAGTGCAGAACCCAACATGGGGTCTGAACTCACAAACTGTGAGATCATGACCTGAGCCAAAATCAAGAGTCAGATGCTTAACTGACTGAGCCACCCAGGCGCCCCTGAAAAGAGTTTTATTAATTTTTTTTTAATTTCAACATGACATACACTAAGAAGTTGCATATTAGATTTGATTCATATAGTACTGTATATAGTAAGAACTCAACAATCAAGGCAAGCTGATGTGTATAAAAAATTAAGAACTCACAGAAATAACAAACCAGCTCTTTCCCCTCTATGACTTCTCTGATAACCCACAGACAGCTGTGGCACTTCTGATTTAAAAATATAAAAGACAAACAACAGCCTGGGAGAAAATACTTGCATCATGTATAATAAAAGGAGTACTTCTAAGAGATAAAGAACGACAAAATAACAAGAAAACCACAAACAGCTAAATAGGAAAATAGTAATAATTGAAAGATACAAATAAAAAATACAAAGGGTTAATAAGCGTATGAAGAGAAGATGCCTTCCACTAACAATCAGAGAAAGTAAAATTAAAACAATGGTGAGCTGTTATGCTTGTCCGTTGCATAAAACAAAACATGGACTCAACCCACCATCTGGAACCAGAAGTCACAGATAAGCTTCCAGAGGCACATTTTCATTCCATGTTCATATTATATTTGCCTTGTCATGCAATATTTATTAAATTTTCACCACAACTTCATGAGACAGGCAAAATTATCTCTAATTTACAATTAAAAATGAGATGCAGTCACATTGATTTCCTCAAGGTGAAACACTGGTTAGAAATGCCAAGTTAAGTATTCTAATTTCATCACCACCAACACACCTACATTGAGAGATCACAGCTTTAGAGATGTGCTTTCAGTCACTGGCATATTTTAGGATGTATGATGGTATCGTGTAAAAAGCCCTGGGCTGGAAGAGTCAGGAGGCCTAAAATCTAGTCTTATTTTTCCTAACTGTAACCACCACACCACCGTGGACTTTTATTTCCTCATCTGTAAAGTGACAGGGTCATACGGGATGGCATTTCCAGCTGTAATGGTTGATATTTCTATAAACCTACTGAGCACGTCACCACATGATATTGTTTGGGACTTAAGGAACATTACCATAGAAGTGTTTTCTGAGCATGTTGTTGTGGATTCACAATGCCCTGTCCTTAGTGGGACGGGCTTCATCAAGAATTTTCCCGGGGCACCAAATTAAGTCTAATAATATTTAATAGTGAGGACTCTTGCCTAATTGGGACAGTCATGCTTACTTAGTTGAGATGCCTCTAGGTGATTGTGTGGTATTATCTGCAGAATTTGAGGTGACTGAAGACTGGTGATGCCTTGGGTTTCTTCAAATAATTCTGTTAGTGCAAGTCAGTAGAGCAGCACAGAAAGAGCAAACTCTTCCCCAGAAAAATCATCTCTCCTAGGTGAGAAGAATCAATTCTCCCAGGAAGATTACTCTTTAGACATCTAGTAAAGATCAATTAGTAGAGGGCACCCTTACTTCCAGAGAGAAGGCACTCGTCGAGAGCTAGGTTTAGTGTATGGAGTGCGCACTCAGTATACGTGCGTACCACAGCAGAATATTTGTATGGTGTCTGCCAGAGAGAATTTGATATTCTACATTAAAAAATAAATCCGGGGGCGCCTGGGTGGCTCAGTCGGTTGAGCGGCCGACTTCGGCTCAGGTCACGATCTCGCGGTCCGTGAGTTCGAGCCCCGCGTCGGGCTCTGTGCTGACAGCTTGGAGCCTGGAGCCTGTTTCGGATTCTGTCTCCCTCTCTCTGACCCTCCCCCATTCATGCTCTCTCTGTCTCAAAAATAAATAAACGTTAAAAAAATTAAAAAAAAAAACAAAAAAAAAACAAATCCGTAGAGAGAAGGGAGGCAGGAGCTGAATCAGAGACCTAATGAGTCAAATGTTCGCAAACATACATACACACTTAGTAGCCACAATTTAATGGAAAAGCACAGGTCGCAGATTGTTCTTTGCAATCTCCATAACCTCAACAGAAGGTGCAGAATTTAACACCTGCCTGTTTTTAGCCATCAGTCTTCTCTCTCTTTCGATTAAATGAGGTCTCTCTTTCTTTGGTTTCTGAAGCTGTTGCTATACTGAGTTTTGTTGCCTTTCTATTATGAAAATATTGACTTTTTTGCAATATAGTTCAATATAGTATCTATATAAATCTTGACTTTTCCTCCACTTTGCCTATATGACAATATTTTCCTTATAAATGGTATTAGGGGAAATTTTATAATAGAGAATTGTATTATTTTAAGATCTAAAAGATAGCACATTTAATTTTTTTGCCACTTTTTTTTTGGTCGCACAGACCCAAGAATTGCGAATCGATTCCTTTCTGGTGGAATTTTGGCTTTATCTGATATATGTTTATATCATGTAATAATGAACATGTCCTAGAAGAATCATAATATTTCCTCAGTGGTTGAACACCCCATGCATACAATTTGTCCTTAATCCAAATAATCCCAGACAGCATGTCCTGTATAATCACTGCAGTTGCCAACAGCAGACTTACGCTACTTAATCTGTTTTTTTCAGAGAGAGGGGTGGAGCTTTTAGATAATTCATCTAACAAAGCTAAAGGTGTAAGTTTAATTATTGCTTTTCAGCAGTTTACATTACATCCGAGCTCAGCAACACCTTTGAGATTTCTGCCACCCAAAGCAAGAATGCTCCATGCCCTTGATTTAACCCCCTCTGAACCAGGTGCTCACCTACACTGTTATTAGCAAAAGTATTTTACAACCTACAGCTAATTCCAAGAGTTACTTCTCTCCACTGTCTCACTGAGGCACTCAGGCTGGGGCAAAAGACAAGTGGAAGTTAAGTGAAACCATATGCTGAGGTCAGGTGGATTTCAGCACCCCAAAGAGAGACTTGAGTGGCTCTTTAGCAAGGACAAGCTTTTATTCAGAGCTCTTCCCTTTCCTTTTGGTGTCTCTTCACCCTCATGTCTGACCTGTTCTGAGCAGTGAATTGACAGCTTTCACTACAATGGGACTTAATAGTTTTGAATGTAATAAAATATTTACTACATACGATTTTGATTTTAAAATTTTAACTATTTTGCCCTTATTATGACATCCTTTGTTTATGAGACAGTGCATGTATATTTCATATTAGTTTAAAGTACCTGTAGGTGACTTTGAAAGGTTGTTTCAATTTAGAAAGTAGAGCAATTATGCCATTTTACTATTTGATACTGCGTTCCGAGCAGGTACTCAATAAACAACAATTGTTGATTAGATAACTCCTAGAGATGTATTTTATAAAATAACCCATATAATTCTTTATCAATGTTCTGATCCATCTGATAATTGTTAAACATGCCAACAATTTCAAGTATTTAATAATTTACTTTAGTCTAGAGTTGATGTCTTTCTCTTCACTGCTGTGTTTTATTTATTTATTTATTTATTCGTCTAAAAAAGGGTATCTTGTGACCTATTGAATTCTTAAGAATGTCTATTCACTTAGAAATTCAGATTTATTGGATCAATTTGTAAGGTCAAAGTTGTGCCAATGCTTCACAGCACACGAAGTTTTTCAGCTGTAGGCTCGGGTTACACCTTGTATGCATTCCCCAGTAGTTTTACATTTAATTCTGGACTTTGGAAGAACCTGGGTAGGAGAAAGAACGAGTGTGGATGAATTAATGAGGAAAGCAAAGTTCATTGCGACTCTGAGAGCTGATCAAGTTTGCTGAAGTGCCTCAGCCACTTATGTGTCTGTGATTTTCCATGGACCCCAAGTTCACAAGCTTTACAGTCTTCAGGAGGCACCTAGCTCCATTTCTCTGGCTTTACAAGATGATGTTCACGGTTCTTGCTCCCCACGTAGTTTTTCTAAAAGCACTTTATAAAGCTATGGTAATCTTCTGAACCCAACAGCGGTTGACCTAATTAAGGTCATTTTCAGATTTATAACATATCTAAATATACTTTGTAAATATAAAACTCTAGTAAAGTCGAGCAACGATACAGAAGTATTTTACCCTTAAGACTCCAGTGAAATAAAAAAATCAAATCACAATTATACATTTAAATAATTGCTTTTTTTTTTTTTTAGAAAAAATGCATTAAGAAATCAAGATAATGCCAGTAAATCTCCATATTTATGGTTGGCTATGGACTAAATTATGCCCCCGAAATGAATATGTTGAAGCCCTAACTCCATGTGACTGTATTTGGAGATAGGATCTTACGGAAGTAATGACATTAAATGACATTATTAGGGTGGAACCTTAATCAGCTGAGACTGATAGCCTTATAAGAAGAGGAAGAGATGTCTTTCTCTGTCTCTCTGTCTCTGTCTCCTTGTGCACCCAGACGAAAGGCCGTGTGAGGATACAGAAGGAAGACAGCTATCTACAGACTAGGAAGAAAGGCTTCACCAGAAACAGAACTCCATTGGATCTTAACCTTAGACTTTCCAGTCTCCAGAACTACGAGAAAATAAATTTCTGTTGTGTAAGTCATGTAGTCTGTGGTATTTTGTTATGGCAGCCCAAGCTGACTAAGACACTTTCCATATCTATTAAAAGTGCACAGAAATGAATAAAATATGCCACATATTTCCAAGAGAGTCTTCAGAATAGCTGTAGTGCTGGTCTGTCTAGAGTGCTTGACTGTTTGGAAATCGCGGCATGTAACTCTAAAAAAAATCGCTTTATTGGGTTGCAAGAAGGAAGTTCTGGCTCTGGTATAGCTCTAATTACCATAAAACTATGTGGAATTAATATTCACATAATGTAAACCAAATGAGTAATTTTAAACCAACCAATGGCAGGGCGATTGGGTGGCTCAGTTGGTTAAGCATCCGACTTTGGCTCAGGTCATGATTTCGCAGTCCGTGAGTGCAAGCCCCTCGTCGGGCTCTGTGCTGACAGCTCAGAGGGAGACACAGAGTCTGAAGCATTCTGTGTCTGCTTCAGATTCTGCTTCAGATTCTGTGTCTCCCTCTCTCTCTGCCCCTCCTCTGTTCATGCCTCTGTCTCTGTCTCTCTCTCTCCCTCTCTCTCTCTCTCTGTCTCTCTCAAAAGTAAATAAACATTAAAAAAATAAACAGTGGCCAAGTCTGTCTATTTACAAACACTCAAGGTGATCTCTTAAAATTCATTTTGTCCAAGATAGAGAGAGGTAGAGCTGCTTCCTTGAGGCTGGAGACTATTGTGGGGTATCCGGTTCAGCTACAACATTGTCAGTACCGGCTTTCTTGGACTTGCAGAGGTAGTTCCACCTTCTTTCATTCGAATAAACATGGAGACAAACAGAAAATATTACAGAAGTCAGAGATGATTACTAAAATCAAAAGAATGCAACTGAGTCATCACCCACAAGTACAGAGAAGCTAAAGACTAAGTGACTTGCCCACAGTGCTCATTCATGGGAAAGAAATAGTCAAAATCTGAATCCAGGTCTCTTGAATTCCAGTCTACCACACATAACTCTTCTCTCTGTACATGAAGAATATGACTGGGCTTAAAAAATATGTGCTACAGATTCCATGGCATAACAAAATATAATATCCTGTAATAGGTGCATGTT
The DNA here is from genome assembly GCF_007474595.2 of Lynx canadensis. NCBI lineage: Eukaryota > Metazoa > Chordata > Mammalia > Carnivora > Felidae > Lynx > Lynx canadensis. The sequence continues at coordinate 140,688,751 of NC_044310.1, read as the reverse complement.
AGTCAATGGAAAACAACCTGAAATACAAGGTACTTTTTTTTTTTTTAACACTACAGCTATTTCAAACAACTGCATGTTGTAGTGTAATTGTTTTCCTTCCTTTATAAATTACCTGGGATGTGGACAAGTCAAATGGTCCTCACACGTTCAAAAGAAGTCAAGAAACTTATTTGCTTTCCTTGGCTGGTTCTTATTTTGTTGTCTTTTACAGAGGTGCATTCTGGAAAGAAAAATAATGATTTGGTTGTGCGACCTTTGTCAAAATAATTTGTAAACGCTCTTCCATAATGGAAAAGAATCAACCTGGAAATAAACTAAAACACAGTTACTTTTCTTGACTGAAAGTACTTACCTAAAAAAGAATTTCAATTCGCTTTCAACTATCAACAATGCTATACTGGACTTTTTTCCAGTTTTGTTGAGAAATAATTGACATACATTACTGTATAAGTTTAAGACATACAGTGTGATGGTTTGATTTACACATATTGTGAAATGATTACCACAATAGGTTAAGCTAACATCCATCTTCTCATATGAATACAATAAAAAGGAAAGAAAGGAAAAAACTCTTTTATTTGTAGCACAAGAGCTTTTGAGAAGAAGATAAATAACAATAAAAAGTAATCTCTGAATTTCTAAGATGATCATTAAGATTCCTCCAAATTTATATGTCTGAAATGATGTAATACAGATTTTAATGTTAACTGAACTTGCTTTCCATTTTAAAAACCTTTGTCTTATAAGCAAAATCCACCACAGGTAATTATTTCTAATTGTAGTTTTTCATGTAGTTTGTAGTATTTAGGGCTTTTTTAAAAAATTTCCTTAATAAACTGGTAACACATTATTATTTTGAACAATTCACAACTTGACAACTTAAAATTTTGCTATAGCATTTATCAAGAATTCCATTTGCTGCTGACAAGTAGTGTCATATTCTCCAATAGATCTTGGCCAGCCAAGGGAGTGCTTAGGTAAACGGTCTCTCCTAACACCACAACCTTGTGGTTTACAGTAGAAGATGAAAGCTGAAATCATGAAATAAAAAAGTCAGCTCACTCTGGGAATGGTATTGGACGGTAACAGATATTATAAGTTACCATGCTAATGAGCAATGATTCTTGCTGCATGAAATAGTTCCCTTATGTATATCGTAAATTCCTCTTGTTGCACTTTATTATGCATTTCCTCCCATTTAGTCCTCAGGAAAAATAAAGTTCCTTGTTAGAGGAGATGAAGAGTTTCTAGTCACCAACCTTTAAATAAGAAGTTTTCATTGGCTTGATAAATATTATATATAATCTAAACATTCTTTTCTCTACAGTGAATAAACTTGCTTCCCTGCATGTTTCCTCTGTCTCCTCTCATTTCAAAATCCCTAATTACTCTGAGAACTGGAAGGAACACTGGATAAGTAAGTAAGCATTAAGGCTCTAGTCACAGTTCTGCCATAAAATACTTCAACCTTCTGAGTCTCGTAATCAGTGAAATGTGGAGTTTGGACAGAATTATCTCTATTCATCTATCTCTAAAACCAAATTTCTGATGCTTCCCTGAAATCTATCTAGTTCTCCCACATTAATTAGGAAAGCTATGACTGGACACAGAAGGTTGGTGCTAAGTATAGAAGTTAGTATATAAGACATGCTTTATTACAATTTCTGAATCCTTGTCTCACAATATCTTTAAATTATTGAACTTAAGTGGTGAAAGAATCATTTTGTTATCCATGTTAATCTCAATACTTTTTTCCTCGCTAATCTTTCTCATCCTTACTAGCTTTCAATTTTTTTCTCAGCTTTGTTTTTAAGTGTATCAGCTGAAGACGTACCTAATTAACATTCATTTTGTTGCCACTGATTGTTTCTCCAACATAACTATTTTATTTTTATAATCTGGGAAACCATGGAATAACTAACCTTCCCACCTAGTAGTACATCATTTACTTCATTAATTATTATTCTCACAAATCACCAAAGAAAATACTTAGCAGTATCAGGGATGGTGTTGGTCCCAGAATAGTACCACCAGTGTTGACACTGACCCTCTGCTAAGTCCTCTCTGCAAAATGACCACGAGTTGTGTGGTCCACCCTAGAACTATGTTCCCAATAGACTTATTTTCCATTTCCTTATTTATTTGATTATATTTAGTACATGTATGCTATATTGGTTTACTTTTCTTGAGAGATAGAAAAGCAGCCCAAGCTGACAGGATGACATCTAGGAACCTATTTAGATAACATATAACAAAAGGAAATTTATCTTGGAAGGAAAAAGAGAAAATAACATAAGTATTATTACCAACTAAACTATATTAATTACTATATTAAATGTGATTAGATTGAAATTTCCAATGAAAAACAGATTATCAGAATGGATAATAATATAAAACTGAAATATATGTTACCAATATGAATACACAGCTTTAAATATAGAGTTACAAATACTTGAAAAGTAAAAAGATAGAAAAAATATACACCATCCAAACACAAATCATAAGAAAGCTAGTGTAACTGAATTTACATCAGACAAAGTAGACTTCAAATAAGAAGTATTGTCTGAGATGAAGAGGGATATTTTATAGTGATAAAATATTGAATATATCAACCAACATGATAATTTTGAGCATAATGCACTTAATAACAGAGCTTTAAAGTACATGAAACAAAAACTGACAGAATTAAACGGGGAAGGAGATAAATTCATAATCATCACTAGAAACTTTAGCAGGCAACTCTCAACAATTGATAGCACAAATAGATTTTGCTATCAACAGTAGCCACAGTATGGAAAGAGCCAAATGTCCATCAACAGATGAATGGATAAAGAAGATGTTATATATATATATATATATATATATATATATATATATATATAATGGAATATCACTCAGCAATCAAAAAGAATGAAATCTTGCCATTTGCAACTACTTATGCTAAGCAAACTTAGAGAAAGACAAACATATGACTTCACCCATATGTGGAATTTAAGATACAAAACAAATGAACATAGGGGAAGGGTGACAAAAATAATATAAAAACAGGGAGGGGGACAAAATATAAGAGACTCAAATATAGAGAACAAACTGAGGGTTGCTGGAAGAGTTATGGGTCAGGGGATGGGCTAAATGGGCAAGGGGCATTAAGGAAGACACTTGTTCATATGAGCACTGGGTGTTTTAAGTAGGGGATGAATCACTGGATTATACTCCTGAAATCATTACTGCACTATATGCTAACTAACTTGGATGTAAATTTTTAAAAAATCAATAGTAAAATATAATATTTGAGCAGCACTATCAACAAGTGACCCAATAGAATTTTATAGAACACTGTATCTGACAGCTGCAGAATACATATTCTTTTCAATCACACAAGGAATATTAAACAAAACAACCCAATATACTAGTCTATTAAAAACTCTCAATAAATTTTAAAGGATTAAGATCACAAAGTATTTTATCTGATCTCAACAGGATTGTATTAGAATCAATAACTAAAATAAATAAATAAATAAATAAATAAATAAATAAATAAATTTCTCCAAATGTTTGGATATTAAGCAACATATTTCTAAATGACCCATTAGTGAAAGAAGCCACAAGTTAGAAAATATTTTAAATGGAACAATAAAAAGCACAACATATTTAAATTGTAAAATGCAACTAAGAGAGTATTTAAAAGGAAATTTATAGCTTAAATGCTTATATTAGAAAAACAATAAAAGCCTAAAATTAATTATCTACCCTTCCACTTTAAAATTATAGAAAAAGAAAAGCAAATTAAGCCCTGTAAGTGGAAGAAAGGAAATAATAACTGTAAGAACAGAAGTCAATGAAGTAATCTTAAATAATAATAAGATTAACACATTTGGAAGTATCAGAAGTTGGTTTTTCTAAAGATTTAATATGATTGATAAACTTCCATCAAAATTAATCAAAAATTAAAGAAAAATACAAAATACCAAAATCAAGAATGAAAGGGACTCTCACCACAGATCCTTAGAAAGAAACTAAGAAAATTCTGGGGGTGCCTGGATGGTTCAGTTAAGCATCCAACTTGGGCTCAGGTCATGATCTCATAGTTTGTGAGTCTGAGCCCCGCATCAGGCTTTGTGTTGACAGCTCAGTGCCTGGAGCCTGCTTTGGATTCTGTGTCTCCCGCTCTCTCTGCCCTTCCCCCGCTTCCTCTGTCTCTGTCTCTCTGTCTCTCTCTCTCTCTCTCTCAAAAATAAATTTTAAAAGTTTCTATGAATAGCTCTATGCCAACAATTTTAACAACATAAATGAAATGGAAAAAATTTTTAGAAACATTATTTCCAAAATGGATATAAGATGATATATAACCCGAATAAAAGCATCTCTGTCAAAGAAATTGAATTTGTAATTAAAATTTTCCTATAAAGAAAATTCCTGGCCCAGACACTGGCTCAGGGTAGCTTCTATTAAACATTTAAAGGGAAAAACATCTTACACAAAACATTTTTGGAAAATAAGAGGGATGGTATGCATCTCAATGTGTTTTATGAGGCCAGAATAACCTTATAACTGAAATTTGAAAATGACATTATAGAAAAAGAAAATTACAGATCAATGTTCCTCATGAATACACATACCCACAAAAACCTTAACAAAATTCAATAATACACTTAAAAGATAATACATTATAAGCAAGTAGCTCTCATCTGAAGAATACAATATTGGGCTAATATTCCAACATCTATCAATTTAAATCACTGTATTAAAGTAAATGCAAATATCACCCAATAATTTCAATAGGTATAGAAAAAAACATTTGAAAAAATCCAACAAATTCTCAGCAAGCCAGGAACAGAAGGAAACTTCCTTAATATGATAAAGGAAATTTGTGAAAAACCTGTGGCTAACAGCACACTTAATGGACAAATATTGAACACTTTTCACCAAGGCAGATATCAAGCTAGGGGTGTTTACATTCACCAACCCTAGCCAACACTGTATTGATTCTAAGAAAAATTTAAACTGTCTTTATTTCAGCCAACAGGTTAGTGTATGAAGAGAATCCTTAGGAATTTAGCAAAAGCAACACAAAACAAAACAAATCCAAAACCAAAACCAAAAACCTATTAAATGTAATAAATGATTATGTGATTTCAACAAGATCACAAGATTTAAGATCAGTATACAAAAAAAATCAATTCTATTTCTATATATCAGCAACAAATAGGTGGAAATAAATATTTCAAAATGATGACACCAAAACATGACATACTTAGGAATATATTTAACATACTAGGTGCAAGACCTGTACTTGGAAAATGATAAAATATTGCTGAGAAAAATCAAACACCTAAAAAATGGAGAGGTGAGCCAGATTCCTGTTAGAAGACTGAATATTGCTAAGATCCCAATTCTCCCCATATTTGTTGCTAAGATCCCAATTCTCTGCATATTCATCTATAGATTCAATGCAATTCCAGTCACAAACCCAGCAACAGTTTTTTGGTTTTTTTCTTTTGACAAGTTGAAACTAAAATTGATACTGAGAACATAAAGGGCTTAGAATAACTAAAACATCATTGCAAAAGAAGAATAAAATTGGAGAATTTTCACTACATGTGAAGAGTTCATATAAAGTTATAATCGAGAAAGTGTGGTATTCGTGTAACAATAGATAACAGATTCATGGAATGATAAAGTGAGTGCAGAAATAGACCATACATTTATGGTCAAAATGTTTTTTTACAAAGATGTCAATGAAATTTAATAGTAAAATAATTTTCCCCAAGAAAAGATGCTAGATAAACTGGATATCCATACAGGGTTTTGTTGTTATTGTTGTTGTTGTTGTTGTTGTTGTTGTTGTTTTTGTTTTTTGTTTTTTTGCACTATACACATAAATTGACTGGAACAGGATTACAGACCTAAGATAGAAGCTAAAAGCTAAGCCTATAAAGAAAACAGCGGGAGAGTATACTTGTGAAGCTGAGGTAGGAAAATATAAACAGAATGCAAAAAGTACTCGCTATACATGGAAAAAATTGACAAACAAAACTTACCAACATTCAAAAGATACCATTACAGAAATGAAAAAGTAAACCACAGCCTGGGATAAAATATTCACAATGTATACAAGTGACAAATAACTAGCATGGGAGAATATTTTTTAAAACTACAAATCAACAGTAAAAAAATAACACTCAATAAAAATGGGCAAAAGTTTTGCATAGATACTTCATAAAAGAGAATATATAAATTCCCAATAGACATATGAAAATGGGAAATACATAAGGGAATGCAAGATAAAACCACAAAGAGATATCATTATACATCCATTAGAATGGCTAAAAGTAAAAATACCATATGTCAGGAAAAATGTAGGGCAATGGAATCACTCACATTGCTGATGGGATAGTACATCAGTACTGGAAAGTCGTTTAGCAATTTCTCACTAAGTTAAATATGTACTTAACCTTTGACCCAGCAATACCCCCCTAGGTATTTGCATATGCACACCCCTCCCCTGCCAATGAAAACATAAGTCCCCCAAAAGCCATGTACAAGAATGTTCACTATAACTTTATTCATTATAGAGAAAAATTGGAATTGAGCCAATTTGTCTATTAACAGAAGCATAGATGAGTTGTGGCATATTCACACAATGGAATAGTACTTAGCAATAAAAAGGAACAAATTATAAATACATGCAATCAAATACCTAAATCTAAACAACATTATATTAAGCAATATACAAAGTTCAGGAATAGGCAAAACTTATCCATGCAGATAAAATCAAAATCAGAGTTGTTCCTTTCAGAAAAGAAATTGAGTAGAAAAAGACCTAAGGAAAATTTCAAAGGCAATGTTTTATATCTTTTTTGGAACACTGATAACATGAGCATATACATTTGTCAAGATTCACTCATGTGTACACTCAAAAGTGTATACTTACTACTGTATGTAATTATACTTAGATAAAATAAAGAAAAAAACTTCCCAAACTCCCAAATCTGTATGATACATATATATCATCATGGGCATGTATGAAAAGACAGTTATGTTTGCAGGTGTGCATATAAAGAAACCAGCTCATTTGACCATGTGGCAATCTGCTATTCTGCGTTAGATTTGAATGGATTTTTTCTTAATGCCTTCTAAAAGATACTGTTTAGACAAGACAGAAATTAAACGACCTCAACATATCACGTAGTCGGATCCTTGAGTTGAAATATAAAAGTGCCTGTGGAGGATCCAGGTCCTGGAAACGTGGTACCCGTGTTCAGAGCTCTACGTTTGGGAGCCAGGTGCTGGAGGCTGATAGAAAGCAGGCAGTGGAGGACTTAGTTCTTCCTATTGATCTAAAACACAATCCAAGTCATAAACCATGGCTTATTAAAGCTGTACAAAATCTCAGAGGTCATCTAGGTCAGGTGGAGAACTTGACACCCAGAGAGGTTAAACATTTGCCCAAGATCACACAGCTAGTGTGAAGTCCTTCTATCTGGATGCCTCTCACGCCTATAATTACCCATAATTTTCAAAGTAAAAGTGAATGGACCACCAGTGCCTACACTCTTCCATGTAAATACTGCCTTTTGAGTTTCCCCCATCCCCTTAAGGCTTCCTTTGAGAGATATTTGAACTAGATTTAAATCAGAAAGGTAAGAGTGAGTAACTAATGGTGTTGCCTGAGCCCATAGGCCTCTAGGACTGGCTCATGACTGAGAAAGGGTTTCATTGCAAGGAAGTGCATTTCAGTTTCTTAGGCAGCTTTTCCTCAGAGGTTTTAAGATCAGACAAGGAAGTGCAACGCATCACTGAATTGAAACTGCCTCTGTTCCAGGAGGTGAACAGAACCATTCATTTGCACTTAATTGAAACAGTAATTTTATTGGGCTTTTTAAAACAATTTAAGGATCATTTATATTTGCAAGATGTAAGCAAAATTTTGCTCTCCAAACTGTAACTTCATTGTTTTTACTCCTGTGTAATTTTAGGAAACGTAAAGATCATGCTTGTAGCCCAGATTTCCTTTGGAGGTAGGGTTTGTAGTCTAATGGTCTGTTTATGTTTTAATACAAACTGATTTTCCTCATAGTAATGAAAACCCATGGGGACCTATGTGTGTGGGAATAGTGGATATCAGGGGCCTGGAATTATCCTAACAATTTGCCCCTCCTTTGTAAAACACTTCTGTTACACTTGCACCCAGACAGTTGGGGGTAGTACAGAATGAATTTTCATGATTAGAGTTGCTGGTCCTACAGTCTTCTATTCATTCACCTGAGACTGTTTAAGGGCCCCACGGTAAGTTCGCTCAGCATCCTTTAAGAGGTCTTACAGATCACAAAGTGCCCCAGTGAGTTCCAGAAAACTGCAAAGTCTTCTGATAGTCTTTTCTCCAATTCTTTTGACCTGACTTTCCAGTACCTCTGACTGAGAAGCAGAGGCCAGGTAGCACTCAACAAGGCTATTGAAAATGCAAACTGAGAACTCTGGGGAGAAATAAAACTATGAATTTATATATATGGAAAGCACCATTTGGGAAAAATTTCTAAGATGTATTAATTGGGCAATAGCTGTTAGCTTTTTTGGAAAATGAATCAAAGTTGAATGACTTCCATTGTACATTATAATAAATAAGCCTCTCTTTAGTATGCTAATCTTAGCCTTTCTTTCTAATTCATGCTTTTTAATAAAAATAAATACCCTTATTCTTTTTCTTTCACATCATGCCAAAATCTCTGATGTACTATAAAATTTGGTTTCAAAGGTCTGTTTTAATTGTATATGAGCTGCCATAAATGCCCTGGTGCCAACATGTTAACCGCCTTAGTGACCTTGTCTAACATGAAGCTAGATCCTCTAAGTGGGACTGGATGACATGGGGGACACCTAAGAGCAGTCATTTGACCGATTCCATAGCACTGCTGGGACAATGTGGAAGCACCAGGAGGCATATTCAGAGGCTGCATGGAGGTTATAAGCCAGAACCATGCGTACTGGCATAAATCCTCAGTAAATATTTATTAAGATCAATGGCTATATACAATGTGCTGATGGTAGCTTTTTGCTCTGAGCTAAAATTAAGAGGAATTGTATAATTGATGTATTACGACCTCCTCTTTGCTTTTAAAGCACAAGACGGGTTTTTTTCTCATATAACTTACACATCTTGCTGGTTACCAGACATTGCATCATAACACTTACACATTCATTTAACCTAAGGCCAGTCTGTAGTGGTTTGGTGACAGTAATGTGACCTACAGAAACATCTTGGATAAGGGCCAGGATCAGATTGTGGTGAGTCATCCGACCTCTACTTAGGTGGCCAGTTTTAAGGCACTAACAGTTCATAATCACGTCCAACAACACTCAATAAGAGCTAGCATTATGAAAAGCAGTGCCTTTCAGAGAGGGTTCCTTGGAGGTTGGAGTGGAGAAGGAGGGTACAGAGGACCCTCAAGTCTAGAAGATGTTTATAGAAGACAAGATTCTTGCTGGCCGGGGATAAAAGAGTAATTTTCTTCTCCCTCATATACGTTTTCAAAAATTAGTGGTTGCAAGACCTTATCTGGACCTGCATTATCTTGGATATTCTTGAGTACCATTTTGAGCTTTTGGGCTGTATTTTCCAGAATGCTCTTTTACCTTAAATAGGCGTCCTCCAAAGGAAAGAATAAGATTTGAGATTTTAATTTACAGCCAGATATAAAGAAAACTTAACTGAAAGCATCTTTTAGGATAACACATAAACTATTTTGACTAACTAAAAACAAAAAAAAAATAATTTTGCTTCCAATTCGGCAACAAAAAAGAAGGAACTGATATTGTCATATTGTCTATGGTCTTTAACAGGGAAGCCATAAGCTCTTTGGTAAGTGCTACCCCTCCAGCAGAGAATATGATCTAAAGTAATGAATCTGGTCTGCTACAGGCAAATCGGTAACGTCAAAAAAGAAATGTTCCCCCTCTAAAATCTGGTTTAGAGCAACGATTCTTAAATTTTAGGTCTGCAATCACTACTGATCCACTAGTGATAAGTCTTGCGCATGCATCATGCATGCTTCAAGTTTAAAAATAACTCATCTAAGGCACTCAATTTTTAAATAAATATTATAGACAGAGTACAAGACCTAGACACCCCTTTATAGGCTTACCATCAAAATTATTGCAGTTTGACTTCTAATTCTGGAGATAGTTTCCCAGAGAACATCTGTGGGCTTTTTTTCTTGGTTGGTTTTACTTATGAAAGTAGTAGCCCTCTGCCCAATCATACATGGAAAGCTACTAGTCTAAAACATAATATATGCAATTTAAGGTTAAAAGCATTAAAGTCTACTGTCTTTGTCTTTGCCTAAGTTAATGAACCCTTTCAATTCAACCTAGCCAATCATTTTCTGTTTCTTCACACTGAGCTCAGGAATAATAAAACAGTGGCTCCTGGGTGTTTTTAAGTTTGATCTAACAATCCCTGCTTTTTCTTTAAATAAATAGTAACCTCAACTTGTTTTTGAGCATTTCATCATAAGGGAAAGAATTCCCACAAAGGATTTTTCCAGAAACCTGACAGGACATCTATAACTCCATCTTTTAAGTCCTGGATTCAAATATTGAATGCTACTTGACGATGCATTGAGCCATAAGTAACTCAGGTTTGTAAATCTCATCAGATTAGCAATGTGGCTCTGGCAGTCTCTGAAAGATGGACTGATCTGTGCTCAGTAGTAATCTTTGCGTTTCTTTGACTACTCCCAGAATACTGAAAAAGGTATATCTTTTGAATGTACTATATGCTCTTAAAAGAAAACAAGTTATGATGCACTCATTTAAATTTTTTTTCTTAAAAGTTTCCTTAAATATTTTTTCATATTGCACTGACAAACTGATATAAAGTATATACTGATGTTTAGTATATTAAGTAATCAATGAGCCTTATAATCCTGTATTAATCCTTTATGTGTTGATCTTTTTGTTTCCCCTAGGAAATACTGAACGATAAAGAAATGCCATCGGGAATCAAAGACACTGAAGTTTGGAAGGGGCACTTGGGAAGAGTTATGGGTGCCCTGTAATATCCACCACCAAAATTATGTGGTCCTGGTCTCCGAAGAATGCAACAAATTCTTTGTCAAATATGCTATAAACAGAGGGAAGGATGATCAGTTGGGCAATCACTTATTATTCAACATTCACACAGCTGTGTCATTTCCTGTTGGCTAAAGGGTGAGAGCTCAGTCTACACAGCAGCAGTAAATCATATTAGCAGTCAGCATTAATGAGGAAAAACAAGACCAAATTCTGCAACTTGACTGGAGTACTCTCACCAAACAGACTACACAGCTTCCTGCAATGCCCTTGACCGGGCAATCAGCCATAATTTTAAAAGGAAATAAAGAAAAAGATTGCCTTCCAAGAGAACAAATTCTTCCCAGATAACAAGTTCAATTCACTGAATTTTGTGAACCTTCTTTCCTCAATTCCTCTTTCCAAAAAAAAAAAAAAAAAAGCCTTATATTTTGTTGATGTTACATAAGGGCAGCTGAGGGACTGTCCCAAAGAGACAACTGTGGAAGTGGCACCCTTCAGAACAGTGTAGTACATCCTGCCCTTATTTTTATATTGAACTTCATGTTTTTGAAGCTATTGCATCCCCAGCATTTTATTAAATTCTCAAAGAGAATGCCCATGGCTCATGTCCCTATTTTCTGACATGACGTCTAGGAAGGCATCCTGCATGTTTTCTTGTTTTTTATATCATCCCTCTGCTCCATTGATGATGCCTTTGAGAGACCTGTGCTTTCTCCTCAAGGTGGACTTGCTCCTTCAAACACTTCTGCTGGAATCTGCAGAGAGGCAGCAACCATGAATAAACAATTAGGAGCAGGCCTTCCATTATTCCACCATGAGCTGAGATCGCTATAAATGCCCTGAACCTGAAAAGGAGGGTGTCTGCAGTGCGTTTCTAAAGAAGAATGTTTGAAAGTACAGGGCATGTGATTTTCTAAGCAGCCTTATTTTACATCTTGAAGGAGGCAGATGTCATCATCCTCTTGCAAGGATGAAACTGAGGGAAATAATTCAGTCAATATTTGCTCAAGGTCAGACAGTGCCTTAGCATAACCTGGACCAAAACCCAAATTTCCTCACTTGTTGTCCAGTGCTCACATCAAGAACACGGAGTTATTGCTTATCATTTGATGCCAACCCTAGATGGCTGTTCTCTGTCAGTTAACCTCCTCTCCAGGCCTGGAACCAACCCTGTTTGTGTCAGATAAAATGTAGTTTCTGTGGGAGGAGTGGCTTCCCCCTAGTAAATAAAGGGTTAACCACAAAGCAAAGAATTCTTTAGCTCAGACCTCTTAGGGCAATTGAATGTTGAATACACATGGTTTATTAACCAATGTATATTGAGGTGTTTGCTATTTTTTCTCTTCTCTTGAGCTTAGGGGGTTAAGTAGAGAAAGTAGAAAGTAATAGGAAGACAAACAGGAAGAATAAGAAAAAGCAGGACATTAAGTAATGTATGATCCCTAGATGGGGTTTCACATCTTCCAAATGATTGTTTTCTTAAGAAAAAGATTTTCAGGGGCGCCTGCGTGGCTCAGTTGGTTGAGCGTCCGACTTTGGCTCAGGGCATGATCTCGCAGTTCTTGGGTTCCAGACCCACATCGGGCTCTGTGCTGACAGCTTGGAGCCTGGAGCCTGCTTCGAATTCTTCGAATTCTATGTCTCCCTCTCTCTCTGCCCCTCCCCCACTCATTCTCTCTCTCTCTCTCTCTCTCTCTCTGTCTCTGTCAAAAATAAACATTTAAAAAAATTAAAAAAAAAAACTTTCATTGCAGTCTAAAATTTTAGTCTTTTCTAGGTATCGTTTAGAGCTGAAAAACTCATTGAAGATGAGAAGTTACATAGGAGTTTCACAGTGAAGTGCTGGTGCACACCTAAACCTGGAGTCATTCATTCATTCATTCATTCTTTCAAATAATCATGTCATTACCATGCTTCAAGCCCTCCAAATCTGACTACATAATACCTTTAGAATAAAATCCAACTTCTATCATTACATCTCCATTCTTTTTTTTAATTTTTTAATGTTTATTTTTTTAGAGTGTGTGCAAGGTAGGGAAGAGCAGAAAGAGATGGAGACACAGTATCCAAAGCAGGCTCCAGGCTCTGAGCTGTCACCATAGCTCATGAACTGAGCTGTGAGATCATGACCTGAACCGAAGTTGGACGCTCAACTGACTGAGCCACCCAGACTCCAAGGCCCAATTGTTTGTTTAGTTCTTGCCTGCTCTCCTCTGCTCTGCTACCTATTTTCTCCCTCCTTCAGGGACCCCAATCCTTCTGGCCCTCCTTCTGTTCCTCATACCCACCCAACTCTGCCTGTGTGTGACCTGTTCACTCTCTGTTCCCTTGCCTTCCAGTAGACCGTTTCATTGCTGATTTGCTCTCATCATCGAAGACTCAACCTCCTTAGAGAGGCATTGCCAGGCCACTGGGTCTAATCCCTATCTACTATAGTTTAACATGCCATCCTGTTTTTTCTTCAAAGAGCTTAGCACATGCATTCTTATTTATGTACTTGCTTCCTTATTTATTGTCTGTCTCTGGTTTGGAATGTGTACTCTGTAAGAGCAGCAAACAGGCCTGACTTGTTTACTGTTATTTACAGCTCCTAGAAATGTGCCTGGAATATAGGAGGTGCTTAATAAATATTTGTTGAACTAAATACTAAATGAATTTTTTTTTTTAATATTGAGTATCTATTACACACTCAGCACTAGATATCCCAAGAAGTAAAGCAAAGAGTTCTTGCTCTAATGAGATTCAGAGACTGGTAACTTCAGGCAGTTGGTTTTCTACTCTATTACACAGCCATTAAATTTCACTCCGAAACTGGCAGATTCCTGGAGATTCAGGTCACCTGATTTCCAAAAATAGTTATCCACTATGATTTTAGATTATTCACTGGTAAAGTGATTATGCCTCTCATTTTGCCTGGGATAGACCCTGTTTACAGTCTCTGTTCTGACATAATCATTAGTAGTACTCTCTTTTGCTCTCAAAAGTGCCCAGCTTATATGACAAATTACATAGCTATCCTATTCATTGTCAGCCAAAAACTAATACTTCATAATTATTGCTAGTTAGAGTGGTTTAACCACACAGACTACATCAATTCAGTAATGTGGAAGATCAAATCATAGCTCTAGAAAAGGGCAACTTCTTAAGTTAAAAATCTGAGGGAAAAAAAAGGTGGGGGTGGATCTATTCTCCCAGTTCCAATTAGTGAGTCCACTAATGAGGCCAGTATTTCCCAAGATATGTTCAATAATTCTAAGACGTGTAAATAAGAGTTACATGCAAAATATAAAATAGATTGGAGATTCTTTACTGTGCCAGAAACTATTCTGCAAAATTCGCTTGCATTTCCTCATCATTACTATTAAGATTCCTATTTTACAGACAAAGAAATTGAGGCTTAGAGAGGTTGAATAAGGTCACCCAGATACACTTCTTTGTGTCCTCCTGCCCCCAACCACAGTGCCCATTGCTTTTCAAATGAACTAGCAAATAATTTGATAAAAGTTTCCAGTACTGAAGTAGATTTTGGAAAAGCTGGGTTAAACTATGTTAAGTAGGCTACTTTTCCCTAGAACGTTTTAGAGTCTGTAACATGTCAAAGTGCTTGGCGCATCTTCAAGGATTGATATGGGCACAGTGTCTCCACTACTCATTGGGACACAGGACACTTTTTGTGAGGAGCATTAAAGTTCTGCAGAGGAAACTTTGGCCAATGCTGCTTTGGGAACCTGATTAGGGTCAGCTATCCCTTTCTCTGTGGTTTAGCCCAGCATGTATGTAAACCAGACCCACACGCTGGGTCTGAGTCACAGTCTTCCTTTGGGTTAGGGCACCACTTTCTCAGCTCTGAAAGGAAGACAAGACCATCCTTGGACCCATGAGGCTTCATGGTCTTAGCATCCAATACTTATATCCGTGCTTCTAACCCCCTTTCTGTGTGCCTTTTCATTCCCCGTACTGAACACTGTGGGTTTTCACCTCACCTTCTCCTTTATAAGCCTAGAAGTCTCCATAGAGGTACCTATGAGATTTTTGGCCAATGTCCTTACTACAATTTTTTGTGTGGGGGGCGAGGGGAGAGAGAACGTGGGGAAGGGGAAGAGAGAGCGGGAGAGAGAGAATCTTAAGCAGGCTCCACCCCCAGCCCTCAGCCCAATGTGGGGCTCAACCTCATGAGATGATGACCTGAGTGGAAATTAAGAGTCAGAGCGCTTAACCGACTGAGCCACCCAGGTGTCCCTGTCCTTACTAAAATTTAATATTTGAAATCTTTCCATTTGAAGCACAGAAGATGAAGATGAGAAAAGAAGGACCTCTTATAGGGAAAAAAGAACAAATGCAAGGCCATTTTTACTCCTTTTTCAGACTTTTGGGGTGGGTGGGGAGACGGATGGATGTGAAGAAGAGGTGAGGAGGGAGCTGAAAGTTGTACCTGCATTTTCCAAGTAAGAATATTTGTGTTTTCTGGGTACAGCTGAAGTTGCTTTGATTCTAGGGAGGCGGAGGCTACAGATAGAGGAAATAAAGTCAGGATCAGATCCCCTCCTACCAAGTTTCCTCACTGCAAGAGGGGCAAGGGCTGCCTTGTGTGCTTGGGTCCCTAGTGCATTAGGGCTGAGTCTCTAATGGTTTTTGCACTGAGTTATAAGAATCTTCTTTTCTCTGTTTCCACCTCTTCTACCCACACCCCCAGACCTTTCTGCCTTCTCCTGAGTGACTGAAACTGACAGCTTTCAGAAACCAGTGTGTTGCTGTGACCCAGACAAGCCAGTTCCCGCTTCTGAAATAGCCTGGCTTAGCTATTGTTCCATGGCCTATATACGTGATACAAACCATTTTTTTCTTTAAAAAAAAAAAAAAAAAAAAAAAAAAAAAAAAACCACTTAACCCTTCCCAACCCAAGATTTGCCTCTTATGTTTTTAAACTATGTTTTAACTTGGGTGAGAAATGTTTTTGCTTTCATCAATGTTCATGAGGCTTATGGAAAGCAGCCCCTACTAAAACGTTTTAAAGAAATCCTACTAAAAATCAATATGCACAGATCCCCATTTCCCACCTCCTTCTGGACTTGTACCGTCCTATCCATCGGCTAAGCAACGCTGGGATCTCCAAGTTGCCCTAGACTTAGTAGGGAAATAGATCCCGCACGGTCACCCTAGAGGGCGCACTGTTTACATTTTCCGCCTGTAACCAGACGGCGCTTGCTCCCAGGCTCCATAAAAGGGGAGGAGGCGGATCGGTTTCCTTCTCTCATTGAGAAAGAGGATTGGAAGGCCGGGCGTATAAAGCCGCGCAGAGAGCGTGAAACAAAGCAGTCGGATCGGAATTGGACTTGGGAAGCGCGGTGTGGAGTCAGGCATAAAACTTGTTGGAGGGGAGTAACGAGCCTGCTCCTCTAGCCCCTCGTCTGCGCTGCGCTTCAGGAGTTCCCACCAGCTTTGCGTTTTATTTTTATATGTTTTTTATATAGAGAGAAATATATATATTTTTTCCTCTTAAGAGACAATTCCTGTTCCAAGAGAAAATAAGGCAAGATCAATGAAGGAGAGAAGAGCCAGCCAGAAATTATCTAGTAAATCTATCATGGATCCTAATCAGAACGTGAAATGCAAGATAGTAGTGGTGGGAGACAGTCAGTGTGGGAAAACTGCGCTGCTGCATGTCTTCGCCAAAGACTGCTTTCCTGAGGTGAGTGTGGCCGGCGGAGGCTTGGAGGAGGGGGTCGGCCCTCGGGAATCCCCCCGTCTTGAGTTGGGCTTCTCCTTGCTTTTCCTCCGTCACCCGATTTTCTTTTTTTAAGCAGTCTTTCTTACAACTTTCCCCCTGGCTAGACTGCCCGGAAAGGGAAAGTGAGCTGGAAGCGTGTAGGGGACGCATCTTCACATTCTATTAGCTTCTGAAACTTGTTCAGTCATGTGTGCGGAACCCTGGGTTGGGAGGTTTGGATCCTCAGGTCTTGGAGAGCAGGGTGGTGCGGGTGGTGAGTCAGGGGTTTCGGAAGGGGTCTGCGTGGTTAGTGTGTGATCTGGTGTGTGCGACATTATATATGTTTTTTTTTTTTTAATTGGGGAGTGAGGAAGCGATTTTCGGAGGGTGTTCTGCGGGTGTCGTACATTTTAGATAATCTCTTTGCCCTCTTCCCTTCCTCTGTCCATTTTGTTTGTCCAGAATTACGTCCCTACAGTGTTTGAGAATTACACGGCCAGTTTTGAAATCGACACACAAAGAATAGAATTGAGCCTGTGGGACACTTCGGGTAAGAGAGTCATCGGACCGCGTGGCCCTTGGGGCGGGTTTCCAGCAGCTCCAGGGCGCGCGGCGGGTCTCGCGACCCCGCGCGTGGCTCACTCCCAAGCACACAACCGCGCACCACCAGCGCACTCGGCGCCCCTGGGTTAACTTTGCCTCTTCCGTGGGATTCCCGCAGTCCCTGCTCGGTGAAAATTTTGTCCCTTCTGGGTGGGGGTGGGGGACGACAATGGGTAGGGAGGAATGGCAGGGGGGAGAGAAGGGCGCTGTGTGCCCGCTGGGTGACCCCGCCGTGGGAACTGCTTTTAGCCAGGTGGCCGGGGAGCGGCTGGGCCCAGGGTGGGGGTGGGGGTGTTATGCCGGAGTCGCCTGTGGGCGGCCAAGGTGGCCCGGTACTGGGGAGATGCGTGCGGCGCCTCAGAACTACCTGGCTTGCGACGGGCGCCCCTCCGGGATCTAACCTGATGGTTGTCGGAGAGGCTGGGAGCGCAGCGGTAGTAGTGGAGGGTGGGAGAAAATCCCTGAAGCGACGCAGTTACGTGTGTATTCAGCGCTTGGAGGGATTGTAACGTGAGCGCAAGCAACCGCGGCGCTCGTGACGCCTACTGCCAGGAATGCGCTGGTGGCGCGGGCAGCACCGGGCCGAGCGGTCGCCTGCCCTTGTCTCCCGCTGCCGGCCACCCGCGTAGCCTCGGCGCGAATCTGTAGGTCCGACACCCCCGCTAGCCCCCAGTGATCACGCCGCCGCACGCACCCCCCACCCCCTGCCCTCGCCCTTCCCTCCTGACCCCCGTTGCATCACCCTCTGCCAGCCTATAAGGCCGCGGGCAGCACAATTCGCCTTTGACCTTCCTGTCTAGTTGAATTATTGGCGTCGTGGTAAATTATTTTCAAGGGTCTGGGGTTCAAGGGCGGGTTATCGCCTCCTACGCGCCCACCCACCTACCTGGCGCGCGGTGGTAGAGAGGGCCCGGTACCCCGCGGTGGGGAGGCTCCCAGCGCGTGGCTATTAGGGGTTTGGGCTGGGTCAAGCTTGGTGAGGGCGGGAGGCTCGACCTGGAATCACCGGCTGGCACCGGTTCCCGCCCACCCCCAGCAGTGCTGGGCGGGGGTGAGAGGGAGGAGTACCGTTTCCCAGAAGGGTGACACCTCTGGAGGAGGAGGAGCCACCGGGAAGGCCGTTGAAGGTCCCCGCGCTTAGTTCTGGGAGCTTAGCGGGGAGTTGGGCTGCTGCGGGCAAACCGAGCCAAATCCCGGGTGAAACTAGCTTGGAGGAGCGCACAAGTGCCAACACGCAAGCGTTGCCGTCAGGCAGGGAGGCCCCAGAGGGTGGACCTGAGCCCAGCTGGGAGTGGCCTCGTGGAGGTGCTTCTGGACTGTGCGAGCTTCACGCAGCCCTCGGTTTTAACCTCTGGAGGCCCCGAGGGACTCAGGGGATTAAAGAACACGAGGAAGATACCAGACTGACAGGGTCGCCAGAGGCAGTCCGTGCACAAAGGCAAAGGAGAAGTCTCGCACGAGCGCCTCTCACGGCCGGTGCCAGATGCTCCTAGTGTTGCAGTGAGAAGCACTGATTCTGTTACCCCCTGGAGAGGCAGGCTCTTCCTCAAGCTTGGCCAAGGAGAGCAGAACCAGAACCTCACCCTGTACTGTATCGGGGTGTGCACACGGTCTCACAACTATGGGGAAGGTGTTGATAGAATTGCAGTGTTTTCTTATTTCAATAGCTCCTATTATCAGAATTGTTACATAGCCTAGTATTTAATGGGCTCTGATTCCCAGACATATCATGATATTTGTTATACCTAGAGTGCAGTACCGCTGGTATGGTACCGGTAATTAGCATCGGTACTTACCCTCCCCCAGTCTCTTTGGACCTAATGCATGATAAGAATTCTTTAGTCTTGGGGTCTGTAAATCTGACCTCGTCTTTGATAAAAACCTGTGTTTAGATCTTAGCTACTGGTTACCAGGGCTTTCTGTGTGCAAATCTCTACCTCCCTGAGCCTCATTTCATCATCTGAAAAGATACAGAGCTAGACAATGTGCAGGGTCTCTCCCAGCTGTATACTTCTTGGCTTTAGTATGCCAGACAGGCAAGTCTTTTTGTTTCCCAGGACGTTGGTTGCCTTCAGCTCTTAGTCTCAATGGATCTGGCACCCGTTGCTGGGGTTTTCACCACCTACAAAGCAAGCCAGGTTCTGAACAGAGCCACTGCTTCCTAGTGGAGTTAGGAAGGAGGGAGGAGGCATGGCTGGGCCTACAGGAATGCGGGTTATGCCTCCCCTGTGTCATGCTCCATGAGTCACAGGACCACCAATGGAGATTTTAGATTAGGCGACCAAAGAGCTAAAGTGACTTTTTTTTTTTTTTGGAAGAAAAGGCACATTGTTTTTTCAAATGCTAGAAAACAAACAAAATGTGGTCAGTTTATAGTTGAGGCTATGCTTCCCACGTGCAGATAAATAACACTTCAGATATCCTCAAATATTTAATCCAGACTCAATAGTTTGTACACCCTATGATGATGCTACACATGTAGCACGCCTTGCACACAGTAGTCACCCAGGAAAATCTGTTAAATGAACAAATGAATAATTGTATGCATAGTTTCCAAGGAGATAAGATTCCCTGACGTTCATTATCACTGAATTACCTGTGCGCAAAGAATGGCAACTTTATAAACACTGCCTTTCATCAGATTAAAGATAATCACCTGAAATGAAGTCTGTAATAAAATAATCACTTTTATTTTTATTTAACATAACAAAAACTATGCATGTTTAACTCAAACATAAAGGTTTGAAAAAACCGTGATTAAGAAAACATCACACTGCAGAATTAGCCAGTAATGAAATCTTAGTTGAAATTTAGATTTATACAAATGGAAAAAAAAGGGACAAGGGTATTATTTAGAATCCTATTATGTTGATGTGAAGTGAAATGTTAACTAAGCATAGCCACCAAGTACTGGTTAAATTCTACGAAATAGATTATTTTCACCTAAAATGGTTTATCATTCACGAGCGAAAGGCATCTAATAAGAGCCACTTCATCAGCGGCTCATCACATCAAATTCCGAACATTTTTCTACTTCATCTCAAGGTTTTTGTGACAAATTTCCAAACAGGATTATTTTCTGACAAATATTTGACATTTTCTTTGCCCACTAGGACATTTGTTTAGTTCAGGTTGTGAAAATAATTGCATATGCCTGATGCATTCTGATACATTTATTTTTTCCAACTGCTATCAATCAGTTTAACTCTGGAGAGAACATTCAAGCCCAAGACTCTAAAGTCCTAAATGACAGATTTTTCCCCCCTTCTGGAATTTTGTGAAAGTTAAAGATTAATAGGAAAAATGAGGTTTACCTAACTTCTGTTACGTAGAAAGCAGTTCTCTTTGCTGACTTCTGTACTTGGACAGCTTCTCATAAGGGGTCTCCTTCCCCTGCCCAGCAGTCATGGAATTATGCATAGGCAAAAGTGCCAATTTGGGTAGAGGAAAGAACATCAAATGGAATTAGAATATGTGGGACCTCTTTGCACCAAGAGAAGAGAATTCTTTCCCACTTTTTGAGGCACAGTAACTTGACAGTTCTTTCCATTCCCTCACCACCTCTTTCTCTGTCTCTTTCTGTCCCTCTCCCTCCCTCCATCCCTTCCTTCTTTCTTCCTTTCCTTACCTACCATGAATAGGCTTTCTGTTAAGCCTTAGAGATGCAGTATTATTATACAGTCCTGCTCCTAAGAGTCATAGAACCCTGGTAGGGCAGGGAGTGGGGAAAAGGAAGCTCTCCCTGCCTAGTGTAGCTAATATTCAACCTATGTTGAGCTAATTTTGTCAGGTTCTTGAACTCAAGCCCACTGTTCCACCTGGTTGCAGTGTATTTCCCTTGTCAGGCATCACTAGTGCTGATACATCCTTTGGATCCTCCTCAGGTAGGAAACACTTCCCCCCTCCCACCCTCAGTGCACACCCCAATTAGAGCAACCACAAATGGCAATTTGCCAGCTGCTTGAAGTTTTTCCCCCCCCCCCCCCCCCCCGCCCCCGGCCAGGAAACAAAACCTTTTAAATAATGCCACCATAAATTCTCTAAAAGGGGGGATTTTTAAAGGTAGTCTTTGGATGCCGGTCCATCCTTAATTGATTTTAATGAGAAAAATTCCCTTTTCATTGATAAGATGAGTATTTGTGTTAATAGTTGCAGAAATGCTCTGAATGATTCTCAAATTCACTCATTGAGTTTCTGCAAAACAGTGGGTAATGGTTTCAACATTTTGAAGTGGTAAGTGAGACCAAAGTAGTTCTAATATCTTGAATGTGAATGTTCTAATATCAGAATGTGCCACATTTGCCAAACACGGAGGCAGTTTGTAGCATGAAGCCAAATGCCTCCTAATAATGGAAACTCAGCCATTTGAGGATCACCATATCTTTTCCTAAGTGATTTGATTGCAGTGTAATTTCAGCACACGCAATTTAGGGAGTAATAATCGTTCATGCCAGCTTTTAACCAATGCACGTTAATGTCCACTTTATTTAAGGCATGTTATTACTTATAAACTACTCAATTCAGCTGCTAAAATTTCCTCTACAATAACTGTGCCATTGCCTCATGAACACTGTTTTGAATCTTGTCATGATGCAAGCTGCTTTTAGTCCATGAGTGCTAAAGTTAGCACTTCCTGTATTAGTTTTTAGCAGAGTAACAGAAAATATAGTTTTCTTTAATTTTTAGACTTATAGGACAAAGGAAGAAAGAGAAATCTTAATTACTCCTGGCCTGACTTTGAGGACATACTCCTCTACAAACACAAGTCAATGCATATTGTATTTGTACCTTATACATCACATTTGAAAAATGGTCTTTGTGGCAAGCACTGTACTGAAATATTGCTTTACAGAGAAAGAAGTGTTGCAGCAATGTTGGGGATTAGTATGTATTTAGTTCAGAAAAGCAGCTTCAAAATAAATAGTTCATTGGTCCCTTTTCTTGTGATTTGACATGTAAATTAACATAGCAAGGCAAGACTTACAGAAATGATTATAAAACCAGTAAATGCTTTTTAGGGTATTCTGTGTGCAGGAATTCTGGTAGAGGCGGGGGAGCAAGGGAGGGTATATTGCAAAGCAGTTCCTGCCCGCAAGGTAGTAATGGCCTCCTCCTTGGTACTGCAGTCCTTGTTTATAGGAGGGTGAATCTAAAGGTTTGAAAGCTAGATTCACCTCCCAGCAAAAAGATCCAAAGAGTAATTGAGGGCCATGGGGCCAGCCCAAGCCCCCTGACTCATTCTCACTCATTCTCACTGAAGCCCACCACAATTCCATCCTTATCTCTAGAAGTTGACTGAATTCTTAAGAAGTCTTTAACATCCCTCCCACTTGGAAACATGCCTACACTTAAGGGCTATCAGTGAAAACAAGATTCTGAAAGTTGAAGAATTCTCACTTAACTTGACCTTGTGAGAGAAAGGGAGAGAGAGAATTTACAAAGAAGCCAAAGAAGCACGAGGACTTGTGATGTGAATATCAAGGGACAAATTGCAGAAAACCAGTTAGATCATAAGGTGGTAATGATCCCTACTAGCTTAGTGTTTCAAAACCAGGCTCCATGCAGTTTTCACACTGAAACTCTGTAAGAGATGTGGATTAAGGCAAAACAGAGAGCTCTGAATTTGTACGGTGATTTCCAATAAGCAATATATAAAACTACATTTGGAGATTTGTCCACCATGTATTTTAAAAAAAAAAAAAGGTATAAATTCTCTTTCTAAGTCCTTATCTATCTCTAGACCTATTTTTAAATCTCATTTAGTCTGGTGTGTTCCCCCCTCCCCCCCCCCCCCCCCGATCTTGTTTCTTGCTAAGTTGCACATTTCGGTGAGATATCCAGTTTAGTTATTCTGATGCCACCTGAAATAGCCAGATATTTCCTCATTAATCCAGTTCCTGCATGTAGATATGACACCAAGGACCAGTAGTTTCTCCAGTTAGCTCATTGGAGAGCTGGTGGCTATGCCTGCTGAACTGGTAGTACCTTAGCCATTTTCTGATGCCCTTTATATTTTTATTTGTTTTTTAAAAAATGTTTATTCATTGATTGGGGCGCCTGGGTGGCGCAGTCGGTTAAGCGTCCGACTTCAGCCAGGTCACGGTCTCGCGGTCCGTGAGTTCGAGCCCCGCGTCGGGCTCTGGGCTGATGGCTCAGAGCCTGGAGCCTGTTTCTGATGCTGCGTCTCCCTCTCTCTCTGCCCCTCCCCCGTTCATGCTCTGTATCTCTCTGTCCCAAAAATAAATAAACGTTGAAAAAAAAATTAAAAAAAAAAATGTTTATTCATTGAAAGAGAGAGCATGCATGCACAGGCATGAGCAGGGGAGGGGCAGAGATAGAGAGGAAAAGAGAGAATCCCAAGCAGGCTCTGCGCTGTCAGCACAGAAACCAACATGGGGCTTGATCTCACTAACTGTGAGATCATGACCCAAGCCTAAATCAAGAGTCTGACACTTAACAGACTGAGCCACCCAGGTGCCCCAGGTGCCCCTGATGCCCTTTAAACATCTTCTCAGTTACTATATATTGGCAACTTTACCCAGAGACGCCCATGACAAAACAGAAACTTCATTGACATGGATGGAGGGTAAGCTGCCTCAGAAGTTTTAGCAGGTGTTGTATACATTGGTTTTGAAAAATGAGCCTGATGACATAGCATGTGGCAAGGTGGACTTGCTCATGGGCCTCTCCTCCAAGGAATCACACACTTACGTATAATATAAAACACAAAATCTTCAATCTGTTACAGAATGATAATGTAATTTTTAAAATGCCTGTCTACCCTTATCCCTCAAGTTCTGTGACCTCCCATGGTTCTACTTTACATAAAGTATTTTTATTCTTCTATTTTTTAAGTATCTCAATAAGATTAGGAGTTTAAAGTTTAAGCTAAAGCTTTATGTAAAGCTCAAAAATAGCAATCATTTCTACCTCTTTGACCTCTTCTCTAACTATGTAACCGCATTGTCCCCAGAAATTGAGAACATAGATTGTATTTTTGTAGCAACACAGAAATGCCCTCACATTTTCATAAAATCTGTTCATAATTCCTGTTAATCTGAACCTATAAAGAAATAAAGGAAATAGCCTCTCTGGGAATGTTTGCTGCATTTTTACAGGCATGGCGCTTATCCTTCAGACTCCTTGGGAAAATGAATTCAACAGAGTCTTGTACTGAGCCAGACACGAAAGTTCTGCCCAGACTTGATTCACATTCTTGAGATTATTGCTGACTTGAAGCTTTCACTCTGAGTAGAGACGGCATGAGGAAATGGAATCTGGTAATAATTGGGCAGATCATAGAGGCTCGCATGGTAGCTGCTTTCTGGTACAGATGTTCTCTTGCTAGTCACTAAAACTACCAAAAGTTAATATGTTTTCTCTGCCAAAATTATACAACATTCCAAATTTTACTGTTCTTGGTAGGGATTTCTTTTTGGGGAAGGGGAAGCTTTTCAATTTCAGGTTCAAGGAAAAGAGTATTTCAATTATGAAATATTCAACTAGAAGGGTTTGCAGTTCTCAAGCTCCTGTAAAGCCTCAGCGTTTGAACTGATTTTACAAAAGGTTCCATAAAGCCTCCCTTTTGGGCATGAATCTTCTTACATATACATTTAAGTATGTGCATATATGGTGTGTTCTATCTTTGTGCAAGGATGACTTAAGCAAGCAGGTATGTGTCTGCAGAATTAGTTTCTGGGTGAGGCATTTGGTGACTATTCTTGGGCTGGAAGTATTGCTGTCACCCAGAATTAATGATCCTGAAGACAAAGATGGTTAGACCTGAAGTTTCAAAAACGTTTTTGGAACTTTGCTGATGTTTGCCAAACTTGAACTCAAGAGAACCCCAAACGTGCACTTATTCCAGTTTACCCAGAGCAAAGCCCTCTGACTATATGGGGCGGGGCGTTGGGGGGGGTGGGCACATTTTACACATGGGCCATGGTTGTTTCTTTACAATATAGAGTTTCCTGGAGTTTTCCTTTTGGTGTTCTGATAGGTGATTAGAAAGGACTTTGGAATGGTGCTGTGTGCTTAAGAGTTTCAGGTAGTGTAAGAGACTTGCAGCATGTGGAAATTCCCATATGCATGGAGACCATTTCACATGCTGAGAACGAGTTGTATTTGACAAGCAAAGCTTAGACTAACTGAATTAGGCCTGAGAACATTCCAGGATACTGGAGCACCCACCATATGTACCTCAGTACCTACCATGTATGGTGGTTCTAGTTCAGTACTTGACTACATAATGATTGGCGCTCTTCTGTGTGCCATGTTCAGTTCTACACTTACCCTGGAAGCTTTTCACGTGCATCTTTTAAATCTATAGACTTTGTTTGTTTGTTTGTTTGTTTTGTTTGTTTTGCTTTGTTTTGTTCTTTGTTTTTTTGTTCTTTGTTGTTTTTTTTGTTGTTTTTTTTTTTGCCGTTTGGCTAGCAGAATGTTTTAAGACTTTTCTGGAGGGATATAGGAGTACGAGGCAGATACTGTCCATTTCATCGGCTTGCTTTCTGCTCCTCACTTTGGTGTCACTTCTGCCTTTCCATGTTGCTTGTCACTTCACAGGGGCATTCCTGGAATTCCTCTTCATTTCTCCTTGGCTGGAGAGTTATCCCCGGATGTCAGTGATTACACCCTGACTCTCCTGCTTTGCTTTTCTCACTTCCTTTGTGTAGTAGCATGGGCTTTATAGATAGGGAAGAATTCAAAGTGCTTAAACACAGAGTGAACACTGTCAAATCACACAGGATTTTTTTTTTTTTTAACTGAAGGTCCTGCTTCGCTGATGAATTGCTAGATTTTTCCCAGTAGAACAATTCTCTTATAATCCTGTATTGTCTTTTGTCTTTTTTTTTCTTTACTACAAAACAATAGAGGCAGATTTTTCTATCCAAAAAAAGTTCTAACCTTACCCTAGCAAAAATTTAATGAAGAAATGGACTTTCTATTTTTAATGCCAAATCACTCTTGTAGTTCGTGGTTGGACAAATTACACCTATAAGTACTAAATGTGAGGATCAGTTTTATTACCACCTTTGGACACTTGTTGACCTAAAAGTACCGTTCATTAGCAAAAGTAGTAAGACAGGATCAAAGTGTTGTTCCTAATTGGGTCTTGTTAAAGCTCTTTAAAATCACCCTTCTATTTCATCCAGCAAGGAGCTTTACTTCCCATGAAAACCTTTACACACAAATGTATTTTCATTCAAAATACTAAACCAAATAAAAACAAAAGCAGAAACAAACCTCCATAAGAATTTGGTTTCAGTTGCACACTGTTTCATTTTCAGGCCTGGCCACTGTCTATATTTTGCAGATATATGGGCTTACCCACTGAGCACAGAAGGCAGCTCACTTGAAAGTACTGAGCAAGACTGGGGCTCCTGGGTGGTTCAGTCGGTTGAGCGTCCGACTTCAGCTCAGGTCATGATCTCACAGTCCGTGAGTTCGAGCCCCACGGCAGGCTCTGTGCTGACAGCTCAGAGCCTGGAGCCTGCTTCGGATTCTGTGTCTCCCTCTCTCTCTGCCTTTACCCTACTCATGCTCTGTCTCTCTGTCTCAGAAATAAAAACATTTAAAAAAAAAAAAAAGAAAGAAAGTAGTGAGCAAGAATCTCCAGCTTTGACTGAGGGCTGAAGACAAAGCCAGATCCTCCTTGTGTCCATAAAAATGGGTGGGAGAGGCGAACCCAGGACACAACCGGAGGAAGGAGTATTCTCTGCGGTCACCTGGTGACCTAAATGCTGAAATCATTCCTCTGGAATTTACTGGTAGTCCCGATGTTACTCTATTTTAGCACCTTTGTAATTCTCCGGTTGTCTTTCCTAAAGTTTGTATTTGGGAAAGATGGTCTTTGGGTCTTCCCATTGTTAACATAGAGAACTCTTAGTACAGGGAGATCAGTATACTCTCTGTTACATAGAATACTCTCATCCAGACATAGGTCATGTTCTGAAGGCACCTGGATATGCCTTTCATCCAATTCCAGTTGGCCTGATTGAGGCTGGAAAGTAGCCACAGTGAGATAGTTGTCTTTTGTAATGTGAGTGATTTCCAAGAAAGATCTCTGAGGCCCTGTTAGGGTCCTGGCCATCAGAATTGTCAGACAGCTGTACTCTATGAATTTGGGGTCATGTCATATCTTACTAACTTGGAAGAGCAGAGGAAGTCTTTGTGTATGTGTCTGGTATTTGTATACCACTCTGTAATCTGGAATTTTCTGACCGTGCACTTTGAAAAAGATTTCCTAACTTTATTTACAGAGGAAGCTGAGTCAAAGTCTAACTTTGAACACAGAAATGAGAGAGGTTGAGATTGAACTTCACAAAACAAATACAGAAATAACCATTATACCTAGAAACAGTGATAAGCCATCTCATTTCTGATGCCTTTCAAAAATGTTTAAATTAGTGAGTTGTTTGTGAATTATTCTCTTGACCTTAAATTTCTTCTAGTGGCTGAAAAAGCAGTCACAACTCATTTTCAGAGACAGTGCCGTTCTAGTATGCCTTAATAGCCAGTATGCCTTTAAAAGGACTTGATATTTTTTAACTCTAAACCCTTTAAGCTTTTGAAAAATGCCTTTCAGTTGTCAGTCTCTGTAACACCAGAGTCCTGATTCCAGATGTGTGTAGGGAGCTACTGCAGCTTGTGAAAAATTCTGGTTTAGATTTCTTCTTGGTTCCTAGAACGTTCCCTACTTCATTGCTTGTAGACACAGCTGTCCTGGAGTTGTCACTGTCCATCCCGAAAGCAGCTATTGAAAAGGCCACAGAGTTCCTGGGGTTGCATAGTGAATACCAGATGCACCCTAACCACAGTAACTTCTAGGTCTCAAGAGCAGCCTCCTGAAGAATGTTGTTTTGATAGAATTGTAAAAGATTATTGTAAAAGGTTTTTTATAGTCTTTCTCTCCTCCTGACTTTGACTACCGAGGTTTTGATTTATCAGGGGACAACATGTCATGTTTTTCTGCTAGAAACGGAGAGTGATGTCAAAATGAAATTGGGTTTCAAAAAAACTTTGGTAGCTTAGATTTTCTTCTTCTCCTCTGGAGTCAAATACCTATAGATGTAAAATGATTTTTCATGCTATGCTTGTAAAATGGTAGTATACTGAAAATGATTTTAAAAAATAAATAACATTGGCAAGCTGTATTTAATTTTATAGTCACACCATTGTACAATAATTGACTTCATGTAATTGCTCATCCTTTGGGATTATAAAAGAAATAGAAATTCTTCTAAACAATGAGACATTTCTGTGGTTAAATTAATTGGCTGGCAACTTGAATCATTTGGGTGCTCTGGATTTAACTCAGGCCGAGACCCCTGCATCATGCCTCAGTGTCACTCTCAGAGATGAAACTGTATAGAAAAGTGACATGACCAATATGGCACTTATTACATTCTTCAGTTGTAACAGAAAGAGAGTCCACATAGGGTTTGGGGATAAGTTCAAGTAAGCAAGCGCACAAATCAGTGGCTCATCCAAATGTGTAACTGAGATAGGGTGACTCTGTGTTTACTGCAGTTCTCTTTTCGGAGCTGGCCCTTCCCTCCCTCCCCCACTCATCCCATCCGATTACCAGAGAGATCTTGAGGTCTTGTCTCTTTCCCAAGAAGTAGCTCCATTTACGGTGCTTGCTACCACTCAGCTTGTAATAGCAACAATACAACCATAACCATAGTTGAGACTTATCAGTCCCTTACTAAATCCCAGTCATTGCCTGGGTTCATTTAATCCCAGGTGTAGGTATTGTTGTCATCTTCATTTTAGGATGAAGAATCAGAGACACAGAGCCCTAAATGTGCCTTGCCCCCCTCCTTCAGTGATGGAGGTGGATTTGCACCCCAGGCCACCTGACTCCTCATGCTTCTACTCTACACTTCACCCAGGTGCCTTCGGGGACCCTGAACCATACAGAT
Source organism: Lynx canadensis (assembly GCF_007474595.2). Taxonomy (NCBI): domain Eukaryota; kingdom Metazoa; phylum Chordata; class Mammalia; order Carnivora; family Felidae; genus Lynx; species Lynx canadensis. The sequence continues at coordinate 140,659,441 of NC_044310.1, read as the reverse complement.
TTCAGCTTAAAGTCCTTGCTCCTCCCCTTGAATTTAAGACAGATGCCAGTGAGGCCTCCTTATCTTCTGGTAGAAATGAATATACTACCACTGGGCCGTTGCTTGTTTGCATTCTTCTCCAAGAATTTGAGAAGGTGGGAATAGAGCCATGTGATATTCAGGGGGTTTAACTCAAAAAGGTAGAGTTAGTAGATGACAAATAAATGGGATTTTTATCTGAAAATGTGTGTTTCTTTGTTTCTTCTCAGGTTCTCCTTACTATGACAATGTTCGGCCTCTCTCTTACCCAGATTCAGATGCCGTGCTGATTTGCTTTGACATCAGTAGACCAGAGACTCTGGACAGTGTGCTAAAAAAGGCAAGTGCTGGAGACAATGGCACAGTTCGGTGCTGGCCCATCTGTAAAACAGAGACGGGGGTTGGCTGGGGGAGCTCAAACACTCCAGTTAATACTTTGCTGCATATTTTGTAATTAAAATGCTGTAAACAACACTCTCATACTACAGCAGCGTTTCTACACACATATGTCAAAGTTTTGACCATGAACCTGCTTAAAATTTTCCTTCATTTTAAGAAAGTACATGCCCTTTAAAAAGCTTCTGTCTTTACCCTTTGGGTGAAAATGGTGCAGCCAAAAATATTAATATTGGATTACTCTCAAGCATGTGTTTCTTTTTCCATCCTTCATTTCTCCTATAGATTGTGCCTTAGTTTACAGGTTTACATTTGACCTCTGTTCATATATTGAAATGAATGTAATAATAGCTGTTTTGATAAAGAAGCTGTGCTTTGGTTATGATGTTATTTATTAGAAATAGTACTGTTAAAGGAGGAGTGGAGGTGTGTTTTCAGACATTAGACAAGGTGAAGAGTGATCAGATAGATATCAGAGAGTGATAAAAACAGTAGTTGTAAACATGCTATAGAGAACACATTTGGTTTCTGGAGGTTCATAGGTTCTGTAGGTGGAGAAGGGACCTGAGCAAGCTCGGGCTGGAACTAGGGAGAGGTCAGGAGGAAGGGAGCCTGTTGTAGGACAGATCATAAGTCCTAGGGAGGCCAGTCGGGGAGAGGAGTGTTTTTGGGCTGCCACCAACCTAGGACTAAGCCCCCGGCTGGTCACAGAAGGCGTAGGCTTGTCCATGGATGAGCGTGTATTTGCCACTCTCTGTTTTCTCAGTCCTGGCCTGAGTGCTGTGAGGTTTCAGAGTCAGAGCCTTCTGTAGATCACCTGCCTCTTCTCCATGCACTAAGGCTACGACAAAGGCCGTGGTTGAGAGCAAGGTAATGTGTTTGTATTTTGTGTGTTTTTATTAGTTTACATTCCCCTATTATGTTTGACTGCTCATCTTGGATGTCATTATGAAATGAGGATTTGAAGGTGATTTATTCCCCCCCTCACCTTGGTCTCTTTACCGAACATGACAAACACAGTTAGTTAGCTCAACGAAATAAGAATTTCTTGAAAGATCAAAGGCTCTTTTTACTCCTTTCAATTTTGAGTAATGTGTTATCTAACACAAATAATGCTAATGTTTGTCAGATTCAGGCAGGAATACACCTTTCTTATCTTCAGTGCTTGTAAACAATTGCTAGACATGCAGAAGGAAACCAAAGTCATTACACCGCTGAAGAACAACATAACGACATGTCTACTGCTTGTCTGTAGATCAAAGAGATTGCTTATTTACTGGAGTTTTTACTTGATGTAGTATCAGGTTGTGCATAATTTATGATCAAAAGCCTTGCTCTTATTTTATTTTGCTTTTGTCTTCTAAGACCTAATGAATAGTGACTTTGGCCTTAGAGATATTAATGAATGTGTTTTACATTTGTGTGAAGTTTAAGGCTCATGATAACCCGTGCAGTGGTTTGTCTTGATTAATTGAGTCTTCAAGTCCTCGAATATCAAAGAGTTTAGAGTGACATAAAGCAGGATAGATCTTTTTTTCTTTTTCAATTCATCTTGCAGTTCGAACTCCAGTGTCATCTAGCAAATGGTAGATGCTTCTAAATAACTCTGGAAGGAAGGGAGGAGAGAAGGAGGGATTTGGTAGAAAAATTAGGCTCTTGTGGAAAGCATGTTTGTACCTTTTTGTCTGCCCAAAGTACACCTCTAGATCTGGAGATGTCCCCTTTAGTGGTCTTGTAAATGACTCTGGCAGGATGTCCCTCTTATCTAGTATTATATACATGACTTTGTCAACCCTGCTCTTGGGTGGATTCCACAGCTATGTCTTTCTTTCTTTCTTTTTTTTTTAATGTTTATTTATTTGTGTTTGTGTGTGAAAGAGAGAGAGAGGGGGGGAGACAGGGCGTGCGTGGAGGAGGAGCAGAGAGAGAGGGAGACACAGAATCTGAAGCAGGCTCCAGGCTCTGAGCTGTCAGCACAGAGCCCGACTCAGGCCTCAAACCCATGAACCGTGAGATCGTGACCTAAGCCGAAGTCGGATGCTTAACCGACTGAGCCACCCAGGCACCCCCACAGCTATGTCTTAATCATCTTTGTAACGACCATAGTACTTAGTAGATCACTTAATGTGTACTTGTGTGTGTGGGCTGGGAGAGCCAGCCTGGTTCCTGATCTTGGCTCTCCATTCCCCCATCCCCAGGAGCCAGAGCTCTCCTGGGAACACTCTGAATCCCTGTCTCCCATCATGATGGTCATCTGAAGCTTGAGGAAATGAAACCACACAAAGTCAGCTGTTCACTCTTTAAGAGGACAACTGGAATTCCCTCCTAGGCATTTCTGGAGGCTCTAATAAGTCTTGTCAGGTCACGAAAACAGCTAGCCAAATTGGACTAAATTGAAATATTAAACAACTTGTGCAATTTAAAACTAACTCAAGGGCATATCAGCTATAGGACCAGAGGCCTTCCCGATAGCCTAGAGATGGGCCTTTGTAAATTTCATGATCTGTGTTGATTCAGTCACTTGAATGGAAGTTCCTTAAAGGCAGGCCATTCTGGTTATTAACACTGTCTCCAGTCCCTGAAATCTCATTGGAAATGTTGGCACATGGTGGCTGTTCAGCCTTTCTTGGTGGGATTTGTGAATGCATACCTGTGCTTGTGTTGGCTCTGCCTTATTCTCAACCTTCCAGGCTGAGAAGTACCAGCTCAACATATCTGAGGATACAGTCATGTGTTAGAATATATAATTATTCCTAAGGCACTTTTATCCTTCAGAGATACCCCAATAATTAAGAAATTATTGGAGCTACCTTGTGACACCACCCAACAAGTTTCTTGCTTAGGGATAGGTAGTGAGTCACAGAGAGGGAGAAGAGATAATAACATACATAAGTGTTCCTTAATGAATCCACTTTAAAAAGTAGTAAAACTTAATAATCTACTCGAAAGATACAGGCAAGTTTGCTTCTTCATCTGAAGTGACATTTTCTTTCAAATGTTCTTTTTGAGTCTCCATTTCCGACGTCTGCCAGTGGAGGAATTGTTTGCTGATATATAGATGCCGGCACTATGCTAATTTTTCATCTTGCTTCTCTCTTCCCACACCCTCAGTGGAAAGGTGAAATCCAGGAGTTTTGCCCCAACACCAAAATGCTGCTGGTTGGCTGCAAATCTGACCTTCGGACAGATGTTAGTACATTAGTAGAGCTCTCAAATCACAGACAGACACCAGTGTCATATGATCAGGTATGTATGTTGTCAGTGTATAAATGTGGATTTCAAAAAGGATGACGAAAGTGGAACATCACTCATTATAAATAAAGGAAAAAGTAGCTGCTTTTCTAAAGGCTCCACCAGTAGTCAGCTCCAGGTTAAAAACCCTTGAGTAAGGTGCATTCTGAGACCCATGTGCCCGGATGGACCATCTGAAAACACGGAGGAAAGAGCTGGCATTCTTTGTCCTGGTGCCTCCTACAGCGAGCATCTAAGCCCCTCATGACAGCTTATAGCTCAGACTGTGAAGACTGCAAAGTGATCTGGGGCAGGGTTCAGCTGAGATTTTGATGGTACCTTGATGCTGGACCCTCTCAAAAAGCGTTCCAATATTTGTTTAGTAGTTTACTTTATAAGGATTAGATAAGGATATGTGTGTGCATCAATAAGATGAGTTTGGAAAACATCTTTTAAAATGAGAAATGCTCTGTCATTCAGTAGGGTAATCACATGATATTTGGTTACTGAGTATATAAACAGTGGATCATATTCTACCCTTTGTATATCTCTGCAGCTCTTCCTGGGTTTAAAGTTAGATGGATCTAAGAGAAAATGTGGTCAAATCAGTAATACTCTGTGAGAGAGGTCATCTTACTTTACACTCAGCAGAACAATAAAATACTTAAGAAGGACATTGCCAGTAAAGTAGAACACTGCATAAAACTGTCTTTTAGAGATTCATCATTTCTGTGGGCATCTCCCCCAAGTATTTAGAAAGAATTTGTTTCAGAACTTCATTCTCTGAAAACTTAACAACCAGATTCTAAAGAGAGTTCATGTTGAAATAGCTAGAATTTTCCTTAGGATTCATCATTTTAAATACCGTAGTCATGTTTGTCTTACATGTGCAATTAATAAAAATCTAGCTACTTAAAGAAGTCATTTTGATGCACACATGCTTATTACTGTGTTCCCTGGTTGTCTGTCTGGTCCATGTTTAGAAATTCTGTACTTTGTGTTTCCCAAAGTTATAGGTCTCATAACAGTGTTATTCATTTCCTCAGTTTATTTTGGCCCTGAGACATAATCACATACATTTCAAATTTGATTCTAAATTCCACCCCTTACCCTTGTTTTTTATGCAGCCTATTGACTAGTTTTGAGCACCATTTAGACTCAAGAAAAATCAGGCTTTCACATCTCTGGGAAGTCAAGCACTGTCTACTGAGTGATGATAACTGAACATTTTAAGACCGAGTCTTGACTGCAAATATTTATGAAATAATATGTTATAATTTATTACAAAAGAATGCATTTTAAAAACTGGAGGGTTTTTTTGCAGCAACACTTGGAAAACACAGCTCACATATTTGAAATGTTTTGCAATGCATTATTATTCTGTGGTATTAGGAAGACACTTTATAACTTTCCCAAGGACTTATGCTGATTGCAATCCATTCTTTTGCTTCTCAGGGGGCAAATATGGCCAAACAGATTGGAGCAGCCACTTACATTGAATGCTCAGCTTTACAGTCTGAAAATAGTGTCAGAGACATTTTTCACGTTGCCACCTTGGCATGTGTAAACAAGACAAATAAAAACGTTAAGCGGAACAAATCACAGAGGGCCACAAAGCGGATCTCACACATGCCCAGCAGACCAGAACTCTCTGCAGTTGCTACGGACTTACGAAAAGACAAAGCGAAGAGTTGCACTGTGATGTGAATCTCTGTCTCTTTAATGAGGACAAGGAAGTCTAGTGTAAAAAACACAAACAGCAAAACAGAAAGGTGAAGTCTGAATGAAGCGCACAGCCAAAGTCACGTATTCTGGAGGCTTAGGAGGTGTTTGGAAAGATGCTCATCTTTTTGGAATCCTGTCCTTAGGTTCGGCATGTAGAACAGGCAGTTCAGTGAATACGTTGAAGAGTGTTGAAGTGTGACTTGAAAAATATGCCAAAAAAGAGAGATTCAAATGGGCTAGAAGTAGATAAAGAGGAACGAGAGGACCTCCAAGAAGAAGAATCACGTTCTGAATGGTGCTTGCGTTTTTGTTTTCTTTGTTACAATCTCTTCATGGATCTCTACTTTGATTTAATTTTTAAATGTTTTAATCTCCTTTACAAAAAGTATATATTAATATACCGTCCTCACTGGGGAACTGGCACTGTGACCTTAGCGTTTAGTTTTCTAGAGGATGTGATCTAATTTCCTCCTAGCTCATCATTAAAATGGAAATTGTATCAGGACCCATGGGATATCCAGAGGAAAAGTTTGTAAGGCTTTGAAATCTTGCCTTCCTGAAGATAGCTGAGCGAGATGGTTCTAAAGAAAGGCTTTTGGAGTCTTGCAAGATATGCAGACCAGCACTACAAAGATCAAATAGATCAAATAGAAAAAAGGTGTCCGTTTTTATGCAGTCTGATGGTTCTGTTCATCATTGTGATTGTCATTAAAAAGTGGTAAATTGCTCAATGTAATATTTTTGTGCGCTGTTTAGAAAAGAGGGTGTGTGATTTCTTTTGCCATCATTGATGAAAGTGCAAAGTCAAATGAGAGGTGTCTTGGTTTGACGTCATAAAATGATCCAAGGGGGGAAAATATCTAAAATGTAGGTACTCTTTTCACCTGAAGAGATAATGAAGGAATAGTAGCAGAAAGCACAGTTTGTGAGTAAAGCTGTCTGGAATTAAGTTACCAAAAGTACAAAGCAAAAGGCCTATTATTTTGGGATGAAGCTCCAAAGTTGACAGCATCTGATAACTCTTGGTTTATTTCACTTTCTTTAAAAGAACATCTCTAAGAGAAGGACCTTCTTACCTAAGCTTTAGAGAATCCTTAGAAGAAAAGTGTGATGTCAGTCCTGACACTACACTAGGGCAATTCCATAGAGCGATTGCTTACCCAGATTCCTCACTTAACCAGATTCAGCCAAGGCCGGTGTTCAATACTTGATTGCTGTTGTTACATAAAATAATCAGCATTTAAAATAGTTTACAGATATTTTTTGACCAGTTCCTTTTAGAACTTCTTTCAGAGGAGAAACCAGATCTGACCTGTTTATTGTTGGCGCTTGTTGAAAACGAGCTTTCTTTCCAGTGATAAAGCTTCATTTTTGAAGTGTTGAAGCTGTGCTCCCATTAAATTGTAGCAGAAGAGGAGATTAAGGTAATTACAACATTCAGTCCTTTGTCTTACAAGCACTTTGTTTTGTCTCTGCAAGAAAATACCATTCCAGTCATTTCCCACGAAATACAGACGTTTTACCAACATAATATGCTTTGATTGATGCAGCGTTATGCTTTGGGCAGTATTACAAAATAGCTGGCAAGTGCTTTCTGTATTTAAATATTGTAAAAAGAAAATAAGTTATAACTGTTATAAAGCAGAACTTGCGTTGCATTTTTTTAAATGTTGAAGTCACTTTGTATGTTCGTTTGGTCAATGTTTCCGCAGTATTTATTAAAACATACTTTTGTTTTTCTTTCAAATAAAAAAGTAACCATGTCTTTGTCTAAATATGATTTGTCCTTTATTATCTACTTCCTGGTTTAGCTGTTTGGTTTTGTTCTTTTTTTTTTTTTTTTTTTAATTTTTTTTCAACGTTTTTTTACTTATTTTTGGGACAGAGAGAGACAGAGCATGAACAGGGCAGGGGCAGAGAGAGAGGGAGACACAGAATCGGAAACAGGCTCCAGGCTCCGAGCCATCAGCCCAGAGCCTGACGCGGGGCTCGAACTCACGGACCGCGAGATCGTGACCTGGCTGAAGTCGGACGCTTAACCGACTGCGCCACCCAGGCGCCCCTGGTTTTGCTCTTTAATGGAGATGATGAGAGCATCCAGCCTCACGTTTTCTAAACTAGTAAGCTTTGGAAGTTTTTGATTCTTCCTGGTGGTGGAAGTTTCTTGGGCAAAAGCTAAATCTGCGTAGATAAGAGGTTTTTCATAACAATTTCAAATCACAAGAAGAAAATGGAGTATTACCAGACTAAGTGGTTTGATCATAGAAAAAGAGCTACGATACTGCATAAGATTAAAAAACATGGAAAAAAATTTTAAATGATAAAAGATATGGAAATGCCTTGAACTCTTCAGTGTGAGGTAGTCTCAGGTCACACGTGTAATTCGGCTTATGAGCTTTGTTTGCTTTCTTGCCCTTTGTCCCCCAACCCATCCCTCACTTCCAGCCTCAGTCCCTAACCCAGCCATCCACCTTGGATTGCATGTTTTTGTTCAGAGGTCAGTTGGGTAGATGACCCAGGACCTAGCTATTAACAACAATTACAGGGAAGGCGGGAAAAGAGGACAAGAAAAACTGCCCTTGTTGAAGGCAGCATCTCTAAATAACACAGGGAGACAATATGAGCTTCTCCAGGGACTTGACAGATGTAAGCATGGAATAGCATGGAACCAAGAGTGGCCTGGGTCCCCATAAATCTAGTTGGTTCAAAGTCTTTAGCTAAAACTCTCACACATGAGTTCCATAAACATCCAAAGATATTCCATGTAGGACTTCAAAACTCAGCTTTCTGTACAGCTGAGTCACTTCATATGAAAACTGCATCCTTGTGGCTTTTTAAAAAATGGCTTTAGCAATCTTTGGGGTATAGTTCCTTGGAAATAATTCTCAGAAGCACCAACCAAGGGGAAAACCAGAGGGGCTGGCATGAATGAACAAATGAAAGAGCATTGACATAATAGAATAGCCTTAGAAAAAAGATTTAAAAAGAATTACCAAAAATGTAACTCATTCTTGTCAGTAATCAGTAAAGGAAATAAAAGTACTTTCCTAATCCTTGGTGTTGAGTAACTTCTAGGCTTAATATCTAAATCAGGCTTGTGAGAAACTTGTTTCTCAACATCGACTGGCACAGAAAAAAAAAAAAAAGAAAGGAAGAAAGAAAGAAAGAAAAAGAAAAAACAGCTAAGGTTCTGCTGACCTTGGCAGTATTTTATAGATTGTACAGTAATATTTCCCTCTAGTGAATTGTTCTTTTCCAGCGGCTTTAATTTGTTAAACCAAAAAGAAAAAAACTTTGTCTTCAGCCCTGGGCATGTATGCCTTCCTTTTCTCCTCTGACTTCTTGCTTCAGCAAATATTTATTCTAAGCATTCTGTGAACATTCCTTTCTATTGATTAATGATCATGATTAATGCCTCTTTAAATACTAAAAGGTGATTTTCAAACTTTGAGTAAGACTTTAATTGTGTCTCTCTCACTTCTATTAATCTTTTCTAGGAATAGTTGCTTGGAAGATTCTGGTCTTTTAGAAAATGTGCCTCAAATGCAAATTTAGAAATAACCCAGGGAAGTATTTTTTTTTATTTTTTTTTTCAACGTTTATTTATTTTTGGGACAGAGAGAGACAGAGCATGAACGGGCGAGGGGCAGAGAGAGAGGGAGACCCAGAATCGGAAACAGGCTCCAGGCTCTGAGCCATCAGCCCAGAGCCCAAGGCGGGGCTCGAACTCACGGACCGCGAGATCGTGACCTGGCTGAAGTCGGACGCTTAACCGACTGTGCCACCCAGGCGCCCCAGGGAAGTATTTTTTATTAAAAGGAATAAAAAAAAAAAAAAAAGCCTCATTTCCTTAAGACTCCTGAAACTCTGAGAGCTTCACATTCTCTTTTGGATGGATTATTTTGATATTAGTATTCTGTTTTAAATCTGCCAGTTTTTACTGATGTCATTCTTTCATTGACCACACATTTTTGAGTACCAACTATGTGCCTGGCACTTTCCTAGACTTGGAACAGAATCACTGCTAGAAAAATCTTTGTCCCGGAGAGTTTACAATCTAGTAGAGGGAGACAGTCACCATGCAAAATGTCTGGGTGTGATTGCTATGGACATTAACTGAACCATAGATGCCGAGTCGGTGGTAAACATTCCAACATGCAGCCAGGTACACCAAGGCAATAGCCACATGTGTTCCACCACATTTCTAAAGCTACGATAAAGATGGTGCAAAAGGAACTTTCAAGAGTGTCCTAACAGCTGGCGTCCGTGTATGGGGATCGTATAAGAGCAATGTGAATGATGGTTGCCAGTCATCATTCTAGTGTTTATACAATTTTACCTCAGATTTCTGTGGCTGCTTAGATGTCCGTTGGGGGAAACATCCTTCCCATACTGAACATGAACGATCCTTAATCTGCTTGTTATAAAATGTGCAGAAATTTGTACTTTCGTTCTGTAAAGTCTTCATTTGTTGAACATACTGGAAAAGTGAAAAGGAAATAAAGTTTGAAATAAATGAAATAAAAGTCATAAATGAAATAAAATGAAGTGACCTTTCAAGGGATTACAGAATTAACTCGGGGAATTTATAATAGCACTCTGGGTGAAGATGAAGAACCCATTATTCACCTAATGTTGAAAATATGTGTTTGGTGGGAGTTTAAAAAATCTTTTTAACAGTATTGACTAACAGTGAATTCTAAAACTCTTTGTCTCTGACCCCCTTGGGAACACAGGAAACAAATTCCAATGAACCCAAAAATGAAAACTCAGGATTGGCAAAGCCAATTCACTATTTGGGATTTTTTTTTTTTTTTCAGATTTTCTTTTGAAGGGAATCATTAATGCCTTTCTTCCATGAATAGTGAAATACTGACAGTGGGCCTTTATTTTAAAACAAATTTTTAAAAGGAATTCCACAGTGGAAATGAAAACTAGGTCAGTGTATGGTCAACCCTGTCAAAGTAATAGTTACCGCTGAAATTGTACATATTCTAAATGGTTTATATAATTACTCATTCCCCATCACAAATATATTCAATAAGTTAAGTACCATCAAGTTCCTCTTTTTCAGATAAGGAACCAGATATTTTCTTCAGGATCACATGGAAAACCCAAGATTAGAACTCGGGGAGGGCAGTCTGGCCCTGCAGTTCCACGCTATTCACCATACTATCTTGCCATAGACAAAAATTTCATGTGTATAGTGTGTGTCCCAAGTGCATGAAAACTGAACATCATGGCGATGCATCTGCTTGCTGAGCTACAGTGTGAATACATCCACCCTGATCTCCCCAGGTCTGTACCCATACTAGTCTTTTCCATAATCCTAGCTACTTCCCAACTCTCCTCACACTCTTGTTCCCTCTTTCACTTCTGCCTTTATTTCTATGCATGTTTTCCCTGTTTCTTGGGTGGTGAGAGCATTTCCAGGAGACAATGAAAGGACCTGTCTGAGTCTGCTGAGGTTGTCATAACAAAATACCACAGAATGGGTGGCCTACGTATATTTATTTGTCACAGTTCTGGAAAATGGAAGTCCAAGATCAAGGTTCCAGCCCATTGTGTTCCTGGTGAGACCTCTCTTCCTGGATTATGAATGGCCACCTGCTCACTGTGTGCTCACATGGCCTTTTCTTGGTGTGTGTAGAGATCGAGAAAAAGTGAGAGAGAGAGAGAGAGAGAGAATCTTCCTCTTCTTAAAAAGCCACCAATCCTATTGGATTAGGACTCCAACAATTATGACTTCCTTTAAACTTAATTACCTCCTAAAAGACTTATCTCCAAATATAGTCACTTTGGGGGTTAGGGCATCAATGTATGAATTTGGGGGACACAATTCAGTCCATAGCAGGACCCACAGTTGGCTGACACATAAGGCCTTTCAAAATCCCAGGAAGCCAATTAGAGGAGGAAGCTACTCTTATTCACTTTGGTTTCCCAAGAGTACATCCCCAGTAAATTGCTGTTTAAGGATGACAAAGAGTAGCTAGAACCTACTTTCCTTCACCAGGAGCTGACATAGTTCTAGAGAACAGAGATGGACAGAGAAAACTTGACCCAATTCGAATAATGCAGTGACTTCCATTTGACTGATCATCACCAAGGTGATTTAGCTAACCGTAAAAGAGCTGGGACAGAAAATGCTACATTCACCTGTTATCAGGATCGTGTGGTAGGGTTTCCTGTTTTTTAAGTGCCATTGTACCCTTCTGGAAAAGAAATTTGTCATACTCCTCTTGTTTGCGTAGGTCCCAACTTTCTCAGGCTCTGCCCTTTCTCCACTCGTGGTCCAACTGGACTAAGTAATCATTTCTAATCATTTGCTCATTTTTCTTCTAACATATCCTGTGGCAAGAAAGCCAAACGCAATCAGGCAATATGACATTTATAAATCGTGTTAACATCCTCAAAAAGTCTCAAAAGATCTGGACTTCCTTGGCCACTTTGTGTCCAGATTTTCCCCAATCTGTGCGTGTGGACCTCTTTCTCTGACAGCCATACATCCAGGGTGTCTTGGAATGCCCTTGACTCTTAGCTCTGCAAGGAAGGGACTATATTTTATTTACCAATGTATATCCATCATTTGTAACAATAGATAGCAGGTTAATTAATTAATTAATTAATTCACAACTTGAAGTACCAAATGAAAGGGTGCTCTTTGGGTTGCTAAGGTCTGACTCGAATCATTTCTAACAGTCTGAATTAAGCAGAGTTCTTAGGATTGTCTCAGCCCTGAAGAAGCTTGCTGGATCTGGAATTACCCTAATAGGACAAGATTACACAGGAAATCTTTGTGTATCTGTGGCCATCTGGAATATACTCACCCCACCTTTACCCACTCCCCACATTTTCCCCTGCTCCACTGCACACATCTCTACCGCCAGGAAAATATCAATGTATAAGAATGTTACAGAACATTCTCATTTCATTTAGTTATAATGCACAGCTCATGTATTATAATAATATTATTGCAATATAATATGATATTATTACTCAAGAATCTTCCCAATATTCCAGCCTTCTACATAAATAGTGTAGAAGTGGAGTATGTGACAAATTGCTGGGGAGGGAGACTTGTTCATTCCTTATGTCTCCAAGACGCAGTTGACGACTTGTTAAGAACTTTAGGTTGCCTTCAGCTCCAAGCACATAGTTCCTTCTCCTTTTTCTTACCACCTGTTCATACTTAGCTATATGAATTCCTTCTCTGCTTTTTCCTTCTCTGCACATAATATCTGTGAACATGACTCTTCCTACAAAACTATGGCATAAGAAATAAATACAAGCAAGCAAACATAAGGTATTGTATAGGCTGAAGAATGGCTCCCGTGCATGACTGCTTCCTAATCCTCATTAACTGTGAATGTCACCCTACATGGCAAAAGGGACTTTGCATATGTGATTGTGATCAAGTTAAAGATCTTGAGATGGAGACACAATTCTGGATTATCCAGCTAGGCCCAGTGTAATCATAAATCCTTATAAGAGGGACACAGAAGGACTCAGAGTCAGACAGGGGCAATGTGATGACAGAGGCTCTGCAGAGGGACAGAGAGAAAAAGAGTTGAAGGTGCTAAGCAGCTGGCTTTAAATACAGAGGCAGGGGACCAACAGCCAAAGGATGTAGCTGGCCTCTAGAAGTTGGAAAGGTCAAGGAAAAGAATTCTCCCCTGCAGCCTCCAGAAGGAATGTACCTCTGAAGAGCTATTTTAGAGTTCTGACCTCAAGAACTCTACTATAATAAATTTGTGTGGTTTCAAGCCACTGAATCTGTGGCGATTTGTTAAAGGAGCCATAGGAAGCTAATACAGGTATGTTAAACAAAACTCTCCTCTTCCTTCACCCCTTACTCTTGGCTCCTTTATGTTATGAGGTAACAGGCTTTGCTCATAGCATTGCTACCACAGACCCAAGCCACTCGTTTCACTAAATGTCTGCCTCCCATTCCTGATGAGTGTCAGGAATCTTATCTCCAGAGTTCCTAGGCTACGGTCTTACCCACTGGCATGTTATGTGGATAGTCTCAGCAAACAGTCCTTCTACTGTCTCCTGAGCTCTTTTTGGGTTAATAATATTTATAGATCTGATCCCAGAAGACACAGAGTATTTGAGGGAAAATAGTCAGTGTTCTAGGATAAAACACATCTACAAAAAGTGTCATTCAATATTTACTATGGGCATTTGGAGAACTGAAGGGCTTAGCTCCACACTCAAATAATGTAGATGGCGTTTACCCAAGACATACATAGATATTTAAATCATGATAGATATCATGAGGCAGTGAATGACCAGGGGCAAAATGGACAATCAGAGGAAAAAAGTATTGTGGCTGAAGGAGTTTTAGATGTTTACTTAGAAGTCTAGAAATTTTATAGGAGAAAGGGATATCAAAGTTATCTATTCAGGATTTTATTCACCTTTACTTTTTAAGTTATTTTTCTTTAAAAAAAACTTGATGATAATTTTTTTTTCAAAAAAAATGCATACATGCATTTACTCATGTAAACATATCATTTTACACCTAATTTCCAGAAGTTCACAGAATTGCTTTCATACTCATCCATAAATCTATGCTCTCCAGGCTAGAAATTCCTGTGTCCAACTTCTCTATTATGCAAAGAGAATGGAAGCCCAGTCACATTTGGGGACTGCCAAAGGTCGCTAGAAGTAAGCTAATGGCACAGACTAAACATAGGCCTTTGAATTCCCGAGTCGCCATTTTCCCCAATCTGGACCAATGAGCAGCCTATTGCATGGGGAGGCACTGTCACTGTGCATTTGCCATTTCATGGGAATATTTCATGTGGTTTATTCCAAATCTGGATGTGGCCCTACAGGAAAATGCAACAAAACTTTTCTGAGAGTGAAAAATAATATAACAGAAATTGTTGTTTGGGCGATGCCTTATGCTTTTGGGGACACAGTCATTACCATAGTCAACAAATGCTTTTTGAGTACTTTCTGTGTATCAGACACTGTGCTCTTGTATTTTTTTCCTTCAGACACTGTGCTCTGTGATAAATCAGACCCTGCCCTTATACTTACAGATGCCAGTCTAACAGTGAGAAAGACAAATATAAGTAAAATCAGAATTCAGAGTGATAAGTAACATTGGGATAGTGTAAACAGGTCTCTCCTTTCTCTGTTATTATTACTGTTTTTGGTGTATTCTGCTCCTGTATATCTCCAAAACAGATTCTTGGAAGAATTAGAAAACAAAACAAAACAAAAAAAATAAGATCAGATTACAAATTGCAGTTATCCCCACCCCCTTCTTGATAATTCTATTGAGGATAATGACTAGTCTAATTCTATCAATGAAAAAAAGAAAAAAGTGATGTTTGTCCTTCAAATGCAAGCTCATAATTTTCCTGGGATTAAAGAGAAAAGGCACAGGTGTTCTCCTGATCCCATATACAGAAGCAGGAGGGTATTACTTTCCATAATCAATAATAAAAGGAGTGACATGATTTCTTAATAAAGACACAAGCACCATAACATGAGTGTGTCTTGCTGGAGAAAGGGCACTGATCTAGAAGGTAAGACCAATTAACTTCAAGAGCAAAGCGGCAGTAACAGCTGAGCTGTCCTAAAGAACAGAATTCAGCAATTCAAATCCGAAATCTTAATTCCTTAACGAGAGACGGTGTGAGTGGTGTCCTTCCTTCTCATACCAAGCCATTTTTTAATTTGTGAGACTTTCACACTGCTTACCCAGGATCTGTTAAACCCACCTTAGGCAGGACTGAGTCATCCTCTCTGCAGCTTTAGATAAAAGATGGTGGGAAATCCCCTTAATGCTGACTTAATTATAAAGAAATGGGTGTCTGGAGAAAAAGGAACAGATTGCTTCTATTTTTAAAGAGTCATCTAGATTTATGGAAATAAACCTTCCAGCTGTGTAAGGCTGGGTGGGTTGGCAAAGCATGGCCCTGAAATGAAGCTGTCAGCCAAGAGAGACCAAAACTTTGTCAGGTTTCATATCATGGCTACTTTTTGTCACTCTCTGATGTCCTGCTGGGGAGAGAAGAAAATATCTTTCCAGATAGAATACTTGCTAAATTCCCTGGCATCTCTTGATATCACACAAAAGAAAAATTAGGTTGGATTTCCAGTTCCCTAGTGACACAAAACAGGTTGAGGAAAGGTGGAGAAATGATAATAGTCTGTGGGAGAACACAGGCAGAATAGTAAATGATAAGCTTTTTTTTTTTTTTTTACCGTTTATTCATTTTTTGATAGAGACAGAGTGAGTGGGGCAGGGGCAGAGAGAAAGGAAGACAGAATCTGAAGCAAGCTCCAGGCTCTGAACTGACAGCACAGAGCCCGACATGGGGCTTGAACTCACAAACTGCAAGATCATGACCTGAGCTGAAGTCGGATGCTTAATGGACTGAGCCACCCAGGGGGCCCCAGTAAATGATAAGCTTTTAAGCAGCAGACCCCAGATCTCTGCATTTTTTTGTATGCTGTTACTCCTTTAACGGCTGCCCAAAATTAGATGGTGAGAAAATGTTTCTGGTGGTAATTTAAATATGGATCTATTGTAATCAAACTACCTTAGAATTATCAATGGGACTGTTTCTCATAAAATTGGGATAGGAGACAGTATCGTTTCAATTCACTTTTTATTGCTGTTATTTCTAGTTTAATGGAGAGCAAAGGAAGTCATAAGAAAGGAAGGGATGGATAAAATACAACCTGCTACCTTTCCTTGTGAAACAACAGAAATTGACTTAAAACGATGGCTTCCCATTACTTTTACAGTCACGTGCTACCGTCTTTACATAGTTTATAAGGTACAGCCCCCTCTGTTCCTTGTTTGCCAGTTGAACCTCATCTTTTGCCACCTTTTCCTTCTTCCCAGTCACTAGTTTGCCCTCCTCTGTGGTCTGCTCCAACCTTAAGGAGCTTCTTTAAGTTCTCTTAAATCTATAACTCTTACAGTCCGTGGACCACTAGTCCCCCCCACATCAGTCATAATCTGATCCTAGAGTTTATAGGGATTGCCTATAAGGGAATTATTTATATAATACTATATATAGATGTAAGCTTGTTTCTCCTCCCAAATAAAAGATTAAAATACTAACATATATTCTCCTGCATTCCTTGGTTTGCATGAAAACTAGAAAAAAAGGCCACTGTCATTGTATTCTCTGTCACATATGCTATTCCATTGGCCAGAAATACTCTTCTCTCTTCCCATAGTTGGGCTTGGTTCCGGTAAACTCATTCTGTTCCTTCAAATCTCAACTCAGATAACACTGATCTAGGTGTATTCCCATTGACTTTACAAGTTGGAGTACATGTTCCTGTTATCTGGATCTAAGGGACTTCCCACATCAAAGGATGTATCACAGTATGACGGGACATATCTGCTTTTTTCACCATTACAACCAAACCTCTGACCTGGTTCTGGCCTACACTACGCTTTCAATAAACATGTGTTAATTGAACAATCAGCAAAGTGAATATTCCTTTTTCATTTTCCCTGCCAATACTAGCCTACTCCTGCAGAAAGGAAGAGAGCAAACTAGGGCTGGATTCATCTGTAGCTAACAGATTGAAACTCAGCAAGAACATGTGCCAAGTAGAGCTGGGGAGGAGGGATGGAAAACCATAAAAATATAAGACATAATTAACACTATTCGAGAAAATAATAAAAGGACCTAGGACATTTTTAATGCCACTCCAAGTGAATACATGAGAAGGTAAGCAATTATATTTAAGAAAACATATTCAGTCTTAGAGTGAGGAGTAACAATATGGAAGAAAGTCTTCAGGAAACCTGGACCTAACCTTCCACTAAATTTTCTGAGGGACTTATTCAATGCAAATTGTGATGCTGGAATCAGGCCTCCAACACAAAAGAGGGATCAGAAGGGTCTGGAGTAGACCTCATTATAAAACAAATTTCAGAAACAATAAGAATATTTTAAATATTCTCTAAATATAACCTCATTACTGCTTTCAAGCAATTCATGTTATTTCAAGAAAAGAAAATGAAGTAACAAGACTTGCTTTTCAAAGGTGGCTCATGGAATTCAGCTTTATTGCTCTGTTGTCATCATTCAACTATGAGAGAGCGTGGTCGACATTTTCATTTTTGCTTAGGAAATAAGAAATAGAAGCTAACAGAAAATGCAATTAGAATACAATTTGCTTTGAAGAAGAACTTTCCAATAAGAAGCAGTAAGTATTAGAAAGGACATTGAAGGAAGCACTGAAGTCTTAGGACAGACTTCCACCTGTCTGGAGGTGAGATTGATGATGCTTTCCCAAAGCAAGATCACTTCGGGCTTATCATCATGATTAATGTTATCATAAGCTCATCATATACACATACCTCAATGTGGTAAATAAGCATGGAGACACAGGTTCAAATCCTGGCTCTTCCAGTTTCTCCATTGCTAGATATAGCTGAAGCTTAATTCTTCCTTCTAAAACGTGGATACAATAATATCTACAGCATAGGTTTGCTATGAACATTTTCTTTCCTCCCCTCCTTTTCTCCCTCCCTTCCTGTCTTCCTTCCTCTTTTATTTTATTATGAAAAGAACACTTAAGATCCGATCTACTCTCTTAACAATTTTTAAGTGTAATATATAGTGTTTTGACTATGTTTGGTACAATGTTGTCCAGTAGATCTCTAAAGCTCATTCATCTACTTCCTTTAGATCTTAGCATGATTAGCATCAGCCTGGGAAACTCTTCTCACCCCATCTAATGGTGTCACTTTCTTCATCAGACAGTCTCATGGCACTGTGTGGCCCTCCTTCTCAGCACCATCACAGCTACAACCTTATATTTGCATCTGTGATTCTTTGATTAATGTGTGTCTCTGGCACCTAGTCTAGTACCTGGAACTCAGTAAGAGCTCAGTAATTTAGATTGATGAATGAATAATTGAAGGAATGAATATATAGCTGAATAAAAATTAAGATTAATAAAAAAAGATAAAGAGACATGAAATGGCGCATCCCTAGCTCAGCGCCTTGCTTCTTAGGTGACACCATATCCTTCACTAGTAAAATTTCCCATTGTTCTCATAGGAAAATATCAAGACATTTTGGATTCATTTCTTTGTTTGCCTGCTTCTTCAGAAATGCATGTAACTTCTATAGCTACCAACAAGGTAATCCAGGAGATATTTGGGAATGTTCAGGAGCTGGAAGAATTCATAGTGAAGTTTCTTCTGTTAGTTCTGCAACAAGATTTATCTTTGTTTGTCCTCCAATCCCTGCCTATAACCCCGCAACCCTGCAGACAAACATGCCTCAAACAAGTCTATCCGAAACCACAAGGACCACATCCTGAAATAACAGTTAATTACACAGTAGTGACTTTTTTTCTGGCTCACTGATCTATAATTTTTTCATTCTCCCTGCTTTTTTCTCACTGCCTCATGGTTCTTGTGCTTTTAACCCAATGAAGCTGCTTGTGTTACCACGTATCACTCACCATAGTTTTACTTCCCCTGATAATATAGTCAGAGAACCTCAGTGTGCTGCCCAGGCTAAATAAAGATCGTGGGCTCCTTTTTACAAAATTAAAGAAATTTTTTAAAAAGTTTTAAATAAAAATGGAACCAGACTATTGAGAATGTAGTTCTTTAAATCAGAATTCATTTGTAAGGCCTCCCAAAATTTGCCATGTGTATTGCTGTGATAAAGATCACTAAATTGTAAGATCTGTGAGTCTAGGTCATCTATCCCAGCACCTAACACAGTATGTTGTGTATAATGATTATCCAAGAAATATTTGTTAAACAAACAATGAAAAATTATTATACACTGAAAACAAGGGCCTTCTTTATACAAGGTATATTCTAACAACGAAATACACTCAGATAGAATTAAAAAGGGACCTGCTTATGCCCTATATGAATTAGAAGCATCAAATTTCATTATAGTATAGTATAGTATAGTATAGTATAGTATTTTAGAGATGGAAGGGAATTCTGAATCTCTTCGTGTTGACCAAACTAAAGAGTAGCATGGAGAGGCAAAAAATATACTTCTCTCAAGAGTATAAACAATGTAGGTAGCAGCTTGCAAGGGTTTTAAATTATTATTAAAATTAGTGAGCCATTGCAAAAATTAAAGCCTAGATAGAGTACTGACTGACATCACCTGATGAGAGAGGACCAAGGCATATTCTTCTTTTCATCCTTCCTTGGCATCTTTCATACATGTTCAGTAAATACTGGTTTACTTGTTGCTTAAACAAATAATGTGCAGGAATTTCCCTGTGTTGATTTACCCACAGTTTTCTCTCGTACCTTCTTGATCCTTCCACTTTTATGAGCAGCACGATTTGGTGAAAACCATTAGCGAACTTTCCCCCTTTAAAGGAAGGGTTCCATATGGGCTTGTTATAGTTCCATATGGTTTTGTTATAGCCAAATCTTCCATAGTGTTGATGCTTGCTCACATGTTAACATAAAATACCACCGGAAAAAGTCCTCTTACTTCTTTTCAGATGTCCAGATCTCTGTATAAAACTAGACAGTGAAACTAGCTCAGATGTAATATTTGCATGAAACTTGGGTTCTTTTCTCTGTATTAAACTGGCAGGTCTGTCTCTTGATTTTGATGACCCTGAAAATTCCTTTGTGTTAACAACATACACTTTATTTAAATCTTCTCTTTACAGAAGAGTTTGATCAAATTAGCATATGCCTTAAAAATAGCTTTCTTAGGGGCGCCTGGGTAGCTCAGTTGGTTAAGCATCCGGCTTAGGCTCAGGTCATGATCTCGTGATTCGTGAGTTTGAGCCCTGCATTGGGCTCTGTGCTGACAGCTCAGAGCCCGGAGCCTGCTTCAGATTCTGTGTCTCCCTCTCTCTCTCTGCCCCTTCTCTCCTCATGCTCTCTCTCTCTCTCTTTCTCTCTCTCTGTCTCTCTCTCTCTCAAAAATAAATAAATATTAAAAAAAAATTTTAAATCGCGTTTTTAGATTAGGTTTTTTCTAGGTGTCATTCAATTTTAGAAGACCTAGTTATATATCTATATAAGAGACTTCAGGTTAACACAGTTTTGAAACTTGATGATAATCAGTTTAAGATTTAAAGAGCCCAAGGACTTTGGAAAAAATAAGTTTGGGGCTTTCATTAGATGGCTGCTTAAGTAGTAATTGTGATATGTGAACTTTTAAGATATGGACACCCCAGCCACAAAGCTTGCTCTGTAGGCTGGTGCTCTAGAAACAAAGTAATTCTATATGGAATCCGTGAATGTATTCCTGTTTTAGGAAAATAAGACATAGGCATAAAACAGAATCCTCTCTACCACCAGCTCCAGCCACCCTTGCTTCCACTCAACCTCACCTCACCCAGATTTCAGCTTTGCTTTTTTTCCTCTTTTACTTTGCTCATTCACTGGTCTTAATATCCATATCCTTCACTTTTTATTACTTTTATTTACCCATTACATTTTGGCACTTGGCAGTGAATCAGAAACCAGATGACAGAACCATTTACCGTTGGTACAAAGGTCCTGTAGAAAATGTCCACACCATTATCCCCTAAGCCTCCTTCATCACCATCACCACCACCACAATCATCATCCAGCTACAATGACTTAACTGCTTCTATAAGTTCATCTCTATACCTAGGTCCCCTTTCTGTTTTCCTTTCCCCGGAAGAGCTTTTCTTAATTTTCCCCCAGATACAAAGATTAAAATTAAAGTAAAAAACAGGAGAAGAATAATGAAACTGGATTTATGGAAGTTCATTCTCTAAATCTAAATTCTTTCGTGAAGCCTTTTAAAATAATATTTGTTTATTCATTTATATCTTGCCATATTCCAAGAAGGATTAGAGGTGACTTGTAAAGCATATACAAAACAAGATAATGAAGCAAATACACAAAAAAAAATGAGGAAAGAAAAATAATTTGGATCAAGACCTGTATCACATAGATCTGCAATTGCTTTAAAATGAACCACAACTTTGGCTATGATTTTCCTAGGAAAATCCTGAGGAAAGCCTTCAAATAGTGATAGGCCACAAAGGCCATTTTAAAAAAAAGTACAGTTTTAAGTGCAGTCCTAATTTCAGTAGATAGATTTTGAATCAATATCTCTATAATTGAGAGAAAAAGAAAAGAAACAGCAACAATTCAAACTTCCATAAACATTTTGTCTTTAGATAAATAATTTCTCCAAAATCCTTTCTCCCCCCAAAAGATCTTTTAAAATGTGCAAAATTCCATTGAACATATTGACTGTCATCTTGTCAACTTTTAGAGGGTGACATTACATATCTGGAAATGTGTGTCATGTAAGCTATAGTTTCTGTCCTGTAGAATATCTCTGTCTAATTGGGAAGACAGATGTGTACACATAATCCCAGCAGAGCAAGAACATCTTAAGAGACAGAGTCACTCAGTGTGGTGGATACACATTAGATTGTAAAAATGGTAGACAGGGGTTCAAATCTCAGCTTACCCACTTCTCCCTTGCTAGATGTATCTGAGACTCAATTCCCTTTTCTAAGATGTGGTTATAATAATACTTATGACAGCTTTGCTATGAATATATGCACTTCTTTTTAAATCTTGGCATAATTAACACTATCCCAAGAAAGCTCTTCTCAGTGCATCCCACAGTGTCACTTTCCCTTTCTGCAACATGTGCCGCTCCCCCAAAGCTGTAACCTTATAATTATGTCTGTAATTTTTTTTTTATTAATCTGTGTCCCCAGTACCTAGACCAGGACTGGAATCTATTGGAACCTATTGGATACTCAATAAATTTAGATTGATAAATGAATAATTGAAGGAATGAAAATAGGCATGAATAAAGGTTAAGAGATATAACAAGGTGCATACTTAGCTCGATGCATGCAAAGCCTTAAAAAATTATACCTTGAGAATGACCGAAATGTTTAAAAGTCTGACCTGTTAGCCACCTGGGTGGCTCAGTCAGTTAAGTGTCCGACTTCGGCTCAGGTCATGATCTCACAGTTTGTGAGCTCGAGCCCCGCATCGGGCTCTGTGCTAGAAGCTCGAAGCTCAGAGCCTGGAGCCTGCTTCAGATTCTGTGTCTCCCTCTCTGTCTGTCCCTCCCCTGCTCACACTCTGTCTGTCTCTCTCTCTCTCTCTCTCTCTCAAAAATAAATGAACATTAAAAAAAATATTTTTAAATTACACTTTGAATCATAGTTAATGATTATTATTTATTCCAAAATCTCAGTTATAGTAGCTAGAAGAGCCTTTTCCTCTTAGATCCTTTAATACAATAGTATATATAAACCGATCTGTTTACTCCCCATGTGTTGAATAAATGGCACAAAATAGGAATACCTTAAAAATATTTAAAATATTTTAAAAATATTTTTTAATGTTTTAAAAAGTTTAAAGGAATCCCTACCTGATTAAAGCAGTTTTAATTTTGTGGTGATTAAAGGAAATGCCAAAGTGCATAAGGCAAAAATCTCTTCATGCTTTACACTTATAGATAATTATCTTTTTAATATCTGACCTAACCTGTAAGTTTAATGAGTACAGGAACTTTGATTTTTTTTTTATTCCTTGATCCAAACACAGTGCCTCACACAGTGTATATACTCAGTAAATATTTATTTAATGAAAGAATATATGATTGAATAAAGGAAGGATAAAATAAATGAAAATGGATGTGAGGACTCAAGCAATATTCCATTATGTCCTGAGGAGAAAGTTTATCTGACCAATAGAGTCTCAGAATTGCCCACTTATTTTAATTTTAATTTTTTAAATTTAAATCCAAGTTACCTAACATACAGTGTAATAATGGTTTCAAGAGTAGAATTTAGTGATGCATCACTTACATATAACAGCCAGTGCTGATTACAGCAAATGCCCTCCTTAATGTCCATCACCCATTTAGCTCATCCCCCACCCAACACCCCGCCAGCAACCCTCAGTTAACTGTATTTAAGATTCTTTTACGGTTTGTCTCCTTCTCTGTTTTTTATTTTTCCTTCCCTTCTCCTAGTTCATCTGTTTTGTTTCTTAAATTCCACATATATTTGACATCATACGATATTTATCTTTCCCTGACTGACTTACTTCACTTATCATAATATACTCTAGTTCCATTCACATTGTTGTGAATGGCAAGATTTCATTCTTTTTGACTGCCAATAATATTCCATTATATATATATATATATAAAATATGTCAGTAATTAATATATATAATTAATATATATTATATATATAATTGAGAGAAACACATCTCTCAATTATATATATAATTAATATATATGCATATGTTGGCATATATATGTTGGTGTATATATATATATGCTGATGCATATATGTGTGTGTGTGTGTGTGTGTGTGTGTATGCCACATATTCTTTATCTGTTCATCAGTCAGTGGAAATTTTGCCCATTTATTTTTTGAAAATCAGCATCTTCAGTCACTATTTTGAATTTTGTAAGCTATTAAACTTTGGTTGTTACCTGGAGTCAATGTCATCCATACAAAAGGCCACCAATAACACACCTATAGCAAACAAAGTTGGATTTATTTCTCATTGCAATTAGATAATCAGGGGCTATCTCAATGAGAAAGAGTTAGGAATGACTTATGGTAGGATCTGATCTTATATTAGGTGATTTGGGGAAGGATTCAAGGAAGAAAAAGTTCACAGTGGACTGAGTGCTGTCGGGAAATGGAGTTAATTCTATAGCTGAATACTTAATGAATTTTAAGTAGACAAAAAAGAATAGGACACTAAAGCTGTCATTGGTAAATATGAGACAATGATTCATATTATCTGGACAGGGGGCTATTTGGTTCATGTTTTGTTATGTTCAGACATTGTTACAAAGTAGTCTCATTTTTGCCTTTGTCTGTCATGATCCCCGAGTACCCTCCGCTGGTGTGGATGTTCTGTGAAATTGTTATGTTTACAAGAAACACCAAGAACTAGCTGTGATTGCCAGCTGGCTCCCGGATGTGAGGGACTACTTTTCTCTTTCTACTGGGAAAGTGACATAAACAAAACAAAACAAAACAAAAAAACCTGTAACCATCTATATTTGATTTAGGTTGAATCATTTTCTTAGTTTTCTAGCAAAGTCTTCTAAGCAAAATATAGTCAAAGATGGTTGCTTTCACAGGGAAAGATGAGGGTTAAATTTTGAACTGGAAAGACAGAAAGGATTATCTCATTAGAGCAAACTCACAACGTTGGGGTGTTTAAAGACACATGAAACATGAGAAGAAGGAAAATTGATCATAAATTTTACTTACTTTGTGTTTTGAGTTGTTGAGA
The DNA here is from genome assembly GCF_007474595.2 of Lynx canadensis. Classification (NCBI taxonomy): domain Eukaryota; kingdom Metazoa; phylum Chordata; class Mammalia; order Carnivora; family Felidae; genus Lynx; species Lynx canadensis. Next base: position 140,634,801 of record NC_044310.1, on the reverse strand, counting down.
CTGAATTTTAGAAATAAGATTTTGTAAAATAAGGACAAAGAACATCAGAATATTGTTTTTTACTAAACTTACAAATAGGATTTTTGTAAAATTATGGGAAAAAGGAAGTCAGAATTTGTTTTTACAAAGTTATGGAACACAATTGCTAAAATACGTATAAAAGTAGTGTAAATGACAAAATAGGACTCCATCTTCTAAACAAAATGCTCCAATCAATCTGAGATTCATACCTAGCATTTGTCACTTTAATTTTAAAATAATGTTTTAAAGATAATTATATTTGTGAGTGATCCATATTGTTCTCTGATTAGGTAAATAATCAATAGAACTGAAAACTGAACTTTATTTTTAGATTGAAATACTCAAGTATATTTAAAATCTTTCTTGGGCACCTGGGTGGCTCTGTCGGTGAAACCTACGACTTCAGCTCAGGTCATGATCTCACGGTTCATGGGTTCGAGCCCCGCATTGGGCTCTGTGCTGATAGCTCAGGGCCTGGAGCCTGCTTTGCGTTCTGTGTCTTCCTCTCTCTCTGCCCCTCCCCTGCTCATGCTCTGTCTCTGTTCTCTGTCTCTGTCTCTTAAAAACAAATAAAACATGAAAAAAATTTAAAAAAATCTTTCTTTGTAAAAGATCAATCAAGTAACCCAAAGATTGTATCTCAGTGTATCTTTACATATTTTTTCATCATCCATTATATGCTGTCAGTGATATTAGCTGTTTTTGGCTAGTTCCCAGGACCTTTTACAGGCTTTCATCTTCAGAAACTCAATTGCTTCCTGTATGGGTAAACTCCGGAACAGAAAACCTGCCCTTCCACTGATTTGGAGGCAAAACTTGCAGCATAGCTTATGCATGCTTTTTTGCTTACAGACATGATTATCCTGCAGCCTCTCCTACATGAAAGTTCCTGACTCTCCCAGCATCCTCATTAAAGTACATATTGCCAGACAGAGCTCTAAGTATACAATTAGTTTTATTTTAGTCTCTGAAGTTTCTTTCACTCACATGTGTGGTCCTCTCCTTTCCACAATTTAATACGTTTATATTTTTTCACTTGAGGGAAAACACACACACATGTATACCCACATTCAGCGTACACTCCTGAGGCTGATCTCTTGCAAAGACTTAAGAATCATGCCATTAGGGGCGCCTGGGTGGCTCAGTTGGTTAAGCGTCTGACTTTGGCTCAGGTCGTGATCTCATGATTTGTAGGTTCAAGCCTTGCATCAGGCTCTGTGCTGACAGCTCAGAGCCTGGAGCCTGCTCTGGATTCTGTGTCTCCCTCTCTCTTTGTGCCTCCCCTGCTTGCACTCTGTCTCTCTCTCTCTGTCTCTCTCTCTGTCTCACTCTCCCTCTCAAAATGAATAAACATTACAAAACTTTTTAAAAAAGGAAGCATGCCATTAAAAATGGAACACTGCTCAGAGGCATCTATGAGCTTTCATCTACACAGCCATAATGAAGCAGAGATTTGTTAATTTTCTGGTTAAGTAAAACTTCTCAAGTTGGTTCTCCATATTAGGTTACAGTAATTAGACAATGGGCAAAACTTTACTTCACCATGTGTTAGGTTGGTCTGTTAGGTTTAGCACATACACACTGTTGCTTCCCAAACTTCTTCTATCATCCGTTTGTTTTGGTAGAACACTAAGCATGCCCCGTTTAGAGTTGAGATCATCGCCACATAAATAAAATACTGCTGTAAAAACAATTTATTTCCCTGTTATTTTTTGGACGTGTATAATTCACATTCAATCAATTCTCTGGCTCATTTAAATTATTGACTCTGTTTAAAATACAACTGATAGTGCAAGATATTAGTTTGGTAAAGACTAATTAAATAGTTCGACAGTTTCTTCAATAGTAATTTTTAATAATTCCAGGTAATTTAAATCATAAGTCACCTTACAAATCTGTGCATATAAAAAAGACACGAAATTTAGAAGTCGGACTCAAAAAGTCAAAGGCAAATGCTGATGTGGATACTCTGGCAAACAAATTATTATTTATTGAGCTGCTTCATGTTTAATATTACTCCCAATTGCTTCCCATTTTTTATTGTGTAATTAATGTCTTTTTGTTGGAACTTCAAATGAGCCAAAACAATGTTAGACACTTCAAAATAAAAACATGGATTAAAAAATATAGATGATACTAATAGTTGAAGTTAGAGACCATTTTTTTTTACCTGTTTTTCTTTTCTTTCAGTCATGCTGCAAAAGTTTGTGCAAACTGAAGGGGATAAAAAGGAAAAAGAATCCTTACTTGTTCAAGTGTTTCCAAAGCAAATATAATCTTTGCCTTTATAATTTCTGCTGAGAAGTATGGGGCTCATATGGGCAGTATTAAAGAGAAATAGGATGCCAGGTAGAGTTTGAAGCTTGGCTTCAGACTGTCTAAAAATGTATTTCACTGAAACACATTAGTAGTGTCCCTTCCTCTAATAACACAGTATATGTTTCCTACTGGATACTTCTTCTTTTTCCTCAGGATAAAACATCTCCGAAAGTTCTAAATTATTATGTTGGCTTTTATAAATTAGGCTTTTCAGCCTCAATCTAAAAAGCCTAGCAAATAACTCCAAAACTCATGTTAATGAAAGCAATTCTGCAGAGTGTTCAGAAATGTTAGTTCGGGGACACCTGAGTGGCTCAGTCAGTTGAGCATCCTACTCTTGGCTTCTGCTCAGTCATGATCTCACAGTTTGGTTCGTGAGACAGCCCAGAGCCTGCTTGGGATTCTCTCTCTCTCCTTCTCTCTCTGCCCCTTCCCCATTTCCTCTTTCTCTCTCTCTCTCAAAAATAAATAAACAAAAAAAAAAAAAAAAAAGGAAAAGAAATGATGGTTCAGAATCACAGCTTATTGGTGGTCTGGTATTCCAAGAAGGTCTAAAAATCATTCCCAAACTTCTCACTGCCTTTTTCATAAAGTACCTGGGAAGACAGAGAAGAAACCGAAAACTTGCAACATCAAACACCATAACTGACAACTGACTCACTACTAAGAGCTTGGATAATTGACACTAATTATAAGGGAGTCAGATTGAGGGAAAACCTCCTCAGGCTGCCACTCACAGCAAGAATGGCAAACAGTTATGTGATATTTACTATAGGCCTGGGATTGTTCTCAGACTTTTCTTGTTCCCATCACGTACTCTTCACAACAAACCTATGAGTTCAGTTACCATTATTTTCTCTGTTTTTCAGTTGAGAAAAACAGAAGCACAGAGAAGTGAAGTGACTCACATAAAGCCAGTAAATGGTGGTGTTGACAGTTAAGCCTAGAACACCTATACTCTTAGTCATTATAGCACATTACTTCCTGGTATATCACAGTTCTGTTTCACGAAAAGGGAGTCACCCTTCACAATGGTTTTAATGCATTTTCATTACTACATGACTTCGACCAATAAGAGCGAAGAACTGTACTGCCATGATTCTCCACCCCTGGGTGCTTTTCCAGTGTGCATCATCCCCACCATCAGCGTCTTTCTGCATGTTGTAAATAACATACACTGCAGGAAAAAATTGGAAGAAGGGGGGGGAAAGTCCTGAGCTGGGTCGAGTGTGACTGCAAAGCTTTCATTTCAGTCAGGATATTTACAGAGAAAAAAACTGAATCCTGCAATGAGAGAGGGAAAGCTGCTGTAAAAACAAAGGAAGTGTAACAAGAAGATCCAGAAAAAGATCTTGTCTTTGAAAATGGTCGTCTATAGCCTTAGGGAAAAATTTCAGTAAACATCTGGCAACCTTAAAAAATAGCAAGAAAAACATGTCTGCTGCAAAGCAAGAACTGACAATTATTAAAAAAAAAAAAAAGGTTGACATAAAAAAGCATCTAAATGAAGCACAAAAGAAACTGGATATGTAAGCAATGCAAGTATACTATTCATAATATATATTATTAAGTATATCTATTTATATATCTACACATACACATGTATATATAGTAGAATTAGTACCTCAACTGAAGATGTTAAAAAGCCATTACCACAGAAAAAACTAAGAAATTTTCATAGAACAAAGAAGAAAACAAAAATATGAGGAAAATTAGAAGGAAAAATGGTTATATCAGTAAATAAGAAAACATTCTTGCAGGAAATAAATAGATAATCAAGTAAAATAATTGAAGGTGGATGAAAGAACTCTGCATTGGTATGGGTAGGGTTAAGGGAAACCAATAAAGATTGATGAAGCATCTAGAACTAGCAATAATGTAGATCAGTTACCACCTCCAGGTCAGAAGGGGTGAGCGAGCAGCAAGTAATGAACCCTAGAGAAGGCAATAGAAGAAGAAGCTGTTACTGAGGCACAGCCCAGCCTTGATCCAGCAGGGAGGGAGCTGAGGGAATAAATATCCAACTTTCTTGCCCTCCGATGTTCTGAAAATGTCTCTTATTGGCCAGAGACAACTGGGAGGCAGAAGGCCAGGAAAACCTGTTACTCCACCTTAAAGGTCAGACTCTTGGAACATAGAACATAGTGGAGAAGGATGGAGAATAGATCTGTGAGGAAAGTGGAGAATATCCAAACCCAATGAATTACACAGAAGGGGAAGGGCGGAAAACTAGCATTTGTGTAACTGTGTGGCAAAAAAGACACAAGAACAAAAACAAAAACACCCACAAATGGAAGAGGAAAAACAATTAAAGATATCATAGAAGAAAATTTTCCTTAGGAGGCTGTACGTTGAAAGTGATCACCATGCTGTAGGCACTACTAGTGACAAAGACTCACACCTAAATGCCTCTTGGCCAAAGTATAGAGCAAAACCATACAAGGTTCAAGAAAGACAGTTTACTTACAAATGAAACAGAAAATTGAGTTATATCTACAAGGTTTTAAAAGGAAACAATTTTAAGTTAAGAATCCCATACTCAGTCAACTTGTTTTTTTATGTGTAAAGAAATCAGAAATGCATACATATGACTAGGCATGGAAAATATAACACCTATATATTTCTCTTAAAAAACTAGTCTTAAATACATACTATGAGAAAGAAAATAAAATGAGCAGCTGGATAGAGTATGTTATAAAGTCACGCTGGTTGACAACATAAAAGAATTTTAAACACACACATATACAGCCAAAGGTTTAGCTGCAAAACAAAATACATACATGTATTGAAAATATTTTCAAAGTATGTGAAGAAATTGTAAGATAAACATTAAAGCCATAATATCACTAATATAGATTGTAAATCTAATAACACTATTATAGATTCTAAACCTAAGCTTATATAAATAAAGAGGAAAAAAGGACAGGAACAGTGTGCTAAAGTTCTTAACTCATATATGGAAATATATTCTTCACTTCGACATTAAGAAGTAATAGTAATATCATCACCTTTTATTGAATGCTTACTAAATGCCAGGAACTGCTCTGAATAATTTACCTGAATTTATTCATTTCAAACTTAAAATAACTCCATTACATTGATTTCATTATTATATTGACTTTACAGATGAGAGCCGTGAAGTTAGATTACTTGCCCAAAGTGAACCGGCTAGTTTTTGAGTTTGTCTTTGTAGTCACCAATTCATACTTATTGCATACATTTAACAATAGGAAATTGATTACATAAATCACAAAATATCTAAAAAATATAATATCTTCCCCCAAAATGTTATAAAATTTGCTGATGTGTAATGATACATGTTTTCAGTCACATGTGAAGATATTTACCTTGTATTATGTAGTAGACATCCATGAAGGTTGGAATCCACTTCTTCCAAACTCCTGTTCATGTTGATATTTTTGATTTCTTCTCCCAAGTCACAAATGTTCTTAATGGCATCTAGAATGCTGAATTCTTCTGAGAAGTTTTTCAATTTACTTGGCCCAGAGGAATCACTATCTGTGGTGGCTATAGCCTTACAAAATATATTTCTTTAATAAGACTTGAAAATAGAAATTACCACATGACCCATGTGCTGCAGAAAGTTGTGTTACCAGTCATGAAAACAATATTAATTTTGTTGTACATCTCCATTAGAGCTTGTGTGTGACCATTGTCAATGAGCAGTAATATTTTGAAAGGAATCTTTTTTTCTCAATAGTGGGCCTAAAATATTCGGTAAACCATGTTGCAAACAGCTGCGCTGTCATCCAGGTTTTATTCTTCCATTTTTAACGCACAGGCAGAGTAGAGTTAGCATAAATCTTAAGGGCCCTATGATTTTCAGAATGGTAAGTGAGCACTGGCTTGAACTTAAAGTCACCAACTGCATTAGCCCTTAACAAGAGACTCAGCTTGGGAGTGCCTGGGTCGTTCAGTAGGTTAAGTGTCCGACTTCAGCTCCAGTCATCATCTCCTGGTTTGTGGGTTTGAGTCCTGCATCGGGCTCTGTGCTGACACCTCAGAGCTTGAAACTTGCTTCGGATTCTTTGTCTCTCTCTCTCTACCCTCCCCCGTTCATGCTTGCTCCCTCTCTTTCTCTCTCAAAAATAAATAAACATTAAAAAAAATTAAAAAGAGAGTCCACTTGTCCTTTGAAGTTTTGAAGCCAAGCTCTGATTTCTCTCTAGCTGCGAAAGTGCTAGATGGTATGTTCTTCCAACATAAGGTTGTTTCATTTACACTGAACACCTGTTTTTTATTATGGCCACCTTCTTTGGCGATCATAGCTGGATCTGCATAACTTGTTGCAGCTTCTACCTCAGCACCTGCTGCTTCATTTTGAACTTGTATGTTATGCAAGTGGCCGCTTTCTTTAAACCTCATGAACCCATCTCTACTGGCTTCAAACTTTTCTTCTACTGCTTCCCAGCCTTCATAGAACTGAAGAGAGTTGGGGCCTTGCTCTGGATTCGGCTTTGGCCTAAGGGAATGTAGTGGCTGGTTTGATCTACTAACCAGAACACTAAAACTTTCTTCATATCAGCAATTAGGGTGTTTTGCTTTCTTATCATTGGTGTGTTCACTGGAGTAACACTTTTGAAGAACTTACCTTTGTATTCACAGCTTGGCTAACTGGTGTAAGAGGTCTAGTTTTTGGCCTATCTTGGCTTTCAACATGGCTTCTTCACTAGGCTTAATCATCTCTAGTTTTTGATTTAAAGTGAGAGAAATGTGACTCTCCCTTTCACTTGAACACTGAAAGGGACCATTGTGGGGTTATTAATTGGCCTAATTTCAATATGGTTGTGTTTCAGGGAATAGGGAGACCCAAGGAGAGGGAGAGAGATGGGGAAACGCCCAGTCAGAAGAACACTCAGAATACACACATTTATAAATTAAATCCACTGTCTTATATGGGTATGGTTCATGGGGCCTCCAAACAACAACAGTACATCAAAGATCGCTTATCACAGATCACCATGACAAATATAATAATAATGAAATTTTATTTGAAATACTGTGAGAATTACAAAAAGTGACACAAAGACATAAAGTTAGAGAAGGCTGTGGATAAAATGACAATGATAGACTTGCTTGATGGAGCACTGCCACAAAACTTCAGTTTGTAAAACAAAAAACCAAAAAAACCCCAGTATCTGTAAAGCAGAATAAAGCAAATTCACTAAAGCAAGCCTGTATACCTCACAGAGTTGTCTAGAGTGTCAGCTGATTACACTAGATAAACCATATTTCAATATATCAACCTTTCAGTTAAAAGAGCCAATAAATTTTCTCTTCTAAGCTAGATGGCATCAGGTGTCCTATCATTTGTGACTGAAGGAGTCTTAATGATTACATATTTTTAAGGAAAATGAGATTCCAAACTACATGATATTTAAAAGACCAATACATGGATACATATACACATAGCGACTAAAGTCAATGGTTGTTATTAGTCATCGTTAATAGTAGTTAAATTGGGACAGTAAGACGAATGACATTAAAATCTTGTATTTCTAATGTGTCCTTCAACAAATATGTTTTTATTGTGTAATGAAGGAAAAAGAAATATGACTCTTGAAACAACAGTAAGATACTTTTAGATACCATTTCTTTAAAACAGGTTTTTTACCCTATTTGTAGATCAGGCAGTTTGAGGATCTTTTCTCTCATGAAGGTATAAATATTTACTGACTGGATGCATATAAGCCCTTATGAATAAAGAAAGGGGAATCTGAAAGTATCTGGATGGATGATGACCTATCTCCTTATAGAGATGGGTAGAAGGAGATCCTACAGTTAAGACTAGACTTTCTCTTAAGATGCAAGTCTTACCAGTTTTAGCACATGAATGAAGGGTAATTTCTCCAAATTCTATAATATATAGCCATATACAAGTCATTACCAATCAACCACAACTGCCTTAAGCAAAAATGTACTAATGCTTCCATTTATTGTCTAGATTAAACAACCAACAGTCATCTGGCCAAGTACATTCCCAAGAAAATGGAAGAAATGTATTTTTTTCCTTAGAAAATATTTATTGTTTCTATTTTTCTTGGTACTTTCCAATATCATAAAAAATCAACCATGTACCTGTGTGCCGAGTGCTTTATGTACATTATTTCAGCCCTTTAAAAAAAATTTTTTTTTAATGTTTATTTATTTTTGACAGAGACAGAGACAAAATGCGAGTGGGTTAGGGGCAGAGAGAGAGGGAGACACAGAAGCAGAAACAGGCTCCAGGTTCTGAGCTGTCAGTACAGAGCCTGACGCGGGGCTCGAACTCAACGAGCTGTGAGATCCTAACCTGAGCCGAAGTAGGACGCCCAACCGACTGAGCCACCCAGGCACCCCTGCTTCAGCCCTTTAATAGGTTTCAAACGGGGAAAGCCAAAGAAGAAATAATGACGGGGAGACTCAAAGAAGAGAAATACCTCGTGCAAAGTTATTCATCTAATATGTTGGGAACTTGGTATTTAACTCAAACCCACTTGATTCCCAAGCAGTTTCAGGACTACACTATCCTGCCTCTTCTCAGGCCATGTGAGCTTATGCTCTGCATTAAAAAAATGCTAGAATGCACAGTTGTAAGGGAATGAGAAATGATTGAAGTTATTTGATTTTTGCGATTTCTTCCCCTAAACCGGGTGGAGCTCAAACTCCCTTACCATCAGCAGGGATCACAGGCGGGACTGCAGCTCAAGGATCTGCGGCTCTAATGAGTCAGATGTCTGGGGTTGTGAGGCTGACACCAGGGTGATTTCCGGAGTTTCACTTCGTCCTCTCCATGACTACAAGAAATCAGAAAAACCAATAGGGATGCTGGCACAGAACTATGCTGAAGTTGCATGAGTAGTCATAATTTTTGTTCTATAAATAGTAAAATGAGAGAATGCTGATTTGTAATTAGATCTTATATTTCCTATTCCACGCTGGAAAATGAGAAAATAGGTTATTTCCTCTCTCATATCAAGGTAATCTTATTTTCTCTCATCTTAAATTATGTTTAAATACTACAAGGCAGTAGTTAAACTTACTCTAAGTTAATTTTCTGTCGTTGTGAATTGCTTCTTGCATATACAAAATAAATACTAAAATCCATAAGTAAACCAATAAATGTCATGTTCATCTTACACTCTGAATTGGGGTGAAGTAGTCATTTTAGAATGATGAGACAGGCATAATCATGGACATTTTTTATTTACAAAAGATGGACAGAGAAGAGATGGGTCAGAGCACTCATGCTCAACTGCATGATTTTAGAACAAAGCCATAATTAAAGTTAGGAAGGAGAGCCTGGAATCTAAAGTAATTGCTTATATTTAAAAAACAAACAAACAAACAAACAAACCCCAAACAGTAAGACTATGTCAGAGGTTAAAGGGTTAGATGATACCATTTTAAAAATATTTATTTATTTACTTATTTACTTGCTTATTTATTTATTTATTTATTTATCTATTTATTATTTTAAAAGGGTTTGCCTTCCCTGTAAAGGGGTTATTTAGTTTGGATGCTGGGCTGCGGGTGTCTTTTCTGAAGCGTCAAGTTTCTCTTTCCAGATGGTTTCTCCTCCCCTAACTCAAAAACAAAAAATTGCTAACAAAAAAAATTGCTTTTATGGCTATTGATTTTGATTAATGGATACTGTCATGGAAAAACATTTTCTTTTTCTTGAGAAGAACACAGACCATTGTGATAGGGGAAAAGTTTAGGTTTAAAACCTTCATCTAATATTAACCAATTGGATTATAAAAAGGACCATGTCTAAGAGTTCTTTCCATGGTTTGAAAGGATTCAGCCTCAATGGTAAAATCTTAATTAAAAAAAATCTTTTTATTTCTTATCCATTCTGTGGCTAGAATACTATGGCTGGTGAAGAGAAAGCTTGTGACTCAATGCCTAATTTCGATTCAGGAATATAATTAATGTTTCCAGGGTCCGTCTCTTGCCTGGTGGATGCCCCATGGGCTTCCAATGGCTAAGCATAGGGAACTAAGCAGGGGAAAATCATGTCTGCAAGCCAGCTGGGCTTCCCCTGTTACCCCTCTCTGGCTTGGCTAACCCCACTGCATCCCCGACCCCGCTGGTATCTGCTATCAAGCAGAGCCAGAGGAAATTGATGGAGACAGTGCCAATATCAGTGCCCCTGAGGGTTCCTCCTTTGCCAACATTAGCTGTAAAGAAGCTGGTCTCATTCACAGTTAAAGCTATTGATTTTTTCCCTCCCTCAGGCCAGCCCTGCATTATGCTCTTTCCAGGCTCTGAAGGGCTGTGTCTTTCACCAATATGTTTCTTTTAGAACATTCATTTACAGAATCAAAGAAGATCTCCCTTGGGTATTCTGTTATCTTGCCAGTCCTGACCTGAAATACAGCTGGAAAATGCAGGCAGCTTTGTAAATAACAAATCTGACCTTCATTACTTAGCACTTCTTTGCACGCTTCTTGTTCAAAAAGACTCTAAGAAAATCAGGAGATTGTGTTCATTCATTGGCTGCTTCTTCTCTGGGTACCTGTGTTTAAATCCCCTTCTGGTTGTGTGAAAATGATATTAATGGTTTCTATTTTCTCCTTGGTGGATATACTTTGTAATTGGTGGTATCAGTCTTGAATAATCTTTTCATTCATTCATTTAATCCATATTTGCTTATTCAGGCAATTGATTCATTCATGCAACTCATTCATTCATTCATTCATTCAGTACTTAACTTATTATCTACTTATCAACTTCATGCCAGACTTTGCTAGATGATGAAGCTTTTGTCTGGAACAAAGCAGACCTCATCCTTGTCCTCATAATGCTAACAGAGTAGTAAAGCAGATAGTATATGAAGAAACATGCTATGTGATATCAGGAAGACCAGAGTGTTTTAAAACATTATAGCAATTTAGGTAGGGGAATCTGCAGAAGTGACATTGAAGGTGACCCAACTAGGTGTTGGGGTATTTGATCTCCACATGTCTTCTCTGTGACGACTAATTGCAGGGAATAATGGGCACTGCACTGCAGGCAAGAGATGAATAAGAAGCTTATTGCTCAAATGCAAGGGAGAAATGATAACTTACCTGGCACAGGAAGGACTTTTGGGAGTAATTGATGTTTTCCTTGTCTCATTTCGTTAGCATAGAACAATATTATACACACACACACACACACACACACACATATATATATATGTTTATTTATTTTTGAGAGAGACAGAGACAGCATGAATGGGGGAGGGGCAGAGAGAGAGAGAGAGAGAGAGAGAATCCCAAGCAGGCTCCATGCTGCCAGTGCACAGCCTGATGTGGGACTCAACCCCATGTAGTTGTGAGATCATGACCTGAGTCAAAACCAAGAGTCAGATGCTTAACCCACTGAACCACACGGGTGCTCCTCAAATATTATATTTTTATTTGGAAGGATAGCACATTCCTTTATTTCAAAAGAACTGAAGTTTCTGCTTAATCTTTAAAATCAAAATAATATAGGGGTGCCTGGGTGGTTCCGTCGGTTAAGCATCCGACTTCAGCTCAGGTCATGATCTCCCGGTTTGGTCTGTGAGTTCGAGCCCCATGTTGGACTCTGTGCTGACAGCTCAGAGCCTGGAGCCTGCTTCAGATTCTGTGTCTCCTTCTCTCTCTGCCCGTACTCAGCTCATCCTTTGTCTCTCTCCCCAAAATAAATAAACATTAAAAAAATCAAAATAATATAGAGTAGACAACAGAGTAAAATATAAATGACAAAGAGATAATATCCCATTCACTGACAAACTCTTTGCCAGTCACCTGTTAGCAGTGAGGGTTAGTTTTCTTTCCTTACCTATTTCCTTGCATGCCTGTGTATGTGCATGAATGAATGCGTGTGTGTATGTGTGTAGATACATTCACGCATATATTACGTAAAAGGAATGAATACTATTTATCTTATCATAAAATTACTTTTTAATTAATATAGATGTCTTTTCATATTAGCACACATAGATAAACCTTATTTTTAATGGTTGAATAATATTGCATAAAATAGAGATCAAATTGCAATCATATTTTAATAATTCCACGGTATTCCTACTTTTTTTTATAGTTTTGGTGTTTTACATTCAATTTTTTTAATTCATCCAAAAATACTTTTGTAAATTAAAGTGAGATTTGCTTATTTAAATTTATTTTCCCTCAAAGCATTCTGTTTTCCCAACCCTATTTATTGAATACTTCATCTTTTTCTTACCATGATTATGTACACCTTCCCTCATAGACATTAATGTCCTTTGGAATCTATTTTCTATTCCACTGGTATATTTATCTACTATTATGGCTGCTGCACCACACTGTTTTATTAAGGTTGTATAGTGCTTTGACATTCTATAAGCAAGAGAACTCAAGAGCAGTGGTTAGGATAGTAATCACTGGAGCCAGACCAAATATCTCTCCAAATTCTGGAGTATAATAATGTATTTACTCTCAATACCGTTCAAGATCAGTATATTCTTATACCTGTATGGTACTATCATCAGTATACTGTAGTTCAGATTATGGTTAAAAATTGATTTTGTGTTGCTCTCAGTGACAGATGTGTAGTAAACTATTTTTAAGAAAAAAATATTGAAATTCTTTAAAGCACTATTCTTATAAAAATTATCTACTTTCTTGTAAATAATCGACTTGGGCATAATGGTGACTTTAATAAAGTTGTAAATAAAGATGTCTTAGATCACTTGGTGACTGTCCATAGCCACTGTGAAATAGCTCTACTGACCAAGTCCTTGGGTACTTAATGCAAATATCTTGAAGCGTGTTTTATAGTTATCAGCATAGACCAAGGGCAGTTCTTGAAGAAAGGGAGGAAGAGCAGGAACAAAACACATATTTTTGACTCCTAGAAGAACAATAATACCTGCTATAGCCCTAAGTTGCCAGACAGAGGCTGGAGTAGAGAAAGTAGGGTCCACCTGGAAAAATTACAGCTGACCCTGGGGACCAATAGTTACAGTCAGAATCAGTCCGCTAGAAAACACCATGAACAAAACCTCTTGAATAAACTGAAAGGAAACATTCATGAATATTGATATTGTGTTGCTGGAAATATGTTAGAAGGCAAAATATGGCAAAACTTGAGGCACTGATTCTGATTCTGATTCTGCAAGGAAGTCTGATCAAGGGACTGTATGTGCATAATGGCAGGTGGCAGGGGGATATCTGGAGGTATAATTTGAGCTGATAAGAGGAGATTGTTGATGCAAAATAACCAGAAAGTCAAATCTAGTTACTGTTTGGGGGCAACTTGAACTGAGAAGCCCAAGAGAAGGATTTTTAAGACTAAAACACTGAACTCACAAAATGGTCTTGGAGTTCAGCAATATACTATTTAACAAGCAAGATCCCCATTTATACTAAAAATAGTAGGCACCCATCAACATAACACTACCCAATTTATTGGACACTGAATATCTTTAAACAGTACCTAGAACCAAGTTAATTTACACAGCTGGATGCAAAAGAAAGTTTTATAAGCACATCCACAGACTCCATTCCCCTCCTCTCTCTCCATCTCCCTCTCCCCATCCTTCCCTCCCTCTATCTCCTCTGTCTCTGTCTCTGTCTTTTTGTCTTTCTGTCTGTCTCTCACACACACAAACACACACTCTCACACAGCCTATTGAGAGATTGTTATCAATTCTGGTAGTGTTAACTAGAGAAATAAGGAGGCATGGACCTGGTTACTACTCTCCCTTTCTCCTTTGCTTTAGTCACACAGCCAATCCTGTGAAAATATTCTTCTATCAAGTTTCCTCCAGCTGTTTTCCCCCCATTGCTGCTGTCTCCATCTCTGTCTAGGCCTCAATGATGGCAACACTGGACTAATTACTTTCTCTCTATCAGCCTTTCCTCTTGTAATCCATCAACAGATGGATTTATCTTCTCCACAAACAGATTTATCTTCTTACATTGCACTCATCATCTTTAAAACCTTTAATGCTTTCTGGGGCGCCTGGGTGGCTCAGTCAGTTAGGTGTCTGACTTCTGCTCAGGTCATGATCTCATGGTCTGTCTTTCTCTGTCTCTCAAAAATGAATAAATGTTAAAAAAGAATTAAAAAAAACACCTTTAATTGTTTCTAATTTTCTATAGAACAAAGACCAAATTCTTTATCTTGGCCTTCCACAATTGGTTTCCCAACCACCACTCCAAGCTTGTATCACTGAGTACCATACATCACAGCATCTAGTGAAGCAAGCTACTCTACTCACTGCTCCCTGCTCACTCCTTGTCTACTCTTGCATTTGTGTTGGCATGTATGTGATGCCACAAAATCTTCCCCCTTCTTTTTATTTTCTTAATTTTTTATTATTTAAAAAATTTTTTTTAAATGTTTGTTTATTTTTGAGAGACACAGAAAGAGCACAAGTGGGGTAGGGGCAGACAGAGAGCAGGAGACACAGAATCTGAAGCAGGGTCCAGGCTCTCAGCTATCAGCACAGAGCCCAATGCAGAGGTCAAACTCACCAACTGCAAGATCATGACCTGAGCCGAAGTCAAACACTTAACCAACTGAGCCATCCAGGTGCCCTCTTTTTATTTTTTTATTATTTTTTAAAGTTCATTTATTTATCTTGAGAGAGAGAGAGAGAGAGAGAGGGTGCAAGAGAGGAGGGGCAGAGAGAGAGAGAGAGAGAGAGAGAATCCCAAGCAGACTCCGTGCTGTCAGCACAGAGCCCAACATGGAGCTCAGTCTCACAAACAGTGAGATTATGACCTGAGCCAAAATCAAGAGTAAGATGCTTAACTGAGCTACCCAGGTGCCCCATCCCACCCTTTAAAAAAAATCTAAATCCTTTCCTCAAGGTCCAATTCATATTCCTGCCGCCTTCCATAATTTCTCCAGTATCAACAACCACTCCTTCTGAACTCTTTTAACAGCCATTAATCAAGTTGCTGGATAATACTAATTCTTGGGATGTTTTTAAATGTTGAGAGGTGGAAAGGGGCAGGGACTATGACCTTTCAAATTGCAAGCGGTTTTCTGTCTCTATAGGTAAAGACTCCAGCCGATTTTTGTGGAATATAGTCTTGGTGTGACAATCATTAGTTTTGGTCAAATATTCCAGATCTGTCTTCTGGGCACACTGTGGGACTAGACATCTCTCCTTTCTTGAAGTTAGGTGTGGGCACGTGATTTGCTTTGCCCAGTGAATTGTGAATTTAAGTGATATGTGACCCTTAGTTTTAATCATTAAATCAATGTACAATTTTCAAAATTCTTTCCCTTTACCTCAGCAACGAGCAATATACTTAGTAGCAGTTGCAACTTCAATCTGATTTTAGAGTATAATATAAAGGAGAGTCCCTCAAATCACCAAATCACCTCTCTTTGGTGGGCCAGAGCCCATAAACTCGTGATTAACACAGAGCACACCTATGATTAATAGATAGCGTGAGCATGAAATTAATCTTTGATTTTTTTCCAGTTTATTTATTTTGAGAGAGAGAGAGAGAGAGAGAGAGAGAGAGAGAAGGTGCACTCAAGCAAAGGAGGGGCAGGGACAGAGGGTGAGACAGAATGCCAAACAGGCTTCTTGCTGTCAGCACTGAGCCCAACTCAGGGCTTGAACTCACGAACCCCAAGATAATGACCTGAGCCAAAATCAAGAGTCTGATGCTCCACCAACTGAGCCACCCAGGTGCCCCTTAATCTTTAATTTTTAAGCCAGGAAGATTTAGAGGATTTTTGTTATTTCTGCGTTACTGCTACCCTATCCTGAATGATATACTTCCTTCCTCTAAGAAAATCTTCAAAATTCACCTTTAATTCCACAAATAAAGTGGTTGTCCATCCATTATTTGGAGGGAAACTATGAAAACATTATTTACTTAAATGCAGGCATTAAATTACTGATAGTTGAGCTGAACAGTTTCATTGAGAGTTTATAGCAGAAGACCAAGACTAGAAGGCATTCAAGAAGACATTTCAGGGGGCGCCTGGGTGGCTCAGTTGGTTAAACGGTCCGACTTCACCTCGGGTCATGATCTTGCGGTCTGTGAGTTCAGGCCCCACGTTGGGCTCTGTGCTGCCAGCTCAGAGCCTGGACCCTGCTTCAGATTCTGTGTCTCCCCCTCTCTCTGCCCCTCCCCTGCTCATGCTCTGTCTCAAAAATAAATAAAAGCATTAAAAAAATTTTTTTTTAAAAAAGAAGGCATTTCAGGACTCTGGAATTGTGCAGTGATGCTCTTAAAATCAACAAAACAATGTGGCACATTATTGGGAAAGAGAAGCCATTTTCCTCATTTCCATAGCAATTAAAACTACTGTGGGGGCCCCTGGATGGCTCATTTGGTTAAGTGGCTGACCAACTTTGGCTCAGGCCATGATCCCACAGTTTGTGGGTTCAAGCCCTGCATCGGGCTCTGTGCTGACAGTTCAGATCCTGGATCCTGCTTCAGATTCTGTGTCTCTCTCTCTCTCTGCCCCTCTGCTGCTCACACTCTGTCTCTCTCTCTCTCTCAAAAATAAATAAACATTAAAAAAATAAGATCCAAAAATCAAAAACCAAAAACGCTATTGTGGCTTCCGAGGAGGGACTTTTGGAACATCAATAATACTGGCTATCCCATGAAGAGAATCAGCAGTGGGCTACTCAAGAGGCCCTTTTGGACACTTTGGAGAACAGTGACATTAGCAGAGGGAATTGTAGTCCCAGAAGATAATCAGAGCAGTTAGTTATTGGCTGAAGGTAAAAACTCATCCTAGCAAATTCTTTTGTGAGCACAGGAGAAGTAATCCTTGGAGAATACCAGAAATAACTGGAGGATAATATGGGATTAGGAGTTTGAGTCAATGTCATTTGGACCATACAGGAAAGTTGACCTCATTTACTACCAGATGATCCATGTTAGTTATATCACATGAGTATTATTTGTAAAGCTTATCATTTTTATTTGTTGGCTTATAATTATAGGTTTTCACTTGATACAAAAATCTCATCTTCACAAACGTATCATTAGCTCCTTGAAAGCAAGGACAATTTTTAACATAATAGGCGATTTATCAGTATTGATAATAAAGTTGTGGAAGAAGTTTATTTTGAGGAAAAAAGATTATTTTATTTACATTTTGGGTAGAATTGAATGTATCTCTGGAGGTGGTGAGTGGGAAGCTGGAGCCCGGGTTTGAGGACTCGGTGGAAAATGCCCAGAGTGAAGAGAACAAAGGTTTTAGATGTGATCTCTAGTGAGGAGCTTGATGTCTGTAGTGAAGACGAGCCCAGTGAGGTAAATCAAGAATGCGAATTTCAATAACAGAAAAAAAAATTTGGAGATAGTTTTGTCCAGTGGCTTCAAAACGGACCTGGAGAACCCCTGCTGTAACTTCAACAAGATGTCAGATGCTTTATATATTTCCATGCAAGCGATTCCACTTTTGTTCGCTGTTAGTGGTCTCTCCAGTTGAATTCATTTGAAGAATCAGCCTGCTGCTGAGATGGGCATAGACCTATGACTAGATTTATATAGTTTAACTCCCTTATTTTATGCAGGCCAAAATAGGTCAAGAGATGTTAAATGGTTACCCAAGGACACGTATCTGGTGAGTACAAAGGCCAAGGAATCAGATCTCCTGTTACCTCAGTTGTCTTTCACAGTTGTTCTTGCTGATTTTTATTCCTTATTTTTAACACGCATTACTTATTTATGAATGTCCCTTGAACGTCCCGTTTTATATACTTCTGCTTTAGCCGGACACTTTTCTAAAAAGTCTTTCAGAGATGGATGAAGTAGAGTAATGAGAAAGAAAGGATCCTGGTGTGGTTGGAAAAGTCTAGAGTCTTAGAATCCTACCCTAGATTTGGAAGTAGCTTGATTTGTCCTTTGTACAATATGTCAGTTCTCTTCATGGGAACTCTACTGAGAAAAAATCTTGCCTGTGAAGGATGACTGGGAAAACCAACCTTCCATCTTGAACAATTGAGACTGTTTTCTAATTTGGTCTTTCACTGAGCTTCATTTAATGACACTAACCATTTTCCTGAGAATATAGATACATACGCCAGGGGCCGTACTTATGTTGAGCTTGCCCTTGATGGAATTTAAACGTTTTTTAAATTAGTTACTATCATTCACAAATCAAATGTGGTGCTGAATAGAAGCTGCCCTCTTTATACAGGAAATTAGCCCTGCAGTTTTCCACAGTCCTAACCCTCCCCTGTCCAAACGCATTGCCTTACATCTCATTTAATGATAACCTTTTTGAACACAAGGCATTCAAGATGGGCTCTCTGTGCTACACCATAAACATACTAATGTTGTTGTGTTTGCCATTGAAACTCCATGGACTTAAGCACATGTTCACACTTTTAATTTCTTAATTGAGTGTATTAAGTACCTGAAGAATGAAACCAGCCACTTTCAAATTCTAGTTTTGTGGTTTTTTTTTTTTTTTTTCAACGTTTATTTATTTTTGGGACAGAGAGAGACAGAGCATGAACGGGGGAGGGGCAGAGAGAGAGGGAGACACAGAATCGGAAGCAGGCTCCAGGCTCTGAGCCATCAGCCCAGAGCCTGACGCGGGGCTCGAACTCACGGACCGCGAGATCGTGACCTGGCTGAAGTCGGACGCTTAACCGACTGCGCCACCCAGGCGCCCCTAGTTTTGTGGTTTATCAGGAATGAAGGGGAGAAATCGGGTCCAGTGGAATACAAAAAGAGGAAGAAGTGTGTGAATTGTGAGGTTCAGGAGCAGTATGAAAAAAAAGAGATCCAACGAAATGTATGTATATAGGAAGCAACCTGAAATGGGAACTGTTTCTGTAGTGGGGAGGTGGCTTATTTACATTATCCAAGACACAGAGTCGGATACAGCCCTGTCAACTGTAAAGTGAAGGACAGTCGTTGTGTGGGCTTGAAGAAGAATGTCCAGCTCTTGAGCCATGTCCAGACAGGGAGCCCTGCCTCGTTGGTGGCAGCAGCATCTTCAAGGGCAGATGGACGCTGCCTCTGTCAAGCCAGCTCTCTCACCTTATGGCAGCTCTCTAGGATGCAGTCTGGAAACACCATATGGGATATAGCCTTTCCCACATAATCCCATGAAAACTGTTTTACAGTAACACGTTATGAATATTTCATTTTTCTTCACAGATCCACTTCTAAGGTGTGGAATATTCCTTTTCTTCTTAATTTTTTCTCTTTCTTAGACCGTGGTTTAAATGGTTTTCACTTCGCTAAATGGATGTTTCTTTATCAAATTTAGGATGTTCGTAGAGGGTTTGAAATTATTTACCATTGTGGTAATAAATAGGAATATGTTGACCTTTCTTACTATGCATATGCAATAGCAAACAACAAAGTAGATACTAATACATAAAACAATTGGTTTGACCTTTCTTTCTCTTCCTTCCTTCCTTCCTTCCTTCCTTCCTTCCTCTCTCTTTCTTTTCTTTCTTTTCTTTTCTTTTCTTTTCTTTTCTTTTCTTTTCTTTTCTTTTCTTTCTCTTTCTTTCTTTCTTGGCCAGAATTGGTATATTTTTAAAAGTAAAGTTGTTTAAATTAATTTGGTGTTCTGGTTTCCTGGAAATGTAGTCTCTCTCTCTGACCCAGCTTAAAGGGATCATCTTCAAAGCTTCTTTTCCATCCTATGATTTAATTTGTAAAATATTAAGCATCAGTCATTTGAGTTTATGTATGGTTTTAAAATCCACCTTTGTGGCTATTGCTTTGTCTCTTGATATTACAAGAATCATTCCATCCTCCTCGAGTGAGTGATAGCAGCTGGTTGACAGGACAGGGCATGTTGCAGACTGCGCCCCAAAAAGGGAGGGAAATACCATATCTAATTAAAGCAGCAGGGAACGTTTTTAGCAAGGCAAATTGTAATCCTTATTTGGAAACCAGCCAGGGCATTAGGGTTAACAACCCTGTTTGTGAAAAATAATAATAAAAAATATATGCCCACCATGGTTTTATAGATCACAGTGTCTGGGATGTCCACGTTTACCTCTCATTTAATAAGCTTTCTTACATTCAATATCCCTAACACCTGCTGAACAATATGGCAACAATTTCGCAGCTACAGAAAGATGATGTTTGTTTCAAAACTAGTCAAGTACCTTATTTGTCCTAGATATTTTAACAAGAATTCTAACTATAATCTAGAGGGGAAAATCAGTTGGGCTTTTAAAGTAACATGGCCTAAATAATTAAAAACAAGTTTCTTTTTAATGGACCCTTTCTTACTAGGTCAGAAGGCACAGGAATCAGTTCAGCTTCACCACTTTCTAGCCGTGTGACATCCAGTGAGCCACTTGGCCCATTTCTCTGTAAAATGAGGGTAACGATATTCATCCATTACCTTCTTTGAATAATAGTGGGGATCAGGTCCAGTGCCATCAAGCTTGTGAATACATATGACAAGCTGAAAGCAGCTTACTAATGCAAACTATTGTTGTTATTCTGTTACCAGTTTATGCAGTCGCCATTTATATGGTAACGTTGGCAAGCATTGGTTGGAAGGGCTTACCTATGAATGGTAGGAAAATTTCTCAAGAACAGGTTTTATCAGTCAACCTAAACCTTCGATTTCATTCAATCCATCTGAAAGTACTCTGGGTATAGCCTATAGGTGATTTATTAGTTACGTATTAAATTGAATCTGTTTCAAAAGAGGAATCATATGGGATAGTTGGGAACTCAACAGGTTGAAACAACTGTTAATGGGGCAGACCACATGGAATCATAGGTGAAAATTTGGGGAGAAGTCAAAACACATAGGAAGAGTGTTTCAAGCTTCAACCAAGGGTTGAGTAAGCAAGTTCAAACTGCAGCCTCTAAAATTCAGGCAAAATTACAAAAATGAACTATGGGCTATTATTTCCATGTTTGGAAATACCTAATACCCAGCCATTTCAGGCTGTGTCATAGTTGGCATAGGATCCATCCCAGAATTACTGTCTCATTTCTAGGGAGGTAAATTCTAGCTACAAGATGCTTCTCAAAATAAGAAAGAATCTGAAGCTAGTGGTAAAAACAATGTTTATACCTACATTTATACTACTTCTGGCTATATTAAAACAATACCTAAGAATACCTGCCACAGCTAAAAAAATACTTATTAGCTGTTCCACGTCTTTGTATTTGAGAATTCTTTGGATACTGACTTTGAGTTTTAGACAAAGAACTTCTTTACTTTAATTCAAACTTCATTTATAACTGCAAAGATTTTGATCCAAATGCCTATTTGCTATTTGGAAACAGCCATCTACACAGTAATTAGGATAGAAAGAATGTTGGATCTATTATGATGTTGTTATTGTTAAATTAATGTGTTGTGTTGGGAGAGAACTAAAAAAACCCAGAACCTCGGGAGTAACATGTTGGCCAGTTGAATTTAGGTGGTTTATCAAGAAGAGGTGCTTTTCTTTAGTGATTAGGTGGTGACCTGTGACCCCATGAGTTATTTTCATTCAACAGAAGTCACAGTCCAGATGTGAGAGCATGGTGAGAACGAGGGCCAAGGGACTTGACCAAATACAGTCCAGAGTTTGCATATCTTTCCCTTTACTCCCATTCTCTGTTCTCCACCTAAAGTCTACAGCATTGGTGTTTTGACTCTGAATTGTCCTTCACAAGTACACCTGGAAGGCTCTGATCTTCTTTAGGGTCAGTGTCATTGACTATTTCTAGCAAACTCTCGGGCAGAAGGCTCATCTGGTATCAGTGTCATTCATGTGCAAAGTAGAAACTGAACTGAACACATTATCTTTGAGCTGAAATTGGTCTCTCCAACAGTACCAGCCTCTTTACAGGGTGGCATGCACTTGAAGGTTGGTTATTAGTTCCAAATGCTGCAGAAGCATCTGCTCTCGACTAGCTAGAAATCATGTTTAATAACAAGAAAATCTACTCCAGCCAAATCCCTGTTGGGAGGGCTCTCGCATGAACAAAAGGCCCCCACTTCCCCTGATTTCCATAACAGATGTAGTATCTGATGCATGACAGCTCAGCGCAGCCCCGCGCCATTATTCTCCTACATATCCATCTGCAAGAAACTGTGCTTTCATTTTATTAATTGCTCTGGTGGGCTACACGTTATTTTTTGTTGCCCAGAGAGTATTCTGTTTGTGCTTCATGCTACACTGGTCACAATAATAGTTATTTTTCTTAATGTTAAAGGTTATTAGCTTTCTTCCTTTACTTTGCTATGCATCTTCCATACCCAATAAACTATTAATGCCTCCCTAGGGGGTTGACAGTTTCACTTAAGTTGGTGTGGTCTGGTCCTCCCATCCCTGGTGCTGCTTCTTTGTCTTCTTATTGAACATTCTTGGGACAAGCCAGTTAGGGGGAAAGTCATTAGCAGGATCCTAAAGGCAGAATGCAATTCCTAATGACTTAAGAAAAAAAAAACAAAAACAAAAAAAACAGAGCGTTAATTTTGACATTTGTGAATCAGCAGCCACTTTAAAATCACCTTACACACACACAACCACAGATAAAAGTATTTGCTACTTTGGAAAGACAAATGCTCTTAATTTGTAATTAGTCCTGTGTCAATGTTCTTCTTTTGATGGAACTTTAGGTAAATAGTGAGGTTTGCTGCCTAATGTCAGCAGCCAGCCAGCTCCAACACAGGCTAGTCATCATGCCATGTCACTTCATCACAGATTGCACCCTAAAAGCTGCTGCATTGATGGGGCACAGGGAAGGAGGGAGAAATTGGTCAAGTGATTAGAGATGAAAAGAGTAAAGAAAAGATAGAACAAAAAGGAGAAATCCTAAGTGTAAAATTGTAATAATATATAATCTCCACATTTTCCTTTCTGGTAGAAAGTTGGTTGATTTGTTTTATTATTATTTTTTTTTTTCAACGTTTATTTATTTTTGGGACAGAGAGAGACAGAGCATGAACGGGGGAGGGGCAGAGAGAGAGGGAGACACAGAATCTTATTATTTTTTTTAAATAAAGCTTTAATGTTTTAAAATGATGTTTAGAATTTAAAACATCATAACTTGAAAGCAGGATGTTGAATCTGATACTGAGTCGAAAATAGCACAAGTGAAGCTTCTGCTCACAGTGTTAAAAGAAGTATAGGTACGACTACAGCTGACCAAGGGCAAAGCCACCACAACAAGTATATGTGAAACTGCCAAGGTCAAGCACATTTACATATAGTTTGCATGTTTGTGTTAGCTGGTCATATAGAACTTAAACAAGGAACAGCAGGATAAATGAACTGTCTCTATTACCAGAATCTCCTGAGTGGACCACCAAAACATCAGAGCAAAACTGAAATATCCCAGATGGTATTTGATAGCATAAGTGAAAGATATATAGAGAAAAAAAATGTGTGTTTATATTAATCCATTTCTTTTATGGTGCTAAATATTCTTGCCTACTGACTCTAAAAAAGAAAAAGAAAAAAACAATCAAAACAAAGACAGCAGCAAAAGCCATAACACATTTACCTAAAAGTACCATGTCACTGGAGATTTCTCAAGATCTTTATTTCTTTTTGGACCTGATACATGCTTACAAATCCACTGATGAATCTTGTTTTTTACAAAATGTAATGGCGCACCTGGGTGGCTCAGTCAGTTAAGCATCCAACTTCTGCTCAGGTCATGATCTCATGGTTTGTGGGTTCAAGCCCCACATTGGACTCTATGCTGACAGCTCAGAGCCTGGAGCCTGCTTTGGATTCTGTGTCCCTGTCTCTCTGCCCCTCTCCCACTGGACTCTGTCTATCTCTCTCTCAAAAATAAATAAACATTAAAAAAATTTTAAAGATATAATTATAATAATGATTCTTCTATCACCCATGTTACAGGCTAATGCTTTTGTTTTAGACATTTTTGCATAGGGTTATGTTTTGAAGGACCTAACTTGAAACAAGTCTGCATGAGTGAAAACCATAAAATATGAAAGCATGCTATGACCATATACAGTACTTCGCTTTTTGTTGAGTATGTCTTGAAAGGTGCCCCCAAATGCTAATACCAAAAGAGAACATATTTATTATAGTTTGACAAATATTATTTAATACAAACTCAATAAATTAATTTTTTAAAATAGGCTTTCTTTTGTATTGCATTAGATAACTCACGAGAAGGAAAGATGTGATTTATAGCTGGTAAGGAGAAGACTGTCAGTGCTCTGCATCCTGTCCCTGACTTTACCCCCGTACATTTCTCAACTCAGCTTCTTAATGAGGAGGGCAATTTATCCCTCAGCCCCGGTCACGAAAGCTGGAGTCGCAGCTGGCAGCCACGAGTACTAATAGAAATAGCCCTTTGTGGGATGTTACTTCTTGAAGTCTATGATGGTCGCATGGACTTCTATTATTTTCCTTCTGCTTTCCAGTCTAACTTTACCTGCCGCACACAATAAGGCTAATCCTCAGTGAGCATTCTAGTCCAGAAAGAGACATTAGGGAGACTTTTACTCCTTCCCTACCTTTCACTGATGAGGATAAAGAGTGTCAAAGCATTCATTACATAAATTGTTAAGAGCCAATATGAGTCTAAGATTCTGTTACTGGTTAGAAAAAAAATTATGATAATCTAATTCCCAGGATAATAAATATGCTACCATACATGTATAAGCTTTTCAAAAACATTCAACACACTCCCATGTAGTATGTTTAATATTCTTATCACTGCAAACTTTCAAAGAGATTTGGCGGGCATTATTATCTCAATTGGCCATGATAAAGATAGAGGAAGTATGTTGGGGCAATTAGCAGAAATTCAGGCACAATGGAAGAGTGAGAAAGAGGTGGCGAGAAGTCTATATAAACATACTCTGGAAAGCACTTTCTCGCTCCTCACTATGTGCCAGACACCATGGCTCTAAAGATGAAACGCATAGTTCTCATTCTTCAGGATCTGGTGGTCTAACTGGGCAGTGGGGTGTGAAAGGCAATACTCACAGCATAGCTATATAGGATGCTTTGGGAGCAGAGGGAGGGAACGGAAATATGTGCCTGCAAAAAAACAAACCAACTTGGAGAGGACAGGATCATTTCTTCCTGGGCTCTTACAGGTGAATTTGAGTTTGGGTTCCCCAGCTAGGCAGAGATAAGGGCATTCGTCATGAGAAACATCACTTACAGAAGTGTGTATTGGGGCTCAGGAGGTGATGGGCACCTCATGAAGCGGTTCATGGGAGTGTTTCCAAAAATGCCTTTGACTGCTCTCTGCTCTGCACTTTTTATCATAGACAATGGATAGTTACCAAGAAATGCTTGGTAACATGTACATTAGAGGAAGTATAGTGAGAACACAGCAATAAATAGACCCAGTAAGTTGGAGGAAATAGAAGAACTAAAACAGTGTAATAATATAAAGAATGGGGTCATTTGTACAAAACCCTTGCCAGCAGCAATGGTATAGATGTATCCTATGAGGAAAAGTGATCCACAAGACCAGTAGCATTTCATTAAGCTTGGGTTAGTTTATGACACACTCCCAGATTCATCTTTGTTTGTTTTTTTTTTCTTTCCCTTCCCCTCTAACACAAGGAGTGTCTAAACTTGTGGCTAATGATGATCTATGTCTTGTTCCAAAAAGACCTGAATAACAAGTAGCTGGCTTTGGGGCCAATAGCAGTGCTTTGCTCCGGGAGGGAGAGGAGGTGAATAAGAGCGAATCAGCAGCCCGCTGAAAAGGCTGAAGAAAGAGAATGAGTTTGCAATATTCAGATGCACAGGGAAAAAGTTTCTCCCTCACTTTTCAAAGTAGTACGAGCTCCTACTTACCCACCCGCGCTTCCCCCTCACCACTGGAAAATCCTGGCTTGATAATGCTCCGCCACTTTTCAAAGGCAGCATAAGACTAGTTCACTTCTGTCAGGTTCTCCCAAACTCACAAAGATCTTTGGAATGAAAATGAAAACTGCATCTCATTAAGTGGATATAAGGCAATTCAAACAGTCAGAAGAAGGAAACTGGGACAGGCACTACATAAATTAATATTATGAAAGGAGGAAATTTCCCTGTTCCGCTGTTAAACAGCATTGTGGATTTGCATAGAAAATCCGGTGTTGGAGTCTTTTAAGTTTTAGCAGCACTGTTTCTTCTCTACACCATTGTCTTTTTACTAGAAAAGGAGGCGAGAAAAACCTGAGGAGGCCATTTTGGGGGTGCTAGAGGTGGGGTGTGCTTGAAAAGGAAACGTAAAAGGGCTTAACTCCATTCATTTGGCCCTTTCATTTTGCTCTAAATGAACCACAGCGTTGATGCCAGTGCCCAGGCCAGGGGAGCTGGCAGAGGGACTCCGCACTGCGAGGCAGCTGAAGCCTTTCACGGTGACAGCTTTTCTCCCAATGTGTCCCGGTAGGAGTTTGAGTTGACAGACAACAAAGGATGGGGAGGGGAGGGATTGGACAAATGAGCCAAACAACCACTACCCCTCTCTCTATAACAGAGCCCTGGCTAGTGGACAAAGAGAACCAGTCTACTCTGGGAAAGTGTACCCCCACCCCTCGGGTTATCTTTAGTGACAGGGACTCAGGGGTGAGGCACTGAGCATTATCCCCCTGTGGGCTGGCCATTTGGGGGGCTTGGGAAAACGAAAAATTCCCTGCCGTTGGGTCTAGTGGCAGGAAGAAAGTCTTTGTAAGAACTTGTTGAAACACTACAAGGATGAAAACTTGTTTCTTAAAACTGTGAGCAGAGGCTATGAAAACTGTCTTTCCCACCACCCACACAGTGTCTGGCACCCAGTGGGTACTCCAATGAGCCATGTTGAAATCAAATGAAAAAAATAAAAATAGGTGCTAGTATTTGGGATATTACCCAATGCCTGAGACCAACCCATGCTTCCACCTGTACGGAGCCTTTGTGTGATTTTTTTTTTGGAATTCTCCCTGTTCTGGAAAGAGTTGGGTGGCGTGTTCGTATTTTGCAAGGAAAGGGCATGAAAACTCATTTTTATTTGTGCTTCTTCTGTTACATGCCTGGAAATATCTGATGATATTTTGAGTATCAGGCCATCAGTGGTATCAACCGCAAAACCTTACAATAGATTTTTACATTCTTTTTGATAAGTACATCTCTGAGGACTATTCCACGTGTGGGTGGATTCATTAAGCAGAGCCTGTGAAAGTGGTCATAAAGCAATTCTGACAAAGCCAACAAATGCATTTCTTCTTTGCTTTGCCTCCTGTCAGCGTGTGTTTATATGTTATGACAGAGAAAGGACCAGAGCAATTCTGCATTGAATGGTATTACAGCAACGCTACCAAATAAAAACATGATTCCGGGTATGGCTAGTGAATAGGTCCCCGGAGAAATGTAAAGGCTCAGTTTATAGATAAATTAACAAACAAGATGATTTGTCTGGATGGAAAGGGATGAAGTGAAACCCGAGTGGTTGAGATAAGGTGCCCCAAAAGGAGGGCTCACACATGCTAGCGTCCCAAGCAACTTGATAAGTATTCCAGACTGTTCTTTAGTGAAATCCCTCCATGGGAGGAATAAATGATGTATGAAATAAAGATGCCCCGGCTCCACAGGGAACACAGAGAGGACGCTTCAAGCTATAATGTGTGGTTTCTGATGGGTTTTGGCTGTGACCCCCGGGCACAATTTCTATTCAGCTGCGTGTAGCCAAACAGCTCCAGCAACTCTGAACACCAGAACCCACACACCCTCTTTTTCTCCTGCCAGAAAAACACTCTCTCCCCCAAGTTTGCTTGCAAATATCTTTCATCACAGACACTTCACCACCTCAGCACCCCAACAGCCGGCTGTAGTGGTGACACCTCGTAATTATAGCTACCCAGCAAGAAGTATTGCAAAATCTGGTGATAAATCACTTGAATTCTGTGAAATTACTGTCACCAGTATATCCAAAGCTTCTGTGTGAGGGAGAACTGCAGGTGTGCAGGCCCACTAGGGCATTCAAACATGATTTTTTTTTTTTTTTTACTCCAACTTCTGTAATCCAGGTGGGATTGCATTTCTGTGATAGGAAATTCATGTCCATCCAAGCAGCACTGAAGTCAGGATAGGAAGGCTAGCATTGTAAACAGCGAAATGAGACTACCTCAATGGTGGATTATGGTGAGAAATTATGAGTTCTAAGAAGCTCTAATCGTTAGTTGCCAAGCATGCTTCTGGGACATCTGTCCTTAAACGTACTTGATATATGTTAAGACATTAAGAACATTAGTTTAAGTAATGAAATAATAATTTAAAAGATAGCACATTAAAGCAAAACACACAAACACATAGAAATATATGGGAGACAATCCAAGTTACATTTGGAAGGTTCACTTTTGGGGATTTTATGCTATCATCGTTGTTCCTATCCACCAGTGAAAATAAGTAAGCAGTTGGTGCCATGGATCTGTCAAGGTATCTACGTATGGATGGCTTTTGTGTGCCCATATCCCACCTTCTATAGTCTGAATGTTTCCCCCAAATTCATGTCAAAACCTAATCTCCAATGTGATGATACTAAGAAGTGGGGCATTTGAGTGGTGATCAGGTCACAAGGGTGGAACCTCATGACTGGGATTTGTGCCCTTATAAAAAAGGCCCAAAAAAGCTCCCTTCCCCTTCTGCTTTGTGAGGTTGTAGTGGAAAGACTCCCATCTGTGAGGAAGTGGGCTCGCACCAGACACAGAATCTGCCAACACCATGTTCTTGGGCTTCCAGCCTCCAGAACTGTGAGAAGTCAATGCTTGTTGTTGTTAAGTCACCCAGGCTGTGGTATTTTTGTCACAGCAGTCCGAACAGATTAAGATGCTGCCCCACCATTATTTCTTCCTTTGGCCACCGTCATTTCTTCCTTTTGAGAGCCACCCCATCTAACGTGACTGAAGGTACTCGGTTGACCCAAGCTGATCCTGTTGTAGTATCCAGTCCTCTTGACCCTAACTCCCACTGGGTCATTTAGAGTTCTACCCTGGATTCTTTAACTTGGAACGATAGAGCATGTGAATCAAATTCCACTGAAGGCAAACTTTGTGGGATTAAGCTCTGAAGCTCTGAAATTTCCTGTCATGTGGAGGAAGGCAGACTGCTGGGAGGGGAAATAGCAGTGATCTGCAGAGAGAGGCAGAGGTATAAGACAAACTACTCTCTCTTGGCCTGCTCTAGATTAGGGTTGCCGAAGTGAGCAAATGAAAATACAGGATAAAGCTCAGTTAAAATTTGAATATCAGACAAACTAGTAATACTTTTTTAGTATAAGCATATTTCATGTAATATTTATTATTTTCTTTTACCACAAACACTTCTCTACCTCATTACCTTGACAGCGGGCTATGATGGTGATACTCCTTTAAAAAAATTTTTTTTTAATGTTTATTTATTTTTCAGAGAGAGAGAGAGAGAGC
Organism: Lynx canadensis; assembly: GCF_007474595.2. Taxonomy (NCBI): domain Eukaryota; kingdom Metazoa; phylum Chordata; class Mammalia; order Carnivora; family Felidae; genus Lynx; species Lynx canadensis. The sequence continues at coordinate 140,605,143 of NC_044310.1, read as the reverse complement.
GCATGAGCAGGAGGGGACAGAGAGTGAAGGAGACACAGAATCTGAAGCAGATTCTAGGCTCCAAGCTGTTAGCACAGAGCCCAACGCGGGGCTCAAACTCCTGAACTGTGAGATCATGACTTGAGCGGAGGTCAGATGCTCAACTGACTGAGCCACCCAGGCACCCCGTGATGGTGATACTTCTAATTACATCTCAAAATTTAAACTTAACTGGCATCCTGTGTTTTATCTGGCAACCCAACTACAGATATATTGCTTCCTCACTGTGCATTGACATTCCAGACACTCTCTTACTCTAGGGACCATGCCCAAGATGTTCTGTCAGGATTATTCTTCCCCTAGATAGCCACCTGGCTATCTTAATCTCCTTCAAGTATTTGCTCACGTTTCAGTGTTTTCTTCTCAGTGAGGGGAATACTTTCCTAAATTTCACAGTGACCAACCATACTCCTACTCCTCATCACCCTTACTGTGTTCTAAATTTTCTTTTCCTGTGAGATATCACTAAAACATACTCAATTATTTATTATTTGTCTCCCTCTGCTAGAATGTAAACTCCATGGTGGTGGGGATCTGGTATATCCCAAATTCCCAAAGTGCTTGACACAGAATAGTTATAACATAAACAATTGTTGAATGAATGACAGAGAATTCATTCTCTTTCTGAGACCTATTTATGTTATTTAAATTACTTGAGCCTGTAACTTTCATTTTGCCTGAATTTTTTCACATGCCAAATTTTTTGCAACCCAAAGACTCCTGGCTTATATGAAGCTTTTCCAGAAGTGGAGAGTGAGTACTTTCTCCCTCAGGCTCCTCATTCATCGATTCACTCATTCATTCATTCATTCATTCGGCTAGACATCCATCAAGTGCCCTTGTATTATAGACACTGTGCTAAGCATTGGTGATAAATAGAAGAATTACACTCACACCTTGCATTTAAAGCATTCACAACATAAAATAGGACGCGGGACAAATTATTTATAATCTATGGGCTTCAGTTTCCCTATCTATAAACTGAAGGTAGAAATGGTGCTCACTCACTTCCAGGGTTTTGTTATACAGATGAAATGAGGGGACAGAGGAGTAGTGCTTAGCCTATATTCCATAAAAAGCAGCTACTATTATTAATACTAGTAGCACAGGCAGAACTGTCACACTGACAACTCGCGTATTCTATAATGTGAATGGTGTTTTCTGGAGTTGGAGGGGAAAACACTTGCATGGCCATATGTGGCAATCTGAGGTAGAAAAGAGACTTGTCAATCAATAACTTAAGATATACTGTATTAGACACAATAACAAAACTATGTACAAAATGCAAAAAGAGCATACACAAGGAAGTGATTGACTCCTGGGAACACCAAAGGACAAATGGGTTTCTAATTACAAGGACGACAGATGTCAAAGGCAGCAGAATGACAGTAAGTTGTCTGATATTGCCAGAGCAATGACTGATGGTAGAGAGAGATAGCAGCCAAGACATAGGCAGGAAGCAACTCATAAGGGATATTTTATGTTATACAAAGAATCTGGGACTTTGGAAACGGGGGAGGTGCCATCAGATTTGTGCTTTCAGAGTGCAGTGAGGCAGAGGCTTGGGAAGGTGAGCAGTGGGTATCAGGATGGACACACCATGTGGGTCTGATCAGGTTTCATGAGCTGAGAACTCCCTGATGCTATCTGTTTGTTTTCTTCTGATTTACCTCTGCTCCTCGACAAGACTCTCAAAGTATTTGTGTTATGCCTCATCCACTTTCTCTTCTGATAAAGACAGATCAAGCTGACCACACTGGGACACTTTTCCTAGCTGCACAGCAATAGCAGTTGATAGTTCGTTCCCTGCTGAATTGGGCTGTGAGTGCATCTAGGGTAACCTCTTGGCACACACAAACTGAAACCAGGTAATCTTACACTGAGAGCAAACTCCCCGCCCCTACCCCCTCCCCATTCTTATGGTTGACCAGCTCACTTTTGGGTTGTGCTTCTAGGGAATAAATAAAGCTCTGTGCATATAATTTTCTTCTTCCTTCCCCTCTTTTTTTTTTTTTTGGAGATCATTTGTGGACATTATAAATGGAAGTTTTCTTCAGGGCAAGAGCTGTCCCTACCAGAGATCAGCTACCGTATGACCATTTCAAAGACAAGACTAAAGAGCAAAGGCAAAGAATGTTTAATTTGGCTTTACTTTTCCCAGAATAAAGGCAGGTACAAGACCATGGGTCTGCTTTGCTTTTGAACAAAAGTTTTAAACTAATTTTTTGCTCCCCCACCAAAATATGCTCCCTCAAAATAACTAGAAAACAATAGTTGATAGATGTTAACATGGAAAGAGAGGAAGATGAAAAGAAATAAAAAGAGCAAGTAAATATCTACACTATACTCAAAGGCTGGACAACTATAATTATTTTGTTAATCTTTGCTTTCTTACATAACTGGGAAATTACTTTTCCAGCTCCCTTATGATTTAAAATAAACAAAAATAACAGAACAACAAAAACAAAAAACCCCGTGTCAGATTTGCATTCCTAGGTTTTGGGCTAATAACTGCTATCTTTTTCTGAGCAACCCGTTCTTATGTCAGGTTTAAATGGTCTTAAGTAACTTGAGACTGAACATTTTACACACACACATAACAGAAGGAAAATTTTGAAGCCTTTGTATACTCATCAAAACCATATTCTATAGAAGTATGTGGAGCCAGAGCACGAATGCATTTTTTTTCAATTCCCTCAAGAGAAATTGGAGAATGATTTCAGTGACATGGTAAATCATACTGAACGATGTACCAAGAAAGGTTGCAGTTCTTAATTTTCAGAATATTGGAAAAAATAAACATTTGAAAGTGAATATAAAGGATTTCAGATAACGAAATGAACAGTCATTCATTTAAGAAATATTTAATGTGCCAGATACTTTTCTGGGCTCTGCAGAATTGAGAAAAATTAAAAAGATGCTGACCTCAAAGTGGTTAAACTTTAGTGAGCATTTAGCTCAAATGTAAATAGGATTTAGGGGGAAAGAAAAAGGAAAGTTGATACTTCCCAAGTGACTGCTATGATTCGAGCAATATATTGCTTTCTTTTAGTTACCTTCTGTTTTCAGTTCCCACAACTGCCCATGGTATAGATGTGTGAGGAGTCATATTTTTACAGATGAAGACATTTATTAAAGTGACATAGGGCTTCTTCATATAGAAACATTATCAACTTGCATCTAGAAAGTGAAATTGGGGGAGGGGGATTAATTTTTTTTAAGAAAACAGACCAAGGGTTGAATCTTCTGGGGAAATGTTTTCCAAACTCTTTCAGATATAATACATGTGGAAAATGATAGTATTTGTATAGCATTTAGAGTAAATTGAAGAGTCTTCTCTTACCCTGAAGGAACAAACCTCCTCAATACCCTGGTAGTGCCCCCTTTGTCTTGTAGAGCTGAGGAGATAAAAATTTGGGGAAGCTTATAGTCCATGCAGAGAAGGTATACCAGTTGGCTTTGCCTAAAGAACACTCAAACAGTTAGCGACATTCAACTCTGAGTAAATAAATAAAATAAATCCAAGAAGGGGCATTTGCAATGACCAGAAAGATTATTTATCAGGAATGTGCTTAACAGGAAAACAAAACTATTGTTTCTAAATTCTAACATATAAAAATGAATGAGATGAAAGAAAGCACTGTGCCTTCAATTCCTTGTCTGTGCTCTTTTCTTACATATTTTTTTAAAACAAAGGCAAAAAATCTACACAAATTTTAATATGTGTTTTTTTTAAGAGCAAAATCTGCATAGAGAGTAGAACAAAGAAATATTTTCCACTGAACTGAGTCCTCACCAGCATGGTGTCAGTGTTTTTCTCATATTGTAACTTTTCATGTTCTTCCTCCTTCCTATTGATTGCACAGCATGAATTTAATATTGATAAATCTTGCCTCTTGGAACCACCATATTGCTTCTTCCATTCCAAAATGGGTTTTCACCTTACATTTATACAATGTTATATTGTAATCATCTCTCAATAAACCTGGAGGGGGAGAAAAGGAAGTGAGGAGCATATTTTGTCAGTATTTCAGTAAAATATTTCAAAATGCGACCCTTACAATGTAAGCTCTGGACATTAAGAAAATTTAGATATGAAGAATGTCTCATTTTCTGATGATTTTAATAAAGAGTTAATTTTGGTTAAAAAATAAACATCAATTTTTATTAACACCTGTCAGCAAAAAGATTTCCGTCAAGATGAGTACAGTTATGTGGACTGGTTTATATGCTTGCCAGTGTTGCCACATAGTATCATAGAAAGGCCTGGATCCAGGTTGACTCCTGACCGTGCCGCTTGAGTTACTTAACTACCTTTAGCCTCAGTTGTCTTATCTGTAAAGTGGAAATCTACTTTAGAAAATATAGAATGTAGCAGTTGGCACACTATAGATGTTCAATAAGTGTTACTGCTCTCCAACCGGTAGTTTCCATTCCCTGGGCTCTGAGAAGCAGAGGAAACTAGGGCACGCCCTCAGGTGCTGACAGTGACACTTAGGTGCCTCAGGCAAATCCCTGTAAAGGCCTTCTATCAGCGACTTGACATAGGCTCCATCAACTCATTTATTTCAAGCAACCAATTCTGTATCACTCTGAGTCCCTAATTTGTCTTGTTAACATTTTGTAGTTTGGTCATAATTGAGGGTTTTCCAACACATGCTTACCATGCATTTTGCAATTCGGCAGAATCTATGAAACATATCCCAATTCATGACAATTTCCTCTATCAAAGATTTGGCTTGAGGAGGTTAAATCTCCTGACTATCAGATAACTTACAAATCAGACATCTGGGAGGGGAACTTATACATATTGAAACTTTACTCAACTCAGTAGTGAAATAGCTCAATAAAAATGAATAAACAAAAACCATTTACCTGTAGACTTGGTTGACCAACAAGTAACATGGAGCTACAGAATTGAGAAACATGTCGGCAGTTAGACAAAACAGAGCTGGTTTTGAGGATAGAGAGAACATTTCAGCAAGAACCTTAGCTAATTAAAGCAAATTCCTGCTTAGAGAGCTATTGAGAATCTGAGATTGTGAGGCTTTTGTCTCGGTTTCATTTTTAATTTTAGAGTTTGGCTCTCTCTAAGATATTTAGTTGCTTACTCCTTAGTTTAGTCAGGATTAGCTAAATTGTGCTGGGGTAAAAAACGATCCCATCTAGAAGCTCAAAAAACAAGTTGATTTATCATTCATGCTACATGGTTGACATTGGTCCACTGACACGCTGCTCCATAGTTGCTCGGGAAGCCTGGTGGACAGAAGCTTCACCATCTTGTAGCAGAGTCTTCTTCAGTCATAAGAGAGGAAGAAAGAGAAATTAGAGAAACGACCACTGGCTTTTTATTGCCTTAGCCTGGAAGTCGTAATAAGTCATTTCTGCACACAGTTTTTCAGGCAAAACTAGTCAAATGGCTCAGTCTAACTGTAAGGAGACAGAAATGGAGAGAAACAAATTGAATGTTGGTAAACATTACCTTCGTTCTTATTTTTCTTGTATCGGCAATTTTTAAATTAGTTCACTAAGATTCGGCATTTGTTTCCAGGCAAAAGCAACCTATTTTTCCCCTCAGTCATCAGCATTTATAATTAAACAACTAAATTTACTCTTTCCTAAAAGATACGAGGCTTTCTCATTGGCTCTGTTTTATAATGCAATCCAAAATTTTCTGAGCTTCCCATTTAACGAGAACTTTGAATCATATTCATTGAAGACCAACTTATCCACTTTGTAGAGTTCGCTTCTCTGAAAAAAATCAGTTTTCATTTACATAGCGACAAGTTAACTGGCAGCCTGATTGCATGGTTCACTAGGCCTGTGAGAGGGCTGTCACGAACGCCCAAATCCCAAAGCAAGTGTCTAATAATTTTGTTTCCCTCCACTACCTTCAGCAGCAGAGGAAAAAGGAGAGAAACACCTGTTCCTCTGCATCCCAAAGGAATTCACATATAATATATATTTTATAAATGTTACCTGAAGGAATAATATGCTACTAAGAAGGTTGCCCTGAGGCATCTGGGTGACTCATTTGGTTAGGTGTCCCACTTCAGTTCAGGTCATAATCTCTTGGTTCCTGAGTTTGAGTCCCACATCAGCTGTGCTGACAGCTCAGAGCCTGGAGCTGGCTTTGGATTCTGTCTCCCTCTCTCTCTACCCCTCCCCCAGTTGTGCTCTGTGTTTGTCTCAAAAAAATAAATAAATACTAAAAAAAACAAGGTTGCCCTTATGTGAATCATCTTTTATGAAATGATAGTACTTAGCAAATACAATTTAGCTGTGACCAAGTCCCAGATATATACCTATACCATCAATTAACAGATTTTAGCTGTGGACATGCAAGAATGTGAGTGTTAGATGCGTGTGCACGTGTGTGTGTTAGATGCGTGTGCATATGTGTGTGTTAGAGATACACCAAGGACTGATCTCCAGGGTTCTCTATGCATCCATGAGATTTACTTGTAGTTCTGAAATTCCCAAATCTAGTCAATTGCCAAATTTTACTACTATTCTCCTCTTTGTACTTATTCTTTCTGGCTTTCTCTCTTTTTTCCTCTTCTCTGCCATCTCTCTTTTCCACTTCTCCCCCTTCTCTTTTCCTTGGATATTTATTTGCTACCTTACAGAGTAAATTCTATTGGTGGGATGGCAGTGTATTTGTGTGACCTGATGACCAATATCTCCAGTCTGCATATCAGACTTCTAGATAAAATAGGAAAGTGTCAGCGGCCTCTTCTGTTGGCCTCTTCTAGTCATTGTGGTGAAGAAGCTTTGGCATTATTTTTGATCAAGGCTGTGTGACAGATACTGCAAATTGGCTCCTAGTATGCAGACTCCCTTTCTTCCATAATGATAGAACAGACAAATTTAGCTGGGATCATGGCCAACAATCTCCCTCACAGCTAGATTAAGCCATGGATTTTGGCCTATGGAATACAAGAAGTGTCATGTGAGACTTTTGAGAAGTGAACTGAAGGAAAAATATGGATTGTCTATGTTTGTTCCTTCCTCCTTTTGCTGGTTGGAATTCAGCTGTGACTAGAGCTTGAGTTTTTGTCTTGGACCATTAGATAGATGTCACAGGCTGAAGATGGGATGGTGAGACAACATGAAAGAAGGAGCCTGCCTAGGTTCCTTATGAATCCCTGACACTGCCCTACTAGCCCTGCCTACCACCTTCAGACCATGTGTGTGCACATCAAAGAAATATATTTCTACCTTACGTCAGCCATTTTGATTTTAATTTTCTGTCACAGCAAATTCAGTCCTAACACATACAACACGTAAGTGTTGACGGCCTTAACAAACACGAGTCTTCATTTTTCCTTGCTTATGTCCATGCTTAAACCCTGAGGTTTGTGAACATGTGGGGGAACAGGTTGACTCTGGTATTTGATGGCTACATGATCTTTCACTCATCATGTTTCGAGTAACCAACAGCTGTTTTCAAGACTCGGTGCATTGGTTTCTTCTTCTCTCTTAAAACTCTACTCAGCTCATCTACCAGCTGCTCATCTTGGGGAAGAGAGCCAACCTTTTCCCCACTCTGGCAGTTTTGTGCTGACTCACTTTTTGAATGTAGGCGGGAGAAGTCAGGAGAGGGGCTCCTGCCTAGAAAATGTGGATGAGGGACTAGTTGCTCTAGAGCTCTGACCTCTTATAGGTTTCCTCTGCTGCCACTCTCAGCCAGGCTCCCATCTCTTTATGTCTCAATTGTGGCCCCAGCCTCCAGTCCTCTGGTCCATATTGCAGGTGGCTCACAGATTAATCAAGGGTGAACACAGAGTGAGCACGTGATAGTTTCTTTTCTTTGTTTTTGGAGACAGAGAGAGAGAGAGAGAGCACGCACGAGCATAAGCAGAAAGTGGGGGAGGGCCAGAGGAACAGAGGGAGAGGGAGAGAATCTTAAGCAGGCTCCATGCCCAGCACAGAGCCCAATGTGGGGCTCGATCTCACTACCATGAGATCATGACCTGAGCTGAAATCAGGAGTCTGACGTTCAACCAACTGAGCCACCTGGGCGCTTCATGCAATAGTTTCCTATTGACTGATTGATGTTTATCTCTTGCTTTTTCAAGAGGTGCCATTAGGGGAGCTTTGGGAAGGAAAGACAGCTGCCACCCACTGGTACTGTTCAATCCCCACTTTGGTCTGTCAGTCAGCCCTTCCCTCTCTTACTAGACTGGATTCTGCCTCAACTGCTATTGCTGTCCTACACTTCTAGACCATCTAGTTCAGGATGTCTATTCACATACCTCACCTCATGTATCCACATGGCAAAAGGAGTGAGTTAGTTGCAGAGGCAAAACTAAAACCCAAGTGTTTAAAGTCCAATAGAGTTATATAGGCTGAAGTTTGACGAGGAGTACCCTAATACCACAACTCTCTAACAATATCATTTCATATGGGTTTTTCTTGCTCATACCTTGGCCTGACAATGTAGCCAAGAGAAATCCTCTGGAATACTAAAAAGGGTCAGGCTTTAGAGCAGATAGATGCTGACTGGACTCCACAGGGATGATCTATGTGACCTTGGCCCTGGTTTTTTGATCTCTTTGAATCCCAGTTTTTGCTTTTAGTTAAACAGGGGTATTTATATATCTGCTTTTAGGCATGTTATGGAGATTAGGACTAACGTACAGTATATGAAGTGATGGGCACATGTTAGGAATTCAATGTATATTAGATTTTACTATGATTCAGTTGACATCTATCAATTCCCTGTTGTGTTCAAGGGCCCGTGTTGGGTGCTATCCAGCCCCTGAGCTGGCAAGCCCCAGGCACGATGTTCTACCTACTGTAGCTAGCCTCTTCATTCTTCCTTGTTCTCCATCTTGCCACTTGACTAACCATGTTGATGGGTGCCTGGCCACAAGCTTCTTCAGATGAGAGCTGGGTCAAGTCAGGGCACTCCAATCTTTTTCACATGTTTCTGCCTAGTTTCCAGAGTGAATATCTGGACACATTCTATAAAGTGGTTTCCAGGAAAAACAAAAACAAAAGCAAAAACACAACAACAACCCCCCCCCCCAAAAAAAAAACCAAAAAAACAAAAACCCAACAAATACTCGCAGCTTTGCTCTGGGGTTTCATTGAAACAGATGAATCCATGGTGCATGAAAAGGCTGTCAGGCAGGCCGAGGGAGGCTGAATGCTGGTATAAAGCCGGGCATCTGTTGCTCCACGCCCCAATGTGAGGTCTGTTCTCCTGGGGGAAGCAAGGCTTGGCCAGACAAGCAGTACCATTGTAAGATTCTGACAATAGACAAGCAAGAGGACTTGGCTGTGATGAAGAAATCCCACCCCCTTTGAGTTTTAAAGGAAGGGATGCTGGGGTCCAAAGCCTGCCTTATTAGAGAGAGACAAATCACCCAAACCAATCTTTGTTATGAATGCGGAGCTATTGAATTTCCTGGGCTCTGTAAAGCCTATTGATTTTGTGACAGTCAAAGATAAGTTATGCGCATGAAAGCTTTTTTTTCTCCTCCCTTTCCTTCACAACATATTTTTTCAGACATATTGGCATTGGGGATTGTAAGTAAAACTGTTATTGGTTTCTTTCGATTTAAGCATAGGTCAGTGTTCAAGCGAGGCTAAGGACCATTTTTACCGGGGTTTTCAGTGCAAAATAAATGAAGCAGGAGTCTCTAGAGCTGGGGTCACTCTGTTATGTTATTTCAGTCTCCAGCAGGAATGCTCCAGGCATCCCAGGCATCTCTGGAATTCTGACATTAGCAATGATCCACTTACTCACTTTTGTCCTCTCTATACCACACCACTCTCCTCTTATCGACCCCCATTCCCTTCTCACCAAGCCATACCATAAGGCCAGCGGACCAAGACTTTAAAAGGCAGCACTTGACAGCAATACTCCCTGTGATGTAAAATGCTGTGGTATGTGTATGCAAGAGTGTATTCTGCATAAATGAAAGGTCTCTTAAACTGTTTCCTTTTAAATGTGCAGATACGATTCCCATATTTTACAAAGAAAGTAGTTCCTTTCTTGGTGATTTATTCAGAATTCTATCATATTACAAAAAATATTTTGGTGATGCACATGCAAATATGTAAAAGAGAGGCATGATGGATAGATCCTACAGCTAGTGGCATTTAAAGAAAATTTGTTACAGGGGCACCTGGGTGGCTCCTTCGGTTAAGTGTCTGACTCTTGACTTTGGCACAGGTCATGATCTCACTATTAGTGAGTTTGAGCCCTTCACTGGGCTCCATGCTGACAGTGCAGAGCCTGCTTGGGATTCTCTCTCTTTCTTCTCTCTCTGCCCCTCCCCTGCTTGTGCTCTTTCTCTCTCTCTCTCAAAAATACATAAATAAACTTAAAAAAATTATTACAAACCTATCCGGATGACAATACCATTTATGATTGCTCTGATACCATTTTAAACCACAAAATAAAGCTCATAATGTATAAATATCCATTATTTCTGAATGTTCAAATAGTGACTAAACACAAATGTAAAATCCCTTAACATATTTAGTGAACTTTAAATATGAGTGAGTGATACTCACTTAGTGAACTCTAAGTATGCCTGCCTCATATTCACCAACACATTCGTCCATTCATTCAACAGATGTTGAGCACCAGCTATGTGCCAAGCAGACGGTAAGAATATTGTGGATTGCTCTGTCTCTATTTTTAATTACAAGGTACCCGATTTCGCAATTTACTGGCTCTAAAACCTATATTCAGGTGAAATAGAGAAAGATGAAGGCAAGCACTGCCATCACATTCTCTTTTCTCTTTTCCTCCTACCTCCCTTAGATCCTAAGACTCTCTGCTTCAGTGGAGTAGAGGGCTAGTGGCTAGTGAAGATATTTTAGAAGGACTTACAAATATAATCCTCTCTGTTTTTGTTCCTTATAATCAATATGCATAGAGTGGCTTCTCCCCAAGTTAACAGACCAGAAAACTTTCTTTTTTCCCAAATAAGAAGTATTTCATGGAAAAAAGGTAAAGAGCCATCCCATCTGGCAACTACGCCTCTATTTTCAACAAGGCATAAAGTCCACTTGACAATAGACTATGATGAGAAGGAAGGAGGGCTTTTGCCCCTTCCATAAAAATTGAATAATTCTCCATGCATATAAATTGTGGAGTTATCAGAAAGTTCCACCACTGAGATAGACCTCCTTTAGCAATAAGTCCCAGGGAGCCAGGGTCAAATTGGAAATAAGAAACATATTATCTGGGGGTTAGACATTGCTCTCTCAGGGATCATCTTTCATAGTATATACTTTCTGATTAGAACACTGATGGCCTGGAGTTTTATGTGGTATAGGGAAGAGGGACATTCTACAAGTGGGACATATGTTGGGAAGGCTGACGCAAGGGAAGGCTGCGACAGGAAGCTAGGAGTAGCCAGCTTCTGGCTCAGGTAGTAGGAGCCTCTGATAAAGTGAGAAACAAAAGAGAGGGACAGAAGCATGTGGAAAGAAATCTGTCTCCACAGTTTTGTTTAAGGTTGACTCTAGTCATTACCTCATTCTCCCCCATCCTTCCAAAAGGTGCATTATAAAAGAGAGTTTCTAAGGTTTTCTAATATTTACACTCATTATACTTAATAAGGTTTACATTTTAACTCTATATAGAAATTATTCTTGCAGTGTCTGCTTAATGCATACATTTCTTTTTGGTAGTCTTAGGTTCTTTTAAATCTTAGGCATGTAGTCCTTCTAGACAACAGTATTGTGAAAAGAAGTGTGGGACCCAAGGAATTTAACAAAAATCCCCTACCCCTGGACAAGCAGAGCAAGACTAACTCCATTTTGTGCTACACCCACCATCTCATGTATAACCCCCACATGACCTACTTATTGCTTAAGACACTCCCCCACCCTAGTCAAGCCGCTGAGCACACCCTTACCGGAAACCGGCTCATTTAGGAATGCGGAACCCCTAACCGCCAAAGAATGTAAACCCTGCATTTTGACCGCCAAACTTGCTCGCCAATTCTGACCAGAGTGATAGGCTAGTTCAAACAGTTACTATAGGGTAAATTGTAATTCAATTGGCCACCTGCGTGTGGACTGACATGAATGTGCAACTTTCTGTGTGTGTTACAGTCTCATTGGCCACTGGCCCCCGTAAAACTGCTACGCCTCTTAACCTAGGGGTCCAAGTCCCTGCTCCGCTGTGTCAGGTATACTTGGGCCCAAGCTCGAGCTTGCAAATAAACCCTCGTGCATTTGCATCGGTATCGGCTCCTTGGTGGTCTCTCGGATTCGAAATCAGGGGCATTACAGAACATGGGTTTGAGAATCAGACAGATTGGGTTTAAATTCCTGATCCAATACTTGCCAGTCTTGGGAAAATTACTTAATCCCTCAAAGTCTCGAGTTCCTTACCTATAAAATCAGATATACTTCCTACCTCTTAAACCTAGTGTAGCAAAGAGAAATTAAAAAAAAAAAAAGTACTCGACACAGAAGTGAGGGCTTGGGAAAGACTATTATTGCCTCCAACAATATTCTACCCCTGAGAAGAATAATACCAACTCATTGCCACGTGATTGTGCACGCCAAGTGTAACATCCTCACTCCATTGATGAATGGCTTGACTAGGGCACAGACTTGCTCTGGATGGTAGAATGAGTGTGGAAGTGATAGTTTCCAGCAGAAACGTTTTATGACCTCATGTCATTCTGCTTACTCCTTGAGATTCTTCCCACCACAATAAAAGGCATATCCCAGTTAGTCTCCCAAAATAACGAGGCATGTGGAGTCCATCCAAGCCTAGCTGAATCCAGTAGAGCCTAACAGAGTCAGGATTGACCTGTAGACTCAAGAGCAAGAAATATATGGTTTGTTGTTAAAAACAACTAAGATCTTGGTATTGGTTAGTATTATTGCAAAATCTGATTGATGACTACAGTGTTCAAGAAGTGTCTGCCCCCCACCCCCTTTCTCTATTTAGAGTTTTTGTCCAAGTTAAATGAGAAAATGTAATGAATCCCTATACCAGTAGCTGACACCCAGTTGGTTGCCTCTCTTTACTCCTCACTTTCTGCTTAGTTTTCTTCTTGGTTTCCTAATTTCTTTGATATTTATTTGGATCCAGATAATAACTAGATGGAGCTGTTACTTAGATTTCCAACCATTGTTATGGTTCCTCTAACTATCTGAGCTCATAATTGGATCAGCTTTATTTCCTTGGCTTCATCCTGCTAAAGGCCCTAGTGCTGGGTTAGAAATTTCAACACTAGATAGTGGTTAAATACCCCCAAATTATGGTCCAGATGCAGCAGATAGGAGCCTAGGTTTGCCAGCCCCCAAATATTTAGTTGTGTTCCATAGAAACCAGTAACAAGGAGATGAAAATAAAAGCCTGGGTCCTAAAGGAGGGGCATTGTTCACTGAGTACACGGGCTGCATGCACTTCATCCTTCAACTCGTCTTTACTTGTTGCTGTTGTTTTTACTTCTATCAAGCCCAATGACTGACTACAAAGAAAGTCTGGAAGGTGCTGGATCATTATATAGATTGTAATATCAGAGGTCTTGTTGAATCCATAACCTGGAAGTAAGGTTTGTCAGCAGATCCCAAAGGGATGAGTAAAAGGGATTGACAGTACAATTCTGAGACATATCTACAGGTTAAAAATCTAAAGGTTAGAATTGTGGGAAAGCTGCATTGGGAACTAGAGAGATCTAATTGGATGGAAATCAGAGTAAAGGCTCAGATGTGAGAAGCTCAGATCAATTTTCCCTGATGGCTGTTCTCTTGGCTGTTCTTATGATTTTAGAGGAGCTCCCTGTCTGTAAGGAGACTTTAACCCAGGATACCCTAAAAGGGATATTTAGCCTCTGACATTCTCCTATACAGGGGGGATGCAGAGTGGTGATCCCAAAGGACCAGAGTGTCAATTTGTCCTTCTAGAACTCTGTAGAAAAGTGAGGGGTGAGAAAGGCAAGATACAAAGGCCTCACTACAAGTCTGCCCTTTCATATATAAAGATTTCTTATACACTTGATGTTAATTAATCGACCATGTCCATCCAGTACAAAATCAAAACTGTTTCAATAATCACTTAAAATGTGAAAGAATTCAGGAAGTGAATAATTTTTACTTTTATTCATTCCCCAACTTTTTTTTTGGGGGGGGGGTTGAGAAAAAAGCTTAGGTTGAGTTTAGAGAAGAATACAGCTCAGCCTTACTCCTATAAAGGTGCCCATACCATGAAAAAACTCCTTTGGGAAATGAAGTTTAATTAGAGAGACTGGTAAATCTCTTGTGGGATAGAAGAAGATTCAGGAGGTAAGAACTTTAAGAGTCAGCATGCTTTATGAATAATGCAATAGCTAGACTCTGCCATGTCTTTCTGCAGATTTACATTTCTGAAAACAAAAGGTCAAAGTACATGGGAAAAGCATTTGAAACCCTAGAAACCTCTAAGCTGGCAGGACCAGCCTCCACAATGTATTTGCAGCCTGCCTTCCCAGCTTAATTCCTCTTACACATGCTCTGGGCTACAGCAAACTAAACCGTATGAGGTCTCCTGCAAACACCCACCCAAGCATTCCGCACACCTCCTGCCCTCCACCGCCCTTCGTCTCACCACTGTGTGTCTCTTGATAGCCTCCCCGTGCAGAGGACCATGAAAAATGCCTCCTCCAGTGAGCCTCCTTTAGCTGCAAGTGATACCTTCCCTTCTAACATTTTGTTCATATCTCATGACACTTGAGAATTTCTACTTTTTATGATAGTATGTACTACAGTACATCACTTCTACTAGACTACAAAACCCCGAAGACAAGGATTGTATTCCATATCTTTGTGTACCGAAAGCATAAAGAAAGTACTCAAGACGATTATTTACTAAATGGAAGTAACGAGAAGAAAAATTAAAAACCAGTATGGCATCAGCTTTTTTATTCATGTTTACCACCCCCTTTTATTCAATTTTTATTAATAGTGCTATAAAAAGTATTGATGCACATGGTTTAAGAGGATTAAATATTTCTAGGGAGCTAGTTGCAAAACAGTGGTATTATACTCAAAATATCCAGAGACAACCCTTTTCGATTGTTTTGGCCTATCTTAAGACCTGGAAGGCCTGAAAAATGTTTTTGTTCTACCCTCAGGCTTGACTGATGGTCTGGCTTTGTATAGAATGCTAATTGTAGATAGTTTTCAACCAGGATTTTGAAAGCGCTGTTCCATTGTCTTCAAGCTTCTAGTAGTTGTTGTGGAGAAGTTCAAAGCCATTCTAATTCCTGATCATCCGTATGTGAACACTTCTTTCCTCGCTGGAAATGTGTATGATCTCTACTTTGTCCCTAGAGGTTACACGTTTCACAGTGATAGATCCGGTTGCCGGTCTATTATGCATCATGCTGGGGGCTCAGCACAAAGTCTAACAATCACTATGTTTAAAAGTAGAGTTTTCAGAAATATTGTACATATATCTCAGATTATTTTTTAAGTCACTTAGAGTTTATTATTACAGAACTGCTTTGAAATATACACAACTAAAATTAGTACTCACATAATTTGGGGGTTTTGCCAGGAAATACCATTGGTCTCTATGTGTTTTTAAAAACTGACAGTAAATGGTAGAGATGTGTAATTATGGAGTAATTACCTATATGAACATTTGAACCCTGTCGAAATGCCAGGTGTTTAACATCAGAACTGGATCCTATGATAGGAGCTGCTGAGGGACCATAGTGGGAAAGAGCTAAAATGGTCCAACAAACAATGAAAGATCTAAAGATTTGAAGTTCTTTGTGTCCATTCTTGTACGTTCATGGCTGGGCCTTGACAAACAAGCAACAGATTGCTCAGCAGCAGAAAATATGTAGGAAATAATTTGTCTGGAAGAGAAACACTCCTAAGACCATAAGGGAAGGTGCTAGAGGGGTCTCCACAAAAATAAAATTTAACATTTATATCAAAACTATAATAAATAGTCCCCCCAAAAAATCAGGGTCATATAAGCAGTTGTCGGGGGGGGGGGAGAGAATGCTGCATTGCTTTGTAAGGGAATAAAAACCCATACAAATCAGAGAATATGAAATTATAATTACAGAATGTTCTGATTAACTTACCCATAAAATAAGATGTGTGGTAAAGGTCACCAAACCTTAACCAGTGGCATAATTCTGATCTGTCAAAACACCTCCAATTATTCCTCGGGGAAATTAGTTTGCTAGTTGTGGAGCCAGTCTCACTAATTTTAGTGGGCCAGAGCAGGACATAGAACTGGACCTTCAGCATGAGGAGAAGACCTTATGATGTGGGTGACTACCATTGCCCCCTTTGATCAGAAAGTCCTCCCCAACTGCTGCTATCAATCACTGATTTCCTCCTCCTGCACATCCTCCCTTCCCCTCCTGGACAAAGTGAAATTTTTGGCTCTGACTCTGAGATATTGCCATCGCTTCTGTTTTCCCATCTATATTTCCTTCTTCATTTTCTTCATGGCTGGTTTAAACTGACTTTCCCGGAGGCAAAAAGTTTTGCTCCAGCGACCTTGGAAAAAAATTCCAAAACCAGGTTTAACATGCTTTGAAATGACGCATAAGAAAACAATATAAAAGGAGGATGGGTGAGGCTGAGCCGGTGCACGAAGTGACTTTGTAGATAATTGTACGTGTTAATTTTTAACTGAGATCATTTTAGTGCTCTGAGAAAAAGAAATATCCCAGGTCATTCCATGCACAGTTTCCCTGATCACCGCCTACTACATCCCCATCCCACACCCAAGCCTGAGTGCAAACACATGTGTCCTGTGTCGGGTATGGATGAGACAAAGGAAACCAAAATTATTTATTATTACTCACCGTATTTATTTCTATCTCTACAAAACTACATGTTTTATGATTTAGAAATACTTGGAAATAGAAAACCATATAAAAGTGAATATTAGAAAATCATGTCAAGTTTTATCACTAGGTAAAGACAACATCTTTGAATATTGCAATAGTTACTTTTAACCATAAAACAGTTTAGATATATGTGTGTATGTATTCAAAGACAACGTCTTTGAATATTACAATAGATTTACTTTTAATCATAAAACAATTTAGACACATGTGTGTACGTGTAAGTTTATCTATGAATATGAAACGCTGGTGGAACCAGACTGTACATATATGGCTCCTAAATATCGAGTCAGAGGTATTTTTATAACATTAAATATATACAAACCTGAGCTTTACTGAACTTTACTGAAGTACAACATTTCACTCTTTGGATACGTTCTGATTCTTTAACCAACACTTCTTTAGGCATTAGTGTGTTTCGGAAATTCTGTTCGTAAGTTGCAGCATTTGTGGCCTTCGTTACATTAATCTTTATGTTTTTCTCTGTTTCCTTTGGAAAAATTCCAAGGAGTGGAAATACTGGGGTCAAATGTTATGATTGCTTCCGGCATTCTTGATATGCATATTACCAATGGCATTTTAGAAACGTTGTATCAGTCCTCACTCCTGTAGCAGAGTGTGAGACTATTTTTTCACCAAGGATCCTTTCCAACATAGGTACTATTATTTTTATAATACTATTTGGAAAATAGGTTGTTAATTTATAGGAAAATTAGACATACACAAATGATTCAGCCATTCTTGTTTTAATTTAAATTTCTTTGATCATGAATGAGGTTGAACTTTTTAAAATGTGTCTATTTGAGGTGCCTGGGTGGCTCAGTCGGTTGGGCATCCGACTTTGGCTCAGGTCATGATCTCATGGTTTGTGAGTTCAAGCCCCACATCGGGCTCTGTGCTGGTTTCTCAGAGCCTGGAGTCTGCTTTGGATTCTGTGTCTCCTTCTCTCTCTGCCCCTCCTCCACTCACTCTGTCTCTCTCTCTCTCAAAAATAAACATTAAAAAAAAATTTTTTTTTAATGTGTCTATTAACAATGTGTGTATTTTGCTTTTTTGTTTGTGAATTTCCATTTATTTCCTTTGCTAGATTTTATATTTGGATGATATATATGTGTGTATAAATATATATATACCCCAAATATATCCTATATTAAAATCCCCCAAATATATCCTATATTAAATATACATATTACCATATATTAAATTTAAACATTAAATAATATACTATACTATGTAACAATATTATACAACAATATATAATAAATAAATAATATATACATAATTTTGTGTGTAGATTATAAGAGTTTTTCACAGATAAGAATATTAACTCTATTTTGGTTTCTAACAGTTATATTGAGAAATGATTGATATATAGTAAGCTGTACATATTGAAAGTATACTTTTGACGTGTAAAAATATCACCCCAACCAAGACAGTGAATATATCCATCAACCCCAGAAGTTTCCTTGTGCTTCTTTGTCATGTTCCCCTCCTTTACAGTCCTCTCTGCTCCTGCCATGTCCCAAGGCAACTACTGATCTCATTTCTGTCACTATAGGTTACTTTTCACTAAAAGACAAAACAAAACAAAAACAAGTATTGTATAACATGTATTATTTCCTGTCTGGCTTTTCATTCATAACTGTTTGGAGACTTATCTATGTTCTGTCATATATCAATAGTTCATTTCTTTTTAATGCTGTATTTGTATTGCACTGTAGTGACATAAAATCTTTGTTTAACCATAAATTTGGGTTGTTTCCAGTTTTTGAGCTATTACTAATACAGTCTTTACAAACCTTGCTGTAAACATTTTTTAATAAACATGAGCCTTTTGGGTAAATGACTGGATGAAGATTTATGTATGTTTAACTTTTCTAGAATCTATCAACTTGTCTTTCAAAGAGGTTGTACCACTTTATATTCACAATAGTAGGTTTTAAGAGTTCCAGTTGCTTTACATTCTCACTAACACTTGGTATAGTAGGTCTTCTAATTTTAACCATTTCAGTACTGTGGAGAGGTATTTGCTGTGATTTTAATTGGTATTTGCCTAATGACTAATAATGTTGAACATACTTTCATGCTTATTTACCATGTATATATTTTATTTGGTGAAACATTTACTCAAATCTTTTTCCCATTTTGAAATTGAATTCAGAACTAAATGTAAAGAACAATAAGTCAAGACCAAGTAAATTTTATCTAGGAGCACAAGGTTAGTTTGACATTTGGTATTCAATCAGTATAATTCATTATATGAACAAACTGAAAAAGAAAAATCATATGACCATCTCAATAGATGCAGGAAAAGTGGTTGACAACATTTAACATCCTTTAATAATAAAGATATTGTCACAATACTAAGAATAGAAGATAACTTTCTCAACCTGACAAAGGGTACCTACAAAACATTTATAGCTTCCCTGATGCCTGATGGTGAAAGTTTGAATTCTTTCTCCCTAAAATTAGAAACAAGACAAAGATTTGTGGACTCACCACTTTTATTCAAAATTATACTGGACATTCTAGTCGATGCAATAAGTCAAGAAAAAGACATAAAAGGCGTCCAGATTGGAAAGAACTAAAAGTTTTTTTTATTCATATTTAATATGATTCCCAATATGGAGTATCAGTTGGAATCTTAAAAAGCTACCATAATTAATGGAGTTTATCAAGGATGTAGGATCAATTACATACATAGGTCAGTTATAATTCTATATACTAGCAACAAGCAATAGGAAATTGAAATTAAAATATAATACAGTTTTAAAAAGTATAACAATTATGGAATATTTTGGGATAAATCTGAAAAAAAAAGAACGTGATGGGCGTGCTGAAAACTATAGAGAACTGCTAAAAGAAATTTTAAAAGACATAAGTAAACTGAATGATATGCCTTGTTCAAGGGCCAAATACTGTATTTTTAAGATATCTATTCTTTTTTTTTTTTTTAAGATATCTATTCTTTTGGAAGTGGTTTATACATTCAATGTAATCCCAATCAAAATACCAGAAGACATTTTGTAGAAATTGACAAACTGATTCTAAAAGCCATAAGTGAATGCAAAGGCCCTAGAATCGCCAAAAGGCTTTGAAAAGGAAGAATAAAGTTGGAAGACTTACACTACCCAATTTCAAGACTTATCACTGCACTAATTTAGACAGTGTAGAATTGGTACAAAATGATAAACAAATAGACCAATGGAGCAAAATAGAAAGTCCAAACATATTTCCACACATTCATGGACAAATCATTTTTGACAAAGTGAAGTAATTTAGTGGAGGAAGATCTGTTCAATGAATGGTGATGGAAGAATTAGATATGTATATGCCCAAAAAATAGCTTCAACATGTATATATACAAAATTTAATTCATAATGGATCATAAACCTAAGTATAAAATTAAAAACTATAAAACTTCTGGAAAAGCATAGTAGAAAATCTTGTAGATTTTGATTAAGCAAAGATTTCTTATATAATAGTAGAATCATTATCCATGAAAGAACAAATTGGTAAATTAAACTTCACAAAATTAAAAACTTATGTGCTCTCTCTCTATATATAGGTAGATAGATAGATAGTTTAAACTTACATCCAAGTTATTTAGCATAAAGTGCAATAATGATTTCAGGAGTATAATTCAGTGATTCATCACCTACATATAGTGCTCATCCAAACAAGTGCCCTTCTCAATGCCCTTTGTCCATTTAGCCCATCCCCCAACCCCAAACCCCTCCAGCAACCCTCAGTTTGTTCTCTGTATTTAAGAGTCTCTTATGTTTTGTCCCCCTCGTTTTTATATTATTTTTGCTTCCCTTCCCTTATGTTCATCTGTTTTGTATCTTAAATTCCACATATGAGTGAAGTCATATGATATTTGTTTTTCTCTAATTTTGCTTAGCAGAATACACTCTAGTTCCATCCACATTGTTGCAAATGGCAAGATTTCACTCTTTTTGATTGCCAAGTAATACTCCATTGTATATATATACCACATCTTCTTTATACATTCATCAGTCAATGGACATTTGGGGTCTTTCTATACTCTGGCTATTGTGAATAGCACTGCTATAAACATTGGGGTGTATGTGCCTCTTCAAAACAACACTGCTATATCTTTTGGATAAATGCCTAGTAGTGCAATTCCTGGGTCATAGGGTAGTTCTATTTTTACTTTTTTGAGGAACCTCCATACTGTTTCCCAGAGTGGCTGCACCAGTTTGCATTTCCACCAGCAGTGCAAAAAGAAAAACTTACGGTCTTTAAACATATTACTAAAAAAATGAAAAGAGAAGCCAAAGATGGAAAACAAATATTTACAAATCATATATCTGATCAAGGACTTATATTTACAATATTTAAAAAACCTCTAACACAAAAACACCAATTCAAAGAGATACATGCAAGCCTATGTTTATTGAAGCATTATGTACAACAGCCAAACTATGGAAGGAGCCCAAATGTCTACTGATAGATAAATGGATAAAGAAAATGTGGTATATATATAGAGAGAGAGAGAGGGAGAGAGAGTGGAATATTATTCAGCCATAGAAAGAATGAAACCTTGCCATTTGCAACAACATGGAAGGAGCTAGAGAATATTATGTTAAGCAAAATGAGTCAGAGAAAGACAAATACCATATGATTTCACTTATATGTAAAATTTAAGAACTAAAACAAATGAACAAAGAAAGAGAGGGACAGAGAAAGAGAGAAATCAAGAAATAGATTTTTAACTATAGAGAACAGATTGATGGTTACCAGAGGGGAGGTGTAGGGTGGGGATGGGGGGAAGATGGGATAGAGATTAAAGAGTACGCTTATCATGAGAAAAAAAAATAAAGCAAAATGATTAAAATAAAATAAAAATTAAAAAAAACTTCTCAAATCTTACTGATAAAAAATTAACTTTATCCCCCCTGATATTTGTGAGGCGTTCTTCTAAGTTTTCATTTATTTCCTATTTTCTTAATGATTTTTTTGGACACAGAGTATTTTGAAATTTTACATCATTATATTTATCATTATTTAATTTATCAATTAAAATTCATTTTCATAATATGTGATCCTGATTTTTGAAACATAAAAGTTTTAATTTTTTTCAGTAGTGGAAGGCTAAATCCCATTTTGATATTGACTCTGTATGTGGAAAGATATTTTTAAACTGTCAGTCATATGTGATTTTCATGTATATACAAGATGTTCCACATTATGAATTAACTATACCGGGAAAACCTGCCCACACCGTTGACCCTAACTTTGTAGCCCCAGTAAACTTCTGTGTGGTGATGTAACTGGTGTTAATGAAAAGCAAAGAGGGCCAGAGAAATGCCCTGGGGACACTCTCAAGCACAGTTCAGAGATCAAAAGACTTTTCAGCCAGCGGGACCTTAGAGATGAGTTGTAGCCAATCTTGGGGAAATCGAACATGAAGGCAGCGAGTGAACTGAATTATACCAAGAAAAAACTGGGAACTACAGACTAGAAATACCAGAAAGAATGTGCATCTAAAATGTCAAATTCCCCCAGAAGGCTAGCTATTCTAATAATGCCACAGCCATGGGCAGTGGGGGCACCCGGGATTTCAAAGCCCAACCCTCCTATCAAGGAGTAGGATTGTTCCAAATCATCATCCTTAAATACTGGAAACAATCAATCTATTTTCTTTACATGACTGTCTCACTCAATTAGTAGAGTTGCTGGGAATTTGGTAACTTTTGGAAGATGATGTGTTAGTCTTTCTTCCTTCCTCTCCTCTCTCTTCCCTCACAGGACAACTTTGAAATGTCAGAGTTAGGGCAGGAAGCCTCACTGCTCTGCACAGCTATGCTCCTCACAGTCCCAAGGGTCCTGAGGATGCCCTTGGCCCTCTCAAAATTTTGAACGTTATTTGAGTAAGGTACAGGAAATTAATAAAATCAATAGCTGACGATTGATTCAGAGAAACTAATATTTCCTGGCTGTAAATATAATCAAAACCAGTTGTCTTCAGATTTTTGTTGAAGTATCTCCTGAAAGAATTATGGGAAAAAAAGACACATGAAAACCATCACATATTTAGGTACACATAAAAGTTTTTATCTGAATTTAAGTAGTGGCAAAAATGTAATTTCTATCATATTGTAAACAAGCACATTTTAAAAGAAAAGTATTAATTACCCTTAGAAATGTATCCAAAAAACCAAAATACCTTAGTGAATTGATACCCACTTTCATCTGGTTTGTTTATTTATTTATTTATTTATTTATATTTATTTACTTTAGAGAAAGAGAGAGAGTGAGTGCAAGCTGGGGAGAGGGGCAGAGGGAGAAAGGGAGAGAATCACAAGCAGGCTCCACGTTCAATGCAGAGCCCAGTGTGGGGTTCGATCCCATGGCCTGGGATCCCAATCCAAGTCGAAATCAAGACTCAGATGTTCAACTGACTGAGCCATTCAGGTGCTCCTATGATAACATTTCCATGTATGAAATTTTATGGAACCATAGGCTATAACTATTCATTTTTTTTTCTGGATTGAGTTATTCTTAAGATATTACTGAGCTATTATTATTATTATTATCATTATTATTACAATTTAGTTCTCATACACAGTTGCTCAAAACCAAACATATTAAAATGTTGAACAGATGATTAATAATCACAAAGAGAAAATTTTTATTGAAAGATAGCCCTTAATAAGGAATGGGTTATGTAAAGCAAAATAAGTCAGTCAGAGAAAGACAAACAGATATCATATGATTTCACTCATATGTGGAATTTGAGAAACTTAAAAGATGATCATAGGGAAAGGGTAGGAATAATAAGATAAAAACAGAGAGGAGATAAACCGTAAGAGACTCTTAAATACAGAGAACAAACTGAGGGTTGATGGGGGTGGGGAAAATGGGTGATGGGCATTAAGGAAGGTACTTGCTGGGATGAGCACTGTGTATTATATGTAAGTGATGAATCCCTGGAATCTGCTCCTGAAGCCAAGACTATGCTGTATGTTAGCTAACTTGAGAATAAATTAAAAAAAAAAAAAAAAAAAAAGGAGTGGTCTTATTTTTCAATGCGTTCATGGATCCATGAATAAAAATTATGTAGGCTAGAGTAAGACATGGTTCTGCCTTAATACTTTTCCTCTTTTGTTTAAATAAATGTAAGTGGGATGCCTGGGTGGCTCAGTCGGTTAAACGGCCAACTTTGGCTCAGGTCGTGATCTCATGGTTCGTGAGTTCAAGCCCTGCGTCGGGCTCTGTGCTGACAGCTCAGAGACTGCTTGGCATTATCTCTTGCTCCTCTCTCTCTGCGCCTCCCCCCCTCCCCGTTCTCTGTCTCTTTCAAAAATAAACATTAATAATAAATAAATAAAAGAATAAACATAAACACTTAAGAAATCTTGTTCACGTAAATAAGTAGATAAAGATGGAAGGAATTTTTTAATAGTAATTTCCCTCAATTCTCTGAATTTTTTCCTGTTGGGGACAGTTAATGTATTTTTTTGTTTGTTTGTTTGTTTGTTTTTTTTTTGCAAGGTGGGAGGAGAGCAATTGCAAAAGGGAGAGGTGAGAAAGTGGAACCACTGGTGAATTCTCAGATGGATTGCTTTATTAATTAGGAGAGAATAATATAGAAATTGAGGATCTAGAAATTTGATCCCATTAAACCTAGTTTCCTGGGGGCGCCTGGGTGGCTCAGTCAGCTAAGCATCCGACTTTGGCTCAGGTCATGATTCTCATGGTTGGTGAGTTCAAGCCCCACATCGGGCTCTGTGCTGACAGCTCAGGCCTGGAGCCTACTGCAGATTCTGTCTCCTTCTCTCTCTGCCCCTCCCCACTTGCGCTCTGTCTCTCAAAAATAAATTAAAAAAAAAAGAAAAAAAAGGTTTTAAAAAACTACCTAGTTTCCTGTACCACTGGAAAAGTTTTCATGTATCTCTAAATGTACATGCATCTCAGTCTGAACATTGTTTATCTACACCAGGGGACTGCCAATGTGGTTCCACACCAGCCTCATAAGCAGCACGTGAAAATTTATTAGAAATACAAATTCCTAAGCCTCACCTTAGAACCAGGCATTGATGTCTACTCAACCCAGATAGGAAAACTACTATCACCAAATAAGTGCTAGATTCCTCTGCTCCTCAAATAAATAGCTTGCAGAAAAGGGCACAAAGAATTTAACCTTTTCAAGAATGGCTATTCTCCTAGCTCTTTCAAATGAGGAGAGTCTCTTCACTTAACTGTGTACGTGCATTCCCACCAAATGCCTTGGAGTGTAGGATTATTTGGGATAAAGCTGACAAAGACACAGGACCTAAAGGTAAGTATAGTCCCTGAGGTCGTTTTCTGATAAAATGTCTCTCTTCTGCACAAAAGTTGTAGGTCTCCAAAGGCAAGGACAAAATCTTTATATGGCAAGGGCAAAAAAATGTTTGTTAAACTAAATTTAAATGGTGGTTTTTAAATGTAACGGAAAAAGTGATACATTTGGCATCTAAACAGTTGTCATTGAATTTATGCTCTTAGGCCAATTTTGCCAACACCAGGAAAGGGGACTCGATGCAGTAGCAAACCAACTACGATAAGGAAATAGAAACTGAGGCAGTACGATATGAACAAGGAGAAGTTGTTATCAGTTACTCAGGACCACAGAGGCTACCAGTTTGGGGAAAGATTTTAGCATTTTATGCCCGTGCGTTTCTTGATCCATTTATTATATGCCTAGGCAATTGGGTTGAATTTTGCTTTCTGTGGGTTTTATTCTCTAAGCGATAGTGATTTTTGTTGTTTAATATAAAATTATGAAAGAGGTCTTGATTATACACTGTTCAGGTACATACTCTCCCTGCTGCCACTTCAGCATATCTGCTCTCAGCTGACACCCTCACCACAGGATGCCCAAAGAGTTTATGCCCCTTTCTCACAATCACAGAACAAAGCATCAGTTGAGGTGGCTGTAGATCAGGTCTTCCCATTAAGTGCTTTACTGGCTACAGCCCACTGCTCTAAGATTTTCTAGAAGAAATCCCTACTTTAGAAGTGGGAAACGCAACAGAGCAATATCAAGATTCTAGTAACAACGTTACCATGCAATATCTAAAGTACTGGGTGGGCCATTTTATGTCACTTAATCTTGCCCCAAACCCTATTTGGCTCTAAAATTTTATGAAGTCTGTTAACTTCAAGACATTTTTTTTTTCTGATGAAATTGAAGCTTAAGAATTTACAATACTTGTGATTTGTTTATTACTTCCATTATCTTCAGCCCCCTTCCCTACACTGCTCCGTTTGGCTTAGCTAACAAACAATTTCTTGTTCTGCCGCTGGGGTTCATAGAGCCTTTTGAGGATGTTTTAGAGTTTAGGCTTTGAAAAGACAAAGGAAAATAAATTCTAACAAGATAGCTCTTCCTTATTTCAGAGAAAAACCAATTAGAATTATATTTTATTATTGAACAAAATAATATCAAGAGTTGGAAACTGTTCAGCTGTATAAAGACTTTTCTTGGAGGTTATCTTTTCTTATGCAGAACATTCTCCATCACTATGGTTCCCTGCCAAGCATGAATGGTCTGATCATAGGCACAGCAGTTCCTGCAGCGAGGTCCTCTCTTGTCTTCTTTAACAGCCTCCAGGTCACCAAAAAAGGATATTTGATCACTGAGGAATCCACTCCCCACTCCTGTCACTTATATATGATTTTTCTTCAAGATATGTTATGGAATGATGAGGGGAGAAAATCCTCTTTCCATTGGTGGCAGGGAGGAGTGAGGTTCTGGACTTTTTTGGAAATGGCTGTATTGGAAGTCTAATAACTCCTTTGAAGGACCAAGTCTCTGCATTTTTTGTCATTGTGTTCCCATCTATGCTATTTTCTGCAGTAATTTACTTGTCAGAAAGATCACAGGAAACTAGTAATTTAGTTTGTGCACAAAGCATTGTGTGGCTGTGGCTGCATTTTCTCATAGGGCTGTAATCTTTCATTTGTCTAAATGGAATGATGGATGAGCAGATTTCACCACTTGGCATGCCCAAGCTGCTATTTGTCCACGCCTCTTGTGCCTTCATGATATGGCTCCTCCGGCTGAGACACCCCTAAAAAACAGGGCTGCAGGACGTAAGAGAGAGGCTCTTAAATGAGGATCTGCAAGATAGGTTAATAATCACTGGACCCAACCCCTAAAATTGGAAGTATTTACATTGCTCAGTATATTTTACTCTCTTTATGTAAGAGCTAGATAAAATACCTTGTTGTGGTTATTGAAGAAAGTTGATGAACACACTGAACATTTCACAGTTGCCCACCATGAGGCAAAACAGAAAATGCATTGCCTGTGGTTGTCTCCTCTGTCTTTTCCAGCCAAAGAAAAGCAAGCCACTGCATCTGTTAATTACTATTGGATTTAGTTCATAAAGATGCTTCACACAGTACACCTTTTAAGCCCAAACTGTGTGCTGAATGAACATAAACAGGATTAACAACTTCATAATTTTCCCAGGCTTCATTCCCATCCACCCGTTTCACGTAAATGACAATAACCCAAATGAAAAGAGTTTAAAATTTAATAAGAAGGTTTCACTTGAGATAATTATAGAGCTTCTCGTAGGATTTCAGAGCCCTCTTTACTATCAGAAACAGTTTGGAGATTTGACTTCAATTTTGTCTGAGCAATTTACGGTTTGAGTACATGGTCCAGGATCTCTGTTGTCAGGGATGTGAGGAAATGTTGAAGTCAAGGCGGTTTCCCATATGCAAACGTCAAGCCCTCAGGGTCACCTCTGTCAAGGAACAGGGAGCAAAAGGTGAAGTCTTTCATTTGGCAAAGAGTCCCTACAAAAACCTTCAGCAAAGATCATCTTTAATGTTGAAATATTGAAAGTTTTCCCGTGGGAGTTGTGCAAAGTGGAATTTTTGTCAGGCCAAACTCATCTGCTCCCTTCAACACACGTCCTCTCCAGGAGGCAAATTCAGCAAAGATATATGAAGCGTCTACTCCATGCTTAAACATTAAAGGTATGAAGATAAATAAGACATGGGTCTTGCCCTGGGAGAGCAGATGTGTTATTGGATAAGGCAGGTAGAATCAAACTGACCGCAATACATTGCGATAAGCGTGTACCAGCAATACGAAGTACTGTGAGGCCAAAACTTCCCCAAACATGGGATTTCACATACTGTGTGTGTGTGTGTGTGTGTGTGCGTGCACGTGCGTTTCTGTAGAGAGTTTGGGAAAAAATTATTGTGTCTAGTGTCAAAATAATTAATTGTGTCTAGTGCACAGGGTTTCTGACTAATATTCATTCATTCATCCATTCATTCATTCATGTATTCACTCATTTCAAACATTTAGTGGATTTTACTCCATGCCAGGCATTATGCTTGGACCTGGGGTTCCAAAATCATTTGAAATGGCTCCTTTTGTCAAGGAGCTGAGGGCTGGATATTAGAAAGTAAGTTGAAAGGCCTGAAATGATATGTAGAGGTTCAAACATTATTCTGCAATCAACAGGGAGCCATGAAGATTTGGTGGCTTTTGTTTTTTAACAGGCAGATAAATGCTATGGTAAGATCTCCAGAAAGAGGTTGAGCTGGAGTGGGGAATGACAGATGTCAGGGAGAAACACCTGTCTTTGTCCAGATGATATGGGCTTGAACTAGGGCAGATAAATTAGATCTGGAGGGAAGAAATTTTTAAAATAAAAAGGAAATGGGGCATAGGTCAAGACTTTATAACAGCAACTCAGAAAAAAATGACACTGGCTGTGTAAGAAGAAAAGATTTTATTGGAAGGATTTTATGAGAATATTCTGGATAATCATAGTGAAGCTTGAGAATCAGATTCAGAAAATGTGCAGCAAAAGCCTCTAGGCAGATAAGAGCACGGAGCAGCTCCTCCATCTTTAGGAGGAAAAATGTATCCTAACTGTAATGGTGTTGCTGTTCCTACTTGGCAGGACTCCCCGTAACCTGCTAGCCTGAGTCTGCACTCTGTTTCGATGGTGTTAAACTTATTAGGACTCAGAATTCTGGGTGCCATGCCTGAGGGTACAGGAAGAGGGGAGGGGACTATGTTCCTGGTGTAATAATTCTGGTGGATTTTTTCCAACTTGAAAGGGAAGTTTGGACATTGAATTGCCTCCTGGTGACAACTGCTCATTCCAAGGATATTAAGTCTTTATCATCAGGACTCCAAGGGATCTCGATTTATTGACAGAGTGAACAATGATGCTATAATTGCCAATGGGACATGGAACCAAAAGGAATGCAACAATGAGTCAGGGTCAGACTGAGTTTGTGATGCCTTCATGATAGCTGAGTAAAAGCCCAGAAGTTAGATATTGTGGTCTGGATATCAGGACAGAAGTCGGAACTAGAGATAAAGACTTGTGAGTTTCCTTATCTGGCAGTATTCTACTCCCTCCACTGCTACTTCTGTACAAAGCCCAGAATCACTTGGAAGAATTCTCATCCTTGGCCTTTGTGCTGCTATTATCTCACCCTCCTTTGGATTCCTGTACTTCATTCCATTCCCTGGTCTTTCAAAATGGTGTTTTGTCCCTGTTGGGAGGAAGTTAATCTTCAATTGTCCAATCTCAACACTGATAATTCAGAGGAAAGAATATGCCAGGAATGTCCCTGTATACACCCTAAGCTCAGACAGCACCTTTTTCTTCTGGCCAAATTAATCACTTTTGGGTGGGCTCACCAGTGATTCCACACATACTTAAGAGTATCAGTGGCCACAAGGCAAGTATTTTTAAGTTCAAGATCTCTGGTTCTTGAGTGTATGCCAGTTGGCAGACCCAGAGGAGACAGAGGAGGCACCCGCCTCCACAGTCTGATTTGCGGTTCTCCTATTACCTGTCACAGTGGGTCACCTGGCCTCATCTTTCACTCTCACGAGGTCTGGGATGCTGCAGTTCCTGCCTCCACCCCCCCCCACCAATTCCCCACACCTCCACCCCTCCCACCCCCCAACCCCCGCTTCCATCAGACCATCCACCCTCCAGCATGAGATTTCCAAACTGGGATTATAGAGAAACTAAGGGGGGTGGGGGGAGGGGTTGGAGGAGGGGCCAGACTGGGATGGCTTTGGGTCTTCATTCCTCTTTAACCAGAACAACTCTGATTTTACTCTTTTGAAACTTAGACGTCCGTATAAAATTTCCTTTGAGGACAGAGTTCTGATGTTAAAAACAAGTTTACAAACCATTGCTTTCTACTGGTAGTTCTCAAAACATTGTTGGTTTCAGGACACCTTTACAGTTTTAAAAATTATTGAGGACCTTGAACGACATTTATTTATGTGGATTTTATTTACTAGTATTTACCATATTTGAAATTAACACAGGCTACTTTTAAATATTTATTAATTTTTAAAAATAACAGTAAAAACCCATTCCACGATAACATAAATATCGTATTTTTGTTAAAGATAACTGTATTCTCCAAAACAGAAATAATGAGTGAGAAGAGCTGCAGTGTTTTGCAGTTTTGCAAATCTCTTTAATGTCTGGCTTAGTGGAAGACAGATGGATTCTCATATCCGCTTCTGTACTAAATCTGTTTTGATATGTTGTTCGGTTGAAGTACATATTTTAAAAAAAGCAGATCTCATAGAGACATATAGTTGGAAAAAGGAGGAGTATTTTTAATAGTCTTTCTGGATAATTGTGCCTATTCCTCTCTGGCACTACACCAAAACTTGACAATTAGCGCTTTCTTAAATGTTAATTGTAATATGGAATCAAACTCCTATTAATAAACGTTTTTAACGCTATAACATTAAAATACATTGGCCTATCTCGCACTTTGGACGGATCTGCCACCCGTGCATAACTTTGTGACGCTGTGTATTGGTCATCTGAAAAATATTGGTTCACTGAATTGTTTTTCAAATTTCACAGTCTCAAAAGACTGTTATTTGGTAATATTACCACCAATCTCATCAGAAAAATCTCTCAATATTGGGAGGCTGTCAAACCTGCAGGGGTGGGTACAAGTTTTCAAAATTCTAATTTTTGCTTGAAAGCATTACTTTTATTACCGGCAGCAAATTGGCTATTTTCTTCAAAGTGGTAGCCTCACTTTCTTTTCCAGAAAATGTTTGCAAAATAACCCACTGCTGAAAAACTGTAGTTTGTCTGTCAGTCCTTCTTTCAAGGTAAAAGGTATTTCATGGAAAAAGTATGGAGATCAGCTTGCAACTAAAACGGCCACTCAAGTGTTTTTCCTCAGAGGAGCCATCATACTTCTGTATGCAGCTTAGCAGTGCTTTCTGTGGACTTCACATGTCGTCACATAGAATACTAAAAGGTCTGCACCCAAAGGTTGATTTAGTAAAACGAACATATATCTTATTCTTCCTCAAAGATACTCGTAAGTGAAACTGGCTTATATTATTATTATTATTATTATTATTACTACTACTATGAGTGCCTGATATTGACGCAGCATAATGACTACTGGCTTGGAGACAGGGCCTTGATTCCAACTAAGGCACCAGCAGTTTTACTTTTAGCATCAGTGGAAATGTCACTAGAATGAAAAAGGTAAATGCCATTTTGGTATTACCATGAAAATACACACACATACACATTTACATATATATTATGGACTTGTACACACACACACACACATTACTTTGCAATATTGGTGCCACTGGTTTTTGTTTAGTTAGTGAAAAACTTATTTAGATATTCAGGAAAAGCAAAGAACTGACAATTCCATTTACACTTGGTAAAAAGGTTGGCTTTCTTTAGCTTCTGAGACCATAGTGATGAAGTCAGTTTTTCCACTGAATGCATTTCTGGACACATGGACGTGACTTGCCATTCTGGAGGCATCCTTGGTTAGCACCTAAGGCGCCCATGCAGAAGATAATGCTGAAGGGATGCTTTCCTTGAAGTTGGTTCTGCAGCATCTCTTTGGCCGGGACGTGACCTTGAGAATCACTGGTCAGTGCTTCTCCACATCTGCATGCCTTATGGGGCTGCCCGATATTCTACACAGACTAGGCTACTTCCTGTTTGGAACATGGCTAATTCCATTCACTTCTGACCCCTGGGGAGAATATTTTGAAATTTCCTCCTGACAGGTGCTAAGTAAAGGAATTATTTCACTTAACTGGTTTATTGATTGAATTGAGTAATTGATTTTACAGTTTGTAGTAATTCACTCCTTACTTTGTAAAGTAAAAGACTCTAAGCAGTTCACATAAAACCGAATGTGGGAAAATATCCTAGTAGAATTTACTGGAGATGAAATATCTTTGTGAAAAATATGGGGATTTCAGCAAGCAGCACTCTTTTGCTGCCTCAGACTTTACTTATCTCTGGTTCCTATTGGGCTTGTCTAGGCATTACCACTAATCTTTTGTCAGAAAAGCCCCCCGGTTATGTGAAATCATTTCTCATTGATGTACTCCACTGACAACACCATCCATCACTGTTAGGTGGGAGGTAGAGAACTGAGATCTTGAACTGTGAAGAAATGAACAATTAAAACCAATGGGTATCTTTCCCCAGCCTACAAAGACAAACTAAAAACTGCTACCTAAGATCAAATAAGCCCTGCTCTCATTTCAGGCAGCACTGTTGTGGTCGAGAGCATTGCGAAGCTGCATCCATTGAGCTATGGTAGTTTATGTATTCTGTTTTTTAAAGTTTTTATTTAATTATTTAAAGTCCAGTTAGTTAACATACAGTGGAATATCAGTTTCAGGTGTACAGTTTAGTGATTCAACACTTCCATCACACCGGATGCTCATCACAGCATCATCTGTTTCACTCATCCCCCTTCGCACCCCACCAAGCAATTCCCCTCTGGTAACCATAAATTTGTTCTCTACAACTAATAGTCTGTTTCTTGGTTTGCCTCTCGTTTTTCCCCTATGCTCGTCTGTTTTGTTTCTTACATTTCAGAAATGAATCCACAACTACATGGTCAATTAATCTTCCACAAAAAGAATATCCAATGAGAAAAAAAAAAAAGACAGTCTCTTCAATAAATGGCGTTGGGAAAACTAGACAGGTACCATGTGGAAGAATGAAGGTGGACTTCTTTCTTATACCATACACAAAAATAAATTCAAAATGGATTAAAGACCTAAATGTGGGACAGGAAACCATTGAAATCCTAAAGGAGAACACAGGCAGTAACCTTTTTGACATTGGCCATAGCAACTTCTTAGTAGATGTCGTAGTTTAACTTGGATTGATTCTCTGTATCTGCTTTGAGCTTTGGCTTGGAAGACTGGGCACACGGCACAGCAAGAGCAGGCATACTGAGATAGCCAAAGTTTATTTCTTAGTACTGATCATAAAAGAATACTTAGTTTAAATTTCTGCTTTAAATGTAGTATGTGGAGGGAAATGGCAGAAATCAAACCCCTTTCCCACGGTACTTCCTGAAGATGACCTTGTCAGAGATTTGGTCATTACCATGGCAGCTGAGGTCAAAGAGTAAATTCCACTTGTGCAATTTGAGTCCCTGCTTGCTCTGAGATTTCAGCTATTTTGAGGCCCCAGGGGCCAGGTTTCCATAGGCTTTGAGGAAAGCTGCCTGTTTGCATAATGTTCAGGTGCCCTCTGCTTATTGAATATGCACAACTTCCATTTGTTCATGCAGATTTCGTAATTGTCTATTTAATCACCTATTTGCATGCACAATTACTCAGTTTGGGCACATCCACACACATTTGCATATGTAAATCTTGACTTGGGCTCCCGCAAAATGACTGCACCTGCAAACTGCAGCCGGGCCCATTTATAAACCCTTAGGGTTCAGCCTTGTCCCACAAAGGAAAGGAGGACCAAATGGGCTTGAAATCCAAATATTGAGCTTTAATTCTATGTGTAATAAAATCGATTTAATCTTTCTTTACAGCCTCAAAAAGAAAAAATGTTAGAAAGTATATTGATTATCCTCTAATAAGGAGGGAGACAATAGTTAAAACATTTATAAGAAAATAAAGGAAGAAAACCTGAATAAAGAATACTGTGAGATAGAACAACATTGAGTTGAATCTTCTCTCCAAACACTCTGTCAATATAACATTTGTTACCTTTGATATTTAAAAGAACATAAAACTCCAGGCCAGAAGGCTGAAATTGAGGTAGTGGCCTTCCACTATGTGGGCAGCAAACATATATTGTAGAGTTAGTTGGTTTATATTAAAGTCTGTAAGAGCAACCAGGTTTGGCTCAGTATTAATATTAATGCAAATCTATCATGCCAAACCCCACCTTCACATAGTATTATACCTGCATTTCTTAAAAGCCTAAGAAACCTTATTTTTCCTTCCCTTCCCCTATGTTCATCTGTTGTGTTTCTTAAATTCCACATAGGAGTGAAATCATGACATTTATCTTTCTCTGACTGACTTATTTCACTTAGCATAATACACTGTAAAAACAGAGAGGGAGGCAAACCATAAAAGATTCTTAAAGATAGAGAACAAACTGAGGGTTGCTGGAGGGGTGTTGGGTGGGGGGATGGGCTAAATGGGAGATGGGCGATAAGGAGGGCACTAGTTGGGATGAGCACTGGGTGTTATATGTAAGTGATGAATCACTGAATTCTACTCCCAAAACCATTATTACACTATATGTTAACTAAGATTTTAAAAGAAAGAAAGAAAGAAAGAAAGAAAAGAAAGAAAAGAAAGAAAGAAAGAAAGAAAGAAAGACCCAGGAAACCAAGAAGCCCTAGTTCAGCCCCAGCAAAGACCAGCTTTCCCTGGAACAGGTTTGAGCCACAAGGCCAGGCTAAAAGCTAAGTAGAGACGTTCATAGGACTTGATGGCTTATTTTTGTTGTTGTTGTTAATATATTGATTATTTTTTCCAGTGTTTCTCTGTATACAATTTTTTAACAAGTCAAGAATATTTTAATTCTGTCATTACCACCTGATATTTTTCTTTAGCATTTTCCAACATCATTAACATCCTTTCCACATAGTTTTGTTTGTATACTATTCTATCTTATAAAAATGTTGGAATTTACTTTACTATTTGTTATTTTTAATTTTAAACATACTGGTCATTTCCCCTTTTCTAAAAATGGAAGTAGCACTACAATGATCATTTTTGTACATGTTTAAAATCTTTATTTTAAAATATTTTTAAGACAGATTGTTAGTAGAAAGAAATTGATACAGAAGGTGAATTATTAATTGGTTTTGATCATAGAAACAGCTATGCAATAAAGAAATGCTTAGTGAATTTAGTTTCCAAAAGGAGTTTATTTTGATTCACTTTTTGAAAGTGATACATTTAAAAGGTCCTGGATCTGATTTGTTATAGTGGCCGTGATAACCAGGAAACATCGTCTTCCTAAATTCCTTTATTGGGAAGCATTGCAAAAGAGAAGAATGGCTAGATGTTGATTGTGTTTGGGGAGACTTCTAGATAAATTAATTGAGTTAGTTTCTAGAAAGGGGATGGTTATCTCATTTAATGCTCACAAAACACCTGCAAGATGGGTATTACTTTCTCCAAGTTGCAAATGAGGAAACTAAGGCTTACAAGGTTAAGGCATATGCCCAGAGTCACAGAACTAAGAGTTGAAAGATGCAGGATTTGAACTGTGGTCTTTGTCACCCAATTCTGAACACTGTCCTTGCTGCTTTCAAGCAGGCTGGGAAATTGACATCTTCATCCATCCTCTCTCCTGTGAATGTTCTCCCAGAGGAAGGGCTGGCCATTAGTTCCTCTTTCTACCACTGACCTTGAAAACCATCTATCTCTTCCAGTAATTACTTGGATGAAAATGGTGAACCCAGCTGCTTCCCTGGTGATTCTTTAGCTCAGCCTCATAAAAGCTGCCTTTGTAGAAGCTGCTGCTTGTCTCTTTCTTTTACTTGATAATTCCCAAGGGCAAGATTACCTACTACCAGCTGCTCCTCTCTACATGCAAAGGGACTGAGGAAAATCAAATGCTGATTAAATCTACACATTGTCTTTCCCATTCCCCTCCAGTGAACACCAAGAAAAATCACTGGCGTCATAAGACATTGGCTTCAAACATTCTGGGAAACCCCAACAGGATTATTAAACTGATGGAAACAAGAAACAACAGAATAGTTCCTTTTAATCTACATGGAGACTGTGTCCAACGTTTCTCAACATTCTTCCTCCACCCGGGAGCTTTTTATTTACAATTTAGCAGTCATAGAGGCACTCGCGAGAGAGACAAGGTGTCTTTCAGAGTCAGGCTGCCCATCAGAAACACTCCGAAATTCTGCCTCTCCCAGGATACTAGGAGAGTTTTTAGGATCTCTTGTTTATTATATAGAAATTGGAAATTCCCTGCCTACATATACCTTTTACTCATTAATTGTTAATAACCACTTATTACAAATGCCATAAATAGACCTTGTTTTCCAGTTGTTTTGAAACATGTGTCTTCATGATTCATGAAACATGTGTCTTATTTAAAAAAGAATGCTTAACTTTTTCTAAGAGGGGCTTGTGCTGAGACTCAATCTCTGTATTATATAAGATGTTAAAATGGGGCTCTTCCAGACTTAATATCTACAGACATGATCCTGTGATAACTATTAGATACCAAATATGCAAAACCCCAAAAGCAAAATTTTTGGAGGATGTTGTAGAAGACCAGTTCTCTGGCTCTCTGATTCCCTATAGGATCAAGGATACATAAATAAGAATCAGAAAGAGGAGAGAAATAGTGCAACCACTTTGGAAAACCATTTGGCAGTTTCCTCATAAGTTAAATATAAATTTACCATATGTCCCAGCAATTCCACTCTTAGAAATCTACAGGGAAAAATTAAAGCATATGTCCACACAAAGCCCTGTACACAAATGTTCATAGCAGCAGTATTCATAATAGCCAAACCTGAAAACAACCAAAATGACCTAGGGAACAAATAAACAGACTGTGGTACATCTGTATAATAGAATACTATTTGACAATAAAGGAAAAAGAGCGGAACATGCTATAACTTGGATAAACCTCAAAAATATGACACTAAGTAAAAGAAGCAAAAGACCACGTATTATATGATTCCATTGGTATGAAATGTCCAGAAAAGACAAATCTACAGAGACAGAAAGTAGATTAGTGGCGCCTTAAAACTAGGTGTAAGAATAGGTAGAGATTGAAAAAGATCTTTTTGGGGTGATGAAAATGTCCCCATTTTAACATCTTATAATAATACAGAGATTGATTCTCAGCACAAACACCTCTTGCGAAAAGTTAAGCACTCCTGAAAAATGCTTTCCTGTGAATTTTTCAAACAGGTGAAAAGACCTATGCTTCAAAACTACTGGAAAATAAGGTCTATTTGCACAGCATTTCTAATATGTGGCACTTGCCTACAATTAATTAGTAAAAGGTGTAGATAGGCAGGTTACTTTAAATTTGTGTATAATAAAATGAAAGATTCTAAGAGTTCTAAAATCTGATTGAGGCAATGGCTGTACAACTCTGTAAATTTATTAAAAATCATTGGATTGTACACTTAAAATGGGAGAATTTGATGGTATGTAAATTATACCTGAATAAAGCTGCTTTTAAAAGCGGAGAACATAGAAGAGATTTTCAATAGACCTGCATTGTCCAATATGATAGCCACTAGCCACAGGTGGCTGGGCCAAATTGAGGTGTAGTTTCATTGTGAAATACATGCTAGATTTCAAAGAGTTAGTGTGGGGGAAAATTATAAATTATCTTATTAATAATTTTTATATATCGGTTACATGTTGAAATGATAATATTTTGGATTTATGGCATTAAATAAAATATATTATTATCATTATTTTTATCTGTTTTTTGCTTTGCTGTTTGCTATTTTATTTTATTTCATTATTTTCAGTGTGGTTACCAGAAAATTAAAATGATCCGTGTGGTTCACACTGCATTTCTGTTGAACTGTGCTGCTAGAGAGAGCTGTCACTCCCTCCCTTCTGTCCCCTGGGAAGAGAATAGAGTCTGCAACAGTCTCATCCCAAACCTAGCAAGGAGGTTCTTCAAGTGGAACTTTCAGACAATTGATAGGTGATCACTGCAGTAACCAGGCTGTGGCCCGTGGCCCAAGCATGCTAAAGCAGCCTGGATAAAAGAAAGCAGTGGACTACATAGATCCGCGTGCTAATCAGCCAGGGCTGATTGCAGGGACAACCAGGGTCCAAGTGTGTCTGACCCTGGTGTGGGTCACATGAGAGAAGAAAGCAGTCTGGGGCTGGGAAGAGCACCCCGAAGCTGAGTCTGAGCAAGGAGGACTGACTGCAGAGCAAAGCTGAGGGCAGGTGGAAAGAAGCTGGCTGAAGAAAAAGGCTCATGGCCTATATCTTGAAAACTGAAAGACAAATGAGAACGAGCTAGGTTTCATTTGTTTTTATGTTTTTGTTTTTTGTAAGAACGAGCTAGGTTAGGGGTGCCTGGGTGGCTAAGTCGGTTAAACGTCTGACTTCAGCTCAGGTCATGACCTCGCAGTTTGGGAGTTTGAGCCCCACGTTGGGCTCTGTGCTGACAGCTTGGAGCCTGGAGCCTACTTCGGATCTGCGTCTCCCTCTCTCTCTGCCCTTCTCCAGCTCACACTCTGTCTTTCTCTGTCTCTCAAAAATAAATAAACGTTAAAAAAAAAAAAAAAAAAAGAATGCACTAGGTTCTAATTCTAACTCAAATTCTAACTCTAATTCTAACTCAAATTGTCCATTATACTGATGACACTTTAATAACCCTCTCTTCATAAACAAGGTTGCTTTGGTCCAGAATTCCAGGAGCTGCCATTCACATCAGGGCCCTGGTGAGCTGGCCAGGCATGGGGAAGGCCTGAGAGCCTCACAAGTGCTCAACAGGCACATGTCATCACCTGGAAGCGTGAGGCCAGCTCGCAAAGGCATCAGATCAAATGAGACTTTTCTGATCCCTGGGCTGCACGCTTTCTCTCCCATGGAGGAGTCAGAGACTGGCTAGCAAACAATGGAGTAGGGTGAGAGGGAGATGGAAGCAAAGAGAAGTGAGGAGAGAAATAGATCCAGGGCCACTTCTCTGTCCTTTTCTCATCTCAGACTGGTAGTCTACGCTGACCTGAGCTGGAGGTGGGGAAAAGACCTGACATTGAATGGATCTCTGACCGTTGATTAATATATTGGACTAGAGTCTAATTTCTGATTTAAGAACTCGTTTATGACTTGGAGAGGCCATATGATTGTGATTTAGTTAAAAGCTAGGAAAGTCATGGGCCTGCCTGAGTTTTCATCTAAGGGCAATAAAATGTAAATAAATTTAAGGTGACAGTGACAGAAGAGCTGAGTTCTGATTATAAGTCAAGTTGTGTTCATTCAACATAATGATCACACTGTAATAACCTGCCTCTTCAAAGGCAGGGCGGTCACAGAGCAGAATTCCTGCGAATGATGTCTCCCGGAATTTATAGGGCAGAACCTGTGAGCCCTGTGCGGCAGCCCGGTTCAGAGCTGAATCTCACAAGGGTGGGTACGGTTGGGAGTTAGGCCAACCTGGCCCCAAATTTCTTTAAATGATGAGAAAGTTTGAAAAGGTACTAAGTCTAAGGTTCCGCCTCAGGCTAATCCTAGTTCCCAACGATGTGCTCCTTATTCTACCAGGGGGTATAGGGTCAGACTCAGCACATCTGGAGAATGATTCTCTTTTGTGAAATAGGATCCCTTGTTCAGAGGCCTGCAGGGCTTACAGTGACTTCTAAAACCAACAACGCTATCACTGTGATCAATAATGCTATCAGTGCCTCATTGATTGTTGCTAAGTGAGTGTCAGAGACTGGGAAAATGAAATGTACCCTACACACATTAAATCCCATGCCCTTTGGTGCTACAGCTCTGTGCTCCCAGTGGACAAAACTTAAGTGAAATTGGATACAAGGTGTTAGGCCTGCAAGACTAAGCAAATTAGCTGTGAGCATTGTCTAATATTCATCATGAGTCTAGCTACCCTGAAAGTATGTATTTTTAATACTTTGTAGGGAGTTACTACACAGCAAAGTCATACTTATTATTTCTGACTATTCTTTTGGGGATAACGTTAACGCTATGAAAATACAGTAAATGGATAATATATTGTATTATAAAATGTACCTTAGACATAAATATTTCTAGCTCCTCACATAACTTTAGATTTTCATGCCTGTGTTCTCTTAATTGACTGCTCAGCTCTGGTTTTTACCTTGCAAATTGTATCTGATTTGCCTTTTGAGTGCTGGCCAAGCTCTACCTTGTTCACATGTAATGCCTGAGTGATCTTTATCAAGATGATAAGAATCTCTAGATGACAAAACAGTGGTCATGGCTCAGATAGCAAGTTTATGTTTTAATATTCCAATCACTCAAAGAAGAAGCAAATGAGATGTAACACACAGAATGCAAACCAAAGAACTACAGTTAGCCTCCCAGAGCAGCATACTCAGCCAACACCTTCTGGATCCATTTTTCCCCTGTGGTCAGCCAAAGGCAGGAGTCATTTTCTATTGATGACTCTATCTCACACCAGGGCCTTTGCATGTGTCCATTTCTCTTCCTGGAATGGTTTTCCTTTCATTATCTACACATGGACATAGGCTTTCCATCCTTTAAATCTCAACCCACATGCCATCTTCAAGATGCCATCCTTAATCACCCAAGTAGGTTTTTCTATCACATTACATCTCAGCCTTTTTATTTTCTCCTTTGTAGCACTAATCACATTTTGAAACTGTTGTATTCATTACTTTTTTCCCTTCCCATTCTAACGTATACTCTATGAAGGTAGGGGTTCATCTCTCTTGTTGACAATCATATCACCATAGTTCCTGATTTATAGTTATAGTTCAATAAACACTTGTTGAATGAACAAATGGACAAATGAAAAACATCTTGGCATCCTGATGATAAGAATTTAGGTTTATTTGGCCAGATATTTAAGAGACAATATCATACAGTGATTAAGAACTTGAACAGACTCTTGATTTCAGCTCCGGTCATGATCCCAGGGTCATGGGATTGAGCCAGCGGGAAGCCTGCTTAAGATTCTCAATCTCTCTCTCTCTCCCTCTGTCCTTCTCCCTTGCTT
Organism: Lynx canadensis; assembly: GCF_007474595.2. NCBI lineage: Eukaryota > Metazoa > Chordata > Mammalia > Carnivora > Felidae > Lynx > Lynx canadensis. The sequence continues at coordinate 140,564,219 of NC_044310.1, read as the reverse complement.
GCGTGCTCTCTCTCTCTAAAAAATAAAGATAATTAGATGGGGCGTCTGGGTGGCTCAATTGGTTAAGCGTCCAACTTTGGCTTAGGTCATTATCTCACAGTTCATGAGTTCAAGTCCTGCATCGGACTCTGTGCTGACAGCTCAGAGCTTGGAGCCTGCTTTGGATTCTGTATCTCCCTTTCTCTCTGCCCCTCCCCTGTTTGTGCTCTGTCTTTCTGTCTCTCAAAAATAAATAAACATCAAAAAAATTTTTTTTAAATAAAAATAATTGGGGTGTCTGGTTGCCACAGTTGGTTAAGTGTCTGACTATGGCTTAGGCCATGATCTCATAGTTTGTGGGTTTGAGCCCTGCGTCAAGCTCTGCACTGACAGCTCAGAGCCTGGAGCCTGCTTTGGATTCTGTGTCTCCCTCTCTCTCTCTGCCCCTCCTCAACTTGTGTGGTCACTCACTCTCTCTTTTTCTCTCTCTCTTTCTCTCAAAAAGAAATAACTAAAACTTCAAAAATAAATTTTAAAACATTTTTAAAAATTAAGAAAATAAAAGAACCTGAGTCCTGTGGCTGTGGTTTTGCTGGTCACCAGCTGTGTGGTCTTGGGGACCTTACCCTTTGAGTCTTGGTTTCCTCAGCTGGAAATCAATAGCACTCTCTACTTTTACTTAAGATCTCTAGAGAAGTATATTCCAAAATCATTTCAATTAAAATAACAATATACAATTCCTCTTTGTTTGGGACACTCCACCCCCACCACCAATATATACCTATTCTTTAAGCCTTAGCTCAAGTATCCATTCCTCCAGCAAACCTTTCCTGGACCTCCCACCTTGCATTAGTGCTCCTGATGAGTGCTCCATTGCACTTACGGTCTTCTGTAAGAAGTGTCTGTGTGATCACACAGACTCTAATCCGGTGTCTCCAAAGTGGTCTGCCCTGGGGGTGTGCCCCACACTACACACCTGGGGCAGGAAGGAGAATGTCTATTTTGGAGAAAAAACAGATCAAGAGAGAAAAGAAATTAAGCACGATTCATATTGAATACATTGTTTGATCTTGGTATCCTCCCTCATTCCCTTGTCAGACAGTAAGGTGTCAGTGCTGCCCCAGGTGGCTCTGGAAGAGAACAGGATGCCGCGGTGTTGCAGGAATGTTGATGCAACTTCGACAGTTTGGTCTCCGGGTGGTTCGTGTGGCCTGGGTGAGTGATGCTTTGCATTATTCTGGATTAAAGTCACTGTCATGAAAGGACAAGTGGCTTAAAAGGATTCTTAAATAGAAAATGTAGATTAAAATATATGCTAATAGTGAAAGCATAAATGAATAATAAGAAGATGGCAGAACTGACACTTTTACTACTACTGAGTCATGAAACCAGATCTGTCAAGATTTGGGGGAAAACAAAGGTGAAATTTTCTTTCTTTCTTTTTTTTTTTAAAGCTTATTTGTTTTTGAGAGAGACAGAGACAGTGAGAGTAGGGGAGAGGCAGAGAGAGAGAGGGAGAGAGAGAATCCCAAGCAGGCTGTGTGCTGCCAGCAAAGAGCCCAACACGGGTCTCCAACCCACAAACTGTGAGATCATGACCTGAGCTGAAACCAAGTCAGATGCTTAACCAACTGAGCCACCCAGACACCCTCCAAAACTGAAATTTTCGAGAAGAATATTTGAAATATAGATTTACACTTCTTATAATTAACAAAGAACCTCAATCTTAAGTGAATTTTGCCCCTTGAGTGATATTACTATCTATTAATATCTATATATTAAACATTAATATATTACTGTCTAGCATATAATATACATCATAATTTAAATATATAATTACATATTATATGTATATATATATATAGATACACACATATATATGTATGTATATATATGTATGTATAGATATATATATACACACACATATATATGTGTGTGTGTATATACGTATGTATATATATGTATATACATATATACATATATGTATATATATATACGTATGTATATATACACACACACATATATATGTGTGTATATATAACATATATATGTGTGTATATATATACATATGATCATCTTATATGTAGCTTTGATAAAAATGTTTAACTGACAGACATATGTGATCAAATATGTGTAAAGACCACTGATCTGATTAGTTGTTTCCCTCTGGGTCTCATGCACTATTGTGCTACGCTGTATGTTCCCATAGCCCAACTTGTGTTCTAATGACCCTACATGCCTGTTTGAGGCCTGATTTTCTTCATATACTTCAACCAAACATTGCTCAACAGATTGAATGTAGAAGCAGATATAAGAATACAGCTACCTTCTATTAATTAGATATTAAGAAATTTGCAAGAGAATAAAATAGTGGTATTAGTTTTACTACCCTCTGTTTACAAAATACAATTATTTTCATAAAAATATATTATTTATTCCATAACAGTTTATAATTGTTACTTTTAAATGACTTAACAAATAAGTATTTAAACAAATAGGCAAAGGCTCTTTGGTGTCCTCAATAGTTTTTAAGAGGGTAAAAGGACTCCTGGAATTAAGAAGTTTGAGAATTGCTGCTCTGTTAGTGCCGGGGTCAAATTCTATTTGTTTGACTCCAGCAGTTCCCACAAAGCCTGGCACATCACAAGCTTCTATTAAAATTTTTGAGTAAAAAAAAAAATTTTGGAGCGAATAACTGACCGAAATGTTTAAAAGTCTGACCTGTTAGCCACCTGGGTGGCTCAGTCGGTTGAACGTCCGACTTTGGCTCAGGTCATGATCTCGCATTTGTGAGTCTGAGCCCCATGTCGGGCTCTGTGCTGATAGCTCGGAGCCTGGAGCCTGCTTCTGATTCTGTGTCTCCCTCTCTCTCTGCCCCTCCACCACTTGTGCTCTCTCTCTATCAAAAATAAATAAATGTAAAAATAAAATAAAAATCTGACCTGTTATTTGGTGAATTCATTGCCTTTTGTAGGGAGAGCTAGCATCTCTCTCTGCTTATATCCCACTAGCACTTGATGCAGTCACATTTCTTGTGGGCACAGACAGGGTCCCCACACTTTGAATGTCTAGTTCAGAACAGGATGTGAAGTGAATAGGGCTTCCAAATGTTTATTGTCTAAATGCTAAAGGGAATTAATTACACCTCCGGTGTCTGGACTCCAATTCTAGACCCTGGATTGATGGTACAGTGAAAGCCACCATTTATGAAGGATCTGTTTAATTTTTCAACCTTCGTTTATATTTTATTTTAACACTTTTAAGAGGCCAGAAACCTTGGACACCAGATGCCATTGGAAAAACAAGGTGATAAAATGAAAAATATTTCTAAAAGTGTGACCCATCTCTTGCAACAAAGTCGCCTGATGTGCTTATTAAAAATTCAGAGTACTCTTGGGGCGCCTGGGTGGCGCAGTCGGTTAAGCGTCCGACTTCAGCCAGGTCACGATCTCACGGTCCGTGAGTTCGAGTCCCGCGTCGGGCTCTGGGCTGATGGCTCAGAGCCTGGAGCCTGTTTCCGATTCTGTGTCTCCCTCTCTCTCTGCCCCTCCCCCGTTCATGCTCTGTCTCTCTCTGTCCCAAAAATAAATAAACGTTGAAAAAAAAAATTCAGAGTACTCTGGAGCGCCTGGGTGACACTGTCGGTTAAATGTCTGACCTCGGCTCAAGTCATGATCTTGAAGTTCATGAGTTCGAGCCCTGTGTCAGGCTATGTGCTGACATCTCAGAGCCTGGAGCCTGCTTCGGATTCTGTGTCTCCCTCTCTCTCTGTTCCTCCCCCACTCACATACTCTCTCTCTCTCTCTCTCTCTCTCTCTCTCTCAAAATTAAATGAAGATTTAAAAAAAATACAGATTTAATTGATCTATGGTGCACCTCAGCCACTGGGAATTTTTTTTTTTATGAATGGATGACATTAAGACTGGAATATAACATTAAATGGTCAGGGTGCCACCTCACAAATCACTGAGGTGTCTAATCTATCAAGCCCTGAGTTTGTGGTCAGTGATTCTCAATTTTTGTCTGTAGTGGCGATGGGAGATGGGGGGATTGCATGTCTTGGGGAGAATGGACAAGGGGAAGAAATTGAGGCTGGATATCATAGTCTCCTAGGAATTCTGTCCAAGTCCTCATACCTGACTAATCTCATTTGTATCTTACCCAAGGTATTCTAAAGCTTCTCTCTCTATCCCTCAGCCTTAACTAAAAAGTTAGAGAACTATTATTCTAGCTAACAGCTGATAAAAGCTAAAATAGAAAGGGAGAGAAGTCATGAACATAGCTTAGGACAACCAAGAAGGGGGAAAAAGAAAAGCACATATTTGGAATAAGCAGAATTTGTGCATAGTAGTATAAATGACCACATAACTCATTAGTATTAAGAAAGTTAGTTTTGCCAACATTTGCTCAAATTGGGTGGAAAGAAATAAATAATCTGATGGGTAATTAGTAGAAAGAAATAAGTAAAATAAATAAGCATTAAGTACTCTTTTCTGATTTTTTTTTTGTTTTTTTTGGAAAAAAAACACACGCTCAAATCAATGGTATGATATACAGGATATATCACCCTATTCCTTAGTTAATGATAGTTTAAATAAACCTAAGTGCTATGTTTCTGCCATTTACCTAAGGACTCCATCCTGAAGAGTAGGTGTAAGGCCTTCAACAAAATAAAAATCTTCTTTAGAGCTATCCTGTCATCTCTCAAACATTTTTAATGTGTAGAATCTTTTAAGCAAATTTCTTTGAGTAAAAAATCTGTTCTTTCACATGAAAGTGTAATTTTCTAATTAATTTTTACTTCTCTTTATTTTCTTTATATCATGCCAAGGGCTGGGTGGCAAAGGCTGGACTGATTATGTAGGGATTGGACCTAGATGTATTCTAGAGGCTAGAAGTAGACTTCCTATGGGGTCCCAGGGTGGCCAGAGGCCAGCAAGCAAAAAGGTTCACTCAGGTAAATGCCTATCAGGTCACTGGAGAACACCATCCCCATCAAAACAGAGCAGACTCCGTTGAGCTCCAGCTAGTTATTGTTACCATGACAGTAATGCATTTTAAAATACTTTAGCTGAAGCTGATTGTCAGCCCTGGTCTTTAAAATCACCTGAGGACCTTTAAAAATATATTGAAGCCTGAAGGCTTTACCTGAGCCATTAAATCAGAATCTCTGGGGGGTAGTGTTTGGGTGTTGGAATTTTTTTTAAAGCTCTCTAGATGATTCTACTGTACAGGCACTGTAAAGAAGTGCTGGCCTAGACAATGTGATATGTTGTGTGTGGTAAGGTTAAACTACGAACCAGATGTAGTGAGCATTGTGATCAGAAAGTAATTCACACTGCAGGGATAATCATCCAATATTATATCAAAAAGACCACACTCCAGAAGTGACTACTAGTATGACTGCTTCTGTCAGATCAACTTCAGAAGGTTAGTTAATAAACATATGGAGTACCAGAGATTTGATTTAATCAGTGAATTGGTGATTAGCATAAAGAAAAATAAAGATGAGCATAAAGTGAAATGGGCTCTCTTGGTAGCATTGAAGTATGTTCTAGATCACTCCCCAGACTTGTACAACCATTGTATAAGAATCTAGTAACACCTGTTAGGAAGATTCCCAAAGCGTGATCCCTGTATCCAGCCACTGGATGACAACATTGAGGGCTACCCTATTCTGACACTGGCATATTAGAATCCTGCTTCTAGAATCATGCTGCATCTTCCTGGGGTGAACCTTTTATGTAAGGTTTGGTCAGAGCACATAGAAAGACCAAGAGCTTTGTAGGGCTTCAAAACAACCTCACAGAACAGACAACTTGCTCCCAAATAATAAATGCTCCCATTAATAAATGCTCAAGCAGTGGCAGAAATTCATCTGAGACTTGCTGAGAACTTGGGAAGAAGAGCTAACTCTCAGCTTCCTAAAAGTTTTCAGTGTTTACTGTCTACCTATCAAAAGAACCTGAGTTATATATGACTAGACTGGTTTGGGTCAGTTTTGTAGGTCATTGAAGAAGAGTATGACCCAGTATCGTCAAATTCTTCTATGTATCTTTTTAAGACAGTCAGCCTTGGCCCTCAGGAACCCCAGTGTCTGAGAACTCAGGGATCAGTCAGGCAGGAGGATAAAAACCAGTCTTGATGGTCAAGGCAAGATGGTGGCGGGAATTCAGAAGGCAAGCGAATAAGAGGGTGGTAGCACAGTGGAAACCTTGGCAGGAGATTATTCCTCAGTACCTCTTCCACCTTCTGCAGGCATGGGACAGTTCTCAAAGGCAGAGCCAGAAAGGAGCTTGTAAATGTGCCATGGAGAAAGCAAACAGAGCAAGGGTTACAAACAGGGAGAGATTTATTGACTTGCTGGCTTTATCAATATTGTATCGAGCATCTGCTACGTACTCAGTCTTGGACTAAGACACTGGAATAAGGGAGATGGTTGGTGTCTAGGAAAAACATTCCTGTGTTTTCCTTTACTCCCCCACACAATAGTTCTAGCACCAGATTCTGCTTTTTTTTCCGCCACACCAAGCTGTGAGACACCAGCTGGGTATCTTATAAATTAATTCAATTCTGACACTATCTACCTGGAGTTAGCATCAGATCTCACAAGTTAAGGTCCCACAAGATGGCACCCACTTCAGATGCCAATCGCCAAATCCCAGGCTGTCATGTGTACTTCTGACCTACTGGCTATAAATCAGATTTTTCATAATCCTTTCCACGGGTTCAAAAATTTGCTAGAATGACTCATATAACTCAGGGAAACACTTACTTTTACCACCTTATTTTAAAGGATATAATAAAAGATATAGATGAACAGCCAGATAAAGAGATGCATAGGGCAACATATGTGGGAAGGGGCATGAAGCTGACATGCCATCTGTTGGCACACCACTATTCTGGAACCTTCATGTGTTCACCAACCCGGAAGCTCCTCTCAGCCTGAACTTTTGGGATTTTTATGGAGGCTTCATCACATAGACATGATCAGTCATTAACTCAGTCTCTAGCCCCCACCCCCACCCCCCCCTTCCTGAAGGATGGCAAATGGGGTAGAAAGTTCCAAAGTTCTAATCGTGCTTTATCATTCTTGTGACCAGCTCCCCCTCCTGAAGCTATCCAGGAGTCCGCCAAGAGTCACTTCATTGAAACAAAAGATATACCTATCATTCAGGAATTTCACAGGATTTAGGAGCTCTATGTCAGGGACTAGAGTTAAAAAGTGAAATATTAGAACAAAAGATGATCCTAGTGTTTTTATTGCTTAAGACATTACAAGGAGCTCTATGCCAGGAACCAGGGCCAGGCCCTCTAAGGAAAGGTCAGGAGAGGTTCTCAGAGCCATTGAGATCTGCCAACAGAACACTCTACAGAGGATTTGGGCCCAAGCTTGGGAAAGCTCCAGGGAGCTCTGGGTATCTGTGCACTTAGGTGACTCCTGGCCACCATTTGCATATGCTCCTATCTGTTTAATTTCAGCCAAATGTGTATCCTATGCAAGGGTCGCATATAGGTAGAAGTGGAAGTCTTTTTACTTATGAGGCTTGGGATTCAGAAAAGGTGATGGCACAAAGGGAGTACAGAATGTAAGGAAGATGGGGACTGCTGTGTGTCATGTGACCAGTCTGAGCCAATAAATTAAAATAAAAATGACCATTCTAAGTGATTCAATTTAAATGTTGAGGCATGTTCTGTGTTTGAATCCGTACTAAACTCATGCAGATGAGGGATGAAAGCACCATATTTGGGGCCAAAAAAGCAGGTCTGTTTGGATGAGGGAGAGAGACATTTTATTTTTTTAACATCCCTTTTTTTTAATTGAAAAATTGATGCGTTAAGAAGGCCAACTACTCAGCCAATACTAAAGGAAATGCAGTTGAACTTTAGTTTTCCTTCTATCCTGGACCCTCTATCTTGAGAAGGAGAATATGAAATCTCATCCCAACTTTATGGTCTGGGACAGAGAGCTCTGGGTGGTCTGGAGCTCCAAAGTTTATCCATGAGGTAGTATTGTTACCAGCTGGTTTTACTGGGCTAGGCAAATGGTACAAGCACTTTGTCTTATTTCTAGACTATACCACCACTCTCATAGGTGATGCAAAAGGCCCCATAGAATGTGGAAACTAGAAGGAACCCTAGAAATTACCTCTATCAAGCCTCATTTTATGAACTGGAAAATCAAAGTCCAGAGAGTTAATCAGCTTGTACAAGATCCCACCATCGAGCATTGGCTAGGGTCTGTCTAGACTCATTCTGCTGCTTATTCACAACTATCCCAATGCAGTGTTGGGCACTAGCCTTTGGTACAGCTAAAATAAAATAGCGGATCATGAAATGTGATATGTATTTTGCTATTGTACTGAGGAAAGCTAGTTAATCCCTAATAAAAAGTTGAAGCTATTAAAAGCAAAGTCAAACCTTTTTAACAAATAAGTGAATGACTAAGGATACAGAGAACAGCAAATATGTAAACCATAGTCCAGAACACGCTGAACAAGTAATAATTAGGATATAACATAAAGTTAGTAATTTATCTATTTCCAAATGTTTAAAACTCATTTCAATTCAAAGGCATTTTTTAGCATCTTCCATTGCTCAGTGTTGCACTAGGTGCTGTGGAGAATAGAAAAATGTCTAAAATGTCCATGCCGTACAAGTACATTGAGCACCGTGTGCTGGCCCCAACCATTTTATGAAGACATTATGTTCATAGAGGTAAGAATGGAGAGTTTGAGAGTTTACAACCACTTCTCAAAGTTTGTGTCCAGTAAGCAGCAAAAATAGGACTGCAACACAGACTCTTTAATGTAACTCCACATCATAGATATTGTTCACTGTAGCATTTTAAACATTTAAAAAAATCACACAAAGCAGAACATGATAAACACCGAAAGAAGTAATGCAGTGTCTTTTTCAGCAAGTTCTTTGAAGTGTAATTGAGTGGCTTAAAAGCATTGACTTTGGAGTCTGAGTTCGACTGTCAGCTGGCCAACTTCACCAGCGATATGATTTTGCCCTGATTACCCTGATTAAACTCTCCAAGACCCTAGGGAATATGTATGCCTGTCTCATAGGTTGTTTGGAAGATTAAAGCAAGTGACATAAAGCACGTAAGAATTTCATACTTACTGACTATATAAATAGTTGAGAAATAGTAGCTAAAAATAAAGAAACAAATATGGGAATTCATGGAAGACCTCTTCTAGGAGGTGCATCTTGCTTTGTTTCTGGTACAGGCTCCTATTCATTGTGACTTTCTGTAAGTATCAAATATGAGTACACACAGCCCTCCCGCCCTTAGCAGTAAGAACACATGGACAACATTTCCATTTCTCTCATGGCCATCTACCCCCAGGGAAGCTCCTGCTACGCATACTCTAGAGATGAAAATGGGGTGAGAAATAGCCCAGGACAGGGTGATAGAGGAGTTAATAAGTTTGTTCTAGCATTCTCTGAGAGCTTGGTTTGGCCTTCCCTGGGTCTGTATTTGGGGCCATAGACCAAGGGAGCAGGCATGTTGCTTTGGGTGGTGGCCAGATGCCCCATGGGCTTTAGGGTGACACACAGCAACACTTTTTACTGCCTTAATAGGAAAATTGCTTTAGCTCTCTCCTCTCTCTGCTTCTCCTCTTCTGCCTCTCTCTCTCTCTCTCTCTCTCTCTCTCTCTCTCTCTTTTTTTCCTCTCTCTCTCTCTCCTCCTCCTCCTCAAAATTAGTCTCCAAAGAAAAATCAGTCTTTGGAGACTAGAAAAAAATAGCTCTCCATCTTGAAAGTTTTTTATCCTCTATATATTTAACCCCTGGAGACAGTTCTCAGGATGGAAGGAAGCAAAGAACGAAAAATGTATTGATCTACTAGTAGACATGGGATAAAAGCAAACTTCCCATGTTCAGATGCATATCAGCTAACTTCATTATCAGGGCCACTACTATAATATGATAAGGCCTATTATGCTGTTAGTCCTGGTGTTCCATAAGACACTTGTCTCCAAAGTCCACTGATAAAAACCCCAGATGGCTGACATCTTTTTTCGATTCGTTGTTTTCCACGTGAAACACCAGGGAGATATTTGCGTCTTAAAGCCTGGACAGTAGCCTTTAGCTTTAGAGCCCTCATAACCTGCTGGGGTCACATCAGATGCACACAGTTTCCACAGGGACGTGATGCCTGGAATCAGGTTGTGTGAGGGCTTGTGACACTAGGCACTGACTGAGCTCAAGTGCTCCACTGACTGACTCTGCTCTTTTGTGACTTAGAAGGAAAAATGCCCACAGGAAAAGGAAACCACAGGCATATGTGTTATGCAATGAGAAGGGAAGCAATAAAATCACAGCGCCATCCATTTGGTGATATCTCCCGCTATGTTAAGCAATGTCATAAAATTCTCAACACAACTCTGTATTGAAAATAAATACATATCATCTAACACTTGAGTGGACTTGGCTGAAGAATAAAAATGCCACAAAGGACAGAAACCACTAAGCACTAAGGTGGTTAAGAATCATTCATCTGTGTGTGTAACTAGACCAATGTTATGGCAATTGATTAATGTTTCTTCATACTTGCTTTTTGTTTCCTGGCCTTCCTGATAACCCAGCACCAAGCACACTGGCTGTTTCCAAAAACTTCTCTGCTCTGCCTGTCTTCACTGGTCAGCTGTGGAGGCATGGAGTCCCTGTTCGGATCCAAAACTCCCTTTCTGTTCTTGGTTCCTTCCATACACTTTCACAGAGCTGATGCTTCAGCCACACCAAACCACTCTCCCTGTGTAGACTCAAAGTGCTCCATAAGGGCAGTGTGCTGTTGGGCGCTGAGGTCTCTGAGGACAGACTGCTTGGGGTTGAATCCCAGCTGTGCCTTCATTGTGTCCGAAATCTTGGGAGAGTGAATTGGGTTTCTGGGACCTGAGTTTTCATATCCTGTGCAAATAAATGCATCCATTGTATAGGGTTGTTATGAGAATCAGGGTTAATACATGAAAGTGCTTAGAATGGTACCTGGCCCAGAGTAGGTCCTCAGAAATTATAGTCTAGTATTACTTCAGACTTTTATGGCTTTGCTATTTCCTCTGCCTAGAATGCCTTCAGTTTTGTTCCCCTTCCTCTGTCTCCTTGTTCTGGGTTAAAGGTAACCTCCTTTCTGGAAAAACTCCCTGCTTGCCCAAGCATCCCCATGAAATTATCATTAAAGCATTGTTACTAATTGTCTGTTATTGTCTAGTTGAGAGCTTCATGAAGACGAGGTCATTGTGGCTCCTTCATGTTATTTTCCACCCAAGTTTTTCCCATGGGAGATTCTCACTCAATATTTGTTGAATGAATAAACTAATGAAGCAACCAGCCAAACAATTTAATATTGTCTACTATATGCAGATTAATAGAATTCTTAGTGACATATGGAAAAGGTAGACTAAAAGCTTACTGAGCTTGTATATTGTGAAAGGAATGATTAATTCAGTCCCTTCTGCAAACCGCCACATGGAAAGATTTTCTGTGTTCCAACTCAATTCACTTGCCATGTCTATACCAGCCTAAAGCTAAGTCTATACAGAGCCAGCTGATGTGAATATTTGGAATTCATTAGCCATACAGTTATGGTTGGCAAATCCAAATAGCGTACACTCTAATGTATATTTTTAGAGAGTATGTCTTATCCATTTAGCCTTTCTGTGACCACCTAATTTACTAGGACCAATTCCAAATCTGTACTTCCTTTATCCACATCAACATGTGGCTCACCCTATTATGAAAAGGCCCCATTCACAGGAGGCTCCACAGATGAACTTACTAAGGGTTCACATACTGTTACAGCTGAATATACACTGAGTTGGCCACGGTCTGCAGGATATTGACCCACACCAGTCCTGGAGGGCAACATAACCAGAAGAAACCCCTTTTACCCATGAGAGGAGTTAGGGATCAGGTTTTCTGGAAATCCAGGGCACTTTTGCATGACTTTTTCCTTGCCAGTGAGTCTGCCATAGATACCAAATGTTTTCTCCTCTCCTTAGGGATTTCTCTTTTCCCCCCATTTTCCCAAAAGGAACTTTCTAGCATTTTAATGATGAATCACAAGGCAGAAATTCAGGACATCTGGGTTCCAGTCTCACTTCATGTATCTCTGCCTCAGTTTTACTTGGTGTAAAATAGTTTCTGTCTTTTGGCTGTTAATACAGAACAGTTTGTTCTTAGAGTCTCATAATAAAGTGAATGCTCTGTTAATCCAAAAGAGTTTGTCTTCTTTGGAATATGATGACTGAAATCCCTATGGCTTATACACAGCTGGCTTTCAGTAATTTTAAAAGGATATCCTTTCTTCTATGCAGGAAAATAAATGATGTCTCCAAGAACTAGCAATTATCTTGGACTGTAGTTATTTTCTTCTTTATCTTGTTGCTTATTTCTATGAGGCAAAAATTACTATGACAGCATAGTCTTTCTACAAAATTACCACGGGTAGTACTCATTTCTTAAGAACATGCTATATAGATTTCAGGGTAATAGTAATCATCGGAGAATATTATATAAACCAAGGTGAAATAAAACCATTGTGTTTCTCCACACCAAATACAGCTGTTATTAAAGAAGCAGGTTTGATAGTAGGAATATGATTTTAATTTTATCAGCTCATTTGGTGACTTCAGTAAAGAGTAAGAGTAGGGTCCTCCAATTGGAGTTGTTATATGGAATGTTTTAATTATTATAATACTCTAATTTACATATATAATCTCTAAAACCATTATATATAACTTATTAATTAACCCTAATCTGTAAAATTTACCTAAAATAATTGTCCTAATTTTATTAAATATGCTATCATCATTTATATTAAATAATTATATAATTCCATCATTGAGATTCATTTTGTGCAAACAAATGGATTCTTTCAAGTTAATGAATGATGAACTCATTAAATAATATATCACTGGAATTAACATTTCTTTCATTAATTACAATTTTAATATGGCCTCTACTAGAATTCATAATGGAGGGAGAAGTTATTTAAAATAAAATGCAGCCCTTTATTCTTGCTTAATGATGAGTTAGTTGTTGAATTTGCAAAATTCTCCCTCCCCTGGGCAAGAAAGTGAGAAGGAAGGATTGGCATGAACTTGAGGTGACAGTCCTGGACAATGATCCAAAGTTAGAATAGAAAAGGAGAGAGTTTCCTGTCACTGTGGACACAAGGACAAGACGTGTTGATCTCAAAAGGGAGTGTTGGTAGCTCAACTTCCCCAGGATCCTCTAGGGCAGTTTCTCAGTGGGATGATGTTGATATTTTGGGAGGGATACGCTTGATCATGTGGAATCTTGAGAGCTGCAGAACAATTCACACCTCTGGTCTTTACTAATGAAATGACAGTTGCCCTTCCCCAACCCATCATTGTCTCACTGATTCAATAAGATAAACTACCCCACTCATTTCTAAACATCCCCAAGCTTACTCATGCCCTCATTCTCTTAAAAAAAAATCAGAGGTGCCTGGGTGGCCCAGTTAAGCGTCCAACTTTTCTGCTCAGGTCATGATCTGGTGTTTCGTGAGTTCCATCCCTGCATCAGACTCTGTGCTGATGGCTCAGAGCCTGGAGCCTGCCTTGGATTCTGTGTCTCCTTCTCTCTCTGACCCTCCCCCACTCATGCTCTGCCTCTGTCTCTCTCCTTCAAAAATAAGTAAACATTAAAACTTCTAGAGGACTTAGTGAAATGACAGTTTTCCTCCCAAATTGCCAGTCCTCCCAACCTTATGCTATATTCCAGAGTAGGATTTTAATGAAAAATTAGTCTGCCAAGGCAGCCTTACTTGTGTTCTGAGTATGATTGAATATCCTATTGATGCCTAGAAGCTCTCCATTTTAGAGATACATCTTTCTTATGTTAAGTGTGGCTCTTTCTCCCTTTTCAGATGTTCTGCCTACAGCATAAAAGCACTAGGCGTCTTCGGGAATGTATTAGTCTTCTAGGGATGTCACAATAAACTACACAAACTGGGTGGCTTAAAATAGCAGACATTACTGTCTCACGGTTCTGGAGGTCAGAAGTCTGAAGCAGAGGTATGGACAGGGCCGTGCTTGTCTGAAGGCTCTGAGAAAGAATCCATTTGATGCCTCTTTCCCAGCTTCTTGTGGCTGCTGCCAATCCTTGCTATTCCTTGGTTTGTGACTGCCTTCAGTCTCTCCCTCCATCTTCATGCGTGGTCTTTTCCTCCTGGAGTCTGACTGGGTCAAATTTCCCTCTCTTTTCTCTTTTAAGAATATTAGTCATTGGATTTAGGGCCCATCCTAAATTCAGGATGATCTCATTTCAAGATTCTTAACTTGATTACATTTGTAAAGACTGTTTTCAAATACGGTCACATTCTCAAGTACAAAGGGTTAGAACTTGCATGTATCTTTTGGGTTCATTTTAATCCACTGTAAGAAGGGAGTTTGAAAGGAGAAAAGAAAACTCAGAAAGACAAATAGCAGGTGCCGAAGACACACTCCCCAAATTTCCTCAGGTGATCTAAGCCATCAGATGTACTTTTACTCTTCGTTTGGGTTTCCAAGTTGATGTCCTGGGTCTCCTTTGTATGTGTTTATATACAAAATGTAGAAAGGAAATGTCAGGAAGGAATGTTTTTGGATACAAGCAACAGAAGATATAAGTGCAGTGGTGGCTTAAACAAAAAAGAGGTTAATATTTTTTTTTTCATAAAACAGGAAATTAACAAATAGGTAGCTGGTGTTGATGGTTCAGTGACCTAAACGTGTTAGGGCATCTTCATAATTTGCTTGGATATTTCTTCGTATTTGTTACTTCATAAGGTGGCTGGCTCATCTTCATGTTGCAAAAATGTATTCAAGGCAGGAAAAGAGGAAAAGATAATATTAGTTCTAAATTTCTTTTATCTAAAAAAGGCAAAATCTTCTCTCGAGCCCCTGACAGACATTCAGTTTGCCTTTTATGGGCCAGAACTATGTCAACAAGCACCTGTCACCACAGTGGACACAGGTAAAGGGAAGACAGATATCCCCAACTTTTTGAGAGTCCATATTATATACCACCTCGTTTTTACAGAAGACTTGCATGAGTATGTATTTTCACTAACCAAGTGAAAGAAATCTGAAGAGGATTTTTACTTCTATGAGAAAAGGAGAAAAATAAAAATACCATTCAGCATTTTGTAGCGAGCCATCATAGGGGCAGTGCTCACTCAAGCAGTCAGAGCGGCCCTGCCAAGCTCCTTCCCTGGGAACCACACTCAGCATCTCAGTATCAAGCCACCATATCTTGAATTGTGTCCCTGAGCATCTGAACTTTATCTCGATTTATTTTGTGCATCCATACGTGTCTTAACGTATCAGAAAAGACTTAGGTTATTTTTTGGGTCTGGGAAGGCTCAAAGATATTTTCCATATAAATTAATGGTAATTGCTTTTTTGCTTGACACCATTTCAATTTACAAAAGGTTTCATGGGAATGCCCTACTTTTGGATAGTAGAGGAAACCTGTATTTAGCTTCTCTGGCCTCTACAGTGGAGGTGGCAAAGAAGAAGGAAGTTAGATTGTCTTTTGGATTTTCTAATCAACAAAACTGCCAAAGGGAGAGAAGTTTTGTCCATTATTTTAACAACATGTCTCTTTCATATATCTAGACAAGAGAAACAGAAGATAAGAAAAACAGTGAAATAGGAGAGTGAGATTCTAATTTAGTTTCACCATTACTTACCTTTAAATAGGTGATGTGAATTTACTGGACCTCAGTTTTACCTAATCTGGAAGCTGGCAATGGGCCAGATTGCCTCTAACGTTTTCTCTGACTCAACATTTATGATTCCATTAACCCATTACCAACAGGATATTTCTTTTTGGTACTTTTATAATTCCAGTGATGGTTTTCCACTGATTTGCCCCATCTAGGAACATAATCAACACTCATGCAATCAGAAGGACCTATGGAGATAATGTGGTACACATCTCCCTTATTCCATGAAGCATGGTTAGACTGAAGCTAAGGAGAGAAAATTAATCTTTTCATTACATTCTTCATAACTATTTATGTATTTGCTTTTCAATCAGGGTGAGCCAACTTGTTCAGAATATAGCCAAGCCTAGAAATGACTGCAATCATTAAAAGGTTTATTTCAAGCAATTGCAAAATTCAACCAGAGCCTAACAGTTTCTGAAATGTTATTTTTTGTTGGTTGCCAAATGAGTCTCTGACCTTTTTTGAGGCCAAAGGATCTGCCCTTCCTCAGAGCATACCTGAGTTAATCATCTGCAGGCTGCATTGTCTCCTTGCTGGGCCCCGGTGAGTAAGACATTTTTTTGCTTACGAAAGAGAGGCCCCACCCCAGTTTTCCTCAAAAGACTGACTCATGAGGCTATTCTGATGGAGCTGAATAATTTTCCATAGACATACGTGAACTCATTCCGGCAGGAAATAATGAGGCTCTTGAGTTAAATCAAAGATTGTGGCAGCCTCTCTATCTGCTTTTCCAAAACTCATGTTAAGGCAGGGTTTCATTTCACATGGTATCAAACATCAATGAGCAAGGAATGGTTTCAGTCATTTAAGTTTGGTACGACTAAAATTGGCCGTGGAGAACAAACAAATGCAATTCTGCCATTAAATGTTGACACTTTAAAAAGCATACAAGTAGGTGAATAATATATTCTTCTGGAGCTGAGCGGAAAGTACGTTTTTACTTGACATGAAAACATAACATATTTGACACCTATGTAGTAAATGGGGAAAATATCGGTATCATCAGAAAAGTCTGGTAGGCAAGGACTGTTGCAGTATGGAAGAGTAAAAAGGTGTGCTGCCTGTAATTATCTATACTGCTCTTGGCTCAGGCCTATCCCTCCACGTTCACTCCAATCTTGACTCTTGAGTATATTGTCTAGGCTTTTGCGTATTGCGTTCAACCAAGGACATTGATGAATTATACAGTTGAGACACTCCTCCAGTTTCTGTGTCCTAACTAGTCCAGAGTGTGGGTGAACGGCTCTAGTCTTCCTGGTGAGAGACATAAGGAAGTGATATTCAAACTGTTATAGTCATCTAAGGAAAAACAACCTAAGATCTGTTTAATTCTCATAAAGAAACATGTAGTCTTCATACAGTTTTAGTTTGATACCTATAAATCTTGATCATGAGTAGTTTTAAAGAATATAATTTTTAAGGCTTTCCAAAATATATAAATTCTGCCATGTTGATAACATTGACATTTAAGAATGAAATGATGACTTCAATCCTTTAGATGTATCCAATAAAATTTAGTTGGTTAGTAATTTGATATTCATGATCATCACTTTTTAAAATATAGGAATATGTCCCTCCTAACTGCATAAAATTTTACATTGTTTCTTTTTAATGTAAACTTACATTTTCATTCCACTTTTCCATGCTTTTATGTTGGAAAGTGTTTTATTAGTCACCCTATAACTTTCAAGAATTTATATATGTGTACATCGAAACATGAAAACTTAAAAAAATCTTATAACCATGGGTTCTTATTATTTAAAAAATAAAATTATTATTAGTACACTATTCACCAAAATAGCATAAATTATTGCATACCACCCATAATGCATACTTATTAAGAATAAAAATCAAAATCGTAGTGTAGATGTATTTCTTAATAAGATGAATTGAACTTTAAAAAAACATTAGTCCATGAATCTATGAACGAATATTATATATTGTTAGAATTAAACGGAGTTCTTCCTTCTGGTGATTCTACTTTTTGGTTTGTGGTTGTAAGCACTAAAAAGACTTGTTTGCATAAATAAACAGATGAGAATGGAAGGAGGTTTATTATAAAAATATCCGTCGATCCCTTTAACATTTTCTGAGTTATATAATTGCATAAGGATCTATTATTAAAAAGTTATTTCTACTGACATGTCTTTTAATAACTTGATTAGGTCTTCCTTCAATTTTGTTGATAGCAATGATTTGGAAACCACATGATTCACAAAAGAATTTGTTGGCCACCAGGAGGGTTAGTCACTTTTTCAAAATCAGCCCAATATTTCAATTTGGTTCTTGATTTGTTGCCCTGGTGGGTTTTTACATGCCAGAGGAAGGGCCAGGGTAAGATCCAGAAGGCCAACATAAGCCGTACGGGGCTTGGAGCTGCCAGTGGCTCTTCTCTCTGGCACTGTCTTCACAGAACTGTACAGACAAGAAATTGTACAGGGCAAGAAGGTCGTAGCGCTGCTTGCACAAAGTGCAAGGTCTGTGTCCTATACATTGACTATTTGGAACACATCTGGATCATCAAAAATACGAAGGAATATGAAAAGTAGGCCTTTGGAGAAATGGTCAAAGAAACCATTTTGTCAGGATTAGAAAAGGCATGGGAAAACATAGGTTATCTATCTATAATTCAGAGAAAGATTAAGATTGTTCAATGTTCTTCCAGAAAGCAAAACTAGGATCAATGGTCAGTCCCATCACCAGGGTGACCTTTTGACAACTATCACTCCCAACAATGCAATAAGAAGCCTCACTCCCTTTACCACTTCATATAATCGAGCAGAGACTATACTATTTTTTCAAAAGATGCCATACAGAAAAGTTCTGCATCATGCAGAGGGGTGGGGCAAATGACCTCCAGGATCCTTTCCACTTAAAAAAAAAATTTTTTTAATGTTTTATTTATTTTTGAGACAGAGAGAGACAGAGCATAAGCAGAGGAGGGGCAGAGATAGAGGGAGACACAGAATCTGAAGCAGGCTCCAGGCTCTGAGCTGTCAGCACAGAGGCCGACTAAGGGCTCGGACTCACAGACTGCGAAGTCATGACCTGCGCTAGAGTCGGTTGGTTGCCTAACCGATTGAGCCACCCAAGTGCCCCTCTGTTTTTGATATTCTAAGTACCTTAGCCTAGAGAAAACAGAAGTGTTCTAAGAGCCACCATTCCCAGCAGCAGGAGTAAAGCAGCATCTATGTTGAAATAGTAATATATTCTCTATTCATAAAATGTGTTGCCAGTTACCTAATGTAGTGGAACATTATTTGAACTCTTTGTCTGGTTGTGTGGATGGATTTGCATGGATTAACCACACTCCTCTGTCTAATCCCCTTTGTGGCCAAGGGCATGCAGTTCTGAGACTGCTGGGTTTGGAAGTACAGTCTGTGGCTAAGGCATAGAACCAAGCGAGGCTGTCCACTTGGGGATCAAAGCAAGACATTTGGCTGTACTCAACCAGTTCTCTGACCAATTTTGTTAACCACATATGCTTTTCTTACAATTAACCTCAACTCAGGGGGGTTGAGCTTCATTAAAGTGCGATACTTCATGCTAAGACCCTCAGTAGTCTAGGTAGGTATTTGAATGTTGAATGATTATCACTTCTGAGAGACTCCAAGCATTTCTGGGTCATTTCTTCTTAAGAAATGTCTCTGGGTTGCCCTTTGCCCACTTGTGGTTTACTATTTGCCTACATATTCTTCAGGCACTACAATTAATATATTCATTGGTTCTGCATTTCATTTAATTTTTTAAATTTTATTTATTTATTTATTTTGAGAGAGAGAGGGAGCAGGGGAGGGGCAGATGTGGAGGGAGAGGGGGCATACCAAGCAGGCTCCACATTGCCAGTGCAGAGACTGACACAGGGCTTGAACCCACGAACTGTGAGATCATGACCTGAGCCGAAACCAAGAGTCAGAAGCTCAACCGACAGCCATTCATGCATCCCCATTTGTCCTGCATTTTAAAATGATTTTATAATTTCAGTTAACCTCATCAAATATGCCCCTCAATCAGACTTTATTCCTGTGCATCACACAGCTATATCTTCCCCAAACAAAAGTCTCCAAATGACAAATGGGTAATTCAGCCAATTCGTTTGAGTTTCAAAATTCACATATAGTGCTTAAATTGCATACAAACAAGTTCTAATATAAATGAATTATTTAATTTGCCACATGTTTTAATTTTAAATGTATGTTAATTTCTATTTATGTAGAAATGTCAGTTCTACAAAATTATATATGTTCATTCAAAAAGTCAAAACTACTGAAGTGTATAAAAGTCCACCTCCTCCCTTCTCCTTGTTATAATTCCACTCTTCAGAAATATGAACTATTAACTGTAATTAATCCTCAAAGACCTCTTAAATGCATATATACACATAGTTTTGGTATTACATGCTGTGATGTAACTTGCATTTTAAGATTTAAGTAGGTATTTTTATCAAAATTATATACTTACAGATTTTAAATTCTGAGCTTGTTGAGGAAACAGCAATTCCTAAACACTGTCCTCCCACTTCTGCTCCCCAGAGTTAACCACTAAGATTTTTAGCTACCTATCTTGGTATTTACAGTAGCATGCTTTTGGTGTATTGCTATTCGTTTTCAGTTTAAGTATTATTTATTGACCCCCAACCTGTGTGTGTGTCACACACACACCCCACACACATACACACACACACACACACACTTATAAACCTTCATCTTCTTTCTTTCTATCCTACAGGTATAGAGTATTTGAGTAGCTCAGTATTCAGTATTTACTACTATGAGTATATACACATTTTTCACATCTAAACAATGTGGGGATTCTATGGTTAGTTTTCCTTTCCTGCAACCCTTCCTGTTTTCTCTAAACTTAATAGTTTTTTTTTTTCCTTTTTTGGTTTATTTGGTTGCCTGCTTATTTTTCTATAAACTTATCACTAATGCATTCTTAAACTCTCCCAAACCAATGTAAATCTAAATTCCAAAGGCTTAAGGATAGGCATTTCACCAACTTTATCTTCTTAAAGGGATCTCTTTGATAAATGTGTTAAGGAAATATGTATATTCTAAAAGGAAATTTGGGTCAATCTACTCTGGCTTTTGTCATTTATACATACAACATATCATTCATACATCATATATACCTTATATTAGTCATTTATTCTGGTTGAATATGTCATACCAAATTCTGATTGCATTTTATCCTTCCCTACCACATATTTCTTACTATTTTGCATACAACCAAAGCTCAATACAATTTCCATGTAGATGCCGAATAAACCTGTGTAAAGAGTCAAGGACGATTAACAAAGTTATCCTATTATAATTTTCCTTGACTTTGTGCTCTTCGTATATCTCAACAATAGCAAAATACCTTGAGGACAGAGAATCTTACAAAACTTGTGAAACATGTTTGTATTCTGTAAAGCCCTTTGGGAAAGCTCTTGTTGAATCAGGAGGGTTAGAAATTGAAACTGTAGTGGCCGTAACAGAAAGAATTCTCACTCATCTGTCTCAGACAGGTACTTAAGAGTAGTTGAAATCTGCTTATCTTTCCTTGTCATCACCCCTCTTAATGCCCACTCTGATCTATATCTAGCAAACCCAGTGTGCAAATAATATATATTTTCTGGCCCATGGTTTTAATCTTTCCAACCCCTTTCATTTCTCCTCCTGTAATAACCAGTTCCTATTGTTGCTTTGACTTGCTTTGAAACTACCTCTAAGTCGACAGCATTACTGACCCATAGAGCTATAGTGGCCTGGGGGAAAGAATGGAAATCCACTTGCCCTGGCAAGAAGCTCAAGCCCAGCAACCCAAGTTCCCTGAAGTGGGATATTTCTTTGCTGCACAAGTTACAACGAGATGGGGTGACTCTACGTACTTCATGAAGTGATTTTTATCATGAACTGAATTCCAACAGTTGCTAGAGTGAGGATAAAAAATTGTGATGTACCACTAGCTGTGCATTTGGATTTTCAGATCTGCACACTATCTAACAACGTAATAGATAGAATAAAAATGGGAAAAGTTACAAGGTTTCACATGCAACTTGATGGTAACCTATTTCATTTCATTTCAAAGCACTTTTTTAAGTATGCCTCTATTGCTGTTATCTACACATGGAGATATGTGTTCTTTGATTCAAGCCCTCTTCTCCATTTTTTCCGTTATTCATACAACACAGATGGAATAGCACAAGCTCAATCACATCTGGTTGAATGGCTGTAGTTGACTTATGAGCCAATTTCTTAGCTCTCTCACCAAGACACACCCATAAACTCTACCCGATGGCTGTTTTCAGCATCTGTAATGTGGTGAAAAGATTTGGGTTTCCACAATGTATAAAAAAGTATGAATAGGTATTTGTGTGATGTAGGCTGTTTAATGGTCCTTGTTTAAAAACTTCATGACAGAATTTTAACCAGGCATTTCAAAAACCTAATGCTTTAAATGTTCACATTTCCACTAATAGCCAGTGGGAAACATCTTCATAAATCACGAAACTCTAAGCTTTCAGTCTGTTTCGATTATCATTGTACATATAGTGCCCTGTACCTGCTCAATAATTATGTGTTGAATGAATGAATCATCATAAATCAGTATTAAGCAATGCCAGTAAGAATTGCCTTTTCTATTGTAGCACTGAGCTACGTAAGTTCCTCAATACTAAGTCCAATGGACACATCCTAACTCCTAATGGTCTGCTTTGCTGCATTTTAAATGCTGATTACTCCTTTGTTCTCAACGATTTCACTTTCTTTGGTGGCCTCTTCCTGTATCAGCAAGTAATTTCTGTTATCTTGTCAATCTTCCTCATCGACTGCTCTTCCTTTACTCATTCCTTAAACATTAGTGTTCTTCAGAATTTCTGACAGCCTCTGCCCTTCCCACTCTAAATCCTTATCTGGGGCCATCTCATCCAAGAAAATTATCAGTCATAGATTGCATGTGGCACATGAGAGAATGAGAGAAGAGAAGTGAGTGCAGGGCAGGAGTTTAGTTTTCTTTCATACGACAGGTAGGCCATCCTGCCCTGATGCAGTGCTTCAAGGATGTCGGGGCTGATGTCTGTTGGACTTTCTCTCATGATCAGTCACAATAGGGCTACTGCACCTCGAACACTAAAATCTGCACATATTCAGGCATCAGGAGGAGAGGAAAAGAACAAGAGCTAATTGAATCTGTTCCTTCTTTGGAGTATTTAAAGACTCTCCCCCTCAATAACATGAACTTACTTTTCATTAGCCCATATCCTGTCACATCGCTACATCCATCTGCAAAGAGCACTGAAAAACATAGTTTGCTTTATTTTTAAAATAGGGTTATCTTAGCTCTAACAACATTTACATTCTATGACCCCCAAATTATGGCTTTAACTCTGACTTCTCTAGATTTAAGCTCATTCATCCAAATGTTTACTGGACATCTACACCAGTACAAAAAGTCACAATGGCCTCTCAGTCCCAACATGTCCAGATCCTTAAACCTTATCTCCATCTTATAGTTGATTTCCTTCCCTCACCATCCTATCTACATTCATTGAGTCAACCGCATTTATCTTACAACTACTGTATGCCAGGCACCAGGCCAGGAGGTGACTTTACAGATATGAATGGAACATATTGCCTATCTAAAGGAATTTAGAAGCTCTTAATGGAATCTACAAGTGGGTGAAGTCAGGTGCTGCCCAGATCTCCCTTCAGGACTTCTTCTTCTGGGTGTTGGGAGTATTGGATGCTCATTCTCCCAGAGTGCTCCCAGTGCTCTCAACTGAAGAGAACTTCCTTGCCTATGATCAAGTACACTCCAAGAAGCAGCTGGTTGAAGTAAGAGTGCAAAGCTTCCTTGTCTTAAGGTGGGGTAAATATGAAGAACTTTCCTAGCCTCAGAGCTTACTATAAAGTCACATGAGGCTTATGAAGTGATTGCATCACAATTTGACTCCTCTCTCTGTTCAATCTTACTTTTGTCACTCTCCTGCAGACATTGTTCCTGAGACGGATCCCAAGTGTACTTCTCGAACGCAAAACTCTGTATGAGTCTGTTCCTGGGGGGTCTGATATACAACAGGGTACCAGGAGTGGTACTAGGAAGAATCAACTAAAATGGCATTTTGGAGGTGAATAATGGTAATATATTTACCCCATCGCTTAGGTAGTAAGTGTAGTAATGATATAGCCCTGTCATGCTATGGGACTACTGTTATAACTTTTACAGCTGGTGAACTGGAATGGGATAATGGTGGACAAGAATGCACTGATGTGGCAGGGTCCCCAGTCTTGGAAAGTTTGGGGAAATGGTTATATTGAATTAGAGGACTATTGTGGGAGGCAACTGATGCACTTCAGAAAGGCAAGGACAAGCTAAGGATGATGAATCAACGATTCGAAGTGAATTGTGAAAACCAGACAGTGTCATTGCCAGCCAATACAGAAGATTTCATCTGCAACCAGAGGGCAGAGAAAAGTGAGGATCAGACCCATCATTGAATTATAAGAGTAGGAGAAGTTTGAATTCTCAATCTTAGCAATTCAGCTAAACAAAGTCCAGGGAAAGAGTGGGACCCTGAAACTGGGATGGGGACATCTGGATCAATTCAAAAATCGTGAATCCCCAGATCCCTTTGTTTTTTTCCAGTTCCACAGAGGTGGCCCATTCTTTCCTATGAAAGTCTAGCTCTCCCTCCTCCCTGCTTGTAGACAATGGTGAAGACTACATGAACATCTATCAGGAGGTACACCCACTTCTCTCTCTGTATGCAGAAGAATAACTATAGCTAAGTTAAAACATAATATGGGTCTGAATCTGCTAAGAGAGGAAAGGGACTATCTCACAAAGAAGCTGCAGAATCTAGCTGGGGGTGTATACATGGGACTGAAGATGCTGATCAAGGCGGGGAGGTGAGCAGAACATAAAGTTAGAAACAGAAAACCTTGTCAATATGGTAGCACTCTGCCATAATATAGGATTTCATACCATGGCACGGACCCCAAGAACCTAGGGCAATGTGCAGATGGCCTGGCTCTTGGAAGCGAGAAGAAAGTGATGGCTCGTGTTTGGTGAAGCAGAAATGCCAGAACTGCCCATGACTGAGAGTGGAAGAAGGTGTTGAAAGGCTCAGAAAAGCATGAGTCCATGCTAGACTAGATGCAGTGGATCAGGCTGGAAAGCCCAATAGCCAACATTTTTCTGTGAGATGGCCTAGAGGATACCCCATTTACCACAGTGATAAAAAAATGCATTGGTGAGGAGACAACTTCACGTTGGTGAAAACAACCTACTTTTCCTATGGGAAAAGACATGTTTGATAAAGCGTTAGTATCCAAAATACAGAACTTACACAACACCAAAACAACAACAAATAATCCAATTAAAAATGGGCAGAAGACATGAACAGACATTTCTCCAAAGAAGACATACAGATAGTCAACAGACACATGAAAAGATGCTTCACATCATTCATGATCAGGGAATTTCACATCAAAACTATAATGAGGTATCATGTAATAACTGTCAGAATGGCTAAAATAAAAACTTAAGAAACAAGTACCCACGAGGATGTGGAGCAAAAGGAATCTTCATGCACTGTTGGTGGGAATGCAAACTGGTATAGCTACTGTGGAAAGCATTATGGAGGTTCATCAAAAAATTAAAAATACAACTACCCTATGATATTCACACTACTGGATAAAAAATATGAAAACACAAATTCAGAGGCATATATGCACCTCTATGTTTATTGTAGCATTATTTACAGTGCCAAATTATGTAAGCAGCCCAAGTGTCCATTGATAGATGATAGGTGAAATCTTGCCATTTGAGTTGGCATGGATGTATCTAGAGAGTATAATGTTAAGCCAAATAAGCCAGTCAGAGAAAGACAAATGCCACATGATTTCACTCATATGTGGAATTTAAGGAACAAAACAAGTGAACAAATGAAAAACAAGACACAAACCAAAAAAACAGACTCAACTGTAGAGAATAATCAGATGGTTATCAGAGGGGAGGTGGGTGAAATAGGTGAAGGGGATTAAGAGTACACTTATCTTGATGAGCACTGGGTAATGTATGAAAATATTGAATTGCTATATTGTACACCTAAAACATACTACACTGGAATTAAAATTATATATCTATATCTATATCTATATCTATATCTATATCTATATCTATATAATGCATTGGTGACAGTGGCACAGCCATCGCTGTGATGATTATTCTCTATTGGTCTGGACTGATGGTAGGAGCACTCTTACAGAACTTGGCTTTCTGAGAGCTATAAGGATGATAGGGTCCCAGAGATAATAGGGGTCAGGTGGCCGTGCTTAAGTAGAAGCCAGGTGGGCATTATTTCATAATGAGTGTTGAGGTTGGAGGAGCAGCCAGGAAAACTTAACCTGTAGAGAGCTATGGAGATGGTTAATAGAACATAGCATCCCCCGGGGCAGGATAGAAGGGCAGCCAACAAGGGTATTGCTCAATCTAGTTATTAAAAAGAAATTGAGGATGGATAATCAGAAGGCTGAGGGCAGCTGCTCGCCAAAATTGTCATGATTCTTTTCCCAGTTTATAGGCTAGATCCCTAGTAGGAAAGATGCTGTTTCTGATCCAAATGTCTTATAATAGAGTTTGTCTGTGAGCTGTTGCACAAAAGGCAAAATATTCCCTATGAGCACGTATACCTCAAACTCAAACATACATTACGAATCATGACCCAAAAGTAGTTCTCAACATGAGACTTTACATCATGTACTCGTACTTGAAATTAAAAAAAGAAAAAAATAGGGGCGCCTGGGCAGCTCGGTTAAATGTCTGACTTCAGCTCAGGTCATGATCTCACGGTTTGTGGGTTTGAGTCCCACGTTGGGCTCTGTGCTGACAGTTCAGAGCCTGGAGCCTGCATCACATTGTGTGTCTCCCTCTCTTTCTGACTCTCTCTCTCTCTGTCTCTCAAAAATAAATAATAAAACATTTAAAAAATTAAAAAAATAATAAAGCATAGAGACAGAAAGAAAATATTGGATTCGGTCTATAATCTCAGAGTGAGATATACTGTAGGCTTCTCTCTCTCTCTCTTTTCCATTATAACTTCAATTGGACTGCAGATTTTCAAAATTGATCCCCTAAGAGAACTACAAGTTTGATTGGCTGAATGGTATGGGAGAGAATAATAAATGGGCTGGGAAGATAGCACTCCTTGAACAGAACTCTTTAGGATGCCTAAAAACAGAGTTTATGTATACTATGGGCTGAACCATCAATTAATTCATTCAAAATTTAAGTACTTACTATGAGCCAGGCACTTTCTAGGTTCTGAGAACTTAATGTTGAATAGGGCATGGTCTATGCTCTCCTGTAGCTTCTGCTAAGAAACAGAGACCAGCAAAGCAAAGATTATATTTCAGTGTGAACTGAGCAAAAGGAGATAGTGGTTCAGCAGTGGCTTGGCCATGTGCCAGCCCAGGTTATCTTTCCTCTCTGCCTCTAGAGAAAACGTCAGAAAAAAGAAAGAAAGAAAGAAAGAAAGAAAGAAAGAAAGAAAGAAAGAAAGAAAATATCAATACCTACCTCTGCGGATCATTTTTGTACGTAAAATGAAACAAAATACACAAAGTACTTAGCAGAGTGCCTAGCGCATTAAGTGCTCTGTTGATGTTTGCCATTACTACTATTATTATTGTTGTCGTTATTGTTGACCTTGTTAGTAAATTAAATGCTTTGAAAAAAATGTCATCAAGTTGGCTGCTGATATAGACTCTCCCTTTAGGTGATAATTAAACAGCAAAAGTGACTAAAGTCATAGTGACCTTTGATTTCCTAGCAAGAGTTTCAATATTCTATACAAGAAATTTCCTTTTTGTTTTAATAAAATCAAAAAGATTACTGTTGACTATTTTACATCCATCCTTTCAGTCATGCTCATTCACTCAAACTACCATTTCAGTGAGGGCCCACTCTCTTCTGAGCAACGTATGAGGTACAGAAGATACCAGCATGAAAAAGACAGTCCTTGTCCTCAAAGAACACCACCTATTTTAATTCAACCACAACCCTATGAGTTATAGATTATTATGTCCTTTTATAAATAAATGAATCGTCAGGTCAGACAGGCTAATTAATCCGTCCAATATCTTATGGCCACAAAATATCCTGACCAGACCTGGGGCCAAGTCCTCTGATTGGCTGTAAAGCCTATACTTTTTTTTTCTGTGAAAGAATGGAGGGGATATTCAGATGCAAGAAATTATTGGTCTTCTGTGATTAAGCATACTTCTAATAACAATAAATAAATAAATAAAATGAAAGAAGCAATATCTCTGCTTGAATCTATAACATGAAATTTGAGACACGGTACTACGGGGTACCTGCCTACAGTGCCACTGAGAAGCTTTTGTAGGAGAACATTTGATGCTGCTGTTGGTGGGAAAGCTGGAGACAATGACCTTTTCCGTCTCTGAAAAGGAATATTGAATGTACATAGTATAAAACTGGAATAGAATAGTAATCTTCATAGACCATGAGTATGTGAATAGCAGGTTGGGGAACAAACTACATGTGGGGAAGGAACCAAAAATAAAGAAAAACTCAGAAGTCAAATGGGCCTGATACACTCAGATCTGTCAGGCTGTCTGAAATGCTCTGAAGGATCTCAACCTAGGAGATCACCACAACACGTGTACCCAGAGCAAAACTGATCAATGAACCTTGGAGACCAGACAGAATCTGCATAGGCTTAAAAAAAAAAAAAACAAAAACAACTTAACTGTCAAGAAAACAGCGTGAAAGGAATAAAACTCGTCTACAGTTTTTGGATTATATAAAATTTTTGAGTCTTGTTTACAAGTCTAAAAATAAAAACAAAAAACAGAAGAAATCCTTCATGGCATTGCATTGTAACCACTAAAACAGACTCTACCTTCCCAGGAACCAGAAGAGGCTACTATGAATAATCTGTGTGGGAAAATGAGGCACACACACACGTGTGCCTGTATGACCTTCTGTCAAACATTTTTGGTGGCTAATAAATATGCTGAAAAGTGAAATTCAAGATCCATCAGTTGTTAGTTCTTCGTCCTGCTTCCCGAAAACAGCTAACATACTGTCTGATTTTGAGTCGACACACTTCTCCCATTCATTTAGAAATGGCAGAGCCCTACACAATTTCCAGGAAAATAGTGTCAGGTTTCAGATTGGCCATTAGAAGAGCTAGTGATATTAGTTTCACTTTCCTTGAATGTTTTGCTGGAGGGGAACCAGGAGGTTAGGGATGGACAGGATGGGAGGATAAAGGCCAGGTGGGGAAAGTAATAGAGATGTAGATATCCTCTTTCTAGATAGCACTGGATGAAGTGCCCACTATCTGACAGATAGATCAGTACAGGTAACTCTGCAGTCATTCATTCTCTGAATGATTACTTTAAAAAAGAAGCCTTACTGGGGCACCTGGGTGGCTCAGTCGGTTAAGCGCCACTTCAGCTCAGGTCATGATCTCCCGGTTCATGAGGTCAAGCCCCACATCGGGCTCTGTGCTAACAGCTCAGAGCCTGGAGCCTGCTTCAGATTCTGTCTGTCTGTCTGTCTGTCTCTCTCTCTCTCTGCCCCTCCCCCACTCACGCTCCATCTCTCAAAAATAAATAAACATTAAAAAAAAATTAAAAAAAAAAAAAGAAGCCTTACTTAACTGTTGTGGCTGACGCCACTAGCTAAATTAACCAAATAACCACAGCTTTGCCTTTCTTTTTTTGTGTTGGGTAGATAATCATTTTAAAAATCAGCGAAAGCTACAGCGCTAATTACAGCCTGGTCTGAAAGACCTTAAAAAATAACAAACTCCAGAAACCAACACT
Organism: Lynx canadensis; assembly: GCF_007474595.2. Lineage (NCBI taxonomy): Eukaryota > Metazoa > Chordata > Mammalia > Carnivora > Felidae > Lynx > Lynx canadensis. The sequence goes on along the minus strand of NC_044310.1, from coordinate 140,534,645 downwards.
GTAAAAGATGTGAGCGGAGATGCTTTCATGCAATTCCACTACAGAACTGTGCCCAGTTCTTCCAGAAAGAGTGTTTTCTTAGCTTGATTTAAATAGAGATTAGGTAGTGAGCAGATGGAGCCTATTCGAGGCGTTTGGCCGGCATGCTGGTTAGACTGAGTAAATGGAGACTGGGTGGGGAAGCAGCCGGGGAGGAGGAGAGGAGGGTATTCTAAACAGAGCAGCGGTTTCCAAAAATCCTTCACTCTTATAAAATATTGGAACCTGGAACTGGATCTGAATCTGGATTTCAAGAAACTAAAATCATAAAATATGTTTGGCCTTGCTCTATTACTTCCAACAGAAAGAGGCAGCTACAGGAATCTCAAAGGTAAGCAGGGCCCTAAAGGTCTAGGTTCAGAAAATCCCCTAAAGAAATCTAGCTACTTTTGACTCCTGTGGGGGAGGTCAGCTGATAACTGTCTCAAGTTTCAACCCTTACCTTCCGCTAGGTTCTAGTCAGCAAAAAAGGAAAATTCATATTCAGGTCCATGTATTGTTAGATTAACCCTGCCCAAAAGAACTTTCTGTTCTATTTAACAGTGCACTGCCCAGTACAACGGCCACTAGCCACATGTGATAACTAAGCATTTGAAAGGAGTTTTTTGTTTTTTTTTTTCTTTGTCATAGTCAAATGTTTAGTAAATAAGAAAGAAGTTTGGGGTAGATATAAAAAAATAGTAAAACTACTTCTCTGTGATACTTGGTACAATAGGAAGGAAAGTTTAGAAACTGGTTATTCCTCAATATGGAATTTCTATTATGACTGCAATAAATAGATAGTAGAAGGCAGAAAATAGATGAGTAACGACTATTGAGTAATGCAGAACTCAGAGTCTAGGTCTACCTAACAGTACTTTTTGGTTAACAAGTAAAAAAATCAGGGCTATAAAGATCCAGGGTTTCCCAAATTGGTTCCAAAGACTTATGCTGGTGAGGAATAAAGTCTAAAAAAAAAAAAAAAAAAAGTAACTACTAAGACAGATTTTCATAAAGCTAGGTTTAATAACTTTTTTGGTGCTAAAATTTCCTACTGTTTATGAAATCATGGTGAGAGTAGATGGATGGCACTTTTTAATGTCTCTGTTTTTGTAAGACTGAAATTTGGCAAGGCTTATCATATCTAATATGTATTTAAACGACTACTGGGTAATATAATGTAAAAAAATCAATGAACCACTAATTCAGTTTACTTTTTACTTTACTACTGAGGAAACTGAGTCCTGGGAATGTTGAGTGACCTGCCAACACCCTACCCTCCTGCCCGAGCAGCAATGCAGGGCCAAGGGCCTTGTCCTCATCTCTCTCCACTGCATCCATGGTCATCCCAAGTGTCTCATAACCACAATGAGAGCTTGTGGATAGGCTTGCAGCATGTCTTTTCCATGAACGCTTTCAGTTTTAATTTCCTGTGGTTACTTGAGAAAGTCTTAGTGTTCAATATAATGTCTTTTTTTTTTTTTTTTTTTACAAATTATATCTTAATGGACACCATGAGCCCACCTGTGCCAAAACCATCATGGCTTCAGTCTTGTGTTTTGTAAAGCATGTCACTGAGATATCAATGATACATGCTCAGTGCGGGTAAATAAACTTCCAGAATTCTATCCGGAATGCCTTTGCACTTAGACTGGATTCAGTTGGGGGATGGACCCATTACACGGTATTAACATCTCTGTCCATTCTGTCACTTTGTGTCACTTAGTAACCTTAGTAACAATGTTTCCAAGTTTCCAAATTTGGGTTTGTATGCACAAGCTGATTTGATTAAATTTATCAAAGTAACATTCAAATATGTATTATCCAGCTTTGACTAAATGTTTTAAATTATTGACCAAAACCAATTAACATGCAAAACTAGTTTCTGAACTCTGTAAAAACTCAGTTTGTTACTCATCTATTTTCTTTATTCATCAAGTCCTAGTAGAAATCTCTTATTGAAAAATATGCTTCTAGACTTTCCTTCCCATTGCAATGTGTATCACTGGAAGGTAGATTTCATGTTTTTCTTCTATCCAGAAATATGTTCTTTTTTACTAGCATTTTATTTCACAAGGGAGAAAAACAAAAGTTCATATGCTGTGTTCATTAGCCACACACAGCTCATGACTATTGAGTTGGATAACGCAGATAGAGAATATTTTTATTATCACAGTAGTTCTCCTGGGTAACACTGGTCAGAGTATGCCATGAGCATGAATTTGTTTTTCTATCTAGAATTACTGATTGGGATTGAGAAGAAGGGGAGTTAAACCTTGAAAAAGTTACAAACTAAGTTCCCAACAGAAGTAAAAATTAGCTTGATTTTGTTTGCATTTAAGAAAGGGAAATATAAAATACTGAATTCGACTGCATTTCAAATGAAGAAGAATGGATATAGATTCCATTATAAAAATTAGTTCTTCAGTGCACATTACAGCTAATCAATGTGAAGAAACAAAACTGGGGGGAGGACTATATACATGTGCAGCAAAGGAAGGATTGTGGGAGGGTTAAGAAGTTACATACTCAAAGCTTAAGTGTTTAGTACCACACTAGGCCCTCTGAGGGGCCCAACGGAGGTCCAATCATTCTGAAGGGGGTAGGAAGAGAAGGGACAGAAAGAGACAGAAACTGTAAGGAAGACTCAGAACTAGGGCTCTTTGGGGTAGATTCTGATTGTGAGCTTTTGAGTAAATCATTAGCTGTCTTCTGTGGGCTTTGAAATTCAAAATGCATAGGCCAGGCTCTGTGTGGATGCTGGTATATCCTCCCAGGAGAATGTTAATCTCAGGGCTTCAGTGACTCAAGCCAGAGAAATGTAATCTCCCAGAGCACTTGCTGCCAGCAAAATGAAATCAAGGGTAGACCTTGATCTATTTTACAACTAATGTCTTCAGAGGGATTTGGAGAGACCAATGTAAATTTTGATATAGAAATATCTCATAGATTTCAGACACCCCGTAGAGAATGCAGGACCATAATACAATGAATAGATTACACCATGCCATTAATAGAATCTTACCCTCTGTAAAATGTGTTATTTTACCCCGTATTGTTTCAATTTTCATAATCTCTTCAGAATTCCTGCATGGATAGTTATCCAAATGGTTTATAGAATACACTGAGGCAAACATGCTTAATATCTAGGATACTGAATGATTATAGAAAATTCACTCCAGACAAACACAGCTACGGAAATGTCAATCCCCCCAGCTACAACTGTGAGTAGTCTATCCAGCAAGCTGGATAACCCCCTTAGCCCCTGGGATTGCCAGTGGCACAACATGATGTCCATTGGAGTTCTGGGGATCAATAAGTAAATTATAAGCAAAGGAACAAAAGCACTTGGAAGAAGACATGGAGTAGAAAATGAAAGAATCAAAAGAGAAAAGAGAGAAACAAGAAAGGAGGAAAAGAAGGAAGAATAGCAGATAAGATGGAAGCAGAAAACAGAAGCCTTAAAAGAGAAGGGAAAGAAAAAAAAAAAGGGAGGGAGGGAAGGCGGATGGGAAGGAAAAAGAGAAGGACAAAGAACAGGAAATACAAGTGATGAGAAGAAGTGAGATGTCCCCAGTAATTATCTTAATGATTCACTTAATGAATTCACTTAATGAAGCCATGTCTGCTTTATACATCTGTACACAGGTATTCATCTGAGAAGCATTTACTGAGCATCTATTATGCAAAGTCTGTGAGGGGATACAAAGACTTGTCAAATGAACCACTGGAGGCACCAGTGAGGACAGCCCTAGAAACATTTCTTTATAATTTCAGGACTGAATTATATTAGTCAAAAGAAAAGTGCTAATATCATTACGTTAAAATAAAAATCTCAGCGGAAGAACAATAATAATAATAACACAGTCCTTTTGAAATGTTTTAAGCATAAGATTTCTTTTCACTCATTTCTAGGTTGATATTTTGGTTACTTTCACAAATTCCTAACATTCTTTCCACATTTTATATCAATTACTACTTTGACAGACTATAATAGGGAAGTCAATTTGGTCTTCCTTTAGATGTTTGCTGCTTTATTATTAATCATTTTTTTCTTATTACATGTCATATATTTCAATTTTAAGAGACCCAGCAAGATACAAAAATGCACGATTGCCCAATTTGACTTGAGCCTGAAGCTGAAAATCATAATTTACTCTCATTTTTTACCTTTATTTAGGAATGATAGTGTGGACACCCATTTCTGATTGTGAATTGGGAAAAAATGTTTTTCTCAGTTAAAAAAAAAAACAACTTAAGAACAGATTCTAAAAGTTCATATGTAAGCAGGGCAAAAGTGAAATACAACAGAGCACAAAAATAAAACAAAATGTAAAACAAACAAAAAAAAAGAAGCAAATAAAAAACTATGACCCACACACAAAAACATACTCACAGATGTTTATAGCAACTTTATTCAAAATTTCAAAAACTTAGAAGCAACCAAGATATCCTTCGGTAGGTGAATGGATAAATAAACTGTGGTATATCCAGACAATGGAATATTACTTGGGTAAAAGGAAATGAGCTCTCAAGCCATGAAAAGACCTGGAGGGCACTTAAGTGCATATTACAAAGTGAAATAAACCAATCTGAAATGGTACTGTGTAATTCCAACCACATGGCATTCTGGAAAACACAAAACTATGGACACACTGAAAATATCAGTGGTTGTCTGGGGTTGCAGGGATGGGGAGGGATGGACAGGTGGAGCACAGCGGATTTTCAGGGTAGTGAAGCTGGTCTGTATGATACCATAACAATGGTTACAGGCCATTATACATCTGTCCAAATCCATAGAATGTAAAACATCAAGAGTAAACCATAATGTAAACTATGGACCTTGTGTAATAATGATGTGTCAATATTGGTTCATCAGTTTTAACAAATGTTCCACCCTGGTGGGGGTTGATGGTAATGGAGGAGGCAGGGGTCTATAGGAAGTCTCTTTACTTTCCTCTCAGTAGTACTGCCAACCTAAGTCGTTCTAAAAACTAGTCTTAAAGGGGCGCCTGGGTGGCCCAGTCGGTTAAGCGGCCGACTTCAGCTCAGGTCATGATCTCGCGGTCCATGAGTTCGAGCCCCGCGTCAGGCTCTGTGCTGACTGCTCAGAGCCTGGAGCCTGTTTCAGATTCTGTGTCTCCCTCTATCTCTGACCCTCCCCTGTTCATGCTCTGTCTCTCTCTGTCTCAAAAATAAATGAAAAAAAAACTAGTTAAAAAAAAAAACTAGTCTTAAAAACAAAAAACATACAAACAAAAAACCCTAACTAACTAAGTAACTAACTAACTAACTAACCCAAATCAGCTCTGGTAAAAACAATGTTACATATTCTACTTTAAGCAAGTCTAACTAATCCTTGCACACCTCAAACCCCATGCCATAGAAATGGTCCCTCTACTCAAGCAGCCCTTCCTTGCCCATGACTTATTTTGACCCTTTACCTCCTGCCACAGGCTGACATATATTTGTGCACACAAGCATGGGCCCCGCCACCATGCTTTCCTTGGCAACTTCCTTGTGACAACTTTTTCTGTCTTGCCAGGGCTTGGGAGCCTTACCTTTGATACTACAGGGCAAAGCTTCGTCACCATAATCTCAACAGCAGGGAGGTGGCTTCATTGTTGTAAAATCGCATTAGAGTCCTGCTCCATAATCTCAATAGGCTTCAAGGCCTTGGCCTCTCTTGTTTCTGTCATCACATCTTTTGGTGATGTGACTCTTCCAAGGGAAGAATTTTAGGGTGGCTTCAACCCAGCCCTCTGGGCTCCACTGTACGTACACAGACTCCAGCAGTAAGCAGTCTTGGATCAGCCTTGCTGAGGTGCTTGCTTGCCAATCCAGGGTTTGACCCTGGGTTGACTTACTGGTGAGAAGAAATGTGCCAAAGAAAACTGTAGGAGGAGCAATTATGGATACGTCCACAGCTTGCTCTCCCACTGAGAGGTATCTTTCGTTCTTGATGCTCAGCCACCAAAACCCATCACTTGATGCAGCAAGCACACCACAGCAACTGACTCTGGTAGGTGCATACGTTTGTTTTTAGAATTCTTCCTTACCAACACGGACCTCAGACTTGCAGGCAGCTCCTGAATTTCAAACTCATGTGAGCATTTAGAAACACGAATGAGAATAAAGCAAAATCTTAAACTGACTTAAAGGAAAGGAATTGAATTTGCTCATTGCACCATAAAAAAGGAAAATCAGGAAGAGAAGAACTGTTAGATATTGTTACGTAATTAAACAAGGAGGCCATGAGACTGAGGTGGCTCTAACACCTTGGCAGCTTACATAAGCAAACTGAACCTTAGCCAGTCAGGTCCTGTAAATGCCTGAAGATTAAGAAACGAAACTTAAGAACAACTAATAACAAACAGCTAACTAGGCTTTCCTAGATAAGGCACCTGCTTACACCACCAGTCCAATAATTTTCCATCTTTGCACCACATGTTCTCTTTAAAAGCCTTTCCCTTAGGGGTGCCTGAGTGGCTCAGTCAGTTGGGTGGTGAACTCTTGATTTAGGCTCAGCTCATGCTCTTGTAGTTTGTGAGATCGAGTCCCATGTTGGGCTTTGAGCTGAGAGTGTGGAGCCTTCTTTGGATTCTCTCCTTCTTTCCCCCTGCCCCTCCCCCACTCATGTTCACTCTCTCTTGAAATAAATAAACTTTAAAAAAAAAAAAAAGCCTTTTCTTTAAACTCCTTCCTGTGGAGAGCTCCCAGTCACTTCCCGATTTGGTGCGGCTCAGTTAGACTCTATGCTTGCTCACAAACCCTTGCAAATTTTAATGTGCCTCAGTTTATTTTTTACTAATATAAGACAGAAAAACTACTGCTAAAAGAATAATACTCTTTAAATTAATATAAAAATCAAATTGAATGTTGGATTGAACCTTACAAAATCATCCCCTCCTCCAATGGACTCCATTTCCAAGACTTTTCTGAATTGTTTTTAAATAATTATAAGACAGTCAATTGTTCTTGTTGATAATGACACACAGCCTCTTTCCTAGAATTCCTCTTAGGAATAAGTCATCTATGATCATTGCCCTTATTCTTTACTACTTTTTTCCCTTTTGTATCTCCTTTTCTCCTAAGACAACTATCACTCAAAAATACCAATGGCCTCAAAATTCTTTCCTTCCCTGTTTTTACTTATTCTCATGAATTTCTGCACATGGATTTAACACTGTTGAGCATGGTTTGAGTCACACAGACCTCAACTGGAAACTTTCACCTCTTATGAGGTATGTGATTGTGGCAAATTATCAAAATCTTCTCAGCCCTGTTTTCCTCAAGCGAACTTCACAGGATGGTTGAGAGAACTAAATCAATAACACACATGAGAGTACGGAACTGCATACTTGCCAGGCCCATGGGGGCGGTTTCCTTCCACACGCCTTCCCTCAGCCTCCTGCAGCCATCTGCCCAGGGTGCCCCCATTGTGCTGTGGAAGCTGGCTTTCCCTCCTTCTCCGAACACTGCTTCCAAGACTTATTTCTCAAATAAGTCCTATTTCTCCTCAATGGCGGTTTCCTCAGTGCCACCTACCCCATGCCAACAGCTCCAGGCGCTGCTACAGAGGACTGGGTGCCATGTATACGGCTCCACTGAAGCACCACTCCCAAGCTCTCAAACACATTTCCACCTGCCTGCATGACATCTTTCTGTGGTGTAAACCTCACCTCAAACTCCATTTCACCCTTCCAAAACTCTACACTCTCCTTCCACAGCAGTGTTACCTCTTGGGTCTCCAAGAACCATGCATTTGCTTACATCAGCTTCCTCACTTAGAGAAACACCTCCGCTGGCTCGTATTGCATTTAACTATCACACCTTCATTCACGAGATGCTCGTATGGAGAAAATGTCTAGCCACCTGTAAATCCAATGTTGAAGACATTCATTATGTTGTTCCAAGATCTCTACCAAAAAGGCACTGTAAAGGAGAAAATACTGAACCAGGGGATAAGATTGGAGGTTGAGTTTTAATTCTGACATTTAATGAATTTTGCAGGTTTCAAGTGATTATTTTGCCTCTGAACTTCAAATTCCTCAACTGTAAAATGGGGGATGATACTCACAGCAATGATTCATAGTTTTGGTTTAAAAATGATATATATGTGAAGGTCTTCTGTATACTAAGATATGCTATAAAAATGAATCTGGTTTTGTGATTCTCTCAAATCCTGGAACATATTAGGTACTCCAAGAAACTTTTCTGAATGTAATTAAAATATGAAGTACTAGCTATTGACATTCTCATGCTTGATCCTCACAGCATTTCTTTGAACATTTTCCTTCTCTATCGGTAATGACATTGAAGCCACAAAGTAGTGACTGTGTGTGGAGACAATGGATCCAAGTAGCCTGTTTTTAAGTCTGGGTATACATATCTTAGGATAATTTTTTTTAATGTTTACTAATTTTTGAAAAAGACAGAGAGTGTGAGCGGGGGAGAGGCAGAGAGAGAGAGGGAGATACAGAATCTGAAGCAGGCTCCAGGCTCTGAGCTGTCAGCACAGAGCCCAACGTGGGGCTCAAACTCACAAAACACAAGATGATGACCTGAGCCGAAGTCAGCCACTTAACCAACTGAGCCACCCAGGCACCTCTATCTCAGGATAAATTCTGGAGAGCAAATCGAACAGAGCTCAAGGAGTTATCCTACTTTTCTCTGTTCCCATTTACTCACACCGCGTCAACTTGATGTCCAGATCATAAGCAACTCAAACAGAATATCTGCCAAACATTTCAATGTTTGACTAACTTTATAGTGAATTGACTGAATGTTTAATGTTATATAGACACAGTCTCCTTTTAAAAGAAACCGAATAATTTTGAAATCTTTACAAAGACAGCTTTCGAGAGAGCATTGCCATTCACCAACTAAAAGTAAGTTATTTACAATTGTCCTGTTGGAAAAATAATTCTGTGTAATGGAAAATTAAAAATAAAAACATTGCTTAGGTTTGAGTGTATTTCTGACCCCCATCATGTAAAATCCATACAATTATTCCATTTCATCATATATATTCCTGTCTAGATGATATTATCTACAAAAAAGAAAAGCCTTCATTGAAGTAAGAATTTGAAATGGTCTAATATTGTGATGCACTCAAGGAATCCAATTGGATATTAAGTGGATACAAACACAAAAATGATACTGAATAATGGCCTTTTTATTCTTCAAAAGATTGCTAACACACAGCCATTAAATATGAAGATGCCCTCATATTTACTGACTTAAGTGTTCATCTACACATATTGTCAGATGAGGAGAGAATGTGTATGAAAACATTCTATTTGTGGGAACTTGCTTGGGAATATTAGATGGACTGGACTGACTGACCAAAAGATGTTACTAGTAGTTATCTCTAAATGGTAAAACTGGGCATGATTTTTTTTAAAAAAAATTTCTTATGATTATCTGCATTAAGTACATTTCTTTTTTGTGATGAAAATTTATAATTTTTAAAATCAGGGGAAAGTACTTTCAGTTTGAAGCTAAAGGAACAAAAGCTAATCATTCCCATACCCATGGTCAGGTAAAGTGAGAACATAGCTGAGAGGTGGACACCACATTCAAAACCAGCTTGACCTGAACCTTATTATGTCACTAAAGAAGCCACTGAAGAAAAAAAAAAAAATAAATAAATAAATAAACGCATTCAAGTTGAAAGACATAGAAGAACGCCAGACATAGAAAGACAGTAGCAAATTAATACATATGTGGCATCAGCAGGGTTTTTGTGTGATGATATTTGCGAGCGTCCTGTGTAAACACCAAACCTATAGATGTTGCTGTTCGGCATCACTTTTATAAGTGAAGACCATCTCCTTCCTGCTAATCAGCTCGTTGCCTCTAGCACAGCCTGTACCTCTTGTGAAATGCAAACACAGACACAGCCCAAGGCTGCTGGGTCCTACACTCTTATGGGCCAGTAATATCTATGGTCTTTAGCCAAAGCAGAGCGACGGTACACTGGCAAAAGTGAAGGCACAATTTAAAAGCATGTGCATGTGCCAGCATTTACAGGGATTGAAAAAAAGACATTTGTAGAGAGCAAAATACCATTTTTTTTACCCAGTTTTGTTGGGCCTTAATTAAAGAGGCCTTTCCCCTCTTTTCTGCCACTTGGGCTGTGGGATTGCAGCCTCTCCGAGCTCAGAGGGTCTGTTTCATTGGTCCCAGGCCTAATTAGGGAGGACTCACACTGTTTCCCGGCCTCCTGAAAGACCAGAACAAAGGCGGCTGCTGGTAGATTGCAACTCTGCCTCGATTGCAGAGGCTCAGGAGTAAAAGAAAAAGAAAAGCTTTTGAATAGAAAAGGCCTTTTGATGCCGTGAAAGAAATTAAGAACTAAAACAGAGGCCCAGGCGCTGCTGCACACAGGCCTCCGCACAGACTCATTGTGTGTAGAAACAGGGTCAACAAAGCCAGTCTGATACTGAACCCCTCACGTTAAAGAGGCATCTATTAGCTTCCGCATCCTGAGCTCCTCTACTATGAAGCACTTTCCCAATCAGACCGTCTGGTGCCGTGATAAACACAGATAAATATGAGCAGCATCATGCATTCATCTGAACAATTAATGCATGATTTCCTTGTTGATTGTTTGCAAATACAGCGCAAACAATTTTGTTTCCTATTTTGAACTAAATTAAAATAAAGAAAGCTGTTGAGGAAACACACACACACGCACACACACATACACGATCATTACATTAGGCATCTCATTGTTGTTCCACCAAAATTTAACCAAATCCCTCTTCATATTTTAAAATAATTGCAACTTAACCAAAAGCATGAAAAGAACACACCTTTTTCCCCCCACAGAAGAAATGAAGTCTTCGTGCCAATGAATTTTCTAATAGCCTGGATCTGTGAGTCACAAGTAACTAAAGCTAAACATACCCACTTGTTCTGAAAATTGCAATCTTCATGCATAGAACTTAAATGAAAGCCCTTTTCTAATTGTATGAACTTAAAAATTGAGCATCTTTTTTTTTTCTTTAGAGATCTACTTCCAAATAACAATAATCACTCTTTACTGAGCTCTTCTACACCAACCACCACACTAAGCGCTCCACATGCATTATCTCATTTAACTCTGAAAAATCTATGACCTAAACACTACTGGTATCAGATGACAGATGAGGAGGCTCAGGCTCTGAGAGGCTACACGTAAGAAGGAGTATACAAATAGTAGGGCAGAGCAGGAATTTGAAATCATGGCTTCCTGACTTCAGAGCCTAACTGAGGTGTTATGGTGGAATTTACATTTTAACGTGTAAGTAATAATGTAGAATTTCAGAATCAGAAATCATGCAACCCACACTCCCCAATTTGCAGATAAGGAATTAGCTTCAGAGAAGTTACAGGATTTGTCTATGTTCACCCAGTTGATTTGGTGAATCACGATCTCCAAATTCCAGAGAGCTTCTGAATAGGAAGTTTCTTAAACCGTAGTGTGGATTCAAATGACACGGAGGGCTGTACTAGCACAGGTCTCTGGGCCCCACGACCAAGTTCCTGATTCAGTGGGTCTGGGCTAGAGGCTCAGCATTTGTTTTCTAACATGCTCCCCCCATGATGCTGATGCTGCTGGTGTGGGAACCCCATTTTGAGAGCCATGATCCTAGTATATCACACTGCTCCTCCCGGAAATGTGAGTGTACAGCTGATCAACAGAAGTAGACTCAAGCAGCAAAACAGTCGTAATTTTATTGAATTCAATTAAATGAGCCTCAAAGATGGCTCCTTGAATTTCGTGTCCTTCTCATCCATTTGATGATCACACACAATTTTTGTGAAGCGTAAAGGCAATCATTGATAGCAGTGTGTCTTCCAGTGCAAGGATTCCTGGAGATTCGTTCTAAGACCTTTGGATTTATTTTCCTCTTTAAAGGACAACTTTGGGGTGCCTGGGTGGCTCAGTTGGTTGAGCAACAGACTTCGGCTCAGGTTATGATCTCATGGTTCTTGAGTTTGAGCCCTGCATTGGGCCCACTGCTGTCAGCACAGAGCCTGCTTTGGATCCTCTGTCCCCCTGTCTCTCTGCCCCTCCCCCACTCATGCTCTCTCTCAAAAATAAAGAAACATTAAAAATAAATAAATAAATAAATAAATATAAAGGAAAACTGCAAAAGCTAGGTGTTTCCCTGCATGCAGTCAGTTCCCTTCACAGGTTCCTCTCAAGCCATTTTGAACCCAGAGATTTGGGTAATGCAGCTGTATGATTTCTCTTTCAAAGGGGCTCGTACCACCTCCCTGTTGTGCAGGTGACTCAGCATTGAAATGTAATTTACCAAAATGATTAGGATCTGGTAAATGCATTTCTTTCTTCAGGAAAATTGAAACATCCATCAGCCAAGTGCGCATTTCTTATCCTCTTCCCCTAAATAATTTTCACCTATTCAAGTCACAATCTGCAATTGCTCAACCTGTACAATAATCCTTATTCAAACCCGTTTGTTATCTAAAAAAGAAATGAACGACCTTGAAGGAAAACTTGGATAAGTCCTGCTCTTTCCTACAAAAATTGTCATCTGGGTCACATCCCATGCCTGTTTCATCATATGCCAAATGACCACACATCATCACCATCGATCTGCCGATCTCCAGCCTGTATGGTCATGTCAGCTGAGATTGTCATTGGGATAAACAGGTAGCCTCCACTGCCATTAATGCCAGCTGTAATATTTATCACCTGTTATTTGGGGATCTACTTGCTGCAGATGTGATAGATTAGATAGAAAGGAATAGAGCTTCTTTAAAGTGGGTACAACTTCTTTAAAGTGGTCTTCTGAGGAAGTCTGGAGAAGGGATGAATGGAAAAAAATAATAGTGAGGCAGTGGCAAAGTGAACTTGGTGCTTTTTCAAAATGAACAATTCTCAGTCTTCTAAGTAGCCTTCTTTCCCTGTGAGCAGAAGGCATTTCCAAGCAATGATACCATTATAGCGCATGCTTGGAAACATTCCAGCAGCTTCAAGGGGGAATTGCATGGCTGGTCAGCTCCCACGGTTACTGTGATACTTGCATTAATGCAGGAATGGGACAAGAGGAGGAGGAACTAAGGCAATAACAATTACAATATAGCAAATGAACTTGGAGTGTCAGAGATAACGTGTAATTTAAGGTTTTGCCCTTCCAGATGGAGGGTTTTAGAACTTGATGCTCACTGGTTTCCTAGCATTGATAGCAGGAGGAGACCTGTGGGACGAACATGGGGCAGAAATAGAATGTTGTAGAGCAAAGACAGAAAGTGGAGGACCCTGGACAGGACCAAAGAGACATTACCCCAGTGGGGAATAATTGCCAGTTGACTCTGACTGCACATCAGAGATTTTGTTCTTGAGTTGGTAGTTTTTAAAATAGACTTCTCAAATGTGACTCTAGAAGTACAGCCATGGTTGGCCCAGAGCAATACAGTTAATAAAGCTGCAAGTAATTTGTACTTTTATGGATGTTAGTCAACTCTGAGTAAATCTACATAGTTTATTTCAAGGTTCCATGTTTCATCTGTCCCCATTAATCCTTTGATGACCTTTATATAATCTGAAAACAAATAGCTTATTCAAGTGTTATTCAGGAAAGAGGTAGAAGTTGGAGACACTCAACCAATATTTATAGTTTCTATTGATGTTTATGTAATATAGATGAATATCATCTATATTTATGTCAGATGGTTCTTGCTCTTCATTACAACTTGTCCAGCATTTAAAGTTTATTTATTTGTTTTGAGGAGAGAGAGGGAAGGGGGATAGAGGGAGAGGGACAGTGAGCACGAGCAGGGAGGGCAGAGACAGAGGGAGGGAAAGAGAATCCTAATGACAGGCCCTGCAATGTCAGCTCAGAGCCGGACACAGGGCTCAATATCATGAACTGTGAGATCGTGACCTGAGCCGAAATCAGGAACCAGGATGCTTAACCAACTGAGCCACCCAGGCGCCCCAAGATCTGTCCAGCATTTAAATATTCACAACGGGTTCTAGCAACATTGTTCAAAGGTAAACTCGTTGTTGGCCTTTCCTATTTCCCGTGTGAGTATCCCTTCATCTTTGTTTCTCTTCTCTATGCTGTTACTTGGGTGCTAATTTTTTATAGAGCACTCTGTTCTGCACGCACTGATTCTTGTGAGTGTTAATTGGTGCTCAAAGAACAAAAAGCCTCATGGTCAAGAAAACTTGGGAAATGCTGAATACCAGATTCTCTCCTAGGAAAGTCATAATACTCATTAGCATATTAAAGGCTCTGAAAGGTCCTGCAGGAAGAAAGAAACCTCTCTAATTTTGCTTAACTGTTAAACAAACCTATTTGAGCCAGGAAAGACTTTTTTTTTTTTCTTGGCACGTCTATTGACACACTCCAAAATAAAATGTTCTTAACCTCAAATGGGGAAGTTTGAGTGTTAGCAAAACTTCAAATTACAACCATGTCTAGACTACTTATATTTTAGCAGTGTGCTTTGTAAATCCTTCTCAATGCAAAGGATGTTTGCTGGGTGATTGGTAAAGTCATTAAGTGTCTGTTTGTGAAGATGAAAAAAATACAGAGGAATTTATAATAACCATGAGGCAGAAAGCATCAGTTCGTATTGATTTCAAGACAATGTGACCCATGCATTATGTTCCCTAAGGTGGGCAACAAATAAACTAGAACACACACACACACACACACACACACTCAAATGCATAGCACAAGAGGCACATCATTTGCTGTTCACTTCTATTTCCGTCTGTTACTGTGTTTCCACAGAATGCCATGAGTTTTAGAGACAAACAGAGCTCAATTTCAAATCCTAGTTGTGATACTTATCGTTGACTGGCCTTGGGCAAAACACTGAAACTGTGAATAAACTTGTGTTTCCTCATCTGTGAAATGAAATATTTACCTAAAAATTGTTACGGGGACTCCATGCAGTAACATGCATGAAGTATCTAGCATATAATAGCCACTCAATAAATTATAATTCTCCCACAGCCCTCTGCTTCTCCCTCCACATTTTGGAATCAGCTTATGTCCTGAGAATGACAGACAGTATTCTTCTCACGTGCTAATGATAAACTGCTACTGCACTGAATAAATTGTAATAAAATTGGTGTTCCTGTCTATCACCCCATTGTGAGCTCCTGAGAAGCCGCGCCTGTGTTTAATTCACCAGGGTAGGGTCTTCAACATATTAGGAGCTTGGTATGCTTGTTAAATAAATTAATAATCTCCAAAAAACAACTGTCCTTTATCTTCACAGTCTTGTTGTTCCAGCTACTAACGACGGCTAGTCAAAGCTACTTTGACTTGATGTTCGCTCTCTCTCTGCAATAATGCCTTTGCTCTGAAATAACACACACATCAGAATATCAGTTTAATACATATAAATTAGTTGCTCATTGCACTGTGATATTAGTTAATTTTGAAATTGTGTTATAGATTTCTAAATTAGACAGACTGCCCGCCTGTCACTCACATCACATAAAATGAACGCCAACATCAGGCATCACCTTTTTCTGGCTTTGCCAGACTGAAGGTCATTATCAATTGCTGTTTAATCAGCCAAGTCATGCATATAGACAAAGGTTAACTGAGCATGGACCAATCTGACTTCCTTTGTCATGGCAAGACAATTTGCGGCTTAATAAAGCTGCTCTGATTGCACTTAACAACACCTGCTTAAAAATCCAGCCTCATTAATAGCACACTAATGAGTTAGGGATCTTCTGGCAAGGGCATGATCAAAGACAGATGATTTGCTTTCTGATTAAATGACCTAAATAACATAAAATGAAATCTCCCCATTTCCTTTAGGGAAAGTCTTTTTGGAAAAAGTTACAAAAGCTGTTGGCATCTTCAGATATGGTTAAAAAAGGAAAGACAGGGAAGGACCATCCTTTAGCTCTTTTAAATGTAGAACCACACTGACTGAACAATACATAAAACTGAGCCAAATCAAGTCCTCGACCTTTGAACTCGTATCCTTAATACACAATATAACCATGGAGCAAGAAAGCAAAAAGATGTGAAACTCATCAAACAAAAAGCAAATTTTTGGAATCTTCATGGAGGCCACATATTTTTTGTAGAAATGGCCTTGTTAATAGAATAAAAGTGACCTGACCTTTTTGCACACAGCAGAGTTTTGGAGTTTAATGTCGACTTACTATGCAAAGTCAGGCAGGTCGTTTATGGCTCTGAATGGGGTCACATGTTCTGATTCAATACAACCACTGGCTGAACTTCTAACACTGAAAATCTTGCATTTGTTTTTCTTTTTGCATTTCCGTAATTATTCTCTCCGTACTAGAAATGTTGATCGTTCTTACCTGCCTGTCAATGGTTTCTGGGAAGGGAATGGCTCTGTCATAACCTCTGCTACAAAGGCCAGTGAAGGAATAGAACCGGGTGTCAGAACCCAACCACGGGCAGCCCATCCAGAGACTTGCCAGTAACCAAAGGTCATGGTTATTGAGCGGCCAATGTAAAGTCTTCTCGAAAATGGAATGGAATTGGAAGACCATTCCAATAGGTCTGGAGGCTGAATAGGAGAATGAATAGGAGGCTGACAGAGAGAAGCCAAAGTAGATATATACGTGAACAAACACAAGGAAGTTAGCTGAGTCACATTCAGAGAGAAGGACAAAACAAAGTTCTGCTGGGTTTATCTTGATCATTTGCCTTTAATCTTTTGTTTTGACATTCTTTTAAGCTTACGGAAAATTTGTAAGAGTAGTAGAAAGATACCCTTTTTTTTTTTTTTTTTAAATTTTTTTCAACGTTTTTATTTATTTTTGGGACAGAGAGAGACACAGCATGAACGGGGGAGGGGCAGAGAGAGAGGGAGACACAGAATCAGAAACAGGCTCCAGGCTCTGAGCCATCAGCCCAGAGCCCGACGCGGGGCTCGAACTCACGGACCGCGAGATCGTGACCTGGCTGAAGTCGGCCGCTTAACCGACTGCGCCACCCAGGCGCCCAGAAAGATACCCTTTTTAATGAGATTCCCTTACATATACTTCTACAGAGAGATGTATATATGTGTGTGAGTATATATGTATGTGTATTTGTCTTTATATTTACATATCTATAATTATTTTTTGTGAATATTTAAAAGTTGCGTAATGATACTCCTTTACTCCTAAATATCTTGTTTTTTTAAGTTTTATTTACTTAGTTTGAGGGAGAGAGAGAGCATGAGCAGGGGAAAGGCAGAGAGAGAGGAGAGAGAGAGAGAGAGAGAGAGAGAGAGGAGAGAGGATCCCAAGCTGACTTCGTACTGTCAACACAGAGCCCAATGTGGGGCTCAAACTCAAGAACCATGAGATCATGACCTGAACTGAAATTAAGAGTCAGAGCTTAATCTACTGAGCCACCCAGGCGCTCCTACCCCTAAATAGATTAGTGTCTATTTCCTAGAAAGAAGGCATTCTCTTACAGAACCATAATATAATTATAAAAATCTGGAAACAAATATTGATGCGATAATATTATTTAATCTACAAGACCATATTCAGATTTCACCAATTGTCCTAAAATGTCTTTCATAGCAAGAGAGAACCCAGAATTATGCATTACATTTCACTGCCACTGCTTTTTAGTTTCCTGTACTCTGGAATCACTTCTGGGTTTTTCTTTATATTCTATGAATTGACAGTTTTGAAGAGAACAGGGCTGTTGTTTTGTGGAATGTCCCTCAGTTGGGGCATGTCTGATTCCTCATGATTAGATTCAGGTGACACTTGGTGACTGAGGTGTGGAATGAACTCAGCCAGTTGACACACTGTTGTTGGATTTTCCACGAGTCTCTTTTATGGCTTAATGCGCATCCCTTGAATTTTCTTGAGCAAGAAGTAAAAGTATGAATGGTTGTTTTTTGGTTTTTTTTTCCCCTTGAAACCTGAAAAATTTAACAAATATCCTTATCTTAGTTGCTTATTTGAGATGAAAGACAGTGAACATATACTTAACAAGAGGGGATCTGAATTCTGACTGGTCCCAATCTTGGCTCTATTACTTGTTTTCTAAGAGATTATAGGATGCTTAATCTCCCTATGACTTAATTTCCTTATCCATAAAATGGGAGTAATAATAACAAAAAAGCTTCTGGGGTTGTTTTGAGGATTAAATCACAATATATTAGAGTGCTCGAAAGAGATTTCCATCTCAGGCAATATGACACATTAGACACTCAGAAAAAGATCTCAGTAGTAGATCACTCGTCAAAAAGCCAAGAAAATAAATAAATACAATAGGAAAACAAATATGAATTCCCCATAGTCAGTGGTGTGATGGTGGTGGCTTGTGTTGGTTCACAAAAAGCTATTTTTTAAATTATTAGAAACTTTGCAAGTCACTTGTTAAACTCTGCCATTATTAAAAATAAAACTATATAAACTTACAACTAAACAAGTTGCATTTAAAAACTAAGGTAATAAATACCAAAGCTCATAATTCCCAAATTATTTTGTTAATGGTACTACTACTGATGCTCTTTAAGTTATTCATACCTATTGAACCTGCACAGTGGAAATGCTGTCAATTGTTGTGTTGCTCTTTGTTTCTTCCGTGAAGTCACGTTAGTAGTTTGGCCTTGGTAAGAAGATTTCTACTGTGGAAATTGGCAAACACTACATATTAGGGACTTTGTTTTTCCTACTTTTTTCCTGGAGAGCTGCTTGTTAAACATTTACCAGCACGCTACTGCTCACAGACCAGATGTGATGAGAAAGCAGAATTGATGGAATTTAATGAGACCCAGAACTGAAATTTCCCCTGGAGATTATCTCCAAATCTCTGGAGGCTAAAATCTGTTGTAATGGCCAACTTTGGGTAGAAAGGAGACAAGGTCGGTGGGCCAATCAGGGTGAAGGACTGGGTTGGATACTGGTTTGTAAAACTAGATTTTCTAAGGGATGACACACTCAATGGGTTTAATTTAGGAAAATAAAATTGCTTTTGGAGGAAGACTGTGGAGATTTTGCCTTGTCTGGCTTCAGGTTTGAGAAGAGGAGAAGAAAAGGAAAGGAGAGGAGAGGGGAGGAGAAAAGAAAGGAGGGGAGGGGAGGGGAGGAGAGGAGAGGAGAGGAGAGAAAGGAAAAGAAAGAAAAAGGAAAAGAGAAAAGAAAAATCTATATTGAGAAATTCTAATTACAGACATACTCCTGTCTATCTGCGGATAGACTCTAAATGTCCTGCTTGGTCTCAATGTCTCTAAATTTAAGTCTCTTAACTATTAGTTTACAATGATCCAGGGTGGGTAGGGGGCCCATAGCAAATGTAAAAGCAATTACTTTCCAATGGGATGCCAATAATTGCTGCAGATAACACTCTAAGGAATATGAAGTTATAACCGAAATCACTAAGTAACAAAAAAAAGGAAAAGAAATATGACAGACATTTCTAATAACTTTGCAAAAACAAATGAAAAAATGTTGGGATGCCATTATCAGAGAATGCATAGCAAAACCTTAATGATACACCACTACATAATCACAAAAGTGACCAAAATTAATAAGACTGATGATACCAAGTGTTTGTGAGAATGTGGCCCAATCAGAACACTCATACAGTGTTATCAAAGGTACAGTTAGAAAAATAAAATTTGCATTAGTTTCTGTAGTTGTCACAGGTGGGTTTCTCTGGAAAGCAGACACTGAAAAGGTTTATTGGGAAGGGACACCTGTGAGAAGAACAGGAAGGAAGCATGACAGACAAATTCGTAGCCAGTGTATGCATTAGAAAATTTGGACCATTTGCCCCTTCCCATATTATATCCTACTGCTTTCATAAATATTTTTTCTATGTGATGTAAACTTCTCAATATATTATTATTGATAATATTTCTTTATACACGCAATATTCATTTGGATAGCCACATCATGACCCTTCCCAGTGCTTTTCAGTTCCTCTTGCATATTCAAGCTGCCGTCCAAGACCATTTTCTTCTGCCTGAAGAAGCTTTCCTGTTTTGCCTCCATGCGTGTCTGCTGCTGATGACTTCTTCTATCAGCTTTTGTTTATCTGAAAATATCTTCATTTTGCCTTCATTTTTTGAAAGAAGTTTTCCCTGATAATAGAATTCTAAGTTGAAATTACTTTCTGTCATTACTTTGAAAATACGATTCTGTTGTCTTCTAGCTTTCATTGTTTATATTGATAAATTGGCTCCTTCTCCAGGCACTATTTCTGTGTTATTTCAGAGATCCCTTTTTACTCTCTCATTCCTCCAATGCCTGTTTAAATAAATGTTTATATTAAAATCTTTATGAGAAAATCTCTACGTGATTTCTGTGTTCTTGATTAAACGACGATTGATATAGTACAGTTATTTTAAAGCGTATATCTCATATTTCCAATTTCTGGATTTACCATTGATTGGCTTTCTTGTCTTATTGACAAACCGTGTTGTTTCTGTTATATGTGTTATTTTTGACTGTTGACTATTACATATGAAAAATAGTTATGCATACATATATACTTTTTTATTTTGTTCTGGCCACTGCGATAAACATTTTACATGAATTACCTAAAACTTCCACTATGAGGTAGAAACTACCATTATTATTCTTATTCTAAATATAAGGAAACTGAGATTTAAAGAAGTTAAGTAGCTAACCCAAGATTATACGGTTGGTAAGTGGTAGAATTAGGCTTCAAGCTCAAGTCTATGTGACTCCAATTTTAGAGCTCTTAACTGCTAAGTTAACTGCCTGAACACAGACATGAAAAGGGTCAGTTTTATTCAGAATCTGACAATCTAGCTAACATAGCAGCCACTCTCCCCGGGAAACACATAATACTGCAACCTGCATGCATTATGTGCATGTGTCCATGAATGCATACATGTCTGGGTGTGTTGGAACAGAGTTCAGCATTTTTTTAAAATAGTCAAGTTGATATTTGGATAAACTAAATTAATGTTTCTGTGATGAATGACTCAAAGGGTTGAAACAAAAAGTTCTTAGGCCAAATATGGACAGATTAAGGGGTTAAAGTTTAAGTGAGTTATAAAAAGGAGTTGAGGAGGAGAGAAAGTGTAAAAAGCATTTTAAGTATTGCCCTTGTGTAATAGTTTCTTGTTTAATCTCATTAAAGCAACAGGAACATAGGATACTCATTTGGCCCATGAGTGATAGTTTTTTATTATTAGCATGCATTATTAAATCCGACATGCTTTCATGATAAAAACCTTTCAGCAAACTAAGGATAGAGAACTTTCTCAACTTGGTAAAGAAAATCTACAAAAAACCTACAGCTAACATCTTAATTATGCAAAACTACAAGATTGTCTATTGAGATTAGGAACAAAGCAAGGATTTCCCCTTTTACCATTCCTTTTAAACATCATACTGGAAGTCTGAGGTAATGCAATAAGATTCCAAAAGAAAAGAAATAAAAGGTGTATGGATTATAAAAGAAAAAAATAAAACCATCTTTGTCCGCAGAGAACATGATTGCCTATGTAGAAAATCCAAAAGAATTGACAAAAATCAAGCAAAAACAAAAACAAAAATATCTCCTGGAAATAAGTGAGTATAAACAAAATTTCAGGACATGAGATTAATGTTCAGAAGTCGATCACTTTCCCATACACCAGCACTGAACAAGTGGAACTTGAAATTAAAAACATAATGCCATTGACCTTAGCATCCCCCCAAATAAAACATCTGGGTATAAATTTAACACAATATGTACAAGATCCACATGAGAAAAACTGCAAAACTCTGATTGAAAAAAAAACTCAAATAGAAACTAAATATCTGGAGAGATATTCCACATTCATGGAAATGAAGATAATATTGTCAAGATGTCTGTTCTTCCTAAATTGATCTATAGATTCAATGCAATCTCCATCGAAATTTCAGCAAGGTACTTTGTGGATATCAACAAACTGATTCTAAAGTGTATATGGAAAGGCAAAAGACTCAGAACAATTGACATAGTTATTGAGGGAGGAGAACAAGGTCAGAGGACAGACCCAACTTGATTTTAGACTTAGTATAAAGCTATGATAATCAAGTAAGTATGGTATTGAGGAAAGAATAAAAAAAAAAAAAACAGATTGAAGGAGAATAGAGGGCCCAGATATAGACCCACATAAATGTCAACTGCTGTTTGACAAAGTAGCAAAGGCAATACAATGGAACAAAGATAGTCCTTCAAAAATGGTGCTGAAATAGATATCCACATCAAGAAGAAGAAGAAGAAGAAGAAGAAGAAGAAGAAGCAGAAGAAAAAGGAAAAGAAGGAGAAGAGGAAGAAGAATCTAGACAGAGCTTATAGCCTTTATAAAAAATTAACTCAAAATAGATCATAGACCTAAAGGCAAAGTGCAAAATTATAAAACTCCTGGAAGATAAGATAGGAGAAAATCTAGATGACCTTCGGTATAGCAGTGACTTTTTAGGTAGACCACCAAAGGCACAACTCATGAAATAAATGGTCAGTAAGCTGGACTTCATTAAAATCAGAAACTCCTGCTCTATGAAAGACACTGTAAAAAGAGAAGATAAGCCACAGACTGGGAGAAAATATTTACGAAAGACACACATGATAAAGGACTATTATCCAAAATATATAGAAGACTCTAACTTGACAAGAAGAAAACAAATAACTCAATTAAAAATGGCTGAGACTTGAACAGCCATCTCACCAAAAAAGATATACAGATGGCAAAAAACATATGAAAAGACACACAATATCATATATCATTAGGAAAATACAAATTAAAGCAACACTGAGATACCACTGCACACCTAATAGAATAGCCACAATCCAGAACTTTTATAATGCTGACAAGTATATGGAACTCTCATTCATTGCTTGTGGGCACGCAAAATGGTATAGCCACTTTGGAAGACAGTTTGGTGATTTCTCATGAAACTAAACATACTCTTACCATACGATGCAGCAATCATGTTCCTTGACATTTACCCAAATGAATTGAAAACTTGTCCATGCAAAAATTTTCACATAGGCATGGATAAAAGCTTTATTCATAATTGCCAAGCTTGGACTCAACCAAGTTGTCCTTGAGTTGGTGAAAGGTTAAATAAAGTGTAGTACACACAGACAACGGAATATTATTCAGTGCCAAAAAGAAATAAACCATGAAAAGACACGGAGGAATTTTAAATATGTGTTACTAAGTGAAAGAAATCAATCCAAAAAGGCTACATACTGTATATGATTCCAGCTATATGACATTTTGGAAAATGCAAAAGTATGAAGACAGTAAAATGGTTGATGGTTGTTAGGGGTTAGAGGGAGGGAGGGAGGGATGAATAGGCAGAGCACAGAGTTTTTAGGGCAGTGAAGCTATTCTGTAAGATACCATAATGATGGATACACGCCATAATACAATAAATCCTAATGTAAAATGTAGACTTTGGGCAATAATAGTAAGTCGGTGTAGGTTCATCAACAGTAGCAAATGTATGACTCTGCTGGGGGATGTGGATAAGGAGGGAAAATGTGCTTGTGTGGGGGCACGGGATATATAGCAACTCTCTGTACATTCTGTTCGATTTTGCTGTGAACCTAAAAGAGTGATAAAATAAATTCTGTTAAAATTGCATTCTTTCTCTACTTCAAAATATGCTTTGGGAATTTGATTCTTTAGTTCATTATTCTGGCTACATCATAGCTGGCTCTATAGGAATCCAATGTACCCAAGAGCTATGCTGTTTTGCTTGATTTCAAACCCGTTGCCGTCTTTACCTCAATATTATATGTCTTCCTGGGGCGCCTGGGTGGCTCAGTCGGTTGAGCATCTGACTTCGGCTCAGGTCATGATCTCGCGGTCTGTGAGTTCGAGCCCCGCGTGCGGCTTTGTGCTGACAGCTCAGAACCTGGAGCCTGCTTGGGATTCTGTGTCTCCCTCTCTCTCTGCCCCTCCCCTGTTCATGCTCTGTCTCTCTCTCTCTCTGTCAAAAATAAATAAACATTAAAAAATAAAAATAAAAAAAGTATTATATGTCTTCCTGAAACCAGAGAGAGGGTTAAAAACTTAGGTAATAGAACATAGGGACTTGACTCACTGTTTACACTTACGAGGTCTTTATTGGAAAATGAAAGTGTTCTCTCGATAAGGCAGAAAGAAATATTTCCCAGCATTAGCAATGGGTGACAGCAAAGGTGAAGGCAAGTGGGGAAAATTCTAGCTCATACCCACACAACTGTTAAGGAGTTTGTCTGGACTACCACTTTGTCATTGTTCAGAAATACCTACACAGACACAAACACTATGTGACTGGAAAGGTGTAGTGAGTAGGGTTAGGCCCAAATGTAATCCCCAAACAAACAGGTGTGAGAAGTGGAGAAATTAAAAAGTCACGTGCTGTCTGAGATGCTTTCTCTCTCTTTTCTGGAAAGGTAATTACCCATTTTAGAAGGTCCCATTTCAAGTCTTCTCTTCTCCATTAAACATAACCTCGAGAGCCTACTCTGGCTTACTAGAATTTCTTCTTCATATTCAAGGTCAGTAGCTTTTATTTTAAAGCACTGAATTGATTTGCTTTATTTTTTGCTATTTTGAGGGTCAAGACTGAACATTTCTTGAGCACAGGGACCAAAACTTACATTCCTTTTGCCATCTTCACATCTCTAGTAGAACACATGGTAAGTGCTTACTGAATATTTATGAGTTGATGGTACAGAGATTCTGTGTAAAGTGTTACTCTACACTTCATCATTAAAAGGAAGTCAACTCAGTGATCAGTAAGGATTAGCTCAGACAAATTTTAAATATAGATACGTTAATAATTAAATCTTCCTGTGAAAATAGTGAGCAAATTAATTTTCCTTGTTTCTAGGACGATTCTAGAAAGGCATGTTGATAAGACAGTGAATGGGGGTCATATGCTAGTGCTCTGGTTCAGCTCTATGGCTTATTAGGAGGGGACAAATTAGGATTTCTGTCAATCTTGATATTCTTGTCACTTCAAAGGGAATAATATGCACTCTACCACCTTCACTAAGTGGTTTCCAGGAGAAAAGAAGAAAATAAGCTTCTACTGTGCTTTTTATCCCCCCTGTATTCTATTGTCATTAGCATATTGTTATGTATTGGAGATAGTAGCCTGTATAGGCTCATAAGAACAGATTTTTATACTTTGAAGGATTTTGTGAGCTGGTTGTTAAACACAGTCATTATTAAAAATTAAATTATATAAACTTACAATTAAATAAATTACATTGAAATATGGGCAGCAAATAATCAAAGCTCAACACTTCCCAATTATTTTTCTACATTTTATTATCACCTATGATCTTGAGGTTTTTATATCTATTTTATCTGTGTGGTAGAAATACTATATAATGGAGTGCTATCTCACACCTCTTTCCAACTCTGCATTCAAGAGTCGCATCGTTAGCTTCAAATTGACATGATGAAAGTATTTTCACCATGAAAATCAGGAAATGCTACAAATTAAGGCTTTTTGTTCAGATAGCCAGTTTTTAAGCATTTACAATACGCCATGGGTATTTCACCCATTTGATTATTATCAACTTGAGAAAAGAGCTGGTGCCAAACCTATCTTTGTATATCCCACAGTGTAGAGTACGGTATTAAATCCAGTGCATGTTAGAATCCACTAGGTAGTTTTAAAAAAGAGAAAATAATCTGATGCCTGGACAGCCCACCTCCAAGCTTTTGACTTAGTTGGTTTGACTAGGTACCAGAATATTTTTAAAAAGCTTCCCGTTGAGTCTAATGTATATCAAATTGAAAATCACTGGTCTAAATGTCACCTTGAAACTATTAGGCATTAGCAAATGATTACTGAATAAAAGAATAAATGTGTTAAACTTTAAATTTTTTTTTAACGTTTTATTTATTTTTGAGACAGGGAGAGACAGAGCATGAACAGGGGAAGGTCAGAGAGAGGGGGACACAGAATCTGAAACAGGCTCCAGGCTCTGAGTTGTCAGCACAGAGCCCGACGCGGGTCTCGAACTCACGGACCGCGAGATCATGACCTGAGCTGAAGTCGGCCGCTTAACCAACTGAGTCTCCCAGGCGCCCCGCAAATGTGTTAAACTTTAAAAACTGCAATGTACTCTATGTAAGATCTTGTAAGATTCTTATAGGAAAAATACTTCTTTAAAATTAGTTTGTGATAGTTCTTCTCAAATGCTTGCCTAATATCCAGCGGTGGACCCAATGGAGAAAGAAACTCAATATCTAAAGAAAGAAATAGGGTGTAAACTTACTCTTCCCTGGATATCTTTTTAATTTTGTACCATGTATATATGCCATTTAAAACACATAACATAATTTTTTATGATTTATGTTGTAACAATTTTTGGTGAACAAATTGACTTTTTAAAAATAATGTTCTATAATTTCTCAATCTGATTCTCAGAAATTGCCTAGTCAACCCCTATAAGGTAAAGTATTTAAAGTAATTTTTCTTCTTTTACAGTTAGTTGGAGCTCCAGCAAATGGTCAACTAAGTCTAAGTCTCTGAAGAAAGCAAGTCTTATAAAGGGTATGTAAGAACCACCTTGACACAGATCGGCTGAATCTTTCCTTAAAAGCAGTAAGAGAATGTTAGTAGTTTGTTTAAAACAGATGTGGGTATTTGGGCACACACATTTGAGGATGATGATGATCTGAAATATGACTAAGATATTTCACAATGTAATTTTTAACATATATTATGGGATTTCACAGAATTACATACAAGTGAAGCTATTTGATAGTAGCTATGTGAATTAAATGGAATGATTCATGCCAAAACTCCAATTCTAATCTTCAACCATATTATATAAAATGTAAGCGTTACATTTATAACAGATATAGAAAGCTATTTCTTCATCTGGGGAGTGGGTATAATAATAGTACCAGTTATGTGAATTACTCTAGTTAATAAATGTAAAATATATAGAAAATGCAGGAAGTAAATGTTTGAAAAATATTTGCTAACATTTATATTGTAGGAGATAAAAATGGGTCCCAGAAAGGCTAAATGAACAGACCACAGTCATACAGGTTGTTAATAAAAGAACTAGAACACACAACTCTCTCATAGTAATGTAATTAAAAACTCTTCAACAAACCCATTAGCTCTACCCGAGAAAAAGACCAAAGCTAATTTTTCTTCATAATTTTTACTTAAATCGTTTTTGCTCACTTAAAAACTAGTATCCTCAAATGATCTGTATTTTTTATTTTAGTACTAAATTACGATTAACAAATAAATTATATCAAGATTCAATCATACTATAGGTTTTTCAAAGTCAATTTAGAAACATAACAGTTCGTTCTTTTTCCCATGGAAATTGAATGATTTAATTTTAAATTTGATAATGACTTTAGAATTAGCTGATTAATGCACACGGAAAAGTTCTGTAATAAGTGCAATTAATGTTTAGTACAACTGGAATCAACTGAAAATTTATTGAAAAATCTACTATCAATTTTTATCACTGCCAATTAGATCTAGTGAAAGATATAATTAAATAGCGTCAGTGACATTATGATATCCCTCTATATTTGTGACTGTATTTCTTTGGGAAAAATGTCCATTAACAGTCCCATATATTGGTAGTTCTACTTATAGTAATAGAGACTACTAAACTTGGAAAAATAACCTGAAATAGAAGCTGTTGAAAAGCTACACTTGGGGAAGAAGGGAATAGTGTGCCAAGACCAGAAGAAGAAGGAAATCCAGAGAGGTGGGGCCAACATTTGGGGGTGCTAAACACTAGAGTTGCCATCTTGTTCTTCAAGAGGTAGCTGAAAGTTGAAAAGCAGAGCAGAGGTTTCAAGACACATGGCACTAGTGGCATCAGGAGAACAAAAAATGGGGTCAGGTCCGACCAGCAAAGGGACCTTCAGGTAACCCTGGAGTGCTGTAATCTAGGCCAGTGGTTCCCAGTTGCAGACAATTTTGGCAACCTGTGGACATTTTTAGTTGTCACGCCTTGGATGGGGGCATGCTAATTGCACCTGGGGGTTAGAGGTCAGGGATGCTGCCAAACATTCCACAACGCACAGGATAGCCCTCCTACAAAAAAACATTATCTAGCCCCAAATACTGTGAAGTTTGAGAAATTGCATTCTAGGCTGTAAGTATTTGGATGAACTAGATACAGGCCAGTCTTTGCAAGAACAGAAGCCTAATCTTGAATTATCTCAATTCCTGATTGGAATAAAGTACCATCATACTGGCTTATTCATTTATCTGGGTGATAAAATCTCGCTGGAACAGAGGTCAGCAAACTATAGCCCTTAAGTCAAATCCATCCCACTGCTTATTTTTTAAGCAAAGATTTATTGGAACAGATCCAGGCCTGTTCATTTATTTACATATTATCTATGGCTGCTTTTAAACCACAATGGTAAAGTTGAATGGTTGCAACAGAGACCTTATGACCTGCAAAGCCAATAATATTTACTCTCTTCCCTTTACTATTTTTATTTTTTCTAATTAAAAAAAATTTAATCTTTATTGATTCTTGAAAGAGAGAGAAAGAGAGAGCATGAGCAAGGGAGGGGCAGAACGAGAGAAGGACACAAAATCTGAAGCAGGCTCCAGGCTCTGAGCTGTCAGCACAGAACCCGACATACAGGGCTCGAACTCACTTAGAGATCATCATGTGAGCTGAAGTTGGACGCCCAACCAACTGAGCCACCCAGGTGCCCCTACTCTCTGCCCTTTAGAGAAAAAGGTTGTCAATCTCACAGCTGGATGCAGGATGCAGACTCTCAAACTTTCTCCACAATTTTTCATATTCAGTATTCAACACTCAAGTCAAAACAACTGGGTATACAGGGAACAACACAGTATATCACTAAAACAAGAGAACCAACAGATGTTAGAGTAATCAGATATACACTTTAAAGTAACTGCACTATATCAGACCGACACAGTTCAGTCAGGAAAACAGACCCAACACTTAAGAATTTTATCAAAGAGAATATAGTACAAAGATTAAGTTGGTGTTGAAGGAAGAGGACACCTAAATGGACATCTGAAATAATGCAGTAGTGGTACCTGGAGAAAGATAGATTTTTTCATATAAACAATGGAAGCCAGAAGACAACAGAATGACATCTTTAAAGTAATGAAAGCAAATAATTGCCAATTTAGAATTGCATTACTAATAGAAATATCAGTGGAAAAATAAAGACAGAAGGGAGACACTTTTGGACAAAACAAACTTAAAGAATTCAACAACAGCAGACACACATGGAGTAGAGGCTATGCTTCAGGTGGAAGAGAAGTGGTCTTGATGTCAGTTTGGATGTGCATGAAGGCATGAAGAGTAATGGAAAGGGTCACAATGTGAGCTGTCTAAAGGAATATTGAATGTATAAAGCAATAATAACAATATTAATGTATTGAGTTTAAGGGACAGAGAAAATACAAATTCATGAAAAGTACAGCATACGATATGGGGAAATATCAAATGGCAGAAAAGTTTGAAGGTGCTTGTATTGACAGGGAAGTAGTAAAAGTATTAATTTCTATTAGAATTTGAGAAGTTATGGGGGTGCTTGTGTGGCTCAGTCAGTTAAGCATCCGATTCTTTGATCTCAGCTCAGGTCTTGATATCAGGGTTGTGAGTTCAAGTCCCACACTGGGCTCCATGCTGGGCATGAAGCCTACTTAAAAAAAAAAGAAGAAGATGAAAGAAAGAAAGAAAGAAAGAAAGAAAGAAAGAAAGAAAGAAAGAAAAAAAGAAAGAAAGAAAGAAAAAAGGAAGGAAGGAAGAAAGAAAAAGAGAATTTGAGAAGTTATGGATGCATGCTATAATTTTTAGGATACCTGCTAGGGGCACCTGGGTGGTTCAGTCAATTAAGCATCTGACTCTTGATTTCAGCTCAGGTCACGATCTCATGATTCATGACATAGCACCCCATGTCCATCAGCACAGAGCGTACTTGGGATTCTCTTTCGCCTTCTGTCTCTCCCCTCCATTGCTTGCTTGTGCTCTCTCTCACAAAACAAATAAATAAACATTAAAAAAAAAAAAAAGAGTACTATGTAGTAATTACTAACCATTACCAAGCTAACAGAGGAGGAAAAATGGAATAATGCTTAAAATTGAAATTTAAGAAATCAGTCCAGAAATGTCAGAAATGAGAGAAAAAAACAACTTAAAGCAGGTCAGAGAAATGGAAATAAAAGTAATAATGTAAATTCAAATGCAAGTGCACTACTGTCTACATTATATATGAAAGAGCTAAATACCTTGAAGAGCATTCAGTTTTCGGACTGAATCAAAACAAAACCTAGGGGCGCCTGGGTGGCGCAGTCGGTTAAGCGTCCAACTTCAGCCAGGTCACGATCTCGCAGTCCGTGAGTTCGAGCCCCGCGTCGGGCTCTGGGCTGATGGCTCAGAGCCTGGAGCCTGTTTCCGATTCTGTGTCTCCCTCTCTCTCTCTGCCCCTCCCCCGTTCATGCTCTGTCTCTCTGTGTCCCAAAAATAAATAAACGTTGAAAAAAAAACCAAAAAAAATTTAAAACAAAACCTAACTGTACCCAGGTTGCGAGAGACATACATTAGCTATAGGGATACAAAATGGATGAAAGGAAAATGTTTAACAAAATATACAAACTAGATTATTATGAGACAAAGTAGAATTTAAGACAAAAGCTTTACTGGATATAAAGAAGATTATTTAATTTTGACAAAGAAGTTTAATTCACTGGAAAGTTAAAACAATTCTAAATTATTCAAGAGAAACTATCATAATAATTTTTAAATATATGATACAAAAATTATATGAATAAAAATACCATAATCATAGTAAAGGATTTTTAATACATTTCTCTTAGTAACTGATAGAATAATTGGAGAACAAACTTAGTCAGGATATATGTGATTTGAACAATATTATTAACAAAATTGAGTTAATCGACATATTAACATATGACTTAATCGCATTTAATAATTGCATAATATGAATTCCTTTTAAGAACACACAAAATATTTGGTAAAATAGACCACATGTTGGGTCATAAAGCATGTCTCAACAAACTTAAAAGTGTTGAAATTATACAGAGAATGTTCTGTATTCTCTGTATAATTAAGCTGGAAATCAATAAAAATGTCAGTAAAATTAAAATAGAAATCAATATAAAAAGATAATTTGATAATTCCACATGCTAGAAAATTAAGCAATATACTTGTAAAAAACCAAAGGCAATCATAATGGATTTTTTTTACTATTTATTTATTAACTTACTTTTCAGTAAGCTCTACACCCAACGTGGGGCTTGAACTCAAGACCCTGAGATCAAGAAACTCATGCTCTACTGAGCCTGCCAGACACCCCAAGGAAATTGTAATGGAAATAAAATATAGTTGTGCCATGTGAAAATAGGAATATTATATTTCTGAAATTCTAGGATGCAGCTAAAACCATGCTTTAGAGTATGATATATAGCCTTCATACCTTAGAAAAAAAGAAAGACTGAAAATCAATGAACTAAGCTTGTATCTCAAGAACAGAAAATTAAGCTTCAAAAAGTAGAAGGAAGAAACTGCTGAATTTACAGATATTAACTTTAAAAAAATCCTGCACAGAAAAAGATAAGGTAACTGGAAATCTGGTTCTTTGGAAAGGCTAATGAAATTCATAAAACCCTGCAATGCTGATCATAAAAAGGGCATTAATAATCAATGCCAGGAATGAAAAGGTGACATCACTGTAGGTGGAATAGATATTAAAGTGACAAGAAGATGTCATAAACCACCAAATTCTTTAAACCTTGACACAAGAAAAAAATTGTAAATTGCAAGAGTAATTGAATCTGTAAAAAAAAAAGTGTTTCTATAAAGAAAAACTTCAGACTCAGCTCCAGATGGCTATGCTGATGAATTATGTCAAATATTAAGTAAGAAATAACACCAATCTTAGATAAGTTCTTCCAGAGAATAGGAAAAAAGAGAAATAATACTACTCCATTAAATGAGGCTCACATCTTTTTATGCTAAAACTTGATAAGAAAATTAGAATAAAGGAATATTAGGAAGCAATCACACTCACAAATATAGATTTGAAATGGTAATGATGGTGATGAAAAAGAAGAACAAGAAGAGGAGGAAGAAGGAGAAGAATATAGCAAACCAAAGCCAGTGATATATAAAAATGATGATACATCATGGGACAAGTTGGTTTTGTTTCAGTTATCTACAAAATAAAGAATTAAAAACCAACCAGAATTAAAAAAAAAAAAAACCTCCAATATACTAAATTCACATGATGACAAATTCAATATCCATTCATGATAAAATTTCTTATCTAACTAGGAACAGATTATTACTTCCTTAATCTCATTAAGGTTTTTCCATAAATACTCAGTAAATATCAAATTTAATGATGAAATGTCGAAAGATTTTCCCCAAGTCTGGAATGACACAAAAATGCCTCTAATTGTTTCTTCACTTTAACATTATTCTGAAGTCATAGCCAGTACAGTAATTAAATATATATATATATATATATATATATATATATATATATATAAAAGAAAGGAAATTTGTTTTTTTACAAATGACCTGATAATACATTCATAATATATACATATTTATATCTATGTGTGTCTTAGTCTATTCAGGCTGCTATAACAAAATATCATAGACAGGATGGCTTATATACAAGAGAAATTTATTTTTCATAATTTTGGAAGCCAAAAGTGCAAGATGAGGGTGTCTGCATAGTCAAGTTCTGGTGAGGGCCCTCTTCCAGGTTACAGGCTGCCAGCTTCATGTTGTATCCTCATAAGGTGGAAAGGGCAAGGGGGCTTTCTGAGGCCTCTTTTATAAGAGCACGAATCCCCTTTATGAGGGCTCAACCCTCATGACCTCCCAAAGGTCCCACTTCTGAATACTATCCCCTTGGGGTTAAGTTTCTACATATGAATTTTAGTGGGACACAAACATTGGGATCACAATGATATGTATAGCAAAGTCAATGGATGCATGGTCAAAACGTTAAAAAAATTTATACTTGCATATACAGGTAACAAACAGTAAATTACCTTTCTCAAAGCATACAATAGCAATAGCATAAAAATCAATTCTGGGGGAACAAAACTAACAAAAGGTGTGCAAACTATCCACACATAAAACCAAAAATAATTAAAAGACACTAATGAAAACTTAAATAAAGGGAGAGACCTGCTGTGTTTACACTATAAATAGATTTTTAGATTTAATGCAATCCAAACTGAACAAATTTTGGAATTTGAGAAGCTGTTTCTAAAATCTATATAGAGGGGCGCCTGGGTGGCGCAGTCGGTTAAGCGTCCGACTTCAGCCAGGTCACGATCTCGCGGTCCGTGAGTTCGAGCCCCGCGTCAGGCTCTGGGCTGATGGCTCAGAGCCTGGAGCCTGTTTCCGATTCTGTGTCTCCCTCTCTCTCTGCCCCTCCCCCGTTCATGCTCTGTCTCTCTCTGTCCCAAAAATAAATAAACGTTGAAAAAAAAATAAATAAAATCTATGTAGAAATGTAAGGAGATAAGAAAGAAAATAAAATGAAGAAAACTTATTCTGCAAGATGTTCTAGAAGATATCCTAAAAGATATTAGATGTGGAAATTATGTTAAGAGTAGAAAAGTGTGAAGTGTTGAAAAGACACAAAAAGAGATCACTTACACAGACAGAGAGTCTAGAAATAGACTTACACATATATGGATATTTTATTTATGACGGAGGTAGTACTACCCAGGAGTGAGGAAATCATGGTCTTGTCAATTAATGGTGCTCAGTCAATTGGCTATCCAACTTGAAAAACGAAAATTGATGTTGATCTCACACCTTCTAAATGTTAAAGGTAAAATGATAAAACAGCTAGAAGATACAAATAGAAAAATGTCTTGATGTCCTTGAAGTGGATGAAGTTCTCTTAAACAGTACACACAAGTAGAAACCATAAAGAAAATATTGATGAAATGAAATACAATAAGGTCAAGACCTTTTCATCATCACAAGACATGATTAAGGGAGTTAAAACGATGTCACAGAGTGGGAGATTATATTTGTAAAGAATATAACAGCAAACAAAAGGACCTGTGATCTACAACACATGTGTGCATGTGCGCACACACACACACACACACACTCCTACAAATTGCAATAATGTAGCTAACCCAAATTGACAAATAATGTAGCTAATCAAATTGACAAATTTTGACAAATCGAAAAAAAAATTTTACAAAAGAGGATAGTCAAATAGTCCACAAACATTTGAAAGAATGCCCAAATTCACTAAGTCCTCTGGAAAATGCAAACTAAAACCACCACAAGACATCATTACACACCCTCCAGAATTATGAAAATTAAAAAGAATATAGATAAAAAGTGATTGGGAGAATAAAGAACAATGGGATATCTCATCCTTTGTTGAGTGCAAAGTGGCACTACCACTTGGAAAACATTTTAGCTTTTCCTATGAAAGTTGACCCAACTATCTCATTTCCACATATGTAGCCAAATGAAATTCATACACACGTGCATGTAAACACATGTACAAAAGTATTCATGGCAGCATTATTTGAAACAGTTCCAAAAAATGAGACAATAGAAATGCTTCATCAACATCAGAATAAATATATTTTGTTTTATTCATGCGATGGATGCTATAAAGCAATGAAAGTTATAGACAATAACTAATAGCAATCAAAAGAAGCCAGATACATGAAATATATATCATGTGATTCAATTTATATAATATTCAAAAAGATGAAACTAGTTTACGGTGTTGGAAGTCATAATAGTGATTATTCTTTGAGGGAGGGAGGAGGAGTGCTTTGGAATGGCCTGCTAGTTTCTTCTAGGATGCTCATGACACTGTTTTGACATGAGTCATGCTTACACAAGCATGTTTACTTTGTGGTAGATTTCTAAAGCTATGCCCAATGATTTCTTCTCATATATATATATATATATATATATATATATATAATACTTTAATAGAAATAATGTTTAAATTAAATAAAGGAATTCTAAATTAACAAAAATAATTTTAGCCACCAGCAAATGTTAAAACCACTATTCTAAATAACTCTCATATTAAAGAGGAATATAGTACAGATATTATGAATTATTTGCTGATGAATGAAGTTAAGAACAATTCTTATAAAAATCTAAGGAGACAGCTGAAAGCTTATTTAGAAGAGTTGTATTATCCAGTTTGGGTTGCCATAACAAAATACCATAGACTAGGTGGCTTAAAATATAAAAATTTATTGCTCAGTTCTAGAGGCTGTTTAAGTCCAAGATCAAGGTGCTGGCCAATTTGGTTTCTGGTGAAGGCTTTGTCGCTGGCTTGCCGATGGCCACCTTGTGTCCTCACATGGCCAAGAAGGAGGTCTGGTGTCTCTTCCTTGTCTTATAGTTCCAGACCTACCCTTCTAATGTCATTTAAACATTATTATCTCCTCACACGGCCTATCTCTAAATATAGTACATTGAGTATATGTATTTGGGGAAGATGAAAATATTCAGTCTATAAAATAAATGTTCACAGCTTTATGTTCTATCTTCATTAAATAAAAATTATGTAAAAGTACTTTACGTTGTTGAACTTTGTAAATTTAATAAACAAATAGAAGTAACAAAATAAAGCAAAAGAAAGTAAATGGAGAGAATTGATAGAATGCACAGAAATCAATGAATTTCAATATAAAATACTCCCCCAAACTAAAGTGAATTAATTAGGAACCCAGAATGAATTAATAAATAAATCTCAACAAGATTTTTAAATACCCACATTTTCAGAAACCACCTCCATTTTGGAAATGAGTCTGAAAAGATGGGTTATTTGTAAACTGGTTACTAATGAACTTATCATACAATTTCTATTTTGGAATAATTACTATGTTAGGTTGGCCACATGGTGATATGATTGATTCCTGGAGATCAGCCATTCAGACAACTGAAAAACAAAAAACAAACAAAAAAAAAAAAACCCAAATGAACACTATCCTGGTTGTTTCAAAGAAATCATTTAAGCTATGTCATAGCTGTTGCCAATTTAACCAGGGGATTTGTGAAAGACATAGAAGACCCATTGGCTACAGTGTTAAAAGGGTATAAATCAGCCAAGGTAAAATACAATAAAATAAAAATAAAGGACTATGTGCAATTGTTTTCCCAGACCAGAACTTGAATCATTTCCTCTTCTGTTGGCATATGAGTTTGTGTGTTTGGTGATGTTGTATCTGTGTATATTAAACAATGACTCCACTTAGGGGAGTGAGATGATGGTTCCTTTTATCACTGGGAAAGCACTGGCCGTCCTTCCACTTGGGACTAAAATTCTGTTTTGGATGGAAAGCCAACCACATGTATCTTTTTAGTCTGTCTCTTTTATGTATATGAGAGTGTCATGCTGTCAATCTTGTTGCTTTGCCAAATCCCTAATGCTTTCAGCCATGTATTTCAATCAAATGGCCATTTAACTTGGGCATTTCACCAGAGGACTAAAACTTTTGGGCACTGGGTCAACCAAATGAAAACTTGATTATGACTCAAGTTACATTGCCTAAACAGATATCTGTAAAAAATGTGATCAAAAAAGAGAAAGAGAAGGAAAAGGAGAAGGAGAAGGAGAAGGAACAAACTACACATGAATATTTTCAGCCCCATTAAATTATAAAAGCATTCAAGGGATTGAGAACTTTAAGTTAATATGATTAAGTTATTATGTCAAAATGAAGGAACTGATTATAAAAGGCTTTGAGATATTCCTCTTGTAACCAAGCAGAAGACATGGCCAAGAATTTTGCTTCACTTGTTGTATTTTATAATAAGACCAAGAATCAATGTCTGCATACAGAGACACCCAAAATGGAAAAGCCCAGGAATCAAATGCTATAATCTCATTATTCATTGTATTAATTCTAGCAATATTTTAATGTGTAAATAAACTTGACCATGCCTTTATAATTGTGGTAGATTCAGATATAGCTGAGAATATTGATTGGGGTCATTCTCTGCTTCTTATGAAATAGCCACATTGAAAAGGGCATTTCCAAATTTCTACCAGTTGAGGGAGGGTTCCTGTTTGAGGCATAAGGTAAATGGAGCCTATTGAATGAGAAGGGCATATTAAATTCTGTAGTTCTACTCTGTTAGAATTTTAGTTTGCAGTATATAAAGTTTCTGATTCATGTACCATGTGAGGGAAAGACATTGCTATGAAAGCAATCATAGCAATGATTGCTATGTGGATTAAGTCTTTTCCTAAGTAAATGGGATATAGTTTGGGAGAAATAAAATTTAGTCCTTGTTAAATATCCTATTGACTGAACTCAATTCTCTTTGGCTCAGGATGTTATCTCTGAGAATGCAGAGGGGAGAGAATTCTCTTTCTAGGTCTGTCTTATACTTACTCTCTGTAACAACTCGTACTGTATTTTAGGAGCAAGGTGCAAAGCAAAAGTAGCTGATACTGCTGCCCTTCTATTTCTGAAGGTCAGAAAGAAGCCCAACAAGCTTCTTTAGTTTCTGCTTCCACATTAAAATGGAAATCTTGTTCAGAGGTGATAAAGCAAATGATAGATGTCTTAAGCCTCTTTTATGATTTTGCATTCATTCCTCTTGCACAAGGCAGCCATATAATAACCTCCTATCCACGAGGTTAGCACACAGTAATGGTGGCTTTGTTTTTATATTACTAAATATACTACCTGTGTCTTTAGAAACAATTTTTCTCACTTCCTCAAGATGTTGCCAAGATATTTTGGGTAAGCCTCCATGCCGGATTTCATATGCAATAGGACATCATGTGCAGCTGGGAAAATCAACTATCTAAAATAATAACAAAACGACGGCGACGACGACAATGATGATGGGGTGATGATGAAGCAGATAAATAAACCTCAGCTGAATTGGTGTTTGCAGAAATGGTAAGCTATTGATGTTCTTTTATGTCTATAACCATTGGCTGATATCCACAAAGGATTTTTTTGTGGCACAAGGAAGAGTTTTGTGTATGGCAATGCAAGGGAGCCTAGGAAACAGAAGAGAGGAGAGCAATAATGGGAAACTGGTTAGGATAACATCTATGCCTTTCTTGGCCTAGGAACTGGATATGGACTTATATAGAAACAGGGTTTAGGCTACAGACTGAAGAAGTGGTATTCATAAAAGACTGTGTTGGGACAAATAGTACAACTCAAGTCTTGGAGATAATATTCGATAGTGTATGGAGAAGCATTTGAGGTGGCCATTCACTATTTGTTCCTGTCCAGTCTCAATTCTACCTTCTGGCCAAGGCATCTCAAGGAACTTCTCCTCCTCCATTCATAATCTGTGGAATTTGGGTAGCTTGAATCTAAGTCCCAAATGCAGGAGAGGGCACATGACCCAAATTTTGTCTCTTCTTGGTCATGTTGATTAATTCACAAGCAAGCCAAATCAGGTCAATGAGACATGTTTATATGTCTTTTGGTGGAACAAGAGGTAAAGAGAAGCTCTTTTATTGGGGCCACCATATGGAAAAACCTATTGAGAGTGAAGTCTGCAGAGAGAAAAGTAGGGTAAGGATGTGAAGAGACAAGGTCCTGTCGGCACTCTTTCAGTCTTTGTGCACAGCTATTTCTGAAGCCAAACACTGTGGTCACTTCCGTTCTATGAGCTAATACATTCTTTTTTATATGTGCAGTTTTGTACGGGTTTTTTTCTTTACTTGTGATGGGGTTCAGGATATTCTATCCTAAAATATAGCACTTAGGTATATAAAATATCTTAAGCTGAATTTTTACAAAATGACTGAAGAAGAAAGGTCACTCAGGGCCCGCCCACTCTTGCCTGTCTTTCCTGAAACAGATCATAAAATTCCTATGTGAAAGCTACCCTCCCTGTACCAGGGGGAGAGAAGATATTCTTATCACCAGAGACAGGGAATTTGGGGCCAAGATTCTGTACAAACAAATCTTATTAAACTAACTCTTATCTTCCTAGTTACTTCTTTACCATTTACTACCTCTAGCCCCAAACCCTCTATCTTTTCATTTCTTCCCAAATTTATTCTTTCTTTGCCTGAAAAGCATAAAGTCTTGTTGCTCTCATCACTTCTTCAGAGCTTCATTATCTTATGAAGGCACCACTGTGTATGTAAAAATTCAACAAAATTTTTATGCTCTTTCTCCTATGAATGTGTCTTTGTCGTTTAAATTTTCAAACCAAGCCAGGGACCCTAAGAGGGCCAAGGGTAACCTTTTCCTCCCCTAAAGTTCCAACTCAAAAAGTCCCAACGGCTACCCTACTCCTTTCCTCTGTCACCCCACCTCACGTTGTACTTCTGGCTCAGAACAGGCATCAGAGGAGGCTGGTCTTAATGGAGTGATGTAGTGTTCCTATGGAAGTCACTGACGCAGAAGCAGAGGTGAGGGACCTTGGTGAGGTGGAAGAACACAAGTGGACTTGTTTCTTAGCTCAGGTTCAATGCCATCATCCTGGGGATTTCCAGCAATAACTGAGAGAGGTTTTGAGGGAAGACAGGGAGAATATGTCCAGCAACTGTAACTCAGGCATTAATTAATATGAACGGGATCTCAGTTATTTCTCAGGCTCTCCTGAGAATAAATTGATGGGGATTAATCATTCCTCTTGTGTGTCCATTCATTTCTCTCCTATGGAAGAGGAGAGAGCTTACCTCAGGGTTTAAAGCTATCTCCTCTGCACAGAAGCCAGGAGCCTATTTTTCTGATGTTTGATGACTCATATAACACTCTGTGTGACAGTGGAAGATAAATTCACTGCAGATGGTATTATGGAGTAAAAGGAAGTACTAACGGGATCTAGTGTTATTTATTCAGGTAACCCTGTCTGTCTTGAAGTTACACTCAAGAGTTCTAAATAAAATAACTTGAGGAGGTCATGACCTTGAGTGGCATGAATACACAGAGCTTCTTTCAAGGAAGTTTTGCCTCTGGGTTAGGACTTCTGAAAATTATCTGAAAACACCTGAAATAAAAAAAATCTAATTTCAATTATGTTTAAAAGAATTTCCAAAGGATAATTAGAACACCAAGCCCTGACCTGATAGAAGAAGAACCTCAAAACAGAAATTCCTGATATCGTCACTCAGGCACTAACCTAACGAGAATCAAACCCATGTTCAAAGCAATAAAGGGCAGAGCTAGGGGGACTTCCCGTGCACGCACACAGGTCCTTTCCAAGGCTTACTGAGGGTCTTTAGCTATGTATGCACATAGGCCTTGGTTTTGTTATATTTGCAAATTAAGATACTCTTTTTCTTAAAGAGGGCCTATAAACCGCAGAAACTGCAGGTCCGTGGAAACTGCCTCTGCCCCTCTAAGAAAGGCTGCTCCCTGGAGAACCACTCTCCCAGGACAGAAGCACAGCTCCTGGCAGATGGGTTGGTCTCAGCAGCCTCTTGGCCTCAGTTGTTTCATCACGGGAATGCTAAGGCAGGTAATGTGTATGTCCCATTTCAGTTCTTATATTCTATGATTTGAGGTAAGCGATTTCATATCCTTTGTGAGCTAAGAACAGTGTGAGTAAGGAGAGGGAGAAAAGCAGGTCAGTTTTTAAAAGTCTCTCTGTCTCCACCCCTCTTCTACTTCAATCTGCAGTATTAACATCATAGAAGCGTCAGCATGAAACAAAATGAGGGTGTATGATTTGTTTACTAATCTCAGAGCATGTGCTGGAGGAGCGAGGGCCCTTGGGAGAATTCTCCAGGAACAAAGGGGCCGGCCAGCACCACTTCCCTGCCCCAAGCACAAGCCTGGACATGGGGACACCTTTGGGAACCAGCAC
The DNA here is from genome assembly GCF_007474595.2 of Lynx canadensis. Lineage (NCBI taxonomy): Eukaryota > Metazoa > Chordata > Mammalia > Carnivora > Felidae > Lynx > Lynx canadensis. The sequence continues at coordinate 140,493,879 of NC_044310.1, read as the reverse complement.
AGCACCAGCACTCACTACCTGATTTGCTAACAGCACACCCCACCTCCGTCTTCCAGTGCAGACATGCCCTCTCAAGCCTGGCCTCAGCTCCAGCTCCCCTCCTATGGCAGACTGTTACAAACCCTGAGCCCTGCCTGCAGTGTTGTCCTGCAAACCCACCCCCTCCAATACGCCTTTGCCAAAGCCCATCCAAAGGGGTACCACAAGCTGGCAGGGAGCAAACAGCCCCCACAGGGACCAGCACCTTCAAAGCGACTCCTTCCTTGGGGAGAGGAAACATGACAGCACATACCAGTCTGACTGCAACCCCAGTAGCAGGCTGGGTGGTGACATCTGGTCTGACTGCAGGCCCTGAGTACCAGTGAAAGCTTCTCAGGGGACCGCACAGGGAAAGCAGCTTGCAGTTTGGTGCTACCTCATCTCCGGAAAATCCCTGGTCTGACTCAACTCTATCCCAGGGTGGCCCCTGACTGACCCACTAACGACACAGAAACTGAACCCTGCCCGCACTAGGCACAGAAAACCATTGCAGACAACAGGACTGCAGGCAAACGCAGCTCAGCCACAACAGCAGGGCACACAACACACAAAGGAGACACCTCTGAAGCACCAGGTTCTGGAGAACAGGGGACACTGCATTGCAGGGCACTACAGGACCTCTTCCTCATAAGGCCACTACCTGTAGGTGCAGGAGACAGAGCTGGCCTTCCTAACACATGGAAATAGACACAGAGTTAGGAAAAATGAGGAGACAGAGGAATATGTCCCAAATGAAAGAACAGGACAAATCACAGCAGGAGATGAAAGGATTCATATCAGGAATTTAATAATAATGCAATGTTAGTAAATCTAGTGAAATATTTCCCATATTGCTTTAATGAAAGAGAAGTAGTTTATGTACATAGATTGCAAAAAGATGTTTAATAAAATTTAACTTTCACCATTGAGTTAAAAAAAAAAAAACCTGAAAAAAATATGAATGTAATGCTTACTTTGGTTACTTCCTTAAAAGTTTGCAAAACAAAGTCCAACATCAGGCTGAATGGTAAAATACTAGACAAAATACAGTTGAGGTAAGGAACAAGCCAAGGGTGTTCATTATCCCCATTTTTATGTAAACTTGTTCTGGAAATACTAGTAAACACAATCTATAAAGAGAAAAAAAGGAAGTAGTGTAAACAAGTTAAAGAAGAGAAAAAAATCATTGTCTGTAGCTGATGTGATAGTACACCTGCAAAGACAAGAGAAATAATGAAAAACTGTGGCACATAATAAAATGCTAAGTGCATGGATTTTTACAAATTTAATAAAGGTTTAGTCATAATTTTTCTGTATAATAAAAATAATTAGTTTGAAAATTTAATGGTGAGAAATTATTTTATTTACAATAGCACAAAAATAATAAATGCCTAGGAATAAACTTAACAAATAGGTGTCATCTTAAAAAAAAAAGGCAATAATAGCAACTATGAGACTTAAGAAAATTTTAATAAAGAGAATGACATTGTCTGGGTAGCTCATCTTTTTAAAATGTTATTATGAACAGGGGCACCTGGGTGGCTCAGTCGGTTAGGCGTCCAACTTCAGCTCAGGTCATGATCTCACAGTTTGTGAGTTCCAGCCCCCAGTCAGGCTCTGTGCTAACAGCTCAGAGCCTGGATCCTGCTTCCGATTCTGTGTCTCCCTCTCTCTCTGCCCCCCACCCCCTGCTCGTGCTCTGTCCCTCTCTGTCTCCCAATAATAATCAATAAACATTAAAAAATGTTATCATACACATGTAATTTTCCCTGAAATAATATACATGTTTAATGGAATCTTATTTTATTTTACTTTTTAAATATTTATTTATTTTTGAGAGAGGAGACACAGAGTACGAGCAGGGAAAGGCCAGACACAGGATCTGAAGCAGGCTTCAGGCTCTGAGATGTCAGCACAGAGCATGACACGGGGCTTGAACCCACGGAACATGAGATCGTGACCTGAGCCAAAGTCAGACACTTAACCGACTGAGCCACCCAGGCACCCCTAATAGAATCTTACTTTAAACTTTACTAGATTATCTTTTGCATACTAGGAAATATGAATCTCAAGTTTATACTTCACAAAATAAACCTTCACCAATAACTAGAAAAACCTGTGAAAAAAGTAAAATAATGAAGGGAAGTAAGTCTACCAAAATTAAAATATATTATAATGTTGGAACAGTTAAAATAGTTTGCAATGATCAATGAGTAGACTAAGAGATCAGTGGAAGAAAATAGAAACCACAAAACACATAAAAATTTAATATAATGAAGGAAATATTTCCAATTTGTGAGGGGAAAAAAAGAGATATTCAATAAACAGGTAACCCTTGGAGGAAAATTGTATCATTTCCTAATTTCTTGATTCCCAAATCAGGCTATAGGGATAAAGTGTTGAGCATGATTAAATGATTTATAAAAATAAAGAATAAAATATAGGGAAAAAATTTTAAATATGTAATTTTAGAGTAGGAAAAACACTCCTCAAGGTATGTCACAAACCAGAACCAATAGTAATATAGATTGGCAAAATTAAGCACTATGAGTGGGAACATATTTAATAAAGTCAAAAGACAAACTAGGAAAATTATTTGTAACACATATGATAAAAGATTAGTTTTCTTAATCTTTGTTAAATTCCACTAAATAATAATATTAAAAGGCCAACAACTAAACAGAAGAGTTGGCTAGGAGCATAAATAGTTATTTCACTGCCCAAAGGACTTTTAAATAGATGAAAAAAAAGTTCAACCAGACTCATAATTAAGAAAATGTGAAATAAAATGACAAATAAAATTTAGGAACCTGTCAGTTTGGTAGAGATGAAAGCATTATGTAACTATGTAAGTTGATAAGACTATTGGGAAATGGAAACATTGTTGCTGGAAGTAGAATTTTCATGATCTCTTTGAAGGACAATTTGTTAAAATTTATTAAATTAAATTAAATATTCACATATCCTTTGTGCCGGAAATCTACACACGTTTTTAAGAAGTAATACAAGGATACTTGTAACGTTTTACTTTAGAGCAAACTAACAAAAACATCAAAGAGCCAATCAAACAAACGAAAATGGAAAGCAATATTTCAATTTAAATATGTGAAGCAAATGACTTCTAGCTTATTCATATAATGGAATATCATGTATATTTAAATAAATTAGATGGATCTATTATATACCGATATGGAATAATTGCCAAAGAGGGAAAAAGGAGCAGAAGAATGTGTATAGCTTAAATGCATAAAAAAAGAAAAGAGATTGTAGGTCTGTATATATGCATACACACACAAACACAAACACACACATGCAAATACACTGTGCTTGCAGAAGGAACTTATAACAGTGATTGTCCCAAAGAAGTTACTTGAGAAACTGAAACAGAGGTTCAGGGTTGGGCAGTATGATTTTTGCTGAATCCCATTCTGCACCGTTTAAAAGCTTTGAAATGTTCATGAATTATTTGTTCAATTAAAAAACCACGTGGCAAATTATCCTTAGTTATTTAGAGATGTTGTTACTAAACAACATGTAATAAGTGAATTTCTCAAGTATCCTTACATGGAATGAGTTTTGTATTTATAGCTGCATAACCCAGCCTCTGGAAGGAAGGAAGGAAGGAAGGAAGGAAGGAAGGAAGGAAGGAAGGAAAATAGTGACCAAATCCTCAATACTTTCTTGGTTTTGGCAATAATTGCAGGTCAAACGGAGATTAGACTATTGAAGACATTCCATTATACCCAGAAGAACAGGATTCAGTAGGCTTCAGATTCATGGCTCCGTCTGAAGACTAGAAATTTCCCTTTACATCTCCCCCAATTGAGAACTTCCAACTGAGAACCTCCTGCATTAACTCAAGAGACAGATCTCATTTTACCCCTCCTGTTTCACACACTCAGCTTGCAACTTCCACGTGCATGTGTAGGCAGGAACTAAAGGGAAAGACAGGGTGAAGTATTTTACTAGACTCCTGTGGACATGCTCTGATGAGAACACACTCCAGACCATCAGAAACACATGCTGGACAGCTGCTCTGAGCTCACACACCCAGGGTAGGTGTTAACATGCATCGCATGGTCTAGGCGTGGATCCATGGCAGTTGTAAACGTGTAGAAATGGCACAGAAGCCAAGAGGGGTGCAGGCAGTCACTCTAGTATACACAAAGTAAAATCTGGTGCACAACGATGCCAAAAAAACAAAAACAAAAACAAAAAACCTCCCCAGAGGTGTGTCGTTCTTTGATAATCTCAGTTCCCCTCTGACAATTGGAAAAAGGTAATTTGCTCTAGTTGTGGGTTATAGTTTCCATTTTCCTCTGGGAAGTGACTCAGCACGTCTTACATTCCATTTCCATACCTCCTTGGCTGATATGAGATCCCAGATGCGGAGAGGGGAGAGGGGCAGGGAAGAGGGAGGAAGCTCTCTCTCCCTGCAGAACAACAGGAACCACTTTGGGTTGTGGTTGGTGGGAGTGAAGAGACAGTGTTGTAGGACTGATTCTTGCTTGCTTGCTTTGTACTTGCCCTTGCTCTACCCTGGGCATTGATTCTCAACTGGCAAGTTGTCCTGGGAATGGGAGCCAATGAGCTCTAGTGCAAAAGCCAATATTAGTGAAAGGAGGGGAGGCGACAAGAGCAGAGCATGAAACTCCTCAAGCGTTGTATTCTATTTATTTATTTTTAAAGTTTATTTATTTTGAGAGAGACAGAGACAGTGCAAGTGAAGGAGGCAGAGAGATGGAGAGAGAGAATCCCAAGCAGGCTCTGCACTGCTAGCACAGGACCTGATGCAGGGCTGGAACCCAGGAAACTGAGAGATCGTAACTTGAGCCAAAACCAAGAGTCAGGCGCTCAACTGACTGAGCCACCCAGGCACCCCTCCTCAAGCATTTTAATTTTCCATGGTGATATATTTATTAGAGAATTTTGAGAAAAGGTTGATTCTTCCTTTTATGTGAACTTGTCCCTACAGATGTAAAAAAGGGGTCAGTAAGAAATCAGTATTAACAGCCAGGCTACGTAGTCTAATTCTATAGTTTGATTCTAATAATATACGGCCATTTCTATGCCTCCCACCACCATTCTGTCTTTCTTTTCCCCCAATTCTGTGCACCATGTTTTAGAACTGTGCTGTTTCCCTATTCCCTGTGTTGTGTATCTACTCTGATTATCTTCCTTCTGGAGCTTCAGGTCCTGCTCTGCCCTGGCCTGGCCTTCCTGGGTCTAGAACTCTTAACCATAGACCAGTGGCCAAAACCCTACCTTTGCACTAAAAGAAGGTTAAGCAGGCAAGAGAGCCAAGCACATTACAGATTTTGAGTATTTACTATCTGTACCCTGACAGCAGCACCTGCAATTGAGATAATCCATATTTGGACTAGTTGTCCCTCCTTTGGGCTGACTTACAGCTGGATCAGCTCCCTTTATCTTTTCTCCTCTTTCGCTTTCTGTTCTGTCTCTAAACCCAGCCTTTCTGATTCCAGACCTGATTCTGCTGTTAACATTGAAGACACACAGTTTCTCACCTTGAGTACCTCTATTGTATTAATGGACCCAATGTTTTTTTAAAGTCCTTTCTGTATGTAAGAAACAAACAAACAAAATCTCCAAAAAGTGTTTACAAGACAAGCATCGGGATGAAAATATTATTTCATAAAGATTTCACAAAGATTTACAGACCTCAAAGATTATATCCATGCAAACATGGATATTGTAAATTGTATTTAGCAAATCGATTTTGGGGATGGCCACATCTGTTTCTGGAACAAAGTGAGAAACAGATGCGGAAGCATCAGTGAAACGGAGACAGGAAGCTTGTCAAATGTGAAAACTGAGCAAGCTATCTGAATCCAGAAATCAGAGTAACAAAGGGTGATAAATCCAAAGGACCTCTTGACGAAACCATGCAGTTATTTTTGGGGTGCTTTTTGGTACAAAGAAATAAGAATGTTATCAATGGATGTGATTTTAGCAGATGTGAAACAGATCTCATTAAAATCTCCTAGGTTCATTATGAATGAATAGTAAAAGAGGAAATTTAATTTAAGTCCCTAAGACAGATGTTTTACATAAGGAAATGTGTTGTATTACTGCAGCTCCCAAGTACTCATCTTCTTGGTTGTCTTTGCCCAAAGAGAATCTGAAGATAGTCTCTCTACTGAAGTATGAGGAGCGTGGTGCCATCTGTCTCCCAGGGACACTTCTGCCTGATTTTCGGGATTTTGTCAAAGGTTTGTGGAACATTGTGGTAGGAACTCTCTGAAGTTGACATGTAAGAGAGCACAGGAGAAAGAAGCAATTCTGTGGATAAATGAGCCACATGTGTCTCCACTGAGTCACACAAAGTCTCAGGCGTCTGTCCAAGTTCAGTATCCCCAAGGACCTACTCTGAAGCTTTTTCCTGTGTTTTTCTCAGAGGTTCATGGAAAACTGTCAGAATTAGTGATTATATAAAAGTTTCTCTAGAGTCTGAAACCATGGAAGAGGCCTTACTTCCTTTCATGCTCCAGGAAAACAAAGAGAAAGGAGCAGAAACTATGCATGTCACTTTATTTCTACTTTAATTCTATTCCCACAAATGGACATGGCATGGTTAGAGCCATTTTCTGTGGATATTTCTCTAGCAAACACTCATCTTTGAATACGGTGGAAAAGTGTGTCAGATTCACTTTTACATGGAAATCTACATAGAGATTTCTGGATCATATGGGAGTTCTATTTTTAATTTCTTGAGGAAATTCTGTAATGTTTTCCATAATGGTTGTGCCATTTTATATTCCCATCAATAGTACACAAGGATTCTGTTTCCTCTACACCCGCCCCAACACGTTACCTTTCTTTTAGATGGATGTTTTTGACAACAGCCGTTCCAACAGGTATGAGATGATATCTCATTGTGGTTTTGATTTGCACTTCCTTAATATCTAGTGATGTTGTACGCCTTTTCATATAAATGTTAGCTGTTTATATGTCTCCTTTGAAAAATATCTATTCAGATCCTCTGTCCATTTTAAAACTATTATTTTTATATTTTTGCTATTGAGTTGTATGATTTCCTTATATATTTTGGATTTTATATACCCTCATCAGGTATATGATTTGCAAATATTTTCTTCCATTCCGTAAGTTGTCTTTTTTTATTTTACTCATTGTTACCTTTGGTGTGCACAAGGTTTTTAGACCTAATTCTATATTTTTGTTTTGATTGCTTATGCTTTTGGTGTCATATCCAAAAATCATGACCAAGACCAATATCATGAGCTTTTTCTCCATGTTTTCTTCCAGGAGTTTTATGGTTTGAGGTCTTACATTTAAGTATTTTTAATCCATTTCAAGTTAAGTTTTTATATATGGAATACTTTTGACATGCATTCCAACTTGGTTTTTCCATACCAAGTCTTAGCAAAAGAGGAAAGTCTGCCTGTTGCCAAGTTGCGTAAGGCTTACAATATCCTATGTCAAAATTTTAAGGACTCTGTCGTCTAGATATAAACGAGATTCACAAAGTTGCTCACACCTAGTTACATCAAATAAAGACATTTGGAAAGAAAGTTTGCAGCATTTCAATAAAACAAGAGAATCTTTATTCAGACACATATGAAGGGTAACTTATTTCTTTACCTTTCAATTCATATTTCAAAGAAATTAGAGATCATTCAGAGAAAAAAGTTAAAATGAAATAAAAGCAATACATAGGAGCAATAAAATCAATAGAAATTATTTTGACTTCAAAAAGTAAGCTGCAACAAAACCTTTTTTTCAAATCATACCAAAGCAGTCACTTCTTAAGAGGAAATAATAAAGTTTGAAAGGAAGAATTAAAGAAGTCCTTGAATTATTTGGTAATTCCATTGGTGAGGAAGAGGGAGCCATATGAACACATTTTTTTAAAGCTTCATATTATGTATCTGACAAAAAAGATATCAAAAAACATAATACTTATCATTCCACAAAAATGAGGACATTGGTGACAAACTGGTTAATGAATATTACCAACGCAAATAGTATTTATGGTTAGTTACTGTAAAAGAAAGTTGTGAAATCTTTCCACTTGTCCAAGAGAGTAACAGTGAAGAGATTTTCTCCCATTTGACAATCTGAAAAACACAGCATTACCAACGTGGAGTCATGGAACGGAAACTTTTCTAAGCTATCAGTGAAAACAAAATCGACCATGTTAAAGGTAGAATTATCTACTTTTTTTTTTTTTTTTTTTTTTTTTTTTTTGTGGTAAGAAAATGAGACTGTTTTCTGGTCCTCTCTTTTAACAAGGGCAGGTGTCCTGCCTCATCACAGGCCTTAGGAAGAGACAGAACTGGACACATTTATACTCATCTCAGCAGAGACCAAGACAGCAGTTTGCACCAAGACATCTCAGTCTTCAGTGCTTTTGGATTTGGACTTTGCATCTACATGGCTAAAAAGACTGGCTAATGTAGTGCCCCTAGGAAAGAAGGAAAGATCTACCACATGCCAAATTTTATTTCAACAACAGGATGCAAAATGTTATTTCTCCTGCATTAACCATTTTTAATTGTCTAACTTTACTCTACTTCATGCAATAGGAAAAATACTCTTGTCAGCTTTAAAATAGTAGTTTGTCCCTGGTTCACACTTCAACTATTTTTATGAACATCAATACAAGTAAACATTGAAGTCTGGGCTCAGGAGTGGCTTGGATAATGCTCTTCAGATCTCATTTTCACTGCACTCTTGGCTAAACTCTGCCTGGGTCTGCCTGACTCCACTAAAGTTTATTTCTGTCGTGGTCAGATGTTTTGCACTCACCCAATAACTGGCAAATATCTGAGTCAACAGAAGCAAAACAGGACTTGCAGAGGAGACCTGTCTAAAAACAAAACCCCACTGACTCACCTCAGCTAGATCTGAGGCTCATTTTATAGAGCATTTGCCCTGGGAGGACATTCACCGTATATGGAGGTTGTGGGGTCCCTTGGCTTTACCTCACTTTCTATACTGAAGGAAGTGCAAGATGGCTAAGGTCTTTTGGAATGTTAGGTTCATTTTGGACATTTGCCTAAACCATCTGAACTGTTTTCATGCTTTCAAATAGTCATATCAAAATTTGATTTTTCGGGGCGGGGGGCACATCTCTATTTTAAAAAAAAGTTTATTCAGGAAAATTTCTTTTTCAGTAACATTTAGGCAGGCCATTCATACTGTGCCAGGCACTGTATGTATGTAGCCAATGTATTAAATCACTTGATTGTTATAATAACTCTATATGTAGTAACTGTTAATATTTCTATTTATAGATAAGGCACAGAGAATTTACGTAACTCACTCAACATCAGATAGTAAGTGGCATAAAGCATAATTTTTCAGAGGTAAAAAATGACTCTCAAATATATGGTGAGAACATATAAATGATGTATTTAATTCATTAATGAGAAATCTGGCAAAAGGGTTCAGTGGATCTGATAAGCAGGTTTTATAGTTACTCAGTTGACATAAGCTTGCCAAATTAGAGACAAACTAGTTTATGACTTAGAAAACAATAAACCCGTTACTTTGGGGTTGTGTTTTCTACCCCACAGAAATCATTTGTTACTTTACTGGACCTACACTCTGACATCTAAGTCAACAAGTCTCAAACTGTGGTCCATGAACTTTTGCAGAAACAGCCTTTTTCAAGGGCCCACAAAGTCAAAACTACTTTTACAGTAGTAATGACATATTATTTGCCTTTTTCACTCTATCGCATTAATGATACAAAAGCAGCGGTAGGTAACATTGATAGCACGAAACTGTAATAGTCTCTGTGAAATCCTTGATTACTAGATAGTCACACATTTAAAAAATTAACAGTTTCTGTAAGATGTCCTTGGTATAACAATAAGAGTCATATTAAATTTCAACCTTTGAGTACCTGTCTTCTTAACATCCTTTGTGACAAAATGTGCACTTCTACTGCCTAGAGAAATGCCATGGTAGTCTTAAGGAAGCACACTTAGGCAGTATTTTGTACTGTCAATTGAACTAGCTAACTTTTTTTCATGAAATGTCACTTGATTTGAAAAAAAGAGGAATAGACTATTGTTATTATGACTTGAATATTTCACAGGGATTTTCTCAACTATAAACAAAGCAAGCATAATTGTTCAAGAAAAAAAGAGCTAATAATATTTGTTGACTTGATAAAATTAGAGCTTTCAAAAGATAAGCAAAGCTGGAGGCATCACAATTCTGGACCTCAAGTTACGTTATAAAGCTGTAGTTATCAAAACAGTAATGGTATTGGCACAAAAGTAGATACATGGATCAATAGAACAGAATAGAAAACCCAGAAATGAACCCACAACTGTATGGTCAATTAATCTTTGACAAAGCAGGAAAGAGTATCCAATGGGAAAAAGTCTCTTCTACAAATGGTGTTGGCAAAACTGGACAGCAACATGCAAAAGAATGAAACTGGACCACTTTCTTACGCCATACACAAAAATAAATTCAAAATGGATGAAAGACCTAAATGTGAGACCTGCAACCATTAAAATCCTAGAAGAGAACACAGGCAGTAATTTCTTTGATATAGGCCATAGCAATTTCTTTCTAGATATGTCTCCTGAGGGCAAGGGGAACAAAAGCAAAATACACTATTGGAACTTCATCAAAACAGAAAGTTTCTGCACAGTGAAGGAAACAGTCAATAAAACTAAAAGGCTATCTAGAGAATGGGAGAAGATATTTGCAAATGACATACCTGATAAAGGACTGGTATCCAAAATCTGTAGAGAAATTATAAAACTTGACACCCCAAAAATGAATAATCCAATTTAAAAATGGGCAGAAGACATGAATAGACATTTTTCCAAAGAACATATACGGAGGGCCAGCAGCCACATGAAAAGATGCTCAACATCACTGATCATCAGGGAAATGTAAATCAAAACTACAATGAGCTATCACCTCAAAAATGTCAGAATGGCTAAAGTCAACAAGAAACAACAGGTTTGGCAAGGATGTGGAGAAAAAGGAACCCTCTTGCACTGTTGGTGGGAATGCAAACTGGTATAGCCACTGTGCAAAACAGTATGGAAGTTCCTCAGAAAGTTAAAAATAAAACTACCCTATGATCCAGCAACTGCATTACTAGGTATTTACCCAAAGAATACAAAAATACTAATTCAAAGGGATATGTACACCCTAATGTTTATAGTAGCACTATCTGCAATAGCCAAATTATGGAAACAGCCCATATTTCCTTGATTGATGAATGGATAAAGAAGATCTGGTGTATATATATACAATGGAATATTGCTCCACCATAAAAAATAATAAAATAGTGCCATTTGCAATGAAATGGATGAAGCTAGAGAGTATTATGCTCAGCAGTATAAGTCAGAGAAAGACAAATACTATATTACTTCATACACGTGGAATTTAGGAAACAAAAACAAATGAGCAAAAGGAAAAAAGAGAGAGAGAAAGGCAAATGAAGAAACACACTTTTTTTTTTATTTATTTATTTTTGGGACAGAGAGAGACAGAGCATGAACGGGGGAGGGGCAGAGAGAGAGGGAGACACAGCATCGGAAACAGGCTCCAGGCTCCGAGCCATCAGCCCAGAGCCCGACGCGGGGCTCGAACTCACGGAGCGCGAGATCGTGACCTGGCTGAAGTCGGACGCTTAACCGACTGCGCCACCCAGGCGCCCCAGAAACACACTCTTAAGTATAGAGAACAAACTGCTGGTTTACCAGAGGGAGGGCGGGTGGGGGATAGGTTAAACAGATGATGGGAATTAAGGAGCACACTTGTGATGAGCACTGGGTGTTGTATGGAAGTGTTGAATAACTATATTGCACACCTGAAACTAATATTACACTGTATGTTAACTAACTGGAATTTAAATAAAAACTTAAAGAAAAAATTTAGAGCTTTCAAGCTAAGATTAGAATTTTTGAAAAATTGCATCTGCACCTGTGAACTTGGTAGCTTCCTGATATTTAAAGGCTTTCCTGATAAGATCAATGGTGATATTAACAGATGTAATTTTTTGATATCATATAAAAATGTGTTAGCATTTGGGATATGTACATAATTCAATGACCCAATACTTTCCAAATGACAGTTCATCTTGTTACAAACTATGCATAGGTGAATAATCCACGTAAGCTGCAAATATACCAGTGCACTTTAACTAAATGGAGTACAAAAAGTTCACTGATATAGTTTCAAAGTTCACATTGCAACTAACCTTTAAAAACAACCCCTTGCAGAGGCACCTGGGTGGCTCAGTCAGTTGGGCGTCTGACTTTGGCTCAGGTCATGATCTTGCGGGTTTGTGAGTTTGAGCCCAGCATTGGACTCTGTACTGACGGCTCAGAGCCTGGAGCCTGCTTTGGACTCTGTGTCTCCTTCTCTCTCTGCCCCTCCCCCCATTTGTGCTTTGTCTCTCTCTCTGTCTCTGTCTCTCTCTCAAAAATAAATAAATATTTAAAAAATTAAAAAATCAAAACAAGCTCCTGCAGAGTTTTGGTGTATAATCAAAGGAGAATATCCACAATTGTCAGAAAATGCTGTTAAAGACTTCCCTTTCTCAGTTATATATGTGTATGATGACAAATTTTCTTTACATACTTGAAACAAACAATACATAGGAACAGGTTAAATACAGAAGATGGTATGGATATCATTCCTCTATTTGGCCCAAAATTAAAGTACGAAAACGCAAGCAATGCCATTCTTCTCACTTACTTTTTTTGTTTGGAAAAATATAGGTTTTTTAATGTTATTTTATTAACATGTAACCAGCTCTTTGTTCTTGTTTCCTCTTATTATTTTGCATGAACTAATAGATATTTTAAAATTTTCACACTTTAAATTTATAATATGACAAATATCCACAAATATATCTACACAAACAAAAGTTTTTTGTCTCTGCCATAATTTATTAAAATGTAAAGTGTCCCGAGACCCAAAGTTTGAGAGCAGCCAATCTAAGTTATGAATGAAAATACATCCCTTAGTTAATTAAATAATCCTTGGTTTATTGTCTTTTAGACAATAATATGAGGCTGAAAAATCATTGTGATCCTTTTCCCCTATCTCCCATAATTATTATATATAATAATTACATAATTATTCTTATTGGTAGTGGATGCAGAATTTGAATCCAGGCAATCTGGCTTTGGAGTCCATGCTCTTAGCCACTAAGTCATGTTACATGTAGAGGAAACATATAAATACCACTGAGTAGAATCATCAAACTCAAATATAAAATGCTGCTTTCCTAGAAAACATGGCAAACAGAAAGGTAAGTTTAAAAAAACAGAACAAATTTCGCCCAGGGGTGAAATTGGCTCCTTATCATGGAGCCAATGAGTCACTTTGGACTGCTTAATTTTTGAAATCTCTGGCATTGAAAAAATCTTATTAAGTAAACCCACTAATAGAACACTAACTAGTGATTCAACCCCAAAGAAAGAAATTCTATTAACATTCAAGTTTTCTCTTTGATGGTAGCAACAGAGTTCTCAGAAATGTTCAAAGGTAGCAGAGGTTTCTCATAAAAAGTATTTTCCTACCCAGAGAACTTTGCTTTAACAGCAGAGAAGAAAGATACTTCAAGGAAGAGTGGTATTCATTTGAAGGAGTGTGACAGCTTTTGACCAGTTTTGTGGGGTTATCCTGTGCTACTGCAATGGGATGGGGACAGATTGGTGGGAGACTAATCCTTCTTGACCTTTTCAGTGTTAAGCCTACAACCTAACACAGGAAAATGAACTGCACTGAACATGTGTTAAACGTCTGGACATACAGGTCACCAAATTTCTTGGCTTTTTAAGTGGAATTAACATAGAGGCAATCTTTAGTCATGAAATGGTCTTCTCTTACACAAAGGCAAAGCCAGAGCATTTGACACTGAAGCCTCTACTCAGATCAGTGAATTCCACGCCCCCCCCCTTCTTCTCAGGAGGTGGTCAAAGAAGAAAAGACTTCCTGCAGTCTGTACATTCTCAAGATTATTGGGCTTGCTAAGAAACAAAAAAATCCAGGATGTTATCAATTTAGTCATCAAAATAAAAACAAAAAATTAGAATTGTTCCATGTACTGTAACAGGCATTGAAATTAAAGGAATACATTAAAAGACCACGACACAGAAACAAATACATAAAAGCATTTAAAGTATGACAACAGTGGAACTTTAAATCAGTAGGAAAGGGATCTATTATTGAATAAGGAGTGTCAGGGCTGTTGGTTAATAGTTTATTGGAAAAAAATAAATTCTATCCAATAAGTTACATCACAACACAAAATATAAATTGGCTGGAGGTTTAAATGTAAAAACAGTGGCACCTGGGTGGCTCAGTCGGTTAAGCTTCTGACTTCAGCTCAGGTCATGATCTCACAGTTGTGACTTCCAGCCCCATGTGGGCCTGTGTGCTGACAGCTCAGAGCCTGGAGCCTGCTTCAGAATCTGTCTTCCTCTCTCTCCCCCTCCCCTGCTCATGCCTCTGTCTCTCTCTCTCTCTCTCTCTTTCTCTCAAAAGTAAATAAACATTAAAAAAAATTAAATGTAAAAACAATATTTAAGTGAGTATTTGTATTCTTTGTATCAGGGAGGCTTTGTAAGCATGAATTCTAAAATATACCCGTAAAGCAACTGCTTGATATAATTGACTTTAATACAGAAAGGAAGGAAGGAAGGAGGGAAAACAAAAAAGAAAACAAAGAAATCAAAGCAAAAAAGAAACAAGTTTTAAATCAAACTGAAAAAGCATTGGATATTTTGTGTTATAACACAATTACAACAAAGTGTTACTCTTATTAATATAAAGAGAATTCTTTCAAATCAAATGAAAGACATAAATAATAATAGAAATGGACAAAGGGTATAAAGAGATTATTAACAAAACAAATGACCAGTGGGAAAGAAATGCAAATTAAAATAACAAGGAGGTAAGTAGTTTTTTTCCTTTTACAACGGCAAAGATTTTTTTTTTTAAAATTTAAGAACATAATCCTAAATTTTGAGGAGAGTATAAAAAAAGACCATGCTCTTATAATGCTGGAAAGTGTATAAAATTGCATAGCCATTCTGTAGGGAAATTTATCAATACATATTAAAGCCTTTAGAAAAACATACCCTTTAACTGAACAAATCTACTTGCAGGATTTTAAACTATGAAAATTCATTAATATGCCTACAAAGAGTTTGGAGGAGAAAATCTAAAATTTAAATATCCTTCAATAGGGGGATCGGTTACATGAATTCTATTACAAAAGTACAATGGAAGACTTTATCACATTTAAATATTATAATAAAGATGTCTATTTTTATAATGGATTGATATTCATAATATGTTTTTATATGAGGGAAGTAGATTCAAAGTGGTACACACAGTATGGTCCTAATTTGGGGAACATACGCATATAAATGTAAAAGGCCATACCCCCAAATATTAAGTGGTTAGTTTGAGTATTGGAATTTTAATGGTTATTTTCTTTTTGCCTATAATTATTTTATAATTTTTGTTCAGTGACAAGGCGCTACTTATGTCCTTTTAAAACATTAAAGGCTGACAAATTTTAACTCCAATAGTAATTTTTAAAAAATAAACTTTATTTTAGAGAAGTTTTAGATTTACAGAAAAATTATAACAGTAATCTGTACAAAGCTCCCCATATACTTCACACTCAGTTTTCCTTGTTGTTAAAAATATTATATTACTATGGTACATTTGTTACCATTAATGAATGGCCATTGAAATAATATTACCAAAATCCATACTTTATTCAGATTTCCTTAGTTTATACCTAGGGTCCTTTTCCTGTTCCAGGATCTTTCTAGTATGCCACATTACAGTCATTCTTCATGTCTCCTTAGGCTCCTCTTGGCTGTGGGTCTCAGATTTGCCTTGTTTTTAACGATGTTGACAGTTTTGAGGAGTACTGATCAGGTATTTTCTTTTTAAAAAATTTTTTTTTTCAATGTTTATTTATTTTTGGGACAGAGAGAGACAGAGCATGAACGGGGGAGGGGCAGAGAGAGAGGGAGACACAGAATCGGAAACAGGCTCCAGGCTCCGAGCCATCAGCCCGGAGCCTGACGCGGGGCTCGAACTCACAGACCGCGAGATCGTGACCTGGCTGAAGTCGGACGCTTAACCGACTGCGCCACCCAGGCGCCCCCTGATCAGGTATTTTCTAGAACATCCCTTCTTTGGAGTTTGTCTGATGTTTTTCTCATGATTAGACTGGGACTATGGATTCTGGGGAGTAAGAGCACAGAGGTTAAGTCCCATTCACATCCCATGGTGTTGATGATGCATACTATCAACATGACTTCACTGTCAACATTCACCTTGACCTCCTGTCTATTGTAGTGTTTGTTGGATTTTACCACTCTAAACTTACCCTCTTCTCCCCGCTTTCTGTAGCCTTTGGAAGGAAGGGGGGAGTTGTGCTCCACCTCTATGAGAGTGGAATATCTACATAAATAATTTGGAATTCTTCTGAATGGGAGATTTGTGTGTTGTTGTTGTCGTTTTTAGGTTTTTTTTACTTATTTTGATAGAGACAAGACAGAGACAGTGCAAGCAGGAGTAGGGCAGAGAGAAAGCACGCGCGTGAGAGAATCCCAACCAGGTTCTGTGCTGCCAGCGCAGATGGGGGGCTCCAACCCATAATCATGACCTTAGCTGAAACTGACAGTCAGTGCTCAACCAACTGAGCCACCTAGGTGCCCCTTGTCTTTTCTTTTTTTTGTTTATCTATTTAGTCACTTATTTATATCAGTATTAACTCACAGATATTTATTCTATACTTTGGGTTATAATCCAAAACTACTTTTGTTTTTTTGCTCAAATTATTCCAGTTTTGGCCTTTGTGAGGTCTTTCAGCTGGCCGTTTTGTCTCTGTGACATACTGTGTGTGTGTGTGTGTGTGTGTGTGTGTGTGTGTATGAGCACTTCCTTACTTCCTGACACAGCAGGATGTTCTAGGTTTATTTTTCATGTTTCTTGCCCCAGTTCTATAATCAGACATTTTTTCAAGGAGCCCCCATTCCTTTTAATGGGACATGGTGTTAGAAACCAAAATGTAAGTGCTAGTATACCTGTTGCTACTGGGGTGTTATTGCTTGGACGCCACCTCAGCTGACAGAGCAAAGAAACATATTTGTTCCATCTTGAAGCTTACTGACCCTTTCATTAGCCATGTCAAGTCTGCTGATAAGCCTGTCAAAGGCATTTTCTATTTTTGTTACAGGTTTTTTTATTCTTAGCATTTTCTTTTTGTACTTTGATCCTCCATCCCTGTTTATATTGCCTATCTGTTCTTACATGTTGTCTACTTTTTCCATTAGAG
The DNA here is from genome assembly GCF_007474595.2 of Lynx canadensis. Lineage (NCBI taxonomy): Eukaryota > Metazoa > Chordata > Mammalia > Carnivora > Felidae > Lynx > Lynx canadensis. Next base: position 140,476,526 of record NC_044310.1, on the reverse strand, counting down.
CCTTTAACATATTAATCATAATTATTTTAAATTCCCTGTCTAATAATTCAAATCTTTGTTTTATAGGTCAGTCTGGTTCTAATAGTTACTTTCTGTCTTTAGAATGTTTTTTTTTCTTGCTTTTTGGCATGGCTTGTAATTATTTGTTGAAAGTCAAACATGCTGTTCCAGGTAGTAAGAAATTATTAAATAAGCCTTTAATGTGAGGTTTTCTGTTAATCCGATGAAGAGTTGGAATACATCTGATGTTGGCTGTAGCCATGGGTGGCAGAAGCTTCACATTCTTCTAGAATCTTTGTATTGGTCTCCTCCATTGACTTCTCTAAGTATTTCCATTCAAAGAGAGTCTATTTTACAGCTCTTCAACTGTAACCCAATGTAATTTTACATTGATATGGTGGTGAAGTATGGGAAAGGGGAATGTTCTCTGAGCTTCCGATTAAATCTCAGTCTTTTAGTGGACTGTGTCTCTGGACTCTGATCTTCACAAGTTGTTGCTATTGTTGTAGCAGAACCCTACCGCCTGTATTCACTTTGCCACTTTCCTAGCTGCAGCATTCCCGATCTATTTCCTTGAGGAAGTAGAGTTCATGACAATGTTCCATTAACTATTTCTTGACTACGTTGCATTCCTCCTTTGGTGAGACAGGAGGGCTGGTAGGGGATGGAGTGGGAGGAATGCCCTTTCCATGGGGGATAAGCTTCTGAAAAAGTCTTTTCCTTGGAGAGTATGCCTTTGTTATGAAGAAAGCTCTGGTTGTATTTTGCAATAATTATTCTTCCTCTCTGCTTGTCAGAGCCATGAGATCTTAGCTCTTCACCATGAGAACCTAGCAGGTTCCAGGAGTTAAAGTCCTCAAACGTGTACAGCTCCCTAATACAACAGCCCCAAGAAGCTTCTCACTCTCAGAGCACTTCTTCTCAGCCTCCAGCAATTCATCAAAATTACCATTTAAGTGTCTTCTCAGTTTATGAACTCTAGCTTTTCCTGTTCCTGGTCAGCTGATCTCAGCTATTTTTCTCTCTATGTAATTATTTCTCCCAATTTCAGGGTGTTCATTTGCCCTAGAACCTCAGTTTTCTGATGGGTTCAAGAAAAATTATTGATTTTTAATTTTTCCAGTTTTTTCTTGTTGTCAGGGTGGGAGCGACCATTTCCATGCCATTTACATTTCAGAGATGAAACCAGAAGTCTCTAGTAACCATTTCTAAAAATTATATTCACAGCTACCTTTTTAGAAAAGTAAGTAAAACTTGAATTATAGTTTTTTTTATCTCCAAATAATATTTGGCATCCTTTTTTTTAATACTTAGATGTCATTTCAATATACTTAGCAGTTGGTTGATGTAAGCCAAAACACCTTGATAAATATATATATTTATATATTTATATATTTATTTATATATATAATATATATATTATATATATATATATAGAGAGAGAGAGAGAGGTGAAGAAGTTTCATGCTGTATTTTTGACTACTGGTTTCTTACTTCCTGCCTCTGTATGAGTTATAATGATGATGATGGTGATGACAAATCTAAACTAAATGACTTGTCAGTACTCTTCTGAATGACAGCTCCACCAAGCCAGTTATATTAGACCTGCCCAGAACTAGCAGTTAGTTTCTCAAGGATCCACTGAGGACCCCACAGACACCAGAGTCGTACAAGGTGGAGCTGAAGAGGCACACTGTCTCTGAAAGATTTCCTTCTTCTTAAAGAATAAATATGGGATTAAGCTTCTTGCTCAGCTTGCTTGGGACCCCCCTTTCTCTCCTTTGCTGAAAAATATCAAACCGATAAATGCTTTCTCACTTCAGAGCTGGAGTAGGGGTCGAGTGGGATGGAAGGGGAAGTAGAGAGTATTCTGGCATTTATCCACGCCTCAAAAGGCTGTGTTGCTGGAGCTCCACATTCAGACACTAATGAGTCTCTGCAATTGAATAGCTTTGGCTGTTTTTACCCTTTCCTTTGTGTCTGTCCAGAAAGACTGTTGGAAAGCTCTCTCATGGCCACCACCACCACTCCAAATATGACATTTCTTCTGTGAATAGCAGCATCGGCTACTGTAACCATCACCTGTAGTCCCCCATTCCACAATCTCTGGAAAAATAATAATAATAATAATAATAATAAATATATTTTTTGACACATAAGAATTGGCTTTTTAAAAAGCACGCCATTTATTAGTTCTTTGGGTTTTATTTAGTCCAATGAGATGGGGAGTTTTATTTGTTTTTTTATTTTTATTTTTTCCTCCTCCTCTTCATTCTTCAATAAATACTAGGATAGTCCAGAAAATCAGGAAGTCACTCCTTTATTAGAGATTGAATTTATTCAGTTATTTCACTTATTTTTTCCTGTGAAACTTTCAAAACATCAAGCTAATTAATATCTAATGCGTGGGATAACCAACAGGATAATTCTATCAAGATATTTTCTGGCATTGCCTAAAATGTGAAAGAAATTTTAAATGAATGTATCTATTTCTTTCTCTTCACTTTGCTCTTTTGTTATACTGTTAACATTCTATTAGGAATGTGCAATTCCTGACATTTTCAAGGGATCACATAGCCTTCAGATGTTTTTGGGGGGTCTCCACTCTGCTCACACTGTTACAAATATCTTATGCAGTGCACACGGCTTATTTTCCACATATCGGGGTCTCCACTCTGCTCACACTGTTACAAATATCTTATGCAGTGCACACGGCTTATTTTCCACATATCGGTTACGACTTTTAACAAAAGTTTCCCTAATGAACAAATGTGGATTTATGTGTGTGTGTTTCTGTGTGCAATTTATGTGTGCGTGTGTGTATGACAGGGAAAGAAATTAGAGGTTAGAAATCCCTGCCTTGAATACTTATTCTAATGAAGTTATGACTGTGTATGTTTGGCACACATGGGTTGTAGTCATGCTGAATAAGAAGCTATATAAATTATAGTTTTGCATAAATGAATAATTTCATATATGTTGATAATTCATGCACTGTCAAGTGATCTGAAATACACTGATGCTTTCCAAGTTTTTTTTTTTTTCTAAAAGGGACATGATTAGATACTTTCTTTGATAGGAGAGGCGAATAGAACAAATGCCCCTCCTCACAAGCTTGCTACAACTTGACAGACTGTAGAGCTGACCTTCAAGATGTGCCTGCTTCAAGATGTGTCTCAGCAGAGCAGAATGCCAGTTATTTCTTCTCCTCCCTAAGGAACCACTGATAAATGTTATCTAGATGAAGGTAGAGAAGATTCTATTAAATGGGATCTTCAGCTAATTCTGCCAGGCATTATGATGCCTTAGCAAGAAGCAGCATCATTCAAGGTTTCCTGTAGTCATTTGTCCTCCAGGGCTCACCAAACTGGACCTCTCTGCAACATGCAAACTCAGAAAGTTATTAGCTTAATGGCTATTGATTCAGAAAGAGAAGCAAATCTTTTATATCGTATTAATGTCTTCCTCTTTAAACAAAAGTGAGCATTTGGTAACAAATTTTATATAAAATGACAATTCCATGGTTTATTTGTCAGAACTTCAGTTTGGTTTGGGGACAGGTCTTTGCATGTCTGATTAACCACTAGCATGGACCAAACAGAAGCTGTGAGCTCAGAAGCTGGAAGATCTTCCCAGAGAATAACAGTATATTGAGGGAAGAAGGAGTTAGGCACTGAGGCACTGAGTCAGCTACAAAATCATATTTTTGGGATTCTGAGCTCAGTTTGATGGCTCCTTTGTAAACCTGTGCATTGCTTGATGCAATGGTTACATGTGTGGATCCTAGGAATAGACCTGGTAAAACAAAACAACTCAAAATTGAGGGAGCTGTTTCACCAAATACCATAATACATTGGAGTACAAGAAGTTCTGATTTGAGTATTTAATAGAATATGACACAGAATAGGGAAAAAAGCCATACTACATCATCACAAAACACTGTTATTCAGTTTCAGACTTTTTTTGAGCACATTAAGAAATGGAGAATTGGATGCACTTTGGCACGTATTCATATTTGTGAGCATTCATAAGACTCCCTTAAGGACACCAAAAAATATATACGAGGGACTTTACAGAGGTCTAGAGTTCTCATGACAGCTAAGATAGTGCTAATTGAATCATTACTTTGTGATTTCATTAATTCCTGTAGGATAGTGAACACTGAGAAAAGACAGGTTATGTTTTTATATTTGAGCTACTTCTAATCAGACCCTCTGATCTCAATGCCACCTTAAATCTTTGCCACTGGCTGAGGAAATCAGCTTGTGTGCCTATGTTTAAAACAAAGAATTTCTTAGCCCTGATACATATAAACTGGAAACACCATAGTGGAGATTGTAAAAAACGAATTGAGGACAGGAAGCAGAAAAGAGTAGGGAAGATATGTGATATATTTTAGAACAATGTATTTTTCTTAAGTCTATCTACTTGATTTGGAGTATTCTTTGATATTTCAGAATTATGTTCACTATGTTTAATATAAATTGTGCCCAGACAAGCAAAACAGGGGAGTTTCTGAAGGAGGATTTAAGCATCATTTTTAAATTCCCTGACTCTCTAAGAATTTAATCAGCTAATGAATCAATCAGCTAATAGTTATCGTGTACTTTTAGAGTACTTAGTCCTGCCCCTCCATGTCCCATTAAGTGGTAATAACTGGTTTCTCCTTCAGTTTTGCTTTTGTCTTTCAGCTCTGCAGTAACTTGTATAAGGTGTCTGTGCAAAATGTATCCAGCTGTGATTGAATTCCTGGCTTCAGTGTTCTGTTTTTGTTGTGTTGTCCACCCCACCCTCTCCTCCAGCTCAAAAATTAAAGGCAAATTTCTGTGGATGGAAATACCTAGAAAATTGCTACAAATGTAGATAGCTCCCAAAAGGCAAAACTTTAATATCATACTTTTAGTTAGAGTCCCAAATGTTCAGAGACTCTTTCTAGGAGCACACTAGTAAATATTATCTTTCCAACCTAATTAAATACGTGACTTTATGAATGGGTCTAATTCTTCCTCAGATTTCTTGGGAAAGGCTCTTGAAGGGACTGCTTATAGATTAAAATGAATTACACTTGTTTTACTTGCTATATTGGGCTTTCTTGCTACAGAGAGAGAAAAGATTGGGAAAAATACAAAGTCTGTATCATATTCCTGGAATTTAGGGCCACCTAGTAGCTCTCTGCTCCCAGTATGGAAATTGGCTTAAAAATGCAGTAAGAATCACTGACACCAAATTCCTCTCGATTCCTCCTTCCCGTCTAACAGATCTTATGGTAATGTACAAGGAGAAGAGAAATGTATATGCACCCTCCAGCTTAACCCATAGAAAGGTAGGCTGTTCTCACATTTAACTTGCTTGAGTAATCAGTTTCTGGGTCACAGTCTAGGAATGGTCTCCATCCTGCCATGGAATGGATTAATGTATGTAAATCCATTTTCCCATAAAGAATATTTCATTTTACCAGGCTTGCTGCTTATAACTTGTTTGCTGTGAGTTGAAGGACTGAGTTTAAATACATTCAAGGTTTATCTTGGTGCATTTCTTGTTCACAAAGCCAGAAGCACATAAGAGGTAAAACAGCATTTTGGCCAAGTCTCCACTACAAAAATACATAAAGGTTTATTGTAGCAACTCACTAAATAATGTGGGCCAAAGAACCACCAGCCTTTAGTGCTAATTATAAGTGCTTTAGACATATTTTTTTCCTCACTAAGAATTAACACTTATTCCAATATATGTTTTCCTGGATTAAACATGTGAATGGGCATGACTGTTTCTTTTCAACTGGCAGCTGTAATGCCATTTAAAACTCTAACAAGTTTTTCTAATACCACTTCCAGTCTTACAATTACCAGCTGGATCTTTAACTGGAGATTGAGCCCAATGTTTAATTGAAATTAGGATATCTATCAAACTTGAACTTCAGAGTGCACATGTTCCTTTCTTATGAAAAGTCCTGAGGCCTTTGGCCCCATCTGTGCCTCTGGAACTGCTGTCTGAAACGTCAATGGGAAGAGATACTTGAATGGCACCCTGTCCATCATTCTGCATCGAATAATACTCTGAGTAATATACTGGTATCTCTTACATCCAGTAGATTTGCCTTTTGAGCCCAACAATATTTATTCAAGTGTTGGACTGGCTGAGTAATTGAGGCTTGTAGACCAGTTCTATTGGGATTAAATAACCAGTGGAAATTTTCAGAAAAAAGGAAAGGGAATACAAAGAATGAAAACTATTTTAAAAGAGAGAGGGAAAGAGAGAGTGAGAGAAAGGGAGGGAGAAGGGCATTAATTAAAGACAAGGTTGCTTTTAAGATGACACTATTTTTGAAACCCATTTGTAAACCACCCTTAATAGTTTTCAGGTTGTACTGTCTATTAGGTTCATATTTGTTGAACCTGCAGGTCTCAGCCATCTGTAAATTGCTAGAAGTAACTTTTGAGTGAAACAGGATCTGTTTGTATTTTAATTTCCAACAACTTAAGACCTGAGAAAGTTAGGATACATTCTTTGATTTTTTTAAAATACAGATCTAGTGAAATAGATAAGAAAAATGTTGACTCAGATAATTATAGATTTTGATGCTTGTTGAAAAGGATGAATCTAGCTCTGGAGGCACATTCTGTGTCCTGAATCCTGCTTATGCCACATGGAATGGGTATGTAAGACTGAGCAAGTCCCTCCATGTCCCTCTGCTTCAGTTCTCTTACGTGTGACATGGAAAGAATAACTGTATCTACCACAGAGTATGTATTTCAAGATCAAAAGAGTTGAGATATTAAAACCCTCAGTTTTGGTATAATACTAAGTGCTTACTAAATATCAGTTATTGCTATCGTTATCTCAAGTTATGAAATGTGATCATTCTCTCACTTTTAGATTAAGCTATGCTGAACTGGTTGGACCTGTAGGAAGGAAGGTGACAGAAAAAAAAAAGGGTAGCTAAAACACAAAGTGCTAGAAAGTGGAGTTGAGAGTGCATCTTGGGCGCCAAAGTAAAATAACTCCTTTAGGCAAATATCCTGATAATTATGCTCAATGTGCCCTTTCGCGAAAACTGAAAATTCATTGAACTTTCAGCAAAGATGTAGGCATTCCCGCTTTAAATACAGTCACAGGGGGGCGCCTGGGTGGCTCAGTCGGTTGAGCATCCAACTTCGGCTCAGGTCATGATAACTTCGGCTCAGGTCATGATCTCACAGTTCGTGGGTTCGAGTCCTGCATCAGGCTCTGTGCTGACCGCTTGCTCAGAGCCTGGAGCCTGTGTCAGATTCTGTGTCTCCTTCTCTTTCTGCCCCTTCCCGGCTCACGCTTTGTCTCCCTCTGTTTCTCAAAAATAAATAAATGTAAATTTTTTTTTTTTTTAAGAAATAAATAAATACAGTCAAAGGAACACACAAATAGATACATACAGGAGGGAGATAGACTGGGAGTCTCCCAGTGCATCAATGCTGTATTTTATTTCATGTTTAGAGGCATAACAATAGATCCCCAGAAGGATCTTGTAGAAACAATAAAATATTTTCCTGTGAAATAATTCAATGAGGAAGCCATTGGTTCTGTCTATCCTGTACCAAACTGACTTTGGCTAAGGGTTTTAATTTTGTTTTTTAATGTTTATTCATTAATTTTTTTTTTTTTTTTTTTTTTTTTTTTTTTTTTTTTGCAGGGGCGCCTGGGTGGCTCAGTCGGTTGAGCGTTTGACTTTGGCTCAGGTCATGATCTCACAGTTTGTGGGTTCAAGCCCCGCATCTGGCTCTTGTGCTGACAGCTTAGAGCCTGGAGCCTGCTCCACATTCTGTGTCTCCCTCTCTGTCTGCCCATCCCCCTCTTGTGCTCTGTTTCACTCTCTCTCTTTCAAAAATAAAGATAAACATTAAAAAAATTTTTTACATTTATTTATTTATTTATTTTTAATGTTTATTTTTGAGAGAGAGTGGGAGTGGGGGTGGGGCCGAGAGAGAGAGAGAGAGAAAGGATCTGAAGCAGGAGCCACGCTCTGAGGTGTCAGCACTGAACTTGTTGCGGGGGCTTGAACTCATGAGCCAAGCCCTGAGATCATGGCCTGAGCCAAAGTCAAAGGCTTAACCAGCTGAGCTATCCAGGCGCCTCAGGGTAAGGGTTTTAAAAGAATAATAGAAGCACTGAAAAACTAAAGAGTGCATTAACTAACATACAGTTAATTCAGTTGCAAAGGTAATGGAGACTGTGCTCCTCTCTTCATTCCTTCCTGCTGACCACACCTTTGTAGTTTCCTTCACTACTTCCTTTCCACTATTTCTTTATGTGCAAGCCTTGCAGGAAGTTCCTAACCTGCAAGCCTTCCAGGAAGTTCCTAACCCGCTTACGCCTGTCCATTCTATTTCAGTAATCTAATCCACATTCACAGCTTCATTATCAATAGCTGTTTTCCAAAAATCTGTCTAGGAATGGGCAATTGCCTGATGGATCTAGACCTTCCTTATGAAGCATTACTATTTTATCCTCATAAAAACGAATATCCAAATACACTAGCTTTCCTCAACCTGGAGCCTTTATTTCAGGTCTGTATTTCTTACCATTTAAATGGCAATCAGACCGGTGGCTTAGGAACTAAATATAACCTTTAATTCTTTATTTTTCGTCCCTTTCCTCATTCAATCCACTATCAGGCCTATAGAATTTTCTTTCATCGTATTTTCTCCTCACTTCCTTTTTCCCATTCAAATGTCATCATTCTAATATAAGCCTTTATGGAAACATTTGTAATAGCTGTGCCTCTTGGACAAGCTGCAGTGAGAGAGCTGATAAGATATTTGATTCAATTTTGGTAGCCTCTTAATCTGTTACCTTGTTCCCAATCTGATCACTATCAAATTCATATTCTTGTGGTAGTTACAAGAACTGCCACATTCATGGTGGTTAAAATAATGTCCTTTCTTTGTTTGAAACCCTTAATAACGTCTTGTTGTTTATCTTAGAAGTCCTAAAAATGTTACCAAATGCCACACATTGATATTACAGATTCACTCCAGTGATACATGTCCATGTACTGTTACAGGGAGAGTACTTTACATCCCTCCCCTCTCTTCCCCACTCAAGAAAACATAGCCAAATGCAAATCAGGGGTAGAACTCCCTGTGAATCCTCTCCCAGCAAAATAACAATTTAACTGATAAAAGTTTAAAAGAGAAATCATTAAAAGTCTCAAGAAATTTTCCCAAGGGTATACAGCATATGGAGAAATACTCATTCAAAAAAATCTGCTGAACCTTAGTGAGAACAGCAAGAATCCATGGCAAGAATCCAGCTGTAATTCGCTCTGTTACTCTCCAACATCCCCAGCTCTGTGATATGGACAGAGTAGGACAGGGGTCTTGCTCAGGATAAGTGTGGTCAAGAAGACAGAGGCTGCTTCTCCCTTCAGCTCCTAGTCTAGGGCTATAGTTCCATCATGGGAGGGGCAAACTGCTAATATTTCTCATCTCCCCCCAGAGCCCTTCACCCCCATCGCAGGAACCCTATTCTTGTCAGGCACAGCCAACTGGACGGGGTTTCTCTTGCCCCACCCAGCCCTGACTTGTTGATCTATCCCAGGCACGGCAGGCTGAGCACAGGGTTCCTGATTGCTCCTGCTTCAACTCCCTAAGTCCCATGCTTAAGGATAAACCAATATAACCAAGGGCTGCCACCCCCTTCCATGCCCATTCACCAGTTGGATGCCACTCTTGAAAAACCAGTCTCCATTCCCAGCCCCAGGAAAGTGATGTAGGATTTCTGTACAAGAGGAAGAAGTCAGGCCATAAGGGCAACAAGCTTCTGCCTGTAGGGAATGACTTTATTTGGAATAAAAGCAGAACTCCATTCTTAAGGTCATTGTCTAAAATAATGGAGATTTTTGTGGAGAAAAATGTAAAGGTTAGTTGATCTGATAAATGCAAAATGTCAGGGCATCCAAAAGTTTAACAGAGGGAAGCAGGTGATGAGACAGTCACGAACAACCTTCCTAGGATCAGATACAACTTGTAGTTTGTGCCCTGGCACCAGGCTGCACCTACTCAGGGCCAGTGAGAGCAGGCTGTGAGACTGACTTGAAAGCATCCTCCAAGCCACACATAGACCCACAAATACGAAACAGAAGCTTCACTGACACAAGAGGCTTAAACACAACATATGACGACAACCTGACTGAACAATAAGCTACTCTCACCCAGAAGGGACTCCTAGAACGTGAGCTTAAGAATATTATCACGACCTGATAAAGGACATCTATGAAAAACCCACAGCTAACATTATACCAAATTATGAAAAACTAAATACCTTTCCTCTTCAGACCAGGAACAAGACAAGGATATCCACTTCTGGCACTTCCGTTTAATATTGTATTGTATTAGAGGTTCTATTCAGGGCAATTAGGTAAAAATAAATAAGTTATATATATATATAGTATCCAGATTGGAAAAAAGTAAATCAATTCCTATTTGCAGATGCCAAGAAATCCTAAAGAATCCACACCCCTTCCCATCCCCCCTCAAAAACACAAAACTGTAAGAACTAATTAATGAATGCGTTCAGCAAGGTTGCAGAACACAAGATCAATATACAAAAATCAATTATATTTCTAGACACCAGTAATAACGTTCTGAAAACAAAATTAAGAAAATTCTCTCTTCAAGGCAAGGGCTACTAGTTGTCTCATTTTATAAAGGAGATAGTTGAGATTGTGGGAGCCATAACGGCTGCCACTTATGCTGCTGAGGGACTTGACTTGACTGTTTTGTTACTGTCTCTTCATGGCTCAACCCAACTTTGGTGGGAGCCATTCTTTGATTTGGTTTCCTTTTTGCCCTGTGGCTTTGGCACATTCCCTCAACATGTCCTGTTTATTTCATCCATATGGCAGTTTTCATTTGATGTCACACAGTTTGCCATGTTAGAGGTTGGTTCATGTTTGCTTTTTTGCTTTACTCGACTAGGTCAGCGTTCTGATATCCACCACTTAGTTCTCCCAGTGGGGGAATAATCAAGGGGCCGTGGGAGAAACAGGGATTCTTACCATTGGCCTCTGTGGTCTTGGCTGCTTCCTGCGTGATGAAGAGTGAAAGCTGGATTTGATAATAAAGAGTCTCCTTTGTGTTCTTTCATTATTTATGCCACATCTGCCTCTCAGCATTTGTGTCAATGAGTCAGTATAATTACAGCCATTGGATAATTTCCTTCGCTTTGCACACATTCCCGACCGTGTGAGTGCCACATCAGAGAAAACCAACCTTCACATCCCAGCAAGGTCCACTCTTCCTGTGGGCATGGTGATTAGCCAAGTCAGAGGAGATGCCTCTATGCCTCTCACCCTACCAGAAAGGGAGGGTCTGTGCAGCTTGCTGACTGTGAGATCACAAGGGACAGAAACGTCTTTTTCTATATAAAAGCCAAAATATTGACCCAGAATGTTGCTTTAAGATGATTTGCATAACAACCAACTGTCCCTGAAAGTAGGGCAGGAAGGAACCTGGAAAATCATATCACTCTCCCCTCTCTTGACCAAAGATGTAACTCCCTGATCATCTAGCAAAATGTTATGAGGGAAATATCTGGTTGGATTAAATATGAAAGGAATTTCTGAAACAAAAAAAATAATTATGCAAAAAACTACACTAAAGGTGAAAAAGTTCTGTGTGTGTTCAGCTCATCCATAGCATTACTGCCTGGTCACAGAAAGGGCTGGGAAAGGTGGGCCTGGAGCAGAAGCTCCCCCTTGCCATAAGGCAGCATCCATCATGTGATTCTACTACATTACAAGAAAAAAAAAAAACCTCAAAGACCTCATACATTATGGTTTTCTTTTCTGATTAATGCTGTGGATGTTCAGGGACTGAAGCACCACATATAGTTTTGTTTTGTTTTGTTTTGTTTTGTTTGTGATTCACTAGATGAAGTGGGTGACATTGTAAATGAGCTCTTATTTAGTTGTGTTTTATTTTTTTTAAGGAAAACACAAATTTCCATTTGTACCGAGATCACTGTATTAAAGCAAAGACTGTGCAAAACAAACAGGGACACAAAGAAGTGGGAAGGGAGGAAAATGTTAGATATTTTCTATGATAACAGACAGAATGCTTTCCTTGTTGCTACTGTCTCAGCAACGTTTGTCTTCCTACCTCTACGCTGGGCAGGCTGGCTGTCCATGTGATTTAAGTTCACATAAAAACTAACTGACCGTAAATGTCCATCCTTCACTTCCACTGTCTTAGATCCACAAGGTTAAGGCATTGCCTCTAGAATGTCATTGTGAAAATTCTACCTGGAAGGACTCACAGACCAATGCCTACATTTCCATTAATATGGATAACTTTTGTGACTTTCCAGCTTTTCTTTTTTCTAAAGCAGAACATTTGCTCAAAAGAAAGCTTACAGTAGAACTCTAGTATTATAAAATACAGAAGTAGGGATGCTGTGTTTGAAAAGGAAAAATAAGACTGAAGTGTTCCTCGTTACACTGAAGAAATACTTCCCAGCAATGACCCTGAGACCTGTCCGTGAACTTTACAGCCCTATGGAATGAACATTCTTTAGAAAGCAATTAATGATTGATTTGAAAAGGACACCTGAGCCCTGTGGGAATGCAAACTGATTGGTTATCTTGTGGTAGGGTCAGAATCAGGTATGGAAGAAAGAAGGACGAGGAGTGGAAGCTGATGGCAATGGGGCAGCTCTCAGTGGGAGCTACCATGGGGCAGCTGGAGCTGGCATTCAAGCATCAATGCAGATGTAAGCAGTGGAATTTCACTTAGTGTCGTAGCAGTCCTTCAGTGTTTCCAACTCTTAGTGTCATGTCCAAGTTTTGGATGTCAAAGATCTCCGGTGTACATGGGATCATCTTCTCAGGGTTCCGGGTGACCCTTTTTGATGACCCATGCTTGGGGAAATTGAGACAACAACACAAAAAGCCTACACACCAGGGAGTGTATCATAGAGCAGTTTGGATGTGAGCTATGCCAGTGTCAGGATACGCCTTGCTCACAGAGAGGCAGAAAAGCAAGAGAGGTATGAGACATTAGGCCATACGTAGACGACTTTCTGTTGAGGTGGGAATAAAACCTCAGGAAGAGTTCTCAAAGCCCTGAGCAACTCACAGCATAGGCCTGAAGTTTATAGACCAAAATCTTTATTTGTTAAGTGAAAGGTATCAGTAAACACTTACAAATTACCAGTAAATGAAAACAGTGAACAAGTCATTTTTTCTCTCTTTCAACATTGGTTTGGCTTTTCTTGTTGGAAGCTGATAAAAGCCTTCTTGTGATCATCTTGTTGTAGGCAAGAATTATTTTTCATGGTTAAAAAACAAAAAAACTGTTTTAACTGAAGCAGTGTTGACAAGCATTGCTCCAAGCAATTTTGTATAATAGAATTTCAGAGTAAAAAATTAACTACAAATCACTGACCTGGCCCATTGTCTTTCTCAATACTACAATTTTGCTGCTGAAAAAGAGGATTTGCTATTCAAGAATGCAAAAGTGTGATTCAAGAATCAAGCCTTTTCATCTCTCATGGGATATTGTCCTTTATCAGAGCATGCTTGGTGGATAAATATGTAAATTATTATGCAAAGCAGGATGGAGTAATTCAAATTGACAGTTGCCCTATTTTTAAAAAAAAATTAAAATGTGAAAGCCTCGAAAATGTGTCTGCTGACAACAAAGGAAGTTCTTGTTAAGATCAACATTATTTGGTATCATTTTCATATATTTTTCAAACAGATGAATTCTCCTTGCTTTACTTTCTGTTTTGAGTTTTTTCCCCACCAGTGTATTTGATAAAGATGTTTCAGTGGGAAAATTTACATTATATATAGATATAGATATAGATTATAGATATAGATATCTATATAGAAAATAAGATAAAATATATAAAATAAAATATATCTATATAGATATCTATATCTATAATCTATATCATCTACATCTGTATCTACAGAGAATAGAGATGCTTTTCTTTACTATTTTTCTATTCTCTTGCTTTATTGGAACTTTATAAAGAACATCTACAGACAGCAAGTATTTACAAAAGAATCAATTGTTGTCTTTGAGAGAGCACACCATTACAATTTGCTACTGAGCTGCCACTAAGTCGGTCCATTTTCATGCTAGTAGTTATCAACTCTGCCTTTCCTACTGTAACAACTGACGAGGTGACACTGTTCTTACCTACAACAAACCGTCCATTTAGGGCCTGGATTCCTTTGCCTCGTAACTTGGCCTTTGCTTTGCCAGGATTCCCTTTTTTCTTTAGTATCTTTCTTTTCTCCTTAATTTTTGGATCATTCCCACAACTATGAGTCTAATATCACCTAAACACACAATACACTAACTTCGCTCTGAACCATATGTTTCTCTACTTCCCTCTCTAGCAAGACTCCTAGAAAGATTCTCTATATACTTGCTGTTTCCACTTCTTTACCTCCTGTTCTCTTACTCCCATCCAAATCAAGCATCCAGCAATGTGGCTCAGTTTGTTGAGGTCTCCAATGATTCACATCCTGCCCAAACTATTGGTTTTTGTCTTCCTTTTACCTGGTCTCTTGGCAGCTCTTGGCACTGGTTTCTTGGCATTCTCTGCTTTGATGTGTTCTTCTTTGGGCTTAAAGAAAGCCATGTTTTCCTTCACCTTCAAGGTCTTTCCCAGCTGTCTAACCATGGATGTCTCCAGACATCTCCTCTTCTATTACTACACTCACCCTCTGAGCTATCTAGTCTCATGGCTTTGCAAATTACCAATTGAATATTTCCAATTCTGACTTCCTTGATGAATACTAGACTCACATTTAACTGCTGACTTGACATCATCAGTTGGAAGTCCAGTAGTCACCAAAAACTTAATGTAGCCAACAAAGAGCCATTGGTTCCCTATCCCCTCACCCCAACACAAACTCCAGAATCCTTAGCCTATCAAGTCTTCAACATTTAAGTAAATGGTAATACTATTCATCTAGCTCTAGGGTAAATATCTTATCTTTAATTTGTCACTTTTCCTTCCACATCTAATTCACCAGTATAACCTGTTGCTCAACCCATAGTATCTATTTTTTTTTTTTTTATCTGAACACTACTGTTACAACCAGAGTCAAGAATATCATCTATAATCTGGCCTTGGATAACAGTTTTCCTGACCACAGTCTTTTCCACCTCATCATAATCAGAATAATTAAAAAAATTGTTTTAAACCATGATCTGCTGGATACGTGATCTGGCACTTGTCGACCTCTCAAGCCCATCCCCCTGTACTATCTCCCATATCTGTCTGCTCAGCCGCAGTAGCTTAGAGCATTTATTCCCCAGCACATGATGGCTGCTTCTCCAAATTCAAGTACCAATTTAAATGCCACCTCCTCAGAGAAAGTTTCCCAGACCAACCTGTCTAAAAAAGAATCACTGAATACCCACCCCTGCTTAACCGTTTCTGTTTCTTACATTTTATTTGTAGCACTTAAACATTACCACGGAGTACATTTTTTAAATATTTCATTTAATTTTATTTTTCCCTTATCTACTTCCTCATATATGAATACAAACTTTTTGGGAGCAGAGATTTTGCTTTGTTTCCTGCAATCTGGGCGAGTACCTAGCATATGGCATGTGATCAATGAATATTTGGTAATGGATATTGACAGACTTAATCATTCACACTGGAATTTCACCTCTCTGGTTGTGTCTTTTGTACCTGAGTGAGGCTCACTAAACCAAAGATAGTAATTAGATTGTGTTAGATTCTCTCTTTCTCTCCCTCTCTTTGTGTGTGTGTGTGTGTGTGTGTGTGTGTGTGTGTGTGTGTGTGATTTCAGATAAAAATAAGTAGTTTTAAGTTACAGCAATCTTTAGGAGCCAATATTAAAATGCCCTAACATATGTAAGTGAGATCTTTAGATGATGTTTATCTGCATAATAAGTGAAGGTACACTAAGTAGATGAACAAATAAAGTAAAACAGCTGTTAGTAAATTTGAGAGATGTTGGATGCAGTAGATAACGTAATTCAGCAATGTGCGGTTTATATCATGACAACACAAGTCATGTGGCAGACGTTGAATGGATACCTAAGTGACTGGTAGGTGACAATAATGCTGCTGTTGATACACTGACTTTACTTCTTCCACTCCCACTCTTCTCAAAGTATATACGATACTTCTGCTTACCTACAATTAGAGAAGCCAATGGATTCTACAATTCTGTCACCTACAATTAGAGAAGCCAATGGATAAAGATGGTGGCAGGCAACACTGTTATTGCTTAAGATATAGGGGGAAAAATGCAGTATTCTGAGAGGATTCAGAGAAAAATAGCTACCACTGACTAAGAATGAGCATAGAAAAATAGTGGCAGCAAACACAATCATGACATTAATTGTGTCCATATTATGGGGAAGATGGGATATTATATATATAAATATATATGTACACATATGTATATGTACATACATATGTGTATGTGTGTGTGTGTATATATATATATATATATATATATATATATATATATATATACCAGGACAGTTTCTTCTAGGCAGTGGTGAATTGGGGACAAATTTTACAAAATGTTTACTGTTCCCAGGAGGAGCAAATAATTTTAGAAGGTGAAATATGGATTTTCAATGTTTCTTGCACCAGTTTTCAGGAATAAAATTGGACCCATTTATCCACATTATGTTGAGACACCTCTTTCTTGTCTATTTCTCCTCCCTCCTCCTCTTCTTCCTCCTCCTTTCTCCTTCTTCTTCTGTCAATACTGCTGACTAATCCTGTAATTTTCTGAGAATTAGTTTTTAATTGTATCAAAAGTTAGAAAACAGAAATGTTCACAGGAAATGTGGGAGAGGGGAAATCTTAGAAGGATTCTGCAGAGTATTTAAATTCATATGATTTTCTTACGTGAGTGCAACAGCAAAGCTCACACACGGACTGCAGAGCCCAGCTAGGACCCATTATGCCTGATGATATAAGTAAATCCTAACAATCATGCCATGATACTTATTTTGTTGTTCTCTTCTCCCTTTGTATGGATAAACCAAGGCAGATCAGGCGTGAGGATGGGCTACTAAGCATGCCAGAATTAGTTCCTGGGTGAGACACCATTATCTACTTTTTAAATCACAATGCCAACCTGTTAATCACCTTCCTGTTAAGCCCTTTGCTGTAAGTGAAAAATACATCAAGTATGGTGTATATGCTAAATACCAAGCACATGCTGTATGGGCTAGATGTCTGCCAAATGCCGTGTGGGACATTCAGGTGACAGAAGACAAAGTGGGCTCTCATTAGGACTTCAGTTTGGAGGGTGGGAGGAGGATGGAGAAGTACCTACTTAAACACTAAGAATAAATATTTACAGAGCATTTTAGAGATTTGAAAACATTTCTACATATGTTATTTCATAAAAACATTAACACAAGACATCATCCAATTAAAAAACAAACTCTGTAGTACATTTTTATTTCTCTTAAGTTTATTTATTTATTTTGAGAGAGAGAGAGAAAGAAAGAACAGGGGAGGCGCAGAGAGAGAGGAAAACAGAGAGAGAGAGAGAGAGAGAGAGAGAGAGAGAGAGAGGATCCCAAGCAGCACAAAGACTGACATGAAGCTCAATCTCACAAACCACGAGATCACGACTTGAGCCAAAATCAAGAGTTGGATCATGAACCGACTGAGCCCCCCAGGTGCCCCTGTAGTACTTTTGTAAATGGTTAGAGAGAGAATGAACTGAGGTTGACAATAAGTGGGAAATGAAGTAGTTAGAGTTTATGAGACTTAAGCATTGTAGGCAGGAAACTCTGCCTATGCATTTAGAGCTGAGAGAAGGGTATGGGTGGTCCAAGGCAGGTTCAGAGTACCTGAAGGCAGGCAGTTCATCTCTTCAGGTACAGAGATGTCACACGGTACGAAGCAGGACTGCCACTGGTGGAAAGTGACTCAGAAGGATCTCTTGGCTCTGCAGCTGTAGAAAACTTGGGATCAAGGTTAACTGTGATAGGGAAGAGTAAAGTGGCATGTAATTGTATAGATGAATCTATGCTGGTTCTCTTACTGAAAATACTCTGTGCTTGTGTTCTTGTGTATGTGTGGGAAGGGATGGTTTTTGTTTATTTGTTTCTCAGAAAGATTGCTATCAAATGTTTGCTATGTCTTGAAATGGAGGACATCTTAGAATTGAGGAAATATGGACTGTTTTTTTTTAATTCATGATAACTAATTTAATCTAACCCCCTTCTTTTTCAGTTCTGCACTCGGGAGTACCCACCAGACACCGAATGATATGTTTGGCCTTTCCGATGCACTGTTTATTGTTCTTGAAAAGCAGTTCCCATATAATTTTTCTGGAGGTGAATTGGCAGCAGTATGACCCTTCTTGGTAGAGAAGCCACACATACTCTGGTTACCTGAGGGGTATATCTGAACTTAAGGATGCCTCCAAAGTGGCCCAGAGAGTCAGGTTCAACTCAGCATCAGCTTTACTTCCCATTTCCTTCTCTTGTTTGTCAACGGGAGCCATATTTTACTTGGGTGGCTGTGTTTTTCACATTATTTCCAACAACCAATTCGTTGCTTAAGCTATCATTTGAAAAGAGGTGACATTTTATTTGCCATATTCAAATCTTTGCTTCCAAAGCTGATGCAAGTATCTGAAAACAAACCACTGTACGTCTTTATCATAAATGTAGTAATAGATAGTCTCAATTGAATGGTTAATAAAAATATATATATAGTGAGCCTTCTGTAAAAAACAGGGTATTGGGTCATTCCTTAAAGTGTTTGGGAAATGATTTTGAACTAGACTATGTTTTTAAGTTTAGAGCGGAATGTGTTTAATTTGGATTAGCCTGGGAGGAATTCTTAAGTAAAAATTTGGCATTTTTTCCTAAGGCAGGCAAATTTCCTAAGGAAAGAGGAGAATAAATTAATGTTAGGTGTATTCTTCCAGTGGTGCGCAGTAGCTAGCTCTCTACTTCCCCTCAGTCATAAATAAATCATCATGTTTGCCCTTCTATACTGTGCTGTTTTGTGTTATAGTGAGCTGTGATTCTAATGATGTACAACTGAAATCGGGCACATACGACCCCTTGCACAATAGGACATTAATCACTTAATTGCACGTCTTTTTCTATTTAATTTCCACAATAAAATTGGCTGCTAACACCCCCATTTTACAGAGGGGACAATAAGGATCGGGAGCTAAAACATCCTGCTTGTGATCACATGACGAGGGAGAGGCAGAACTGAGATGCAAGTATTATGTGCTCTCTCCAACGCCGAGATTCCCAGACCTCAGAGAATAGGTCTGAAGGACTGTGGGACCCACTCTGAGAAATGCTGTGTTATTTTATACACACCTTGATTGTACCACAATTAAATATTTACTTTTCTACTTCTCCCTCTAAATTCCTAGGTCCTTGAGTGACAGGCATTCTGGTTTCTTTGCACCTAAGTTCAGAGCCCAGTTCAGCATTGTTGAATTAATAAAGTCATTTAGAGGCATCTGGGTGGCTCAGTCGGTTAAGCGTCTGACTTCGGCTCAGGTTACGCTCTCACAGTTCCTGAGTTCAAGCCCTGCACGGGGCTCACTGCTGTCAGTGCAGAGCTGGCCTCCTCGGATCCTCTGTCTGCCTCTCTCTCTGCCCCTTGCCTGCTTGCTCTCTCTCTCTCTCAAACATAAACAAACATTAAAATAAATGAATGAATGAATGAATGAATAAATAAAGTTGTTTAGCAGGCCTGAGAGGACTCCTCTAGATTTCCTTAGAAAATATTTATTACCTCCTTCCTAGCAGATCAAAAAGCAGTTAAGAGGTAAGAAGTAAACAGAACACAAACAATCAAGGGTCAGTGACCTGAAGTCCATGAAACAAGAAGGTTGTTCTAGGGCAGAGAGGTGTAGTCTTTTCAGAGACACTAACACCAAAGGCTTTTTGACTATTTGAGCCTTGAGTGGATCTTCTCCCCGGGAAGTAACAGGGTGAGAAATATGCCCCCAATCTCTCCTCAGCCTGTGTCCCACTTTCTTAAGAGCAGTTCCTGGGATGCCTGGTTGGCTTAGTCGGTTGAGCGTCTGACTTCAACTCAGGTCATGATCTCGTGGTTTGTGAGTTCGAGCCCCGCATTGGGTTCTGTGTTGACAGCCCAGAGCCTGGATCCTGCTTCAGATTCTGTGTCTCCCTCTCTCTCTGCTCTTCCCCCACTAGTGCTCTCTCTCTCTCTTTCTCTCTCTCTGTCAAAATACATAAACATTAAAAAAAAAAAGCACTTCCTAACACCTAAAGAAACTTGGTGATGTTTCTTGAATAAATAAATAAATGTAAAAATGAAGTAGGTGATAATCCAATCAGTAAGTTGTTAACCACATGGGATTGGCACCCAGCACCTGAGAGCAGAACCCATGGATCACACACCCATGGACTGAGCTCTGGGTCATTTTGGAATCCTCCTGAGTGGACCACATGGGTCAATATGGCAGCCTTGAGCAGATGGGCCCTGGGCCGGACTGTGGGGTGAACACAAGTGTCCCAGTGTGTCCACATAAGAGACACAACGCCAATGCCAAATCATTGGGTGTTATTTGGTGAGGAGAACTGGATGCCCAGGAATTTATCCTCTTCTCTGGTTTTAAGGGGCAGAGTCCTGAGAGGTATACTGTGCTATAGGAGGCAGCTCACACCTTTTGTTTTACAGTTGCTTCCAGCATTCTAATTTCTAAAAGAGAATTTCACAATTACAAAAAGTAAATTCTACCATGTGAAAAACTCTATTGTTTGCCTCCAGTGACATTATAGAAATGAAATCCACTCCCCCTCCCTGCTTAGAGATCTGCATACATGGCTAGACGAAAGTGACAGATATTGTAATTTAAATACAATTGTTCACTTAGCAACCCCTTTGGAAACCTGTCTCTTGCAACTTGCCTTTGGGTAGAGTTCTCAAGACAATTCTCTAAAAGAACAAAGCCCAACAAGATTTGAAAACAGAAAATTATAGTGGTCTTATCAAACCAGTCTTCTCCAAACTTCCCCTCCTGCCCTTCTCTGTTGTCCCAGGCTCAG
Source organism: Lynx canadensis (assembly GCF_007474595.2). Classification (NCBI taxonomy): domain Eukaryota; kingdom Metazoa; phylum Chordata; class Mammalia; order Carnivora; family Felidae; genus Lynx; species Lynx canadensis. The sequence goes on along the minus strand of NC_044310.1, from coordinate 140,455,473 downwards.
AATCCTGTGTCAGCAAAGTCAGAATCCTGAGTTTATCTGTACATAAGGAATAGTGATGTTCCAAATTTTTTACCTGTGGAACTAAAGAAAATATGCACACCTCATCCATTTTTCATTCTTAAATCTCTATGTTGTCTTCAGGAGAACTGATATTTCTTCCTCTGAAATAAACTATCTTCTTCATTATATGTTTAGCAAAGCCCCTGAGTATATCCACTGTGAGCTTTCGTCACAGATCACTCTGGAGAACAATCTTTGTAAATATTATTCTTTTGTCTTCATGAGACACCTATTATCTGATTGGCATAATCCTTTGCCTAAATACAAAACAAGGCCACTTCCCCAAAGCCCACCCATCTTTTCAGGTGGCCTGTGGATAGCTGATGAAGGGATGGCTGAGGTGTGGAACAGTGAAACTCTAAAGCAGAGCTGGGAGAATTAGGAAAAACCCAGGGCTTTTGTGTTTGGGAGGCTGGGGGTGAAAATACTCTTCTATAAACTTAGAGAAAAGTCCTCAAGCCATTCCTGAATATTTTCTCACCAAAAAATGTTTGTAGCTTTCATGAAAGCAATTTATATGCAGGTGTGCTGTGCCCGGATGGCTCCGTTGGTTTAGTGTCTGACTCTTATTTTGGCTCAGGTCATGATCTGACTCTTATTTTGGCTCAGGTCAACTCAGTTCATGAGTTGGAGTCCGGCATCAGGCTCTGTGCTGACAACTCAGAGACTGCTTGGGATTCTCTCTCCCTCTCTCTCTGCCCCTCCTCCTGCCTGTCAAAATGAATAAACAAACTTTTGTTTTTTAAGAAATTTATGTGCATGCAATAACCTGTCTTTTCTTTACTGGAGAATCGCAGAAGCTTGATTCACTTTGGATAATCCAAACAAGGTTAAATACATTGGGCATCTTTTTTTCCTCAACTTGCCTTGATTTGTGTTTGAGGACTATTACGTGGGGCCAAATGACAGATAAAATTCATTCTTGCTTCCCTTTAAGATAGGCTCACTCTTTATACCGAGGGATCTTTCCTCAAGTAGTACACGCCCCTCCCCAGCCTGTGACCCATCTCTAGGGACTAGGAAGGAACAGCAGCTATTTCACACATTTTTATCTTTGAAAGCTTGAAATCAGAGCCTAGGGTGTAATGCAAATAAAGACCTAAGCACGTATTAGGGAAAGCAATTTGACACTTTAAGAATTTCATCTCCTTCAAGCCAGCTCACACACAGATTACATACAGAGAGGAACAGGTTAATACTTACATAACTGATTGAAAATTGGTGTTAATTGGCTTGAGGTTTAAATGAGCAAGCTCTGTCAGACAGCTGGGCTAGTGGAGGTTCTGTATATGAAAGAACTACACAGAAATATAATTGATCTCTATGTAATGATGTTTATTCTCTAAAAATTAGGTTAAAATTGAAGAAATCGTTTCCCTCATCTTCAATTAAAACAAATAGCTAACATTTAGCTCAATTTTAGTCTCCCTGGCCTTCGAGATGAATCTCCTCCATTTTGCAAGTAAGCCACTGCCTACATTTTGCTGGGACGAATGGCCTGGAGGGTCAGAGTATTTTTTAAAAGGTTAAAAGAAATTGTACCACATCCAGGAAGGCTAATTTTCATGCATCAAGGTTCTTTGAGCTGAATTTGTGTAATGAGTGCACTGGAAATTGAAAGACGAGATTAAAGTGCTGTTTGTCGTGTACAGAGATTTCAGAAATGCTTATCAGCCCTTCGCAGCTGAACACAGCCCAGATTAAAAACCGATCTGACAGAAAGGGAAGCTGACTGCAAATGTGGGGCTTTACATCCACGCTAATTACAAAGTGCATATTAAACATGAGGCCTATGATGAGAGCAGCTGCAAAGGTCTTTATCTATATTAAGAGACTGTCCACCTACATAATAAGAATAATTGCCAATGAGAGAATTCTTAAAGAGAAATTGCGTTTAATGACACATCATACAATTTCTTGTAATTTCAGAGGTCTATTTTACCATCCCCCAATAAGGTATGACTTTGTCTTCTCTCTGGAACCAGGTGACAGATCAGATTTTGAAGACAAGATCCATTCACTTATATTTCTATTAATGCCAGCCCGATTGCTCTGAAAAGTGCAAGTGTGGAAACTCTTATAGAGTCCCCAGTCCCTGTCTCTAATGAACTGACAGGGAAGCAACTACAGTTTTTCCAATCCACTGGAATTTCTTGAGGCAAATGATACCTAAAGCCGTTTTACTCGGAAAGTTGTCAATGTCACCAGAACTGGATGCCATTATTTTTTTTCTCGCTACTAATATATGGTAACATCAGAGCTGTAATCTGGGAGCAATCAAATTGAAGGGCTACAAGAAACTCTCCTGGAGTCTCTTTTCCCCCTTGGTAAAAAAAGACAGCTCCCATGGTTTTGGGAAATAAATCTAATACTTGAATGAAAGCATCTAGCATGCATTGAGCACTCTGTACATAGTTTTATTCCCTTCAACCTTTCTCTACCTTTTCTTCTATCTCTTTCTTCCTTTTTTCTTTCTTCATCCTTTTGGGCTGATATAAATCCGAGTTATACAACTGCTGCTTTTCAATATCTCATTTTTAAAATAAAATAGTTACACATTTTCTCTTTGCTTCTTACAGTTGCTCCTGAAAAGCTAGGCACATAATAAACAACTAAAATCTAATAAATGATCACTGCAAGATACTAAAAAAAGCACTCAAGAAATTCAGCCTGTTAGGAAAGGTGCAGTGAGACAGCAAAGGTCATAGAATTTACAGAAATATGCTAATAAAAGACATGTTATTTTTGTCTTTATTATTATTAAAAAAAATTTTTTAATGTTTTATTTTTGAGAGAGACAGAGCGTGAGTGGGGGAGGGGCAGAGAGAGAGGGAGACGCAGAATCTGCAGCAGGCTCCAGGCTCTGAGCTGTTAGCACAGAGCCCAATGGAGAGCTCCATCCCGTGGACTGCAAGATCATGACTTGAGCCGAAGTTGGATGCTTAACTGACTGAGCCACCCAGGCGACCCTGTCTTTATTATTATTCATATAATCCAAATTCTTTAGAATTTTAGATAGAAATTCCAAATATCAAATAGCCATTTAATTTCTTACAAGGCTCTAAAAATATGAAATAAAACATACTTGCAAAAATGTTTATAAAAACATATGTATCGTTCACCAGTAGTTGAAAGATAAATACTCATGCAACCCCATCCAGGATAAGATATGGAGGGTGGTGGCACCTAAGAGGCCAGCATCTCTTGTATGTATCCCTTCCATGAGCCCCTTCTTCTTCTCAAGAGTCACCCTCTCATGAATTTTATGATAATAATTTCCTTGCTTCTATAAAGCTTTTCTGTATAGTGAACTGTACTTTCTCATCCTGTATTCTAAATCATTTCATGTCCTGAATTTCACCTGTCATTAATGGAAATAAAATATTGATTCTTAGACTTGTTTTCTTGAAGTTTCTCAACTTCAATTCCTATCTCAGTCAGCTTGGGCTGCCATAATGATTACCACAGGCTGGATGGCTTAAACAACCAACATTTATCTCTTATGCTTCTGTAAGCTGAGAAATTCAAGATCCTGATGCCGGTAGATTAGGTGTCAGGTGGCCTTCTTCTTTGTTTGCCTAGGGCCTTCTAACTGTTGTATCCTTATATGGTAGAGAGAAGAGAGGGAGATCCCATGTCTCCTTTTTATTTTTTTATTTTTATTTATTTTATTTTATTTTTTTAATTTTTTTTTTCAACGTTTATTTATTTTTGGGACAGAGAGAGACAGAGCATGAACGGGGGAGGGGCAGAGAGAGAGGGAGACACAGAATCGGAAACAGGCTCCAGGCTCCGAGCCATCAGCCCAGAGCCTGACGCGGGGCTCGAACTCACGGACCGCGAGATCGTGACCTGGCTGAAGTCGGACGCTTAACCGACTGCGCCACCCAGGCGCCCCCCATGTCTCCTTTTTATAAGGGCATTACATCTGTCCCATCACGAGGGCCTCAACCTCAGGACCCTATCTAACTAATTATCTCCCAAAGCCTTATCTCCAAAGACCATCCCATTGAGAGTTAGGATTTCAAAAAGTGAATTTTGGAGATACATGAATATTCAGTCCATAATAGTTCCTTTATCTTTTCCCTTGATGGCAGTAGGGGTTAACATTTCCAGATGGGACCTTGCTCTATTCTTGGATGGTTTTAGTAATAGTTTAAATAAGACCCCAGCAAAAGGGGGAAGTAGAAACTTTGGAGGATCTTTCTCATCTACCAATGTCTGGGATTCCTATCTCTCATTTCCTTTCTGTGCCATAACAACCATAATAGCTAGTGGTACAAGAAGAGAGACAAATAACTCCACCACAAAGAGAGTGTACTGTAAGAAAGGAAAATCTATAAAAAAGAAAAACAAAGGGGAAAAAAGGAAATCTGGCACAGGAGTATTACTGGGAATTCTTGAAAAACTCTAGCCCTTAGAGAAAACTTTATTTCAAAGACAGCTTCACACAGACGTGTTTGAAGAGAAATTCACAGTGGAGCTCAGCATTGTTCCTAGACACCCTATGCTTTCCTCCCAAGTAATAGATACAATTTTCCTAATGATGATAAATGAAATGATGGTAAAGTAGAGTGTTATTCTTTTTGTAGTGGCTAAGAACAGGTTGTGGATTGGAGCCAGTTGAGATGACCCTGCTATCCTAACCTGCTGACTCACTACTGGGGCCTGAGGATCACAGGCAGTAGTTACCAAAACTTTTTCCCGCAGTCTGGAGGGGAGGCCAAATCATTGTTTGGCAATAAGAGGCCAAACGGGACCCTAGAGAAGGTTGGTGATGGTTGTAGTCCAAAGAAAGAGCCTTACCCTAAGGCTGACCCACCCTCCCTGCCCTAATGGGAGTGAATGCTGCTGCCCACCCAGGTCCTCAAATACTCTCTCAGGTTTGTCTTCCAGACCTACCACAGATGAGCCCCCTGCCCCCCACTTCCAATCCAACACCTCCAGTGATTAGAACCACGAACTTGTTCCTGCCATGACTGTCCCATGAGAGGACCCTACGGAAGCCAAATACAGTCATTTTAGACTTTGGCATATTGAGGTCAGGCCGTCTCTCCCTCCTGCCAACTTATGATTTAATAAATATATTGTTAAATAATAATAAGTTTTAAACATATATGTGAAGTTGTTTTCTGGAGGTGTTGACACAGCACTAGGCTGGCTTGATCTGAATGACTTGGGATTTAGTCACTAAATAATTTGTGACTTTGGAGAAGTTTCTCTGTCTTTACAATGAACAAGTTGACCGGATAGTCTCTAAGATACCATCAAGTCAAAAAATTCTATTCTATTTGTAAACAGTGTTTGTCTGGATCTTATATTAGAGATTTTTTTTTTTACATGAGTTTTATATCATGTACTTTTATTTTTATGGTGAGGGGTTAAAATAACATAATAAAGGGAATAATCAAAATTATTTTTTAGAAGAATGGAGACCTTGGGAATAATCAAAACACAATGATCAAACAAAATGCAAACAAACATAAAACCTTCATATTTATCCCCACCTGCATTTTTGTCATATATGGAGTGTGGGTGGTCTTAAATATTTCAGGGTTGCAAATTGATACACTCTGTGCCAGGGATTGGGCTAAGTGTATCTGTCTTCGCAGATAATGATATTCCCTTTTAGAGACAAGCAAATTGAAGATCAGCTACTTAAAACAAGTTACCTGGTGATCAGGGGCAGAACTTCCGAAAGTGCCCCCCACCCACACACACGTCAACATCCTTGGCAGTACCTAGACATTTGGTACAACTGCAAATTCTGAGGCCCCACTCAGACCTACTAAATCCGACTCTGGAGGTGAAACCCAGAGATGAGTTTTAACCCGCTCTCTAGCTATCAAGTTTGAAAAACTCTGACCACATGAGTTACCACACAAGTGATCCATCCTAGATCTGATATCCAAACCTGAACTGTATGCAACACCCACAGTTATTATGGAATTCCGATTTGCCTGAATTATCTCTGATAGCTTTTCTTCAGCTTCTTTTCAAATGTTTTCCAGGTAGGGAATATTATAGTCACCTCTTTACCAAGTCAACTAGAGGCAAATGGGAGTGAAAACATTTCAAGTTTGGGAGACAAAAGGAAGGCAAGAATTTTTAAGAAGACTCATGACAGTAGCATATGTACTTGCAATTATGTCTAGAGGCAAGGGATGACTTGATGACCTATGAGGTCCCCCTCATTCTATACGTTGTCTGATTTGCTTTTAGAGGTGACTAACCACTCTTCTGTATTTATAAGTTTATAATAGTATGTGTCATTCAAGAAATGGATCTGAGAATATGTTACAATTTTTAAATCTCATGTGAAAAATAAAGCAAGAGAAGATTTTACTTACTTCCCCAGCTCCAATTCCATGGCAATTCTTAGCTGTGGGATCTGCACAATATTTACTGAACAAATAAAGTTAGACCTTGAAATTATTTGGTAATTCCCCTTTCACTTTATTTATTTAAAAAAAATTTTTTTAACGTTTATTCATTTTAGAACAGAGACACAGCATGAATGGGGGAAGGTCAGAGAGAGAGGGAGACACAGAATCTGAAACAGGCTCCAGGCTCTGAGCTGTCAGCACAGGGCCCGACGTGGGGCCCGAACCCACGGACCGCGAGATCATGACCCGAGCTGAAGTCGGCCACCCAACCAACTGAGCCACCCAGGCGCCCCTCCCCTTTCACTTTAAATTTTATATCTGTTGGTATAAATTAGTCTGTATGAGATTGAAAACCTAAGTTAGTTTGCAATGGCTTTGCTGTACAATTACATGTGTAAACAAGGAAACTTGTAACCTCAAACCTTCAGTTCTTGCCAGAGTCAAAATAAGAAATAAAATTTTACTTTTCCTTTCTATTCTGCTTTCAGGATAAAAGCCTACATGTTTCCTACATCCTTCTTTGTCTTTTTCCTATACAACAAATCACTTGGAGAGTACAGCTAATACTCATCACATTCATCAGTCCCATAGATGACAGGTCTAGAATTTATAAGGAGAGAAGGGGTAGTGATGGGGTTGTAAGTCTTATACATTTAAATTAAAGTTGCATAGTCAGTGGCAGTGAAGATTTGCTCATCACCGTGAAATTTCCAGTGCCTTTGCAAGAACTAAAGTCCAGGTGGGCATATAGGCTACAAGGGTAGATCAAGTTCACATTTTCAGAAATCATGAAATTTGCTACTTTTCTTGCACGAATTTCTTCATAAGGCAAAATGACATTTATCCAGAATTCTGAGCTGCCTGAAACCATCTTTTATTTACTAAAATATGTTACTTGACTTGCAAATGTCTTTTAGACTAACACATACTCTAACTCAGTCTTGTTATTGTGTTCACCAACTGCTGTTTTCTTTTCCTTTCCCAGTTATCAAGACTATTAGGGAAATAGAGGCATTTGGGTTTCATGAAGAGGTCTCATTACATAAGAAGTAACTTTAAAATTTTTGTAAATGTTTATTTATTTGAGAGAGACAGAGAGAAAGAGAGAGAGAGATAGTGCAATAGGGGAGGGGCAGAGAGAGAGGGAGACACAGAATCCGAAGCAGGTGCCAGGCTCTGAGCTGTCAGCACAGAGTGAGACATGGGGCTCAAACCCACGAACCTTGAGGTCATTCCCTGAGCTGAAGTCGGACACTTAACTGACTGAGCCACCCAGGCGCCCCATATAAGAAGTAGCTTCATATGGAATGCTTCAGAGAGAGCTTGCAAACTTACAATGCTGCAAAGTATTCATCCAATCATGTATTTCCTCTGTATAGCACAGCAAATAATATTTTCATTATTCAAGCTTTCTCGTTTTTTGTACTGAGTGTATGTGAAATTTGTTTTGGGGGTTTAACAAGATATTTGTTACACAAAATCACAAAATAACTATGATCTAATCAGTTGGTGCTTTTTTTAAAGACTATAATGAAAATCGCCTCAAAACATTTAGTATTGGCTGATTGACACACTGGGTGTCAGTCAGACAGTCATTGGTTCAAAGATCACTTCAACCACTTACCAGCTATTGAGATAAAGTTATGTAACTTCCATACCCCACTTTTCACTTCTATAAAATAGAGATATAAATAGAATATATGCATGTGTAAGAGAACTAAATTAGACAATCCATGAAATTTACTATCCCAGTGCTCACACCTGGTTAGACTTCATTATTACTAGTTTATATAGTGTTTTAAGGAAACGCTAGAACAATAAAATATTTCTAATCTAAATATATGACTAAAAATAGCCCAATAAATTCTGAGCACAAATTAAATATAATCTCAGAATGTTAATCAGAATGATGCTTGACCTGGGAAGGAAATACCTCCAGCTGGTTCTGGAGTTCTATGATTCCTCCCTACTAAGAGCTTGTCTTGGAATAAGAAAACCCTGGTGAAAGACTGTTGCTGTTTCTTTATACTTTAAGTAAAGTAACACTTTTAAAAAGAACATAGTAACTCCAGGTTTGCAGCTGTGAGGAATTCCCTTTCTGGTTAAAAGGTCACTGAGTGTTTGCAAAAGGAGTTGTTAGATACTGTTTGCACAGTGCAAATCAAAAGGAGTTGGGAGAAAGTCCATAGGTTAATGAGAGCATTACATGGCCTCATGATAGGAGGTGGAAAATGTGCTTTCCTTCTCCGTCCTCAGTTTTCTATCAAGTTTTATGTAAAGAAGTTGCTTAGGTAGACAAGGAGTCTCAAAAGTGAGCAATTGGGCAGCAAGCAACATGGATTTTCCAAGGAGTTCCATTGCACTATTAAAATTAATACTAAATCTTGGTGAGGCCAATTTAATGCATCGTTGCTTCTAATTGTGTGCTTAACATACACTCCTTTGAACATTTAGCCTGGGATGTAAATAAATGTTAACATTCACACATTCACACATCTAATTAATTTCCACCGGAAAATTCATTATAATATTACACCATATGGACTTATCTTCATTAACTGTAATGGAACCCTTTAAAATGAAATGTTTCCTAGAATATCGTATGTTAGGCAGTGGTAATACAACAGGCTAAAAAAAATAATAACAAAAAGCAAGGATGTCTTAGAAAGAAAATTCTGGAAACTTCATATGGATTTGTAATTCAAGTCTCACTTGCTTTGATTATAGAAAAAAAATATGTAATTGCATAAGAGATGTATAATGTAGGGGCGCCTGGGTGGCGCAGTCGGTTAAGCGTCCGATTTCAGCCAGGTCACGATCTCGCGGTCCGTGAGTTCGAGCCCCGCGTCGGGCTCTGGGCTGATGGCTCGGAGCCTGGAGCCTGTTTCCGATTCTGTGTCTCCCTCTCTCTCTGCCCCTCCCCCGTTCATGCTCTGTCTCTCTCTGTCCCAAAAAAAATAAATAAACGTTGAAAAAAAAATTAAAAAAAAAAAAAGAGATGTATAATGTAATATACATCATAGTTCATAGGCAATCTTCCAGAAAATCATCAGTTTCTGATTCATCTGAATCTGTAAACACCTTTTAATTTCTAGCCTTGCTGAGTGTTTACTATGTCCCAAAAAATTTTAAAGAACTATGGTGCAATTTTATTTTAAGTTTTTTTTTCTTTTTTCTTTTAGCTTTGTATGATGTTTCTTTAAACCATATCTTAGTGGTTATTCATTAGAAGATGAAGACCTTAGGGGCGCCTGGGTGGCTCAGTTGGTTGAGCATCCAACTTCAGCTCAGGACATGATCTCACAGTTCGAGAGGTCGCTGCTCTCAGCGCACAGCCTGCTTTGGAACCTCTGTCCCCCTTTCTCTGCCCCTCCCCCGCTTGTGTGCTTTCTCTCTCTCAAAAGTAAATAAACAGTAACAAAAAATTAAAACAGAAGACGAAGATCAAGACCTACTTGCACAGGATTGCATTCTGCAAATAGAACACAGGAATGACTTGGAATCGTGAGAATATCTATAATTCAGGATTTCTTTAAGTTTAAGCCACAATGTTTAGCTTCGATATCTCTTCTGGGTAGAAAATTCTATTTGACAAAGTACCACTGAATTGCAGCTGGGACACACTTACAACACAATAAAAATAGTGTGACTGAATGCCATGCCTTCACTTGAAGGAAGGAACATGTCTTAAATGCAGGCTTTTCCTGAATGCTGTAGACGTTGTGTGTGGTTTTTTTAATTCTAAATTAAATTTGGAGGCATTTTCATGGAATGTAATTTAGATCATGAATTTAAAATTATTTTTTTCCCTTTAGAAAAAATGCTCATTTTTCTTAGTAAGTCAAGGTCATTTTTTTTTCTGTCAAAATTCACATTTTCTGCTATACACACAGCTTAGAAAAATTGCAAGATGGTCTTTGAGCATCATCTCTAAATCTTGCATCAAACATTTATTCATAGCACTCCACATTTTTTCTGTGCTTTTTATATTAACACATTTTCATATATATTATATTTTATTAAGTTCAGTTTAGAGCCAAGTGTTGAGAAAGAAAGAAAGACAAGAACTAATGTCTTTTCCTGTTAGCATTTATGTGTGGGGAAATAAAACATACCTTCATCTAGATAATTCTAAACCATATATAATCAAGGTAGACAGTGTGTGGTAATCCTGTTTGCTCTGCAGAAATATAAAGCATTCTTCTTTGTTTACTAGAAGTACACAAGTTCCCACAGTCAGCACTGTCTTAGTCTAATATTGGACAAATTGCAGTCCTCGTATGTGAAAGGGCAGCTACGCCTAACCTGCTGATCAGTTGACAGAAGGATTAAATATCATATTGCACGTGCCTGTCCTATGATAGGCCCTTAAACATTCAATTCACAAATCTTAATGGCCCAGCAGGTCTTTCTTGAGAAAGTGAGATTTGAGCAGAGATGTGGAGGGTGAGGAGGGGAGTGTGAGGCAGTTTTTCCAACAGAGGGATGTGCAGGTGCAGAGAGCCTATGGTGGGAGGAGCATGGCTCTGCCCAGACTCTGAAGGAAGGTCAGTGTGGCCCATGCAGGTTGTTCTGGCCAGAGGGCCTCAGGTGAGGCTCTATCAAGAAGGCAAAGATGGGGCCATGGTGCCATTAAGGAATTCAGTCTTTATGCAGTGAGAAATCAGGAACTATAGAAGGGTTTTAAACTGAGGAAAGGCATTTTAAGACATCTTTGCTTAGAGTCATGACCTTTCCTAAGTCACTGAGAGAGAAACTCAAACTCATAAAAGCAAATGAGGAGAGCTCTTATTTGTTGTTGATTTGTCCTTTTTTTTAAAAAAAATAACATTTATTCATTTTTGAGAGACAGAGTGTGGGTGGGGGAGGGGCAGAGAGAGGGAGACACAGAATCTGAAGCAGGTTCCAGGCTCTGAGCTGTCAACACAGAGCCTGACACGGGGCTTGAACTCGCAAACCTTGAGATCATGACCTGTGCTGAAGTTGGACACTTGACTGACTGAGCCAACCAGATGCTCCTAATTTGTCCTTTTTTAAGTTTTAAATTCATTAAATGTAATTTCATAAATATGGTCCTCAGCACAATATGTGGCTCATTGCAGGTATATTTTTTCTGAAAACTCATATTCATCTGAGCTCCTCAGAATTACCTTCTTTTTTTAAACGTTTATTTATTTTTGAGAGACAGAGAGAGGTAGGGTGAGCAGGGGAGGGGCAGAGAAAGAGAGAGACACAGAATGTGAAGCAGGTTCCAGGCTCTGAGCGGCCAGCACAGAGCCCTACGCAGGGCTCGAACTCACAGACTGTGAGATCATGACCTCAGCTGAAGTTGGATGTTTAACCGACTGAGCCACCCAGACACCCCAGAATTACCTCCTTAAGCAGTTCAAATACCAAGTCAAATTGTTTTGGAAAATATAGTAACTTTTCAGTGACAAGGATCACTGACGTTTCTACGTAAGTTCAGCAAAGGTCTATTATAAAAATTGGGCATTGAAGAAGTGGTTTTAAATTGCTCTATTCAATGTCAAAATACAGTCTGTGTACAATGTGTGGAGAGTCAATACATTACAATCTTTTTACTTCCTAAGCAATTTAGTTTTTCAGTATTTTCAGTAATATATTTCCTCTTGTCGGTATCAATATAGGAGATCTCAATTTATACAATACTAGATATCTTCTGAATTGCAGAAATATGAATTGGAACTTTCTTATAGCTCAGTTGTAAAACAAGGTTACCTTTTGCATATTCATAACTGGCTTTTAAAAATAATTTTGGAGACTATTTTATTAGGAACAGCAACAATAGCTTTCAAAAGATTCTTGAGGTTCTTTATGTAATGGGCAAAGCCACGTCCAGTGGAGGAAAGGATACTTTCAAGGTTAACCAGGCAAATGAGCAATAGAGTCCATGAGAAACTGTCTGCCTCATGGACAGAAAATGTGTTCAAATCCTGAAGTAAGTTTTGTCCAACCCCGAGGTGAGCTTAGCACATCAAAGTCTGCCGAATTGCTATTAGATGTATCACCTCCACAAAGTTGTCAGCATATCAGCATCACCTGCATTGTTAGAAATGCAAATGCTCAGACCACACCTCAGGCTTTTTGAATCAGAAACTCTGGGGTGGGCCCTGCAAACTGTGCATTAATAAGCCCTCTGGGTTCTCAAGTTTGAGAACCTCTGATCCAGGAGAAACAGTAAACTTCAAAAATCACATCATCAGCCAGTCAAGTCCTACATTATTACTAAAATAGCTTTTAGTGTTACGAAAGGTAATGTGGCAAAAGATATAGTCCAGTACCTACTCCTTTCCTCCTGTCTAGTAGAACCCTTTCCCAGAGAGCTAATATATCTCGGGAAATCTAACCAACCCCTGCTTCAGAGGTGGACCCCGATTAGGCTGAGCCAATGATGGCAATACCAAAACCCTTACCAGAGATATGTTTGGGGATATTGCAGGTCTGAACCAGTGTGAGCCAATGAGATACATAAAACATTGTTCAGGCTTTTGGGCAATGAATTTCATTATTCTTAAGAGGCAATTATTCTATTTCTTTCTTGCACTGCATGTGAATGTACATGCTACCAGCAGGCATCCATGAGCATTAGGGGAAGCAGCGAGAGGTGGAGTGAGTTTATCATGGGGTGTGCAAAACGGAGAGTCAGAACTTGAGTTCTGGGAGACATTGCTGGGCCACTGGATCAGCCCACCTCAACACCCTTCCTGACTCTTTAGTAAGTTAAAAATGGTACCTGTAATCAAAAGCACCCTAACTTATACAGGATGCCCAGTAATCCATGAGCTACCCTGAAGCAGAGGCCATGGCTTTAATCATCTTTAGATCTTGGGGGCCCAGTCCAATGTCTGGTAGATAGTGACTGCTTAACAGATTTTGTTGAATGAATGAAAATCTGAATGCATTTACATTTTACAAGTATATTCCACCCACTACAGCATCCAAAGAGATAGATATGCAATGTGAGTACCTCAAAAATAGTTTTATTCAGAAGGCAGTCATGTTGTACTATTTTTCAAACTGATTGATGTTGGAAAATGTAGTCAGGAATCCTTTTATCTGGATAGAAAGGAAGTATCTCTACCTATGCTTTATTTTTAGTATTTTAAAACTTTTCTTGAACGTGAAAATAACTGCTACTTTTAATGATCAAGAACATGTCTTTAAATCTACAGCTTAAAATACACAAATGAGTCCCTCTCTGTCATTGATTCCATTACTCACGTACATGTTTTTCTTTCTTGTGATGGCAGATGCTCTTAATTGCTCACAAGCATGAGTGGGAAGTGATTATAAACTTCAGATTTAATAAGAACATCAAAAAAGAGGAGAGACAGATCAAACTGCTCCATCAATTATAGGGGTGTTCTGGTTTCATTTTGCATTTCCTTTTCCCACGTTTGTAAAAGTGCCAAATAAAAGTGATCTCTACCTATGTGGTCTTGTGTGCCAGAGCCTTCTCCCAGGGCCAGAAGGAAAACAAGAGACTTGAGCCCTCTCTACAGAGACCAGTGAAAGCTCATGCATGGGTAGGACTAAGGTTGAGACCCACTGCCCCATCTCATGAGAACCAGCCCACACCTTTAGCACCCCGATGTGAAATTGATTACTCCAGCAAGTGTATACCCAACACTTGACATATCCCAGTGGTGACTTCAGACACAAAATTTTGCCCACCCACTAAATGTGCCCAAGGAGGTGAGTTTCCCTCACTTATTCAAAGATAATTCTGATTCTTTCTGAGTGGGTATTTCAATGTTATTTCTAGCTATAAATGGCAAATGTTATTATTCCAGTACTTTCACTCTTCCCGAATCACACACCATTTTAATGCCGTGATGTAGCAAGATTACTCCTTAAATGCATTAGGCATAATAATCAGTTGTTTTTTGTTTGTTTGCCTTTCATTAGACTAATCAGTTAAAGTGGCAAACCATCACCACTTGAGAACTATGGAGCATGATGTTTTGGGGAGACAATGACTCCTCCCCATCTTGGCCTTTCTTCCCTATTTAGGCCTCCCTAAATTTTCTTCATGTTCCATCTTACCATTTTAAACTGAAGCATATCAGAATGTAACTGTCTGGAAGTATACAGGGGCTCCTTGTGTGTGTGTGTGTGTGTGTGTGTGTGTGTGAGTGTGTGTGCATGCGCGCGTATGTAGGGGCTGGGCATTTGCATTTTAACAGAGGATGAAGCTTTTTCCTCTGGAACTTCTGGCATCTACAAGGAGCTAATGGAGGAAGGCGGTGCCAGTGCCCTCTAGGCTCTGTTGAATGACCCAGCCACCAGGCTGTCCTTTGAAATGACACCCAAAACGAAAGATTCAGTGGCAATGAAGAAAGCCTCAAGATTTATGTGTTGGGGTCATGATAAAATAGGAAGGCAATTTAATTTTGCAGGTGTTATTAAATTTATTATCAGCCACCAGAAAGCAAAGCTGGGTTCTGCCTATTGAAAACGCAGGTGTAACGTGGGGAAATGAGAACTCCTGCTTGCTCATGGATTGCTCTGGGAGGCCATCATGACACATGGATATTCCTTCATGTGCCCTCTAAAGGGAATTATTTGCCTTTGCTGGTTGTGGGAAGAGTCACCACCCCAGGCTGATGAGAAGAGGCTTCTTACCCCCTCCAGACCCCACAATTCCACAACACAACAAGAGGCAGTGCATGTTTTTCAACTGCCTTGCTCTGTGTGTTACACCTGGACCACTAAATCCATAAGAATCGAAGTTCCCCCAGTCATGCTCTGACTACACACCCACAGTACAGTGGGCTTGACAGCCATAAGCCAATTAAGGCAATTAGTTCCATTTAATGTGAAATGGTCTCCAATACACACACTGGCAGAAATAGTGAAAAATACAAGCATCAAGAATTCTGATTTATTTTCCCACTTCCAGAGCCAGCTGCTGAGTGCCAACCAGTGCTGTATGTGCTTCTGGCATAACTTTATTAATAATCTTGGCAAACAAAGAATCCTTCAACAAATAGCAGTAGCCTTTTGATTATATTGTGCCACAGATAATAATTGCTTCAAATTGAGTGTAGTGAAGTCTATTTGCTCATGCATAATGAAAAAAAATCATATAACAGCTTGATTATGAAAACTAACGGCATGTTGGAAAGCTACCAAGAATTCCCCCAAATTGGACATTTTAATTGTTTTACCTCAGTTGCTGATCCAGGCCAAATTCATTTAAAACAAATTTAACCTACCAAAATCTCTATAAAACAAGTTGGTTTCCAAGCCTCCTGGCAATGATTTATTTAGAGTTAATGAATGTGAAAAATGTTTTTTTAAAGCTACATAAAAATATAATAGTGATATTATTATTGGAACAATATTTAAATCAGCAAAACTCCAGTGCACAGGAAAATTTAAATTGACTCTTGCAGGTCTCTGAAAGAGGATTTGACCTTACTTACTTTTAGAGATTGGAATTGTGCGGGTTTGCCTCTGCATACAGGTATTCTGCAATTATTCCCATTTACAACTGGATTGTGCTTTTTAACAAAGATGTGGAAATGTACCCTTGATTATTTCTGTTACCATAACAGCTACCATTTACTGAACAATTGCTATGCTTCAGACACTAAGCAGTTTACAAATATTATGCAGTTTAGTCTTCACCAACAGCCCTCGCAGATAGAGCTGTTCCCATGCCTTGCGCGGAGTAGGTACAGGATCAAGATTTGTTGCATGAAGAGAGAAGTAACCTGCTTCACGTCATTAAAGCCCAGCATTTAAACCCCAATGGTGGGGGCGCCTGGGTGGCGCAGTCGGTTAAGCGTCCGACTTCAGCCAGGTCACGATCTCGCGGTCCGTGAGTTCGAGCCCCGCGTCGGGCTCTGGGCTGATGGCTCGGAGCCTGGAGCCTGTTTCCCATTCTGTGTCTCCCTCTCTCTCTGCCCCTCCCCCGTTCATGCTCTGTCTCTCTCTGTCCCAAAAATAAATAAACGTTGAAAAAAAAAAAAAAAAATTAAACCTCAATGGTGGCGTTCGGTAGCTGTTCTCTTAGATCCCTTATTTATGTTTTTTTTTTTTCTTTTTCCTTTCATTGATGTTTAAAGTTTCCAAATTCTAATAGTCCCCAGACAAGGCTAAACACAATCACATCAGGAATTCCTCTAGGTACAAATTCTTCAGGAGTTCGGGCAACATGATGCCTGTAGATAAGGATAGTGGTGAATCGTCGTCAGGCTCTGCTGAGGGACCGGCTCTGGTGATGTTTCAAACACGGCTCAGCGTGACGCTGCCCACACTGCAAAAACCCAACGGCCAAGCAAGTCGAGTTGGCTGGACACAGTTTGCATTCAACCAGGGCTGCTAGACTCCTGCCCAAACAATTTTCTTACTGAATGAACATTCCACTTAGAATAGCCTGTGATTTTGACTTTTCGGCGTCTGTGGCAGATTGTGGTCCACACTATGAATGCTGATCGTGGCCAGTGCCAGGCAACATTTTGAAGAGAATACACTTCCTGTGGCACCATCTCTACACCCTTCCAGCACCCTGTTCCCTCTCCACCTGCTCCAAGCGACACCTCCACCCCAGCCCATTATCTTACCCGCTCACCTTTGTTAAAAATAAACATTTTTACCTTCATTATTTTAGCCATGGAATCCTTGTCCAAATGCAATCTTAGTTGGAAGCACAAATATAAGAAACAAGCCTAATCTTCTCCCTAGGGTATGGGACTAAAGGTCTAGAATCAAATTAACTCAATGTAAAGTCACGGACACTTAAACCTGAGTGAAGCATCTTTCTGGGTCTTATCCCAAGGCCCATGTCATTTCAAAGATCTCTCAGATAACTGCAGTGACCCTGTTGATCTCTCTAATGTCCTCTGTACTAACAGCCACTAACACAGTCTAAGCCAACTACGTCTTTGTTTTTTACATGGAGGTTAGTTTTTCTGCTCAGTTAAGCTGTAAACCGCCTATGGCAGAAACCTCCTATCTTTTGTGTTTCTCATTTAAGTAGAAGATCCCATCTATAGTAAATAATTCACCAAAAGTGCACCCTAGAAACAATTCTCATCAAGTCAAAGCAAAACAGAAGGAGAAAGATGAGGCAGGAGGTACTCAGTTTTATGCGACCCGTTGCTTGCTTTCTTTTATACCTCCCGCTCTGAGCACTGGTTAGTAATCAGAGAATCAGGTTTGGAATCTGGCAGTTTTAGCTTACTGTGTAACTAGGCTATTTTATTTACCTCTCTGTGCCTCAACTTCCTAACCTGTCAAATGGGGATAAAAACCTTGTCAACTAATTGTGAGAACTTGGCAATATTTTGTATAGAACACCCATAATAGTAACTTTCAGTCCCACTTCACTTTGCCATTTTGTATCCTTTGGGACATTTGGCCTAGTTAATTAGCCCACAGGAGTTAAGGAAAACTTCCTTTTACCAATACTGCCGGCCGGGTAGGCCCCAATTCTGAGATTTAATTTCCCTTATCATGTTATCCTGGATACAAATATTATGGACTTCAGTGTTCTCTGTAGCTGTGTATTCAAACTGTGAGCTGAACTTGTGCGTGAGTGGTGATTGGGGGTGATTGGTGATAAAGGTGGTGGAAGAATAGAGAAACAGAGGAAGAAACAAGAAACAGAGCATTGTTTGTATCTCCTTACCTTGGCATCCTTCCTACTCCTGCCCTCCCCCTTCCCCTACAGAGAGATGACTGGCTTTGACCTTTCCTCCTTTTGATTATTTCTAAAAATGTAAAAAGGACTATTTGTGATCAGTGAAGGAGTTCATCATGATTTAGTAGCCCATCGCTTCTAAAACTTTAATATGCATGAGAATCATGAGGGATCTTGTAAGTGCAGATTCCAAATCAGTAGGAGTGGGTGGGGCCAGAGAGCCTGCATTTCTCCCAAAGCCTAAGAGATGCTGCTGATCCAGAAAGCAAAATTTGAGAAGCCAACATCTACATGACTGCATCAAGGCAGCGGAAGCTAGTCGTATCAAACACAAGGAGGAAAACAACTAAAAACTCAGTCTCAAAACTCAGTTGCCACTGCCGCAGGTGCATTATGGGAATAGAGAGAATGCATGTGCTTATTTACACATTCGAGTTTTTTGTTGTGGTTGCTGCTGCTGTTGCTTTGTTTTCACCTTCTTTTTGCTTAAGTACTAGTTCATATTCTCATTCTTGATCTCATCCTGTTTATCATTGGTAAAAGCTCTACTCTCCTTTATACCCCTCATAAACACATACACCTACTCTAACTTGCTACAAACTTTGAGAAATATTTATACATATCCTAGAAAACTAACAAAATGGAGCAAGAATGTGTTTTAGAAGATTTTTAACACTGGAGCACCCAGGTGGCTCAGTCTGTTAAGCATCTGACTGCGGTTCAGGCCATGATCTCATGGCTCTTGAGTTAGAGCCCTGCATCAGGCTCTGTGCTGACAGCTCCTTCATATTCTGTGTCTCCCTCTCTATCTGCCCCTCCCCTGCTTGTGTGCGCGCGCTCTCTCTCTTAAACACGAATAAACATCAAAAAATTAAAAAAGAAGATTTTTAACATTGATCTCCTATCTCTGCACACTTCAGTAACAAGCATGTGAAAAATGCTGTGAAGGTTAAGTGTGGCCCTATAATTTCCACTACTGATCTGGAGCCAGATGGGTATATCTGAATCCTGGTTCCAGCACACATTAGCCTGGGGCCGGCCGTCTAACATTTCTGTACATCAGTTTCCTCATCTGCAAATTGAAGCTTATGATAGTTTTTGTCAAGGGATTCAAATAGCTCTTCATATGCAGGAAACACCATATGAGCAGAAGGTATTATATAACACACTTATATAATTCTTTATGTTATGGAATTGTTTGACTTTAAGAAGTGAGTATATACTTTGTGAGCTGTGTTTATGAAAATCAGCATTTTGGAGGGCACTCAACTACTCCAGTATATATTATCTTTGAATAATTACATGCCATGGATCCTGTTGTTTTTTGGTTTTTTTGTTTGAATGTGAGTTTATAGGGACGCCTGGGTGGCTTGGTCAGTTAAGCGTCTGACTTCGGCTCAGGTCATGATCTCACGGTCCGTGAGTTCGAGCCCCGCGTCGGGTTCTGTGCTGACAGCTCAGAGCCTGGAGCCTGTTTTGGATTCTGTGTCTCCCTCTCTCTCTGCCCCTCCCCTGTTCATGCTCTGTCTCTCTCTGTCTCAAAAATAAATAAACGTTAAAAAGAAAAAAAATTTGAATGTGTTTACAATTGTACTCAATATTTTAGTATTATAAGCCAAATTTTTATTTTTTCTTATAATAATAAGTATATCTATGAACCAGTAGTTTAAGTGTACTCTAATCTAAGCAAATTGTATCTCACAAGCTCGTGGTGGAGAAAATCAATATATGTTTAAAGTTTCTTAACACCAAATAACTTGAGAGGCACATAATATAGTCATAATATAGTGGTAAAGAGTATGGACTTTGCACTTGCACCATATACAAGTCTCAGTTCTGCCATTTACAAGCTGGGTGACCTTGGCAGAGTCACTTCATTTTAATTTCCAAAACAACTACAATCATAAACCCACCTTATAGGACTATTGTGAGGTGTAAGGCACACAATATAAATTAAGTCTTCAGGGCAATGGCAGTCTTTTAATAATTTTCTAATCAATGAAATGATAATAGCAACAATAATAAATACATTGGGGATCACGAGCCTAGGGAATAAACAAATCTGAAAGGCAGTGCAAGCACATTTAATATCAGTGGAAAAATCCATAGCATCATAAGAAAAAGTCATATATTTTCCCCTCCTTCAATGTACTTCAATCATCTTTCTGCCTCTTTTCAATCTCTAAAAGTAGGGTGATGGGATGTACCAGCTTGCCCAACATTGTCCCATTTTACCCTAGCACAGTTGCTAATAACACAGTCTTTTTCTCCCAAAAGCATACCAGTTAGGAAAATAAATGTCACTGTCACTCACCTGAAGGTACTAAGTTGGCCTTGGGCCTTATTAAGACACGCTTTCAGATGATAAAAAATATGACCATTTTTTTCAAGTATTACAAGTCCCAAATTTCCCAGAAAATAGAATTGAAATTCCAAAAATATATTTTCCTTGTAACAAGTCTCAGTGTATCTTTTCTACCACTATCCCCAAGACATTTATGTGAGATCATTTGATTTCCCAAAGGTGAAGATCATTGAGCTATGAAGAATTAAACATGAGAAGAATTGAGATCTGACGGAGAGAACCCAAGGTAGACAACATGGAAGGGACCAGAATCGGTGCTGCAGGGGAGAGGTGGGGCTAAAAATATGGGAAGGGAAATATACTGCTGGTGATCCATGTTCCAGCATTGCCTTTAATTTTTACCTTCTATTTCCCCTTCTCTCAGTTAATGGTATTATGATTATTACACATTGAGCAGACATGGTGGTAAAAAACATGGAATCCGAATTTAATAGCCTCCATTCACCTTCAGACAGCAACGCATACAAGCTGTGTAACTTTGGGCAAGTTACTTAACTTCTCTGGGCCTCATTTCTTCCCGTGGTAAAGTGGAATGACTAGCCTACCTCATGGGACTGATATCAAGATTAGATGAGGTAATATGTGTAAAACTCCTAGAACAGTGCCTGGTGCTCAGTAAGTGCTTTTGTGCTAATTTTTGTCTTCCTTCAGGTCTGTTATAATGAGAAGGTCTAGGATTCATCCTGATACTCGAGTTTTAAGTCAAATAACAGATCCATCTCACAGTATTGTTATTACTCTCATTTTCTTTTGTTTCATCCTACCGAATTGTTTTTATGTTGATGTGTTGTCTCCTTGAATTTCATCTTTCAGTGTTTACTTTCACACATATGACTAACAATAGCTCAAAAAGCATGTGCACCATAAAAGCGAAAGATGAGCTTTGAGTTGAGTTGTAAGAGAAATGAAAGTAACCAGTGATAAAGTGAAAAGCCTTTAATGGGTTCTACTGTTTAAAGGGAGTGGTGTTCCTATCACTATTGCATGCTATCTTCAATCACTACTACGGACTGATGTTATATATACATATTTTGGTGACAGAAGAAGAAATGAGATGGGCCATTCAAAATTGGTGGTTTGGAAATAATCACATGTCTTGGATAAAATAATGTCCCGTTTCCCAAGGAGAACAGGATGAGGAAATAATTGTTTTGAAATGTAAGATTCAAGTAAGATGGCTGATTTAAATTATATAAAGCATAATTAGCACCACTGACATAAATTACAGGTAAAAGACCTGCTGGGTCATGCACGTGTCCTTTTAACCAGGTGCCATGGAGACAGGTACCATAGAAACAGGTAAATCTTATACTTTACTTTTTGAAGACATTAAACTTATTATGCAATTGCTTTAGCTTTCTTTTTACATATAGATCTGTAGGAAAATTATAAACTATCTAGATAATTCAAAAATTTAAAGTCACACTTCATTTTCTATTTAGAAAGAGTATGAGTTTTATTCAACTTAAGGGTAATTGTCTCGGTTCCTCAAAAAAAAAAAAGACTATAAAAGTGTGTTGGCAGATGTTAAAATCAGGTACTTTCTGTTGATTATTAGTCTTTAGGGAGTAGAATGATAAAAGAGGCTCAAAATAAGTAAATCACAAGTTATGTCCTGTTCCCTGTTTCAAGCCTTATCTAATTGTAGAAAGTACCCTTAAAACATTCAAAAAGCCATACTTCTCTCCTATGGACATTTAAGATGGTGAGTACTGAACACAGAAAAAACAAAACAAAACAAACCCAAGATCAAAAGTGCCTCCTGAATAATCAGAAAGAGATAAAAGAAAATTTAGTATCTTTCCATAATGTGAAGTGTTAAATTTAGTTCCTTGAAAAGTGATAATCCACAGCCCACGGCCAGATTTGTGGTGGAACTCAAGGCACTTTGTGGAACCAAACCAGCTAATATAGCTGATTCCGTAAGCATTTGCCACAAAGAGAAGTTGTTTTGTATTTTCTCAGAGTCCCATTTGACCAGTTTTTATATTTTACTCCTAGAACCACAATCATAATTTCAGAATAGTTCTGAGTTTCCTTCTGATTCTACTTTTTGATCAGATTAATCAATGGGTTCATCTATACCATAGTAGTCAGATGCCTGGTGTTTCTGGGCCTCTGCTGACTGTGCCATCATGGAGGGGTTTAGTCTGAGGGGTCAGAAGGTTACCACCCAAAGAGCTCTTGGACTCATTCTCCTCTACCACAGCTGCCGCTTCAACTTCAAGAATAGGTTCTATATGCCATAGGTTTACATTTGTCCTGGCAGAAGTCAGTTGAGAAGTAATAGAGATCAATCTATTTTGAGGGCACTGGCCTTGTTTTTGCATATACTTGTACATATATATAGAAAGTCAGAGGGAGAGAGAGAGAGAGGTTGTAGCAACAGTGTCCAAATCATGATGGATTCTATGTCTCATTCCCAGCCCTTCTGTATACATGGCTTTAGTCCTGTAATGATTTATTCGTATTAAAGAAAAGCAGTGCACTGAAACTGTAGCCATTGCTGTGAAGCAAGTTGGCCAAGGGTCACTGCATCCTTTCCTTTAAAATACCTGCTTTGTTTGCATTGAAAAACAAACAAATAATAACCCTGCTTGAAGCTCCTTTGTTTGGAAAGCCTGCTTGCTTGATATATGCTCTCTAATCTATTTAGGGAGGGACTTGTTCCTTTGTTTCATGTCCAATGGGATTTCCCCTGTGTGAAATTTAATGGGATTAAGCCTTGGAAAGATTGTGAGATTTCATCATCAGCCTTCAATCTCTGCCCCAGAGAAGGTTATACAAAGAATAAAGGTATGTCGTTTTGTTAAAACACTCACCTGCATGTCCCTACAGAAGACCAGCTATGGGTTGTGAACCCAATCTGATTTTGTCTCCTCCCATCACCAAAGAAGTTTTTTGAGGTCTGAGTCCCAGGACTGCTTGAACTAGGATTTCTACTTTCTGAAAAAGACTGAAAGAAAGCACTGCAGTAAATTAAAACAAACAAACAAACAAACGAAACCAACCAACCAACCAAACAAAAATCTTATGTTTTCTGAGTGTTGCATTTGAAAGGAAAGAAAAGGTGTATGAAATCACTTGACCCAGTTCTATATCTTCTTACTGTAGTGAAATGTTTGTCCCTAGTATATGTAAAGAAGAGAAATAGTCAATCATCCATGTTTTGGATGGGGGGATGGGATAAATGGGCTTTTTTCTGGATGGCGGGATGGGATAAATGGGTGATGGGCATATAGGAGGACATTAATGAGCACTGAGTCTTATATGTAAGTGATGAATCACTAAATTTTACTCCTGAAATCATTATTACACTATATGTTAACTAACTTGGATTTAAATAAAATCAGAAAAAGTTTTTAAAAACTGAAAAAAAAATGTTGTAGAATTCACCTGTGGGGGTGGGGCAGGGGAAAGAAAGCTTTCCTAATTGTCCAAGAAAAAGTCGTTATATTTTTGCCTCTAGTGCGTTGCTAGCCTTACTCTCTACTGCTTTATCAAATACTTATTGCTACAACAACATCCATTCCATTGATCTCTGGCTTGACAGACCACAGAATAAAGTTGTTTCTTTTACTATTGTCTCAAAACTCACCAAAATGAAGAAGGGACAAAAATAAAGGAATGAAGCTAGGAAATGGGTATAACCATTTATCAGAGAATTATAAGA
This sequence comes from Lynx canadensis, assembly GCF_007474595.2. NCBI lineage: Eukaryota > Metazoa > Chordata > Mammalia > Carnivora > Felidae > Lynx > Lynx canadensis. The sequence continues at coordinate 140,431,318 of NC_044310.1, read as the reverse complement.
ATAGCTACCAAATCCTATAGGACAAAACCGAGGGATGACACATACTCTGCAGAGTTCTGGCAATGTCTAGACTACGGCAGACATAGCCATTCCTACTGAATAGCCATTCCTTCAACCTGCTTCCTCCCTACACATACCCCTACCCCTGACTTTATTCATTGCCAAAAGACCTTGAGTTTTGTGTAACTATGGGGTGGCCATGAACTTAAGAGATTGATCGTGATTAGTCTTGGCCCATCATCATAATTTGTCAGTGTCTGGTTTGAGATAGAGAAGTGGCACAATTCTAGAAAATGGACATAAGACTGGGCTTCTGGGAAATTTTTGTTCACTTTAAAAAGGAACATAGATAAGTAGATAGGTGAACCCTTTTACTGACTCTGAATATTAGTATCTTGGAAATATAGTCCCAACCACCATGGGACTATGAAGGCAGCCAGCCTGAGGGGAAAGCGAGCACACAGAATTTGGCAGTCAGAAAAGATGCAAAAGATCTGAACCTTTAGAAATGTCTCTGTTCCACTGAATAAACCACCCTGCCAGTGCCTACCTGCTCATTCCTCTTATGTAAGATAATATATGTCCTGGGGGGTTTAAATCCTCTTACTTGCAGCTAATATAATCCTAACTGATATAGCTTGGTCCTTAAAAGTAGGGTATAATGGACCCACTACTCCTGTATTATAATGACAAACTCTGGGGTTCAAGATGTTATGGGGAAGCATTCCTCAACTCTGCTGCACCATAGGAAGACATTGTGGGAAAATGCTGAATATAAATGGTCCATCTATTCAGAGCTAGCATTAACCACAAGCAAATGTATGGATTATGGCTTGAGAGCAGAATATAAATGTTTAGAACTTTAAAAATGTAGAAATAGCAATATAATTAATAAACTCTTGAAGGTGAATGGTGGAAACTAATATAATTAGGCTTAATTTTTAATCTTTCATATTAAAGCGGACAAATCAAGCAATAGAGGTGTAAATGCATTAGTTCATGATATAAAGCTATTCATAAGAAAAATTTTAATTAATAACACAACAACTAAAAGCAGGAGATAGAGTGAGAAAGAAAAGTGGGAGAAAATATGAATGTTCCAGTTTATTCACTGTTTAAAAAGAATAGTCAATATGCACTCTGTATAACTGAAAAAAATGAGAAACATTAAGATTATTGTTAAAATTTATAAACATCAGGTTTACAAGACCTAAAAATGATGTGTGTGCCCTCCAAGCCATCGGTTGGAAAACATACCCAAAATAAAACACAGGCATCGTATATAAAAAATAATCATTTAGAAAGCGGCAACAAGAAATCAAAACAACAACTAAGAACAAATGTGCCTGTTATGTCAATAAATACAAATAAGATGAACTCAATAATTTAAAAACAGAGACTCTCTGAATGGAGGAAAGCCTCTTGTACTCAGGGTGCTAATGAGGTGCTGTCCAGGGGTAAGTGGGGGGGGGGGGGATACCCCTTCCATTGTGTTTTCAACTGTACCTTTTCATTTATTCTCCAAAGCAGCATTTCTTGAACTTAAAATCTCACAAAATCTTTCATATAATCATTTTCTTCAGCTTAAGGCTCTAACCCTTTCTGTTGATAATCAATGCTCCATTTCAAGCTGGTTTAGAGATGTTATGCCATCCTTCTCCATTGCTTTGACTTTCCCTATCTTCTTCTGGTGCCGTACAAAAATGTCTACCCCTTTCTTCACACCTTCAAAGGAAAATCTCCAGGCACATCAAGCCATAGCCATCAGCTGACCCTCTTATTCAAAAACATAAAGACTTTGTTTTTAAAATTGGGCAGTTGGGATACCCTGTCACATTAGTATCATAAGAATTCTTGCGAATTAATTCAACAGCAGTGTGCTACGTAATGAACGAATTGCTGGCACTACAAAGCTACATAAGTCACGATGAGGCTACAGGCTGCATGTTATAAGCTATGAGATTTGCAGTTAGGTTCAAAGAGTAACAAACATGTACCATGAGTATAAAAATGAATGTCACTGAGTTCAAATGGATACATCAGCTCTAATGTCTCAACAGACTAGAGTGGGTAAATTCATTAAAATAAAACACACTTCTAAAGAATGAAGCAGGTTGACTGATTATGAGAAATATTTAAAAGCTCAGTGTGTCTATTTTCAAGCTGGTAAATCATGATGGGCAGGTCAAACTCCATGTCAGTTTAAGAGCAGTTCTCTATCTCGGTGGTGAAGGCATCTGGATGATGCAATCAGATGTTGAGTGTGTTGCAATTTGTTAGCAATAATAGTTAAAGTGTAGATGTTTGAGAATGATGTACTGAATAAAAACCAGAATGGGTTCAAGGCTACCTATATAACATTCTTCTAACTTGTATTTTGATATGCCTTATTGAGCTTCAATGAAAGATATTTAAATATCATTTCTCTTCAGAGAATCACAAATAAATCTGTATGCACCCATGGGAATATGTGTAAACCATTAGTTTAAATACTGATGGTTGGAAAACAACCTAAAAGAAGGATTTGCAAAGGCACTGAAACTAAATAATATAAGGCTATTAGAGGATAAACCAAAACACCACCATGAGAATACTTGGATTTTCCTATAATCTAAAGTAACTATGAATTTTCTTTTAAAGAAAATAAACACCTGGGAAAACTACCAAGAACAATGTGCAAATCCTCTTCCTTCATTTGTCCAAGTAACTGAGCTGGCCCACCCCAAGAGGCATAAAATCTGTGGAATTCTCGTTCCCCAGGAGGTGGAGTACAAAACGCTAAATGACCTAGGACTGCCGTCTTTCATAACCAACTATAATTTTATTGATTTTCATCTGTTACCCAAGTCTTGTTAGGAGACATGAGAGGTCTGCCAAAGCAAACAGAAAGACGCCTAGACTGCCATCTGAGCTTTATGTTACGAAGGCTACGCCTATTGATGGAATTTAAAATTGGAGGTTGCCAGGAAACCAGAAGGAAAGTTCAGAATGATGTATGTTCTCAGAGAACAAATAATAGTTCTTTCTCTAATTTCTACCTTTTTTTCCCCCATGGAACTTTACCCACCTTTTGGTAATAGAATACAACGCATGATATATTTATCAATGCAACTAGTGATTTTGGTATTATGGGATATCACTAAATATGATCAGTCCTTGACCTATGCCTTTGCCCCCCTATAAATTCCAGTGAAATAGTTTAGGTTTTATTACACTAAAGTTTTCCTTTTACGATTTATGTAGAAAATAGTGAAGATTTTTTAAAGTTAAAATCATTTAACATTTCATTACAAAAACTATTTTTACAGATAAAGCTGAATCTTTTTAAAATTATTCTTTAGTATTTCATAGATTAAAGGTCCATATTTAGAGGAATTCTCTATAAACCAATCTTAACTGGTGATCATCCAGCTTTGCTTCTGTTATTTCCATAACATCTACTCATGTATTTACTCTACAGTATGAGCCGTATTTTCACATTAAGGATCTCAGATATTTTAAAACATTGATCATGATATCCCCCCTTGACATTTTCTTTCCTAGTCTAAATATCTACAGCACCTAAACATTCCTCTATTTTTAAAAATCTTGACACGGTTCTACTTCTCAGTTTTAGGCATATCTTATCCCTGGATCCTGAGAACATTTTTTTCTTTTTTCTAGAAGAAATGAGGAACAATGTTAAGATTGAAACTTTAAATCAGGTTCAATTATGGCAGAAATACATGGGAGAAATATATTATGAATCTGTAAAAATACTTGTAATAACAATAATTTAACACTGTGATTTGTCAGAGACTTTGCAAATGTTAAACAAGGATTATTTTGTATATTTATCTCACTACACCATGGATAGGGGATAGTGGTGGCTTTGCTGTGCGGGGGAGGAATGTCTGCTTCAAAGAATATCTGACTGAAAGGACATATGTGAAAATGCTCTCAACTTCAGTCTCTACATAAGTGATATATATTTCTTATTAAATTTCAATCACTCAATAAGTATAATATGCTCATGCTTACCATATAGGTAGAAATAGAGAAAACAAGGTTATTTTAGTGATAAAAATGTATAATCTGTAAATTTGTTGAGAAAATACTTTGCTGCAGACACTTGTTGGAAATGGACAGATGGAAAGACACCATCTCTGTCTTCAAAGTGCTTAGAAAGGATCAACAGATAATTGCAATGGTTTAGGAACGGTGATCAAGGTATTCATGGTTTTGTGAGGTAACAGAGAGACTCCTAAACCAAACAAGGAATCTTGGAGATTTCTATAAAAGCATGATGCCTCATCCTGAATTTTGAACGCTTCTTTTTTTATTTTTCTTTATTTTTTATTTTAGAGAGAGAGAGTGAGCAGGGGAGAAGGGTATAGGAAGACAGCTAGAGAATCTTAAGAAGGCTGCACACTCAGTGTGGAGCCTGACACAGGGCTTGATCCCACACAACCCTAGTATCATGACCTGAGCCAAAATCAAGACTCAGACACTCACCTGACTGAGCTCCCCAGATGCCCCTGAACACTGTCTAAACAGGGAGACAAAGATTTGGAGGTGGACAGGGTGCTCTAGGGAAAAAGGGCACCGTGAATAAGTCCCTGAGGCCAGATTCAGTGGGTCCTGTGGGGAACTCTGAACAGTTCTGAGCTGCTTAACAAAACCACGGAGGGGAAGTGGGGGGCAGGGGGAGGTGAGGAGAGTGAAAATAAAGGGAGAGCTTGTGCTTTATTCTGTACAGGGTAAGGAACTATAAAAAGGTTTTCATCCAGAAAGGGTCATTGGTGGATTTGCATTTTCAGGTTTTATTAGGCAAGTCATTAACTATTTGAAGCCTCAGTTTTCTTATTTGTAAAATTTGACTAGAGAAGGGTAGAGTAGATCATTTGTGGGATCCTTTCTGGTTCAAAGATTTAGAAAATCAATGAAAGCATTTTTCCCCCTTATGTAGTTGGCCATGAAGTTTAAAACCAGACAGAGCTTGTTATTAGGCCTTCCTATGAGACTGTAATTCCATTGTTTTGATGTTCCTTAATTGGAAATCCTGTGTAAACCAAGGGTGACTTCCAGCATGCCCTGTGAATGTGGGTGGGTATGTTGGGGAGGAGAAATGGGGGAAGGGTAGGGGAGCTGGAGTTTACTGTGGAAAGAGAAGCCATATATATATATCAGTAATGCTAATGGACTTTCAGAGAAAATTACTCCTAGTGATTAAAGATTTAATAATCCATGAGTATATCTATCAATACTGGCTTAGGAAAATTGGCTAAATGTTCTTGGAATATATTTTTATGCAGTCCCTTTGAGTTCAGAAATTTTTTTCCTGTTCAAACAACATCAGAAAATAATCGATCATCTGCCTCCCTCTGTAGAATTTATATGCAGGTCAACATTCTTGGATTGTTTCTCTTTTCTTCTGCCACTGCTTGACAAGTATTCATCTTCAAATACACCTTTGTCCTTCAGGGCAAGTTTTCAACAAAGTCCTGAAAGTTATTAATGCTTCAACCAAGCCTCCTTTGCCTTAACAAATGTGTGTTCAAAAACACCAAAGAATGTGTTTTTCCTTCTTTCTCTCTTCCTTTCTTTGTTACACACACACACACACACACACACACCCCTCCACAAGTACACTCTGGACCTCTCTTCCCATCCCTACTACCTAACCTTCTTTTGAGGTATAATGTAGTGGTTTATAATATTGATAAGAAATGCCTTGCATCATGAATTGATGTTCTTTATAAACCGATCAAAATCACTTTAAATCAAGTGTGAATTGTCTGGAGCACTGCCCTATACCTGCTCATTTTGTCCCTTTTGTTTAGTATCCATTATCGTGAGATTTTCCAGCGAGTTTATTGGGTCTTAATAGCAGCTGCCTATCCTTATCATATGTTGGCTTATGTAATGTTAGAGAAATGACTTGTGTACTTTGAAGGAAAATGCCATTTTTTTGCTGAAATCGGCAATGAAAACACTTATTTTCTATTCTGTCCCTCTCTATTTGAATGTATTCCAGCTGATAAGTGTATGCGATGGATTTAATAGAGATACAAGCTACATATGCACCATATCACTGCAACAGTATGCATCTGCCTATTAACTATAGCTCCTAATTTTATCTGCAGAACCAAATGTGAAATCCCGAGCGCTCATGATTGAAGTACATGCTTACATGTACCTTTGTTAGAAAGCACTGTGATGTTCAGAAATCACAAAAGAAGAAAGAATAAAATGGGTTTAGTCCTTGCGCAGATTGTGTTCTGTATTTCGATTTCAGTATGCACACAGCCTATCTGTTTGCATCAGAACAATGGCTGTCCGGTTATGAACTCGGTATACAAATTATCAGCCATCCCGGGTCTGCGTTTGATCCACAGCCTTCCACTTCAGGCACTGAGCACAGTTGGTGCCAAGTAATATCAATCATTCTATTTTTGCTGTGTCCCTGGTAAGAGATGGCATTTGTTTTCCTGATTCAGAAGATAAGCCAGACATACTGGGAAAAAATGCGAATGTGGAAAAAACAAAACAACAACAAAAAACCCAAGCCTTGTTGAAAAATTTCTGAACTAAAAATGCATCACGTTAAATATCTTTTATAAAGCAGAATTATAATGAAGCTTTAATTATCTGAAATAAATGGGAAAAGGATGACCAAAAATAATATAGAATCAAAAAGAAATTTAGATTTTACCCTAAAGCCAAGCGTGTTGTTTTTATAGGTAGCTGATTTAATTGCCAGATTGTTTTCTCGGGCAGAGCACTCCTTTGCACTTGCTCGCACGAAGACCTTCTTTGTTCCAGTGCAATCAGGTCTATTCCACAGATCTCTTCAGGCTGGAAACAGGTTTCCATTAAGAAATTAAATACTGCGTTTTCCATTTTCATACATAAATTGAAATCTGCAAATAGCTCCAGTGGTTTATTTTTTTCTTTTAAAGAAATCAATTTTTTCAACAGATATTGAGCTCAACAACTTCTTCTACAGCCTTTTCTAAGCTGGAAATTATTCGTAAGCAATCCGGGTTAGACCACATCAATTTCCCAAACAAAAAGCCCACGTGGTATGCGTGTGATGAGGGCCTTTGAACGTGTGACACCAGAATTCAACCCCTGACATTCAGAAGCAGCATCTGAAAACATCATTTATAGAAAAGTCTCTCTAAGTCTTTTGTGGCCACTGAATGGCCCCGGAACACAAACCATCTGCACTTTCCAACCAGAGTGCACCAGAAACAACCTACCTACAGAGAATGATGCTAAAGTAGCTCCAGAAGAGAGTTGTAATATACATTTCCCCAACCCGAACAAAAGCCGCACATTTCAAGGGGCTAAAAATTCCAACTAAATGAAATGTGAGTAAGAAGCTGCTTTTTCAAAATTGGACCAGAATGGGACATGACTGGAGACAGAATTCCTGGCCAAGCCAGTCATAAGACCAGCCCGGCTGCAAAGTGAGCGGAAATAGACTCTCTCCCTCTCTCTTAATGGGTGGTATGGCATGTTGCTATGGAAAAAAAGAACTGATAGACGCCATCTTTGGAGATTGTTTACCACCAGGGGTAAACAGGGCAATCTCACCAGAGACCTACTTTGCTTTTACTTTTTAAAGGAGACATAAGCAAGGGCTGGAACCACATGGGTGGTCAAAAAGTATCACCAGATTTTCTTAAAAAGACTTTAACTGTGCCCCTTGCCTCAGACTAGTTTGAGGAGGTAAGTGGTAGGTAGTTTCTCTAGCTCTAGAACGTTGTTTCTAGAAGACAAACCAGTCTGCCATACAGGGTTTTAAACCTGGTGTGTGCCAAGAAAAATTCACTCATTTGCTATTTATCCAGTGTTAACAGGGGGTTCCTCTAAGCTGCATGCCCATCTAGCTACAGTCAAGCTTCCCACTGTCTTCTCTTCCTCTCCATCATTTACTTTTCAGTGTATGATACATAGTTTCATCCCTACTACTCAACTTTCTATAGAAAACTTTCCTGTAATTTATTAGCCTGACTGTCTCACGACAGAAAATTGAGACAATGAAGTATGCCAATAAATAAAGAAAAAAAGGGAAAAAAATTTCTCACAGTTGTATTCCCTGCCAGATATAGTCTCAGTTTCTGTTAACCACCAACCTCTCAAAAGAGAACAAAAACAAAAAACAAAGAAACGCCCCAAAAACAAAACAAACAAAACCCCCAGTAATCTTTAGTTGATATGTCCACTTCATCTCCTATTTACTCTTCAGTTAACTGTGACCAAAAGTCCACCCTTAATCCTTGACCAAATTTGTCATCTCTGAGATCATCAATGATCTTGCTGCAAAATCCTGTTCCTACTTTTCAGTGCTTAATCTTACATGATCTTTCTCTTTCCTTAGATGTTGTTGGGACTTTCTTTCTTCCAACTCTGCAATCCTTGGCTTTTAACATAGCATTCTCTTTGGCTCTCTTTCTGTCTCTTTGCTCACCCTTTCTCCGTTTCATTCACTGATGCTTTATATTCTAATCACTCCTACACAGGTGGTCCCTCATTGTTGTGTCTTTCTTTCTCTTCTCACTTTCTCCAGTGAACTAAACTATTATTAAATATTATTAAATGTCTACTGGATGTGTCCACCAGGATATAACCACGGCATGGGCTCTCAGTATATGCAGTCGTTTCCTCTTCTGTTAATTCTTTATCGCATTGAATAGCCCTGCTTTCTAGCTGGCCCCCTAAAGCCATTATCTTGAATTTATCCCTCTCTCCATCAAATTCCATTTCAAGTATAAGCACTACCAATTATAGCTTTTCTCTTCATCTTCACTAACACGGCAGAGCTTAGGCACCTGTAATCCCTCATCTGAATCATAGAAGAAGTACTAATTGTTTTTAAATTTTGATTGCATCACTAAGCACATCCTATCCCTCCTTAAACATTTTTAAGCAGCTTGTCATTGCCAAAGTCTCAAAAACCCTATGACTTTGTGTGGTCAACAATCTAATTCATTACTTGGCCCTTGACAGTCTGTCTCTCCCAAGGTCTTCCTCGTCTCACTCATGCTCTAATTTGCAGTCATACAAAAGTACTTGACTAAACATACTGTGTGGTCTCGCACCACTCGCCTTTGGGTTCCAGATCTCAGTTCAGATGTCATGTGGGCACCTAGATTTTAGTCTGAGCTTACCACATACCAGCTGGGTGCTCTTGGGAGAGATATTTAACTTTTCCAATTCTTACTATCCTCATCTATAAAACAGTCATAATATAAAACCTACTTCAGATCATTGTTGTAATTATTAAAGGAGGTAATATCTCTAAAATAGTTTTAATAGTGCCTGACAGATAATAAGAACTAATAAATATATTGTTATAATATTCAGTGCAGACATATGCAAGGGGATTTTATTCAACTACCAGCAGAAGAAAATGTTGTTGGTAGGAATCACATACCCTAGGTTGTAAGCAAAGACCTGTAGACATGTGGCATTTGTTTATGTCATGGGACAACAAGAGGAAACAGCTCATTGGTCATCCTTCTGAGCTGTAGAGAAATTAGGTTGATGTCTATTGCTCTTTTGCTCCGATTTGTTATTCTCTCTAATAGATGAAATGGAGCATGATGGTAGCTTTAGGGGCTAAAGAGCACAGTCAAGTATACCTTCTACTACTTGGACCCTGAGATCGATCGGAAAATCTGGAAGATTGACTTTAGGCATTAGAGGAATTCTGGAGTGGAGTAGTATCCAGTCTGCTGTGCAAGATAGGCCTCACTGTCAGTTGAATGATACATTTTTCTCCAAGTTTTCTTCTCTCACTCCCAGTTAGTGTCAAGTATTTCTGATTAAAATTTAACGACTGCCATAGTTCATGCCCATTTATTTACTGCTGAAACTGATATTGCCGCTTACAATGGGTGTTATGTACTATTTTAACCCAGTTTGTTCCAGATACACTTTGTTGTTTTAAGTGTGTTTATTGGCCGATTGCTTTATGACCATTTTTAGTATTCTTTACAATAACCATCTGTAGCTAAAATGAATTTGAAGTTTTCCATTTCAAATACACCCTAGTGACTATCAAGTGAGGAATACAGGATTTTGTGCTAAGCTGACTAGTTAGGCAATTAAACCAAAAGTAAAACTTTAAAATATAAAGTTTATAACTTTAACATTTAAACAAAAACATCCTATTAATCTATTGGCTTTTTTTTTCTTATATAAACATTTGTTGGCAGTATTCAAAGCTTTTCAGAAAATTACTTCCAGTTCCCAGATTTATCTTTACATGAATTTTTATATAGCTTAATGGATTCTAAATGTATACAAGTAATAGATAAGGTGTTATAAAATTGATACTTATGCTAAGTTTATAGAAACTTGGATATTGCCAAAGTATGTGGTGTCTAGCCAATATTTATGTTCAAAACAGACGAGTATTAAGAAAAGAGTAAGATAAATATAATAATGTGAATTAGTGTTTAGAAAATTTGAGAGTATGAGAAGTTAAGATCACAGGGGCAAAGTAAAATTGGATAGTTAAAAAGTTATATCTATGCTATTATAGACCTATAAAATAGTGGCATGTGAAATTGTAACTATTTCAAATCGAGGTCATGTTATTTTCCCCTCTTTTCCATAGTAAAATGGACCTGTTTTTATAATTACTCAAGGCATGCACTCAGAACAATCAGAAATATTGTGAAATCATTCCTAATTAATAGATTAATAGGCATTATTAAACTCATAACCAAAAACTATCTGTAGTAGCAGTTCCAAATAGTGAATCATTATGTAAGTTTTGTAATCAACCTGGGTTGTGATCCCCCCTCTGTCATTTATTAGGTAAGAAACACTGAACACATTATTTAACTTTTAAGCTATTGTTTTATCATTTCTAAAGGTAGGGATAGTAATCGCTGCCTCATAGTATACTGTAATGATGTAAAATCCACATGTATATGTAAAGCATATCCATATGGTACAGAGTAGTATCTTCTGTAGAAGTTAATGATTCACTCCATTATAATTTAAGCTTTTATATTGTTAATATATAAAACATATTTTAGGGGCGCCTGGGTGGCGCAGTCGGTTAAGCGACCGACTTCAGCCAGGTCACGATCTCGCGGTCCGTGAGTTCGAGCCCCGCGTCAGGCTCTGGGCTGATGGCTCGGAGCCTGGAGCCTGTTTCCGATTCTGTGTCTCCCTCTCTCTCTGCCCCTCCCCCGTTCATGCTCTGTCTCTCTCTGTCCCAAAAATAAATTAAAAACGTTGAAAAAAAATTAAAAAAAATAAAAAATAAAACATATTTTACATATTTTATATGATTAAGCTTTAAACACTTAAAGACATAATTTGTCTTTATATTTAACATGGGTTTATTGTAGGCAGCACATATTTGAGTCTTGGTTTTTGTTCGATCTGACAATCTTTGACTTTTAACTGATGTATTTAGACCATTCACAGTTAAAGTGATTATTTATATGATTGGATTAATATCTAACTTCTTGTTAGCTATGTCTCTTTGTTCCATTTGTACTGTATTTCTTTCTTCTCTTTGTCTTTTTTTGGGCTAAGCATTTTTTATTACATTTGATCTTTAGTGACTCATTCATTACACCTCTCTAAAAAATGTTTTTAGTGATTACTCTGGGACTTACAATATGTGTTTCAAATTAATCTGAGTTTACCTTGAAATAATGGTACACTACTTTACATGTAGCGCAAGATCATTACAACAGTATATTCCTAATTCTTCCCACTCATCCTTTGTTCTATTATGGTCATAGGTTTTACCTTTACATATACCATAGGTATTAGTCAGTTATCTCTTATCACATTTACAACTAGAAAATAAATTTTATCTATTTTCATTCATTTCGGTTCCTATTCACTTCATTTTTTTATGTGTAGGTCCAAGTTTCTATCTCATACTTCTCTCTGAAGAATTTCCTTTAGCATTTCCTTTAGAAATGAATTCTCTTAGTTTTTGTTTGAAAATTAAAAAAAAAAATTCTATTTCATTCCTTTTTACTACATCCTGCTTAGTGTTCTGTGAACTTCTTGGATCCATGGTTTCATGTTGTCACTAATTTTGTAAAATTCTCTGCCATTATTTCTTCAAATATTTATTTGGTTCCATTTTCTCCCTCTTGTGTATATGCTACTCTGTTTGAAATTGTCCCACACTGTTGGGTGCTCTGTTTGTTGTTGTTGTTCTTTTTTCTTTGTGTTTCATTTTGGGTAGTTTCTACTCACCTGTCATCAATTTCACAGAATCTTTCCTTGGCTCTGTTGAATCTACTGAGGAGCCTGTTGGAGGCCTTCATATCTGCTACTGATTTTTTTTTTTTCCCTTCTAGTATTTGCATTTGATTCTTTTTTTATAGTTTCATCTCTCTGTTGAATTACTTATCTGATCTTGCATGCAGTCTACTTTGTTCTATTAGAGCCAGTAACATGTTAATCATAATTACTGAAAACTTTCTGTCTGATAGGTCCAACATTTGTGTCATACACAGCCAGTCTTATCCTGATAATTGCTTTGCCTTTTTTGTAAGTGTGTGTGTGTGTGTGTATGTATTTTACTTTTCATATGCCTTAGAATTTTTTTGTTGTTGTTGAAAGCCAGATATCTTGTGTAGGGGTATAGAGACTGGGGTAAATGTTATTTAAAGTTGGAGATGAGCATCCCTTTTCTTCAGCCTGATCTTAAGCAAAGGATTTGTGCTAATCTTTTGAAGAGTTAGGCCAAATTTGGGGTTTATTGTTCTTATGGTTACCCTGAGTGTACCTCACTCTTCAAATCCTCCTAGTGATGCCCCGTGTTTATAGCGTGGGCTGGTTTGTTGGAATTTCTATCGTTACCTCTTCTTTCTTTGCTTTTCACCCTCCATTTGCACTGTTGCCCAACAGACGTTGGTGTCTTGCAGCTCTCCCAGCTATATTCCACTGCTATTTTTCTCTAAGCATGTAAGGCTGTTTGGGGATGCCGGAGAAAGAGAGCATTCCCTCATGTTTGATTATGTCTCAGTCTCAAGCTCTTTTCTTGGATCTGGCCAATGGCCTTCGCAAGTGCTCTGCCCCTCCAGCTATAATACTGGACCTTTTGGGTGTTTCTCCCATAGCAGATATATGGGTATCAGGTGGTATCCCTCCCATGGGAGGGATGCAACTTCTTTGTTTTTTTTCCTTCCCTGCTCCCTTCCCCCAGATGCAGTGGATTTCTACCTTACCCTAAGGTGATGGGTTTTGTTACTCTTCCCCCTGGAGATTAAGCCTTTCATCCCATAGTGGAGATAGAGGAGGTGGGTTTGGGAAGTTTGGGCAGTGACTGCTATTCCCTTTCTCAAGTCAGCACCATGAAAACAAGCTTTCTCAAGAATTCTTCTAAATCTTTTCTATGAGTGCTGCCAGCAAGAATGTGCAAACACCTCTGTATCTTCAGCATCTGGGGGCTTTACACTCTCACACTAAGCTCACTCTCAGTCTCTAGCAATTTCTGAAAACATTTTAGCTATATCTTCTATTCATTTTATGTAGAGTCTAGCAAAGTGCTATTTATCTTTGTAGGCATCTGTCTCTCCATATTTGAAGTTTCTTGTTTGCCTTGAGACCTCAATTCTTTGATGGGTCCTATTTTTTCCGGTTGCAAAAACAAGAATGACATCCTTTTTTAAAAACTATGATTTGTTGTCAAATTGGCATCCATACAACACCCAGTGCTCATCCCAATAGCTGCCCTCCTCAATGCCCATCACCCACTTTCCCCTCTCCCCCACCCACCATCAACCCTGAGTTTGTTCTCTGTATTTAAGAGTCCTTTATGGTTTGCCTCCCTCCCTCTCTGTCTGTAACTTTTTTCCCCCTTCCTTTCCCCCATGGTCTTCTTTTAAGTTTCTCAAGATCCACATATGAGTGGAAACGTACGGTATCTGTTTTTCTCTGACTGACTCATTTCACTTAACATAATACCTCCAGTTCATCCATGTTGCTGCAAATGGCAAGATTTCATTCTTTCTCGTTGCCAAATAGTATTCCATTGTATATATAATTTTTTTTAGTGTTTATTTATTTTTGAAACAGAGAGAGACAGAGCACAAACAGGAGAGGGGCAGAGAGAGGGAGACAGAATCTGAAGCAGACTCCAGGCTCTGAGCTGTCAACACAGAGCCCGACGTGGGGCTTGAACTCATGAACCACCAAGATCAAGACCTGAGCCAAAGTCAGACGCTTAACTGACTGAGCCACCCAGGTGCCCCATTATATATATAAACCACATCTTCTTTATCCATTCATCTGTTGGCGGACATTTAGGGTCTTTCCATAATTTGGCTATTGTTGAAAGCACTGCTTTATACATAGGGGTACATGTTCCCCTATCAATCAGCACTCCTGTAACCCTTGGGTAAATTCCTAGCAGTGCTATTGCTGGGTCATAGGGTAGGTCTATTTTTAATTTTTTGAGGAACCTCCACACTGTTTTCCAGAGAGGCTGCACCAGTTTGCATTCCCACCAACAGTGCAAGAGGGCTCCCGTTTCTCCACATCCTCGCCAGTATCTACAGTCTCCTGATTTGTTCATTTTAGCCACACTCTGACTGGTGTGAGGTGTATCTCAGTGTGGCTTTGATTTGTATTTCCCTGATGATGAGTGATCTTGAGCATTGTTTCATGTGTCTGTTGGCCATCTGGATGTCTTCTTTGGAAAAGTGTCTATTCATGTCTTCTGCCCATTTCTTCACTGGATTATTTGGTTTGTGGAGTCTGGTGATTATTTGTGGAGTTTGGTGAGTTCTTTATAGATTTTAGATACTAGCCCTTTACCCGATATGTCATGTGCAAATATCTTCTCCCATTCATCAGTTGCCTTTTACTTCTGTTGATTGTTTCCTTTGCAGTGCAGAAGCTTTTTATTTTGATGAGGTCCCAATAGTTCATTTTTGCTTTTAATTCCCTTGCCTTTGGAGATGTGTCGAGCAAGAAATTGCTGCGGCTGTGGTCAAAGAGGTTGTTGCCGGCTTTCTCTTCTAGGGTTTTGATGACTTCCTGTCTCACATTCAGGTCTTCCATCCATTTTGAGTTTATTTTTGTGTATGTGTAAGAAAGTGGTCTAGTTTCATTCTTCTGCATGTTGCTGTCCAGTTATCCCAGCACCAATTGTTAAACAGACTGCCTTTTTTCCATTGGATACAAGAATGATATTCTTTATAAGTCTCTACATCTCCAACCTGACACCAGAAGTATTTTAATCTTCAATTCAATAACAATGGAGAATTAAATAAATGAAAGTTTATTCTATGCAACAGGTATTATTATTATTATTGTTGTTGTTACTATTATACTTATATTAAAATGGAAGTCATTTGAATATGTTAAATGAGTAAGTAATTATAGGAACAACGAAGAAATATCAAGACGTATTTTGGGAATTTTTTTCAGTTGCATCAGAAAGTATAATTGGAATTTATTGTCTTTGAGAATTTTGTATAGAATTGTGAGAAAGTAAAATTAAAGTGATACACAAATCAATTAAAGTCAATCAATTACCACATTAATAGAATGAAAGAAAACAATCATATAGTCATCTCAATAGATGCAGAAAAGGCATTTGACAACACTGAATATCAATTCACATTAAAAATGCTTCATAAATTAAGCATAGAAGGAAAATTCCTCAAAAAGTTAAAAATGGAATTACCATATGATATAGCCGTTTCACTTCTAGGAATATACCCAAAGGAAATGAAAACACTTAACTCAAAAGATATCTACACACCTGTGTTTACAGCAGCATTATTTATCATAGCCAAGACATGGAAACAATCTAAGTGTCCACTGATGGTTGAATGGATAGGGAAATTGTGATATACACACATATATATAATAAATTAGTTATATAATTATAAATAAATTATATTTTATACCATATATTTTATACCATACCATATACCATATAAATTATATTTTATACCATATTTTATACCAAAATATATTTTATACCATTATATTTTATACCATATTACATACAACACTAATATTAATATATTCTATTAAGTTATATATACCATAGCTGAAGAAATTATGAAATCCTTTTGTGACAACATAGATGAACCATGAGGACATTATGCTAAGTGAAATAAACTGGAGAAAGAAAGATAAATCTCATTTAAATGTAGAATCTAATAATAATAATAAAAAAGACCAGTCAAACGTATACAAAAAAAAGGTCAGATTTGTGGTTACCAGAAGTAGGAGGGGGAAGGGAAATTGCAGGAAGGGGGTCAAAAAGTACAAAATTCCAGTTATAAGATAAATAAGTATCATGGATATAATGTACAACATGGTGACTATAGCTAACACTGCTGTACGATATATAGGGAAGTTGTTAAGATAGAAGACCCTAAGAGTTCTCATCACAAGAATTTTTTTCCCCTTTTTATTGTATCTATATGAGACAGTGGATGCTACCTAAATCTATTGTAGTAATCATTTTTTAATGTATATAAATCAAAACATCATGCTGTATACCTTAAACTTATACAGTGAAGTATGTAAGTTATTTCTCAATAAGACTAGAATAAACAAGGAGACTTCTATTGTTACATTACACCTATCAAAAAAAGTGTGATTTAATGAATTCTTACTCTGATCGAGGAGGCCCTTATTTCCTTAGCATATCAGATTGGATAATTTCGGCTGCATGTAGCAGAAAATTATGACTTAAATCATTTAAACAATGGAAAACTTGATATCTTGAAAGATGTCTGGAGATAGTGGTTCTAAGTTTGGTGAATTCAGAGCCTCAACCAAGACTCATCTCTAGACTGAAATAATGTAAAAAGAATCATTTCGAGTGGCTCATGGAAGACACACCAGAGCAGACATGGAGCCCAGGTACTGGCACGTGTGAATGTGTCCCTCAGAAATATCAGCCCAGGCCCTGCACGCATCCCAGAACCGACAAAGTGGAGATAGTACTTTCCAGGTTCCACATACATCATTCAGATGGTCTGTGGCCATTTGTCAACTTCCTTTCTGCAATTCTGACTTTGATAACAGTGGCATGTGATGAGCCAGGATTATTCTAAGTACTTTACAAGCAATAGCTCATGTAATGCTCACAAATGATGCTCTGAGGCAGTTCCTGTTATTATTCCCATTTTACAAATGGGGAAGGTAAAGTCCAGTGGAGCCTAGTTGCTTGCTTAAGGTCACAAAACTAAGAAGAAATGCACATGGGATCTGAATATGACTTCTTAATTCAAACTCGCATGTAATATGTTGTCCTGCCTTGAATATTTTCTATCCTTGATATTTCTTTTTTTGGGCTAATCTTTCTCTGTTCCACTCATCAGTTCTTCTCCTTGTTCCAAAGATAAGAGCTCTCCCCAAAGTGCTATTTTCCTCTTCCTCTCTGAGCTCTCTTGATCCCAAGGCTAAACTACCATACTACCATTTAACACTTTCTTCTCTATCTTCAAACCACCAAGACATCTTCTCTCAACGCCATTTCAGCTGATGCATTGCTTCTTTTTTTTTTAATTTTTTTTAAATTTAAAAAAAAAAAAATTTTTTTTTGAGACAAAGAGAGACAGAGCATGAGCAGGGGAGGGGCAGAGAGAGAGGGAGACAGAGAATCCCAAGCAGGCTCCCGGCTCTGAGCTGTCAGCACAGAGCCCGACGCGGGGCTCAAACTCACGAACCGTGAGATCATGACCTGAGCCGAAGTCAGACGCTCAACCGACCAAGCCACCTAGGCGCCCCTGATGCATTGCTTCTTAGCCCACCAGAAAGAGGAAAGTACTCACAAGAGAACCTCCACATACTTGCCACCAATCCTCCATAACTTTTTTTTTTTAATTTCACTGGTTGCTTCTTTTTAGTGTCTTTTATTGTTTCCTGCACTCTTCAGATCTTCAAACATGAGGTCCTCATGCTCACATCTTGAAACTTGATGATTCCCACATCCATTTCTAGTCCAGACCTTCCCTCAGAACTTCTGTATATGGCCTGTCTCTTTGGTGTCTTTCCTTGTATGTAGGCATTTCAAACAACAAGCCCCAAACTGAAACCCAATTGCACTCACCACAAAAACCTACTTCCCTGCTTCTTCTCCAACTCTTCAAAAGACAAGTGCTCAGTGCTCAGACCCCCAAACCACATAGTCATCCCTGGTTCTTCCAGCACTCTCCATTTAATTAGTCAACAAATTCATCTGGGTTTAACTTCAAAATATATCCAGAATATATCAGAGCTACAACGCCTTCCTACCTTGAATTTTATAATCACTTCTTGTGGCAAAGAGTGTCATCTGACACACAATGTATCCGACACACAATGTATCCTTTATCGTTAAGAGAGCCTGCCTTTTAGCTGGCACGTGACTTCTCTGAGTAAAAACTATACTAGTCAGGCTTCCTTGCATCTCAGCAAGGCACATGTCTAAGTTCTGGCCAATGGGATGTTAGCACATGTGCTATGCGAGCTTTGAAGAAACACACCTAAAGTGAGGAAGCATGCCTCTGTTCTGCTCTTTCCTCCAGCTCGAATGCCCCAAGTTCTGCTTCTTGCCATCTGGAATGTGGACAGAATGGCTGAAATAAAACAATCCCCAGAACCAACCTGGGAGGATTGGAATTTTATAAGGGGAGCTTATAGGTGTCTTTACTGAATGACGTTCTTTCATTCCATGCACTTATTAGGGAGGTGTATAAGAAGACCCCCAGAACCTTTCTCTGTGATTTGTATCTTTAGGACTCATTTTATTCATTCCTTTTATCTGTATTAGATAGCATAATTAAAACTGATTTAAGGCCAAATTGGAGTATGTTAAAAAGGTGACTATCCCCTATTCTGTCAAGAAGGGAGAAAGGAAAGGGAGAAAGTGGCATTTAAAATACTAGGAACTGTACTCTGGTCTTTTATCATGTTATCAAGCTGAGCCCTCACAATAACCCTGCTTGGCAGGGTTATTACCCCCTTTAATGGGTGAGATATTCAAGCCCCAGCGAGGCTCCCTCAACGTGGTGCTGAAATGGTAAGGCTAGGTTTGACCTCAGTGACTGGGTATGAATTTGCTGATTTAAATGGTATAGTATAGTGTAGAATATGTTGGGCTAGTGCTAAAGTTTTATGTTGTCTTGTCCCATAGAAATAAGGAAACCATCAATATGCCATCGCTTTTTAGTGACGGCATCACGATATGTGGAGAGCTAGGACATGGCCTGGAACATAAAGGATGCATAAGAAACACTAATTCCCTGGCTCATCCCTTCCTTCTCCCTCTCAGTGAGATGATAGAAAGGCTTTGTGATCTATTTGAAGTAAATATTTGAATACTTAAAATATGTGAAATAAATAATTGTATGTAAGGCATGTCCTAGAAATGGTTCCTAGAGTACTCACTGCTTAATGTTTGATCCAAGTATCTGCTGGTTTGCACAGTAAGCCTGAGGAACAAGTTATCAAGGGTTGTAAAACAACCTCAAGAATCATTGTAACCACAGTATTCAGATCAGAATGCTCACTATGGTTCATCTGCTGATGGAAAACCCGGAGCAGTACCATTGTATTTTTCTGTGTAGAGAGCACACCTCCAAGATGCTCAGACCTTTTGTCTGCCTTAGCCTCAAATTATTAGCAAAGAGAGTTGGCATTTATGGGTTGTCTATTTGTAGGCAACTGCAGTGAGGCAGCAATTTTCTCCTGTCTGTGGCTTTCATTTGTGCACTATTATGTGTGGCCTTCCAAGTTCCAAGGAATTAGTTCAACTATGTCTCGTTTATCACAAAATTTGTTTTCGATTCAAATCTCATCAACCTGCCCAGACTCGTAAAGAAAGGCAACAGAATAAAATCCTCTATTTCTAGTTTCAATTTTTATATGTGGAATTTTTTTTAAAGAACTCTATAATAATAAACAGTAAAATTCCATTTGGCAGCACTTAGGATCGTACTTGGGAAATATTCATTAACATTCAGTAATTTAAGAATCCTCAGTGTCTAATTATCAAAGTGAGTTTAATTACCACAGGCACCCATTCATTTAATTGGCTGGAAACACAGAAGAAATTAAATGATACCAATGCCAATTTGGCCCCAAAGTCTTCATTCCACATTTATTTATCGTATTTATAAGAAAGGTGTTCATGGTGATTGTTGCTAGTTCTGTGTGCTGAAAACAAGCCCACAAAACTACAATAGCAGCTCAACATTCTCTGTCCTAATCAGGAACCCAATTAAAATTAAAAGGGCCTTGCATCTTCATATTTCACATATTATGAGGTATAAATTAAATACTCTCTTGCCATTTGAGGACAACAGGATAACTGGTTTTATAACAAATCACCATAAATCTACAGGATATTTACCACAGGGCAATGTGACAGGTAGTGGACACCAGACTGAGTATAAATGAGCATATACAGTATTGTTATCACTTAACTCTGCCTAGAAATACTGCTGTGTCATTGCTTTGTTCCTTCCCAAAGCTTCAGGGAGTTCTCTGAATGTCAGTTGTCACTGATACTGATTTCACTGGCCAGAGACGCTGACTACTTTGGCTCTTTCCCTCAGGAGGTCAGCCAGAGGTCAAAAGGGGAAGCATGTCCTGTTTACCCAAAGAGGACCTCCTGTTCTGTCCCTTGGCATGGTCACTTTCATGGTTACCTACTTGGAAAGCCCTGTGCCCCACTGGTAAGGAGTACGCCGGTCAGTTTCACTGCCTTCTCATATGTTCAGCTCTAGGAACATCAGTTAAGACTTGCTTTTCAGCAACTTTTGGAGGGATAAAGTCTGGAAAAGGGGAGAGGAGAGCCTCTTAGAAAGTATGATGAAAATAATCACAGGATCTGAAAAGAATATAGACCACGCTGGCAACAAAGCTTGGCAATGTGATGCCCTCACAATGGATTCTGGGGTGGAAATGACTGCTTTCTTCCTACTGCTGCACATTTTGCTTTCCAAATCCAGTGTTTTTTTTTTCCTTTTATTTTTCATGTAAGTTGGTCTCATTTTCATATTTCAGATTTGGATAAATCTGTTACCCAATTTTGTTAATGTATATCACAACTCCTAGGAGGTGTTCAAAAACTTCCAATTGACTATGATTTACTACCTAGAGATCTGATGAATGAAACATTATTTTTTTTAACAAAGTGCTTTTCTAAGCTTTAACAAAAAGCCACAAATTGTTGAAAAAGTATCAGCTACTTAATCAATAGAAAAAGCTGAGGATGATCTCCTTCCTCCTGCTCAATATGAAAACAGAGTCACAATTTCAGTTTCCAAGGCTCAACATTTACCAGAGTAATTGCCTGCATCATTGTGGAATCCTGTTCATTCTGTCTCCTTGCTGGCAACCTTTTTGATTTATATACCATTGAAAAGTCAATGGTGAGACTTACATTCTTTCTAGCCCACTTTCAAAATCTTGGCAGATCTTATTTTCAAAGTGGTCTGATGGAATGAAAATAAGGCTGTGGAAACCACCTGACTTTC
The DNA here is from genome assembly GCF_007474595.2 of Lynx canadensis. Taxonomy (NCBI): domain Eukaryota; kingdom Metazoa; phylum Chordata; class Mammalia; order Carnivora; family Felidae; genus Lynx; species Lynx canadensis. Next base: position 140,409,848 of record NC_044310.1, on the reverse strand, counting down.
CAGCAGGGATCCTGTTTAAATCTTAACCACAAATTAGATAACATGTATGTCACTGAAGGATGCAGCCAAGCCTTTCCCATTATTGTTTGGGAAAGTAAGACTCTCAACATAATGTCATCCCCAGTCCACCTCTGGTCTTATGTAGTGGCCCACTAAAGTAATTTATTTTGGGTTACAGTTTCTGTGAGTTCACACATATGTCTCATTTTGATGTAAGAACAAAATTTAGGGCGGGGCTCCTGGGTGGCTCAGTCAGTTGGGCTCCTGACTTCGCTCAGGTCATGATCTCACGGTTCGTGAGTTTGAGCCCCACATCAGGTTCTGTGCTGACAGCTCAGACCCTGGAGCCTGCTTCAGATTCTGTGTTTCCCTCTCTCTCTGCTTCTCCCCTGCTCACACACTCTCTCTCTCTCTCTCTCAAAATAAATAAACATTAAAAAAAAAAAAAAAAGAACAAAATTCAGGGCTTTGGCAAGAATTTTAAAAAGGTGAAACCATCTTGGATAAAGTATTGCATTATCTAGTGGTAAATTGCTTGATAATACACAATTAAAAAAAAAAAACAGAAAAAGAAAGGATGATCAAGAAGGCCATGGCCATATTAGACCCACTAAGACTATCACTGAAAAAATTTATTTGTGGAATAGAGTCAATTTTTGCCCTAATGCAAGCTTGCTGCATCTGGATATCAGATTTATTCTTATTGCTCTTCATCTTCAATCTGAAAAGCATCTCTTAATAGGCTGCTTCTACAGCCAAGAAAATAACATCTCAAAAAGTACCCTTGAACATCAGTATTGCATTGGGTTGACTGATGCCCCAGACTCATCACCTTTGAGTATAATATGCAACTGTATTTTCTGGAATCCAGAGTAGCAGAGTAGAAAGGTATTTTTGAATAGAAATGGAGGTAGAGGTAGAGGAAGACTGAGAAAGGGAGAAAGAGTAAGGGTGAAGGCAAAAGACCCAAAGTGCTGACTGTAGGTAGTGGGGTAGATGGGTAAGCAAATTTGTTAATTACACCTTCCTACTTCAAATAGCAAGCTAATTGTTTGTTTACCTGAGAGTCAATAGTGCCTTCAGGCTATAGACAATAATAAACACCAACAAAGGCAAATATGTTTGCCATAGTGTGAGCGTATTTAAATTTCAAAGTTTATATCTATCCTCCCACAGAGGAAAGTTCAGACAATATGTTTATGTGAAACACCAAAACATAAGGCACAGTCTTTGCAATATAACCTTATAAAAGAAGCAAACACATACCAAAAAATTTTGTTCTTTCCCACCTATCAAGCAATTTAGTGAAAAGTATTCATCTGTTTTAGGTTGTCAGACTACATGTATATGTCATTATCAAGAAACTAGATATAGGGGCATCTGGGTGGCTCAGCTGGTTAAGTGTCTGACTTCAGTTCAGGTCCTGACCTGGTGGTATGTGAATTTGAGCCCCATCGGGCTCCCTGCTGTCAGTGCAGAGCCTGCTGCATTTCTTCTGTTCTCCTCTCTGCCCCTCCCCCACTCTGTCTCTTTCTCTCTCTCTCTCTCTCTCTTTCTCAAAAATACTCTCTCTAAAAAATAAAATAAAAAACCTTTAAGAAAGAAAGCAGATATATAAAAAAAAGGACATCGATTTTCTGTGTTGTTTATAGTAAATTATCTTATATGCATGTATTATAATGATAAGTGAATATTTATTGAATATATACTATGTACCTGGTACTTGTAACTGGTTTATTATACATGAATAATCATGGAGCAATCAAAAGACTTGTTTCGTTTTTTTCTTTTTGGTATTCCATTTTTTTTAATGTTTAGTATCTTCCCCTGCTCCTAAATGAGTACTAAGGTAGGACCATGAATTTCTCTCCTGGTGTCCTAAGACTACTTTAGGTAATACAGAGATTTGCATGTCAAAAATTAGAATAGCCAGTACCTAATGATAATCAAATTCACTGGGTGATTTAACATGAAATCTTCCCCATATGCCTGCCAAGTCAAAGTGGGGAAGTGCTGTGGCCAGCTTCTGACTCATATCCTTTCTCCTGTCCTCTCCCCTGCACCCCACCTATGATGGTTCATTTTATGTGTCCACTTGGCTAGGCCAGGGAACTGAGATATTTGCTCAAACCTTATTCTAGATGTTTCTGTGAAGTTATTTTTTGGATGAGATTAACATTTAAATTGGCACATTTTTGGGGCGCCTGGGTGGCGCAGTCGGTTAAGCGTCGGACTTCAGCCAGGTCACGATCTCACGGTCCGTGAGTCCGAGCCCCGCGTCAGGCTCTGGGCTGATGGCTCAGAGCCTGGAGCCTGTTTCCGATTCTGTGTCTTCCTCTCTCTCTGCCCCTCCCCCGTTCATGCTCTGTCTCTCTCTGTCCCAAAAATAAATAAACGTTGAAAAAAAAAAATAAAATAAAAATAAATTGGCACATTTTAAGTAGATTGCCCCTTATAGTATGAGTGGGCCTCTTCCAATCAGTTGAAGGCCATAATAGAACAGACTGACCACCCCCCACCCCCCACCAGCAAGAAGGAATTCTATCAGCCGACTGCCTTCCGACTCCTTGAACTACAACTCTGCTCTGGGTCTGCAGTCTGCCACCAACTCTGCAGACTGTGGACTTGCCAAGCCCCACAATTGTGTAAGAGAATTTCTTAAAATATATAAATAGATGATTAGATAGATAGATAGATAGATATGCCTATCTATGGCCATATCCTTATGACCCTAGGCTGCAAAATATGGAGACACATTCAGACATCCCTATCTATCTCTATCTCTATCTCTTTCCACACACACACATCCTATTGGTTCTGTTTCTCTGAAGATCCCTGACTAATGCAACCCACCACTTGCTAGCCAATTTCTGATCTTTTGAGGTCAGAATTGTGGTGAGGAGAGGGGAAAGAGACGACCAGGAAATATCTTCCTTGAACAGCCCTCTATGCCTAGCAAATGGTGGAAAAGCTGGCATTTCTCTTGGGAACACTTTTTTGATTCCGTGTAGAACTCAGTGTGGAGGCTGGATGGGCCTGCCATCTTGCAGTAACCTTGAACCAATGCATGCATTTCTGTATGGAGTGGCCACATGTGAGTCCTTAAACAACCTCTGACACTTTGACATTCCTTTCCAGCTTTAGCTGCTGGGGCCCTCCGCCCCTCCCAGGCAACTCTGTCAGTACTGGTACCAGGTGATCTTCTCCTTGGTAGTCAGCATCTGATCCATGGGGAATGCTGCTACATCCTTTGCCTTCACGAATGCTGTCTCTGCAGCTGCCCCTAACCAGGAAGCAGGGGGTCCTTCCTCTGCTACCCAGGCACTGAGCGCATCTCTGGCTAGTCAGCTCTCATGAGCATTGGAGCGGGAGTCAGGTCCTGTTACACAATGCTCTAAGGCCAGGGCAAGCAACATCAAGGTCTCAAAGCAGTCCCATTGAAGACGTTTCTCACTTCGAAGTTAAAAAACAGTAGATTGAATCATAATGAGACCATACCATCAATCATTCGAAAGGAATTGTGAGAACTTAAAACAGCCATGGTTATCTCCAAAGAAACCTCTTAATAAATGGTTACCCTTTTTCTCCTCTCCTTACATTTGATAGTTTCAAAGAGACTGGGAGTTCTACAGCTGTGTAGCCAATTCATCGCACTTTTATTTGCAATTTCTAAACATCAGTTTCATAATCATTTTGATATCTGTATCTATCGCTCAGATACCTCAGTGAAAACAACCATGAGGAGTCACATTTGGATTTTTTTCTAAACACTGTTTTAAGCACTAAAGAGTAATTGTCCCATTTCATTCCTGCAACAAACCCACAGGGAAGGTACTTTATTAGTCCCACTTCACATATGATGAAACTAAGCCAGACATATTAAATAACCTGCCTTGGGTCACCTGGTTCATATCAGAGTTGAGTTGCAGACCCAGAGAATCTGATTCTGATTCAAAATCCTAATGACTTGCAACATAATGCCAGTCACTGAATATTTACTTGGCATTGATCCAAAATGCAAGTGTACATCCTGACTGGTGAGTTTATAATTTAACAGATTTTTTTTTTTTTCCAGGAGGAGAGAGATGTACAACTCTGACTTTCAGATATCAACAAATGCTCTATAGGACCTGGGCACTGGGGCTTCTTATAAGAACCTACTTAGCACCTATTAGGGAGTCAGGGCTGTGCTGTGATCCATTTGGAGGACAATTAAAGAAGCATAAAGCAGTATTAAACCAGTTCTCTGGATTGGAAGAGGAAGAAATGATTTTACTTGGATCTCATCCATTTTAATTCTTCTATTCAGGTAAGCTAGTGTAGGAAAGGGGGGGGAATGAATAGGAAGACAGCATAGGGAGGCATGTTATATTGCATGATTCCAAAGGTTGGGGAAGCGTCCTGTCCTCCAAAGATAGATTCTTTACTGACTTGTGGATGATTAATAGCCCACAGTCAGAGACACTCTTGCTTTAAGCTCTCTCGGCTGAAGATTGTGCTGCACATTAAAATGTCATGCCTCTGGGAGCGTTAACACTTTACTGCTAGCTTTCTTTTACTCTTTTCTCTGTAGGTTTTCGTTAGCTTCACTACAGAAAGCAAGTGAGGTAAAGGAAAAGAAGGAAAATCCATGATAGAGAAGAAAGAATGCTTTCACCAAAACTGAGCTGTGTCAAAGGCCAGTTGTACTCACTGGATAGTTTTATGAAAGTACAGATCAGCTATTTCCAAGCTGGTGTAGCAGTGGCCCACTGCCTGGGGCATGCCCTGGGGGATGTCAAGGGGTGCATCAAGCATTTCTGTAGGCCTGATAAATAATTTTCAGCCCTATGTGTGGCAGGGAGGGAAAAAAATGGGATGTTACAAGTAGACTGAAGTTGGGGCAGATTACTCTGGGAGAGCAGGAAGAAAGAGACTTAATGGGACTTTTTAGATTAACCATAACACCCAGACTAGTAAAAAGAAGGGATTAAAGCTTCTATGTCTTGAAATAGAGATTTTCATTTTACCCTGATGCCAAAAACAGGTAGAGGAAAATCCTGCTTGCTATGGTGGAGGACCTGCCCGAGGAGGGAGGAAGGTTGTTGAAGGAGAGGTAGTGGAAAGGGGAGAAATTCTTGGTTAAAAGAGAACAGATTCAAGCAAAATCGATTCAGGCTGGTTCTTGAGAGAGAGAGAGAAGAAATAATACCTGCTGAGGAGTGCTGGACAAAGGACAGAACAGAGATGTTTGCTATTCAGTTTTAAACTGCTTCCTTTGCTGTGGTGTGATTGCACCCTTCTATACCCCGCAGATCTTGAATGAAAGCTGTATGTAGTGTACTGGTGATATTTTAGCAAGTGAAGAGGAGGGCGCGTCCGTGCATGTGGTGATGGACTTAGATGGATGGACAGTGGCCGTGAAGGCAAAGTGAGAAGTGGAAAAAGGAGAATAGAGTCGGAAGAAAAAGCATCCTTCTCAGGAAACTTCAGAAACGTGGTGGGAGGGTCTGGACATTCTGCAGACACCTAAGATGAGGACCTGGGGAATTTTCTGGCCAACAAAGGAAAGGATGACCAGGGACTACAAAATATGGAGACACATTCAGGCGACCTGTGTGTATCCTATTTTTCAAATGTATGCAAATACAATTGCGCTTAATTACATATATACACACATATGAAAACATACATGTAAAATGTTATGTATATATAAAAACGTGATAAATATATAACATTACTGAATGCATAGGAGTTTGATCATTAAGTACTTTTTCTGAATCATGGACACCACAATTATGTAGGAGATGGCAACAGTTATTAATATTAAAAAGGAAAACACTTGAAAGGGACGAAAGGGAAGGCCTGCAAAATCTCCTTCAGAGTTTCTAATACACCTACAAAAAATCGATCCAGAAGAACTGGATTTAAAATCCATAGGAAGGTATGGTTTTTCCATGCAAAGGGTGGATTCTCCCACACTAACTTGCTATAATCATGTTTTTTCTCCGTACATGTGTTTTGAGAAACATTTCCTTTCACTTCCCCAGTCCTATGGTGCTCTGGGCCTTGAAGTTAACAAAAAATTGTGAGAGACAAGAAAAATGTATTAATCCACTCCTCTTGCTTTTGATTATTCCCCTTTTAATTTTAATACATGCATTTTCTTTCATAAATCGGGTATTTAACTGTGATTGTCATTTATTAACTTTTTGCCCCAATTACAACTATCCCATCAAGGGCAGGGTCTCTAAGGAAACAGTTGAGGGAGCATATATATATATATATATACTGCACACATGTGACGAATTATTCTGCAGGCTGAGAAATTAACTAAAAATGCATAATATGCTCTCAATTTAAACCTGGCAGGGGGTATTGTACTTTCATCCTCAAATTGGAATCATACTTCCTCCAGTGGGGCTTCTCCAGCTTTTAGCGTAGCCTATTAACAAGGAGAACTTGGTTCTTGGTGGTGCAATGACAATACTGGACTGGAGACAGAGCTCCAAGTATTTGAGCCAGGAAGCAGAGGTGATGATCGAGCTAATGGGAAAACCTTGGATTTCGCTTTTATCACCAAACAGGCATTCACAGGGCCTTAACAAAACCCACGATCAGTTCTGAATGTCGTTTTCACGATTAACACACTCCCTAAGATCTATAATTATTATTAGACACTTGGAGGGCACATTTCATTTCTCAAGAAGAAATTCCCTTTCTGTATGACTAAAGATATCTGGGACGCATATTATTAAGATATGTATTAAGATGTGTAAGCATATTATTAAGTGCTCTTGATTTTTCTACTTTTTATTTCAAGGTGTGATTTCTCTATTTCTGCGAACTGTAACCATTTTATTACTAGAGAGAAAGAGAGAGAGATACAAGAGAATGGGAAGATAAAGGAATGTGTAATTTATCAGTGGTGGGTCATTTAAGACCTTTTTAAAGTATGTCAATGAACTTTAAAAGTATATTTTTCTTAAGTAGAATCTAAAGCTCCTTGAGGGGGGTTAAACGTTGTTTGTTTCATATTCCTCTATCACAGTAATATCGCAGTAATGCTCCATCTTGGCTGCAGACTAGAAATATATTGAGAACCTTTCATCATCAGTGTTCAGGCCCCACCGCAGACCCATTAAGTCAGCATCTCTGGGGTGAGGTGTGGACAGGAGTCAGTTCTGAAAGCTCAGGTGATTCTAACATGCAGGCAGGATGGAGAGATAGCAAATACTAGCTTATTGTCTTACGTAGAATAGGTGTCATTTGCTATTTAATAAGCTACTAAATCATTTTAATCACTACACACTTCCCATGAAAACAGGGAACAATTCATAGATACAGTGCAGCTTTTTGGTAATAAATTATCATTAACCTATTTATTCCATGGTTAATTGGATATATCTTGTGTTGAAAACAAGCAAACCAAAAAAGGAGAAAAAGCCACTAAATTCTTTGGGTCTCTATTTCATCCTACTTGGGAAAAGTCCTTGAGATAATACAGATTGGAATCATGAGATGCCTATAGCTATATGACATGTTCCTGCCCTTTTACTTTAATACATATTTTTTAATGAAAGGGGTACAAAAGGAATAGGGTGTTTCTTTGAATAGGGCATTTCTCAGAGTGGTCAGAATATGATCAAAGAACATTTTGTCATGATCAAAATTATAAAAATATAGTTCAAAGAGATATTAGTTTAAAAACAGTTGAAACCAATTTTTATATATGTCTAAAACTACCTTTGGCACAATAGATGTATTAAAAAAGTGCAAAGCAGCATTCCTACTTTTTGTTTGCTTATGGACTCCTAAAGATTGGCCTTAGTTTCCTCACCTGACACATGAAAATATAGAACCACAAGCTTGATTATGAGCAGTAAATAGCATAATGGAAGAAAAACTGATTTGTAGATTGCAGCACAATATTCCAGTCTGTTGTAGTTTTCTTATTATTCACTCTATTAACCTGAAATTGCATATGCAAATAAATATTATAAGACATGATATAAACATGGTCATGAGTTATAGCTTTTATTAAGCAATTACTAAGTACTCAACTTCTTATTTAGTGCTTTATATGATCTCATTAAGCCATCACTGCAACCCGGTGAGGAGAGTACCATTATTGTCTCCAGTTTACAGGTTTGGAAACTGAGGTTTATCAGTTCCAAGCCTCCCAGCAATTTCAAGTGAAGGTTTCCTTCAAATCTGCAAATACTTAAATTCTTTCTGCAGAGACTGGTCTAAGAATCCATGTTGATTTGCTTCTCTTTATTTTCTCGGATAGTTTGATATCAGATGCCAATTCTATTTACATGTAGATGCGCAGTCAAAACACTGAGAGAAGGAATATGAAACTTCCTTTGTCTACCAGAGTGATACGCATCAGGCATGCTGGCTTCTAGCTCAAGGTGAAAATCATTCTGTCCATGGCCTTTCCTTAAACTCCACCAGACTCTTAAAAATGAATTAAATGCCTTCTTTTTATATGTCGATTATGTGATACACGTGTCATTCCAATTTAAAAGATAAACTCTAGATGTAAAGCTTCCTAATTCTCCAAAGGGTTTCAACTCATTTTCTTCTTGTATTTCAATTTTGGTGGAAGTATGATGATGTGGAAAAGGTTTATGTTAGATGTTGGAGTTGTGTGCATTTGTACTATGGAGGAAACTCTCAGGGGAAGGTCAGAGGGGGAAGGAGATGATCTGAATTGCTGTTCTGACGTATCCACCAGGCGCCCAGACCCATGTTAGAGTAGAGAGTGCATTTTGTCCAGACCCTGCATCGTACCCAGCTCAATAGATAAGCAAACACCTTTGCCACCATGTGCTCTTCCCTTTACAATGCCATCTTTGCCTTGTCTCTGTCCCCCAAATTCTAATGATCTTAGTGATGCTTTACCAGTCTACAAAATTAGCAACCCACTGGCCTGCTTCTCAGGTGCAATGTATGAGAGAATCAACGGTGAAAAGCAAGAGAAATATATTCATTTTGATGCTGACTGGGCCCTTAGTTTTGGTTTCATTTTGGCTTATGTTTTATTTTAGTTACATTACCAAAACTTTTAAGGAATGCAGACTTTTACCTTTTAACTTCCAAACTCAAAGTATCAGTACCAGGAACGGTTTCAGTAGACTTCCACAGTTTGTGGAGGATATCATGAAAAATAGTTTGCTTAAGTTTGCAAAAGCTTTGAGGACAGGACTGAGATAGAACGATGATATTTGTTCAATCTTTTCATATATCCTCTGTTGCAACCACACGAGGGCCCAGAAGCAATATTGCGAACGGTCGACTTATTGGCATCGAGGGCAGCGATATGAAACAGTCAAGGTCTGCTCACTTTCTCCGGCATGAAGTCCAAACAGAGATCTGACTATGTCTGTTTATCCGAAATGTTTTCCTAAGTGATTCATTGCTTTGAGTTTTTAAAGAACTGGGGTTTGGCGTGGAGGGTGTAAGTATTTAGGGGGGATGGAATATCAACCACATGGAAGAAAAGCAGAGAATTTTGCTAAGCACTACAAACCATCACAAGCAATATGAATTTTGTCTTTCGATTGCACCGTGGGTTCAAGCCTTACAAAATACAAATGTCCTCCGATGTACTGTGATTAGCTTACCATGTTTGTCTTCTGCACAGCCCCTTGGAGTCTGCTGGCTCTCAGCCCACAGCTTGACATCCCAAGTCTGAGACTTTTCCATCACACCAATTTAGTATTACTGAGTCTTCTGCTACCGTGTGTTGGTGTCACCACATTTACCACTGAACTCCATTAAAAGTCACTGCATTCGGGTGGAGAAAACGTAGTTTCCAGTTCTGGCCCTGTCTTTTCCTTAACTTGACACTTTGGACAAGTACCTTAACTTCTCTGTAGTTTAACAGTCTCACCAGTAACATATAAGGAATAGGGTCTCACCAGTAACATATAAGGAATAGGGTCTTCTCGCAAGGTGAGGTTCCAAGGAGACCATGTGAAAAGCCCTTTGGAAATGCAAAGTGCTGTCTGTTTGCTCACCACCCTCTTACACCTCCACCGGTCTCCAGCCACTCAGCAGCCTTGGGGGAGCTTGTCTGTGGCAAAGCTAAATACCACATTCTCCACGTGGCCTGACCTCCAGGCAACAATTAAGATTTGTTGAGCTTTTTCATCATATTCTTCTTCTTTTCCAGAATCTTGGATTTCAGCAGAAAATGCCTTGACTAAGACTTCAGTTGACAGGCTGGAAATCTGAGAAGGAAAGATTATGTGAAAAAACCTAATAAAAACATACACATTTCTTCAAGGTGAATTAGAACAATTTATGCTTCCAAAGCTTCTATGGGTTCTTTTCTTTCCTTTATTATCCTTTATCTTTTTTCAAAAAAAAAGTCTTTAAAATATTTAAAATATTCTCTATATAAGAAATTATAATGAATAAACATATAGAAAATAAAAATATAAACATCCATGAAACCACCATCCAGCTTAATAAAAAGAATGTCACCAGTGTACTGTCACTGGTGTATTAGAAGCACCACAACCCCCCTGCCCCTGGCCCCCCATCCCTCCCAGAATGCTTCTTCCTAATCATAACTACTTGCTTTCCCTCTTAGGGTTAACCACCATCCTAAATGTTCTGGTAATTGCTATCTTGGCCTGCTTTATAGTTTTACTACCCAACTATGCATCTCCAAATTAAATAATTTAGTGCTGACAATTCTTTTCAGGATTTTCTATAAAGGGAATCATAGCATGTATACATTCCTCTTGTCTTTTTTTTTTTTTTTGATTCAACATTATGTTTTAAAAAGTAATTCAGATTTATTCTTCCCTTTCCTGTTAGGTATGAGCAAGGGGAGGCAAGGCGAGGAGTGTGGATGCCCAATTTCCCGTTTTCTTTGTGCTGACAGTGCTACTGCAAAGATCATCAATGTTCCTAAAACCCAAAGGACTTTCTGTAAGAAGTGAGGAAAACATCAGCCTCACAAAGTGACCTAGTATGGGAAGGGCAAGGATTCACTGTATGCCCAGGGAAGGAGGCGCTGTGATCAGAAGCAGTGTGGCCAGGAGGAGCCAATTTTCCTGAAGAAGGCTGAAACCACAAAGAAGATTGTGCTGAGGCTTGAGTGTGTTGAACCTACCTTCGGGCCCAAGAGGATGCCTGCCGTTAAGAGATGTAAGCATTTTGAACTGGGAGGTTATAAGAAGAAAAAGGGTCAAGTGATCCAGTTCTAAGCTTTGGGATTCTTCTGTTCTGCTTTTGAGAGGAAGGAAGATGTTGACACTGTAGAAACATTATGTGTATGAAAATAAATACAGTGATATTCTTACTCAAAAAAAAAAGGCATTCAGTTAGTTGCAGGTAGCTGTGGTTTATCAATGAACGTCCGCTGTTGAATAACATTCCACTTCTGAGTATACTGTACATTTCACGTATTGATATGCTGTTGATGGACATTTGGATTCTTTCCAGTTTGTGCCTACTAGGAACAATGATGTTTCTAGAAGTTCCTGCACTTGTCTTCATGTGCAACAGTCTCTCTCCTTTGCAGTGGCCATGCTCAGTGAAAGGTTGTGCACATCTTCAGCTTTACAAGATAAAGTCATACTATCTTCCAAAATAATAGTACTAATTGGCAATCTTACCAACTTTTGTCTTTTCTCTACATACGATTACTTGGACTTTTGCTTTTTTTTTTTTTTTTAATGCTTATTTAATTATTTTGAGAGAGAGAGAGAGGAAGAGAGAGAAAGAGTCCCAAGCAGGCCCGCACTGCCAGCACAGAGTGTGATGTGGGTCTTGAACTCACAAACCCTGAAATCGTGACCTGAGCTGAAATCAAGAATTAGATGCTTAACTGACTGAACCACCAGGCACCCCTGGACTTTTGCTTTTACCTTAGGCTAGACTTAGAAGCCATTCCTGACTATGATATCAGTGCCTTGTTTCTCTGACCTGGCTTTGGGATATGGTCTAAATTAAATATTGTTGGTGATCTGGATGGGTTTATGGGATTGGTCAATGCCTTACTTTCCTAGGGCCACCATAACACATTACTACAGACTGGGTGGCTGAGAACATCAGTAATTGATTCTCTCACGGTCCTGGAGGTTATAAGTCCCAAACCAATGTGTCAGCAGGGCCATGCTCTGAAGACTCTAGGGGCTGACTGATTTTTTTCCTTGCTTCCTCCTAGTCTGCTGCTGTCTCCTGGCAGTCCTCAGGAGGCCATGGCTTGTAGTGCCACCATTCCAGTCTCTGCCCCTCTCTTCATGGCTCCTTTTCTGTTTCCTCTCCTCTTATAAAGGTACCAGTCATTGGGGCACCTGGGTGGCTCAGTCAGTTAAACATCCAACTCTTGATTTCGGCTCAGATGACAATCTCACTGTTCATGAGTTTGAGCCCCGCATCAGACTCTGCACTGTAAGTTGCAGACCCTGTTCAGGATTCTCTCTCTCTCTGCTCCTTCTTGCTCACACACTAGGTCTCTCTTTCTCTTTCTTTCTCTCTCAAAATAAGTAAATAGATAAAAAAAAAAACTTTAAAAAATTCTATCTTATAAAAAATAAATAAAGATACCAGTCATTGTATACAAGGCTCACTCTAAATCTAGGATGATTTTGTCTCAAGATCCTTAACTAATTACATCTGCAAAAACCCAATTTCCACATAAAGTCACATTCCCAGATACCGGGGATAAGGACTTCAACATATCTTTTTGGAGGACACAGTTCAAACCACTATGGCCCGTACTGAGGGAGGGGAAGAAGAGGAGGGGGAAATTATCAGTTTATGAAACAATTACCATACATACTGTATAATTTTTGATGGCTTAAGATGTTAACATTTCCCACAGGAGAATGGCTAAAGGTTGCCCACTCAAAACAACATACCTGCTTTAAAAAAAATCATCCTTTGATCCTATTAGGTTGCTTAACAGACAAGCAAATAGTTGAGAGAAACAGGTCTGGGTCCTGCGGAGCCCTACCTATGACACGTGAGCCCCATCTTTGCACCTGAGTCTTTATTGAACCTCATGATCCAGACAACAGAGGGAGAATTCAGAAGTGGTCGAGAAAGGAGCCATTTTCCCAAAAGACACTGACTTTGTATGAGTTGAATTCCTAGTTTTTAGGAATTCAAAACTCATCTTGTCTACATAAGATTTTCCTTTCACTAAAAGTCTTGGTCTGCAATCGTTTATGATTTGGCAGGGCTAATCTTACTGTCAGAGAAAAGGGCATCTCATGGTTTTAAGAGCTGAGCCAAAACCTCCACTCACCAAACCCAACTGTGGCCTTGAACCCAACTGTGCCCTTCTGCAGTCACAATGCAATATTATTACATCACAGTAAAGAGTTCTCAACTGTGGGTTCCACTAATGAGCATGAGAGCACCCTGTTGAAATTCAAAGGTGTCGGGAAGCCTGGGTGGCTCAGTTGGTTAAGCATCCAACTTCAGCTCAGGTCATGATCTCATGGTTTGTGGGTTCGAGCCCCGTGTCGGGCTCTGCGCTGACAGCTCAGAGCCTGGAGCCTGCTTCGGATTCTGTGTCTCCCTATCTCTGCTCCTCCCCTGCCTCAAAAATAAATTAACATTAAAAAATTAGAAAAAAAAAGAAATTCAAAAGTCTCAAATGCAGGGAGTGAAGAAGGCATTAAACAATTTTCATTCATCACTCCTTGAAACATTAGGTTAGCAGATAATATCTAAAATTTACTTGGCAGTGTTCTAAGGTATTAACCTCAGACCCCATCACTTTATTGGGGATAGGGAGCATAGGGAGGAGTTAAGAAAGAATTGGATCAAAGGATACAACTTGATCAGATAACATTTTTCATTAGGGACACCAGAACCTTTGAAGACATCAGAGTCAGAGCTGGTAAGTTGCCATCTCTTACAATTAGATCCTAGTGTATCATTCTTTCCCATGTCTTTCTTCCTGATATTCACTAGCTAGCTCTAAATCTTGGCTCCCATCCTTTATTCCAACTCTAGTGTCTTTTTCTCTAAATCCTCGGTGACTCTCTCCCAAACAACAGGTAAATGACTGAAAAACAACAAAATTGTGTTGCAGTATAATCTGTGGACAATAAATTGCATACATTTAATAATTACAATTACTTGTGTTTGGGTATCCATAGACATCCAAGAAATATCACTACAGTTGAGACATGGAACATTTCTGTCACCCCTCTGCCCCCAAATTTCATCTCAACCCTTTAAAAATCCATTCTACCCACTACCTTTGTCACCAGGCAACCACTGGTCCAATTTCTATCATTATAAATTAGTTTGCATTTTCTCAATTTTATACAAATAAAAAATGAGGTTCTCTTTTGTTTCTTTCAATCGACATAATAATTCTGGGATTCAGCTATTTTGTTGCGTAAATCAGTAGTTCAATCTTTTCTATTGCTGAGCCATATTTCTCTGTATAGGCATATCAGTGTATCTATTTGATGGACATTTTGGACCCCCACCCCATCCCCCCTCCCACGCAGTGTTTTGCTATCATGTAAAATGCTGCTATGAACATTTGTGTACAAGTTTTGGGTGAATATATGTTTCTCTTGGAGTAGAATGGCTGGATTTTAAAGTAGATATATATTTAATTTTATAAGAAGTTGCTAAACATCTTTCCAAGTTGATTTTATCATTTTATATTCCCAATAAAACAGCATGAAAATTCCAGTTGCTTCATATTCTACATGCTACATTTGATTTTTCTAGTCCTTTTAATTTTGGCTACTTCAGTGGATATGTAATGTGTATCTCATTATGATTTTAATTTTTGTTTCCCTAATGACTTAAGATGTTGAACGCTTTTCATATACTTTACCGGCTGTCATATGTTCTTTTCTGAAGTTTTTCTTCAAATCTTTTGGTCAATTATTAAGCAGGTTGCTTGTCTTGTTATTGACTTGTTACGTCTTTATGTGTTTTAAATCTACATATTAGAAATACGTTCTTCCATTTTGTGGCTTGCTTTTTGTTTTCATAGTGATGTCTTTCAAAGAGCAAACTTTTGTTTTTAATTTTGTTTTAATGTTTATTTACTTTTTAAAGAAAGAGAGAGAGAGAGACAAAGGTGTGAGCGGGGGAGGGGCAGAGAGAGGGAGACACAGAATCTGAAGCAGGCTCCAGGCTCTGAGCTGCCAGCACAGAGCCTGACAGGGGGCTCAAAGTCACAGACCGTGAGATCATGACCTGAGTCGAAGTCGGATGTTTAACAGACTGAGCCACCCAGGCGCCCCAAAGAGCGAACGTTTTTAATTTGATAAAATAAAATTTTTGAATTTTTAAAATTTATGGTTTGTGCTTTCTGTGTTCTGTCTAAAAACATTTGCCTATCTCAGGGTACAAAGACTTCAAAGATTTTTATTCTGATGTGGTTTTTTTTAAGTTTTATAGTTAAGTTTTACCTTTAAGCCTGCTATCTATTTCAAATTAGCTCTTTTATATAAACTGTGATGTAAGAGATGATGATCTTTTTTTTCATACAGGTATCTGTATCTCTTCACTGTCACGGTGTATCATCTATAAATATTTCTATATGTAACTATCTGCATCTGTAGTAAGCTAACCAGGAGTTCATATTTTAATGTACAGCTAATAGTATGTTTTTTCCTTTTTTATGCAGAGAAGTACAAAAAAGAAAATAAGAGCTGGAGTACAATTTTCCTGCTTAGATAACCCTGTTGGTATTTTTATAAAATAAAATTAATAGGGGCACCTGGGTGACTCAGTCGGTCAAGTGTCTGACTCTTGATCTTGGCTTACTTAGATCATGATCTCAGCATCCTGAGATCGAGCCCTAATTCAGGCTCTGCATTGACAGCGGGGAGCCTGGCTTGGGATTTTCTTTCTCCCTCTCTCTCTCTGCCTCTTCTCTGCTCTCTCTTTCTCTCTTTCTCAAAATAAATAAATAAATAAATAAGCATTTAAAAACTAAATACAAGTAAAATAAAATTAATACAGTGTCAGGCTAGAAAATGTAAAAAGGGACAAAAAAGGACAAAATGAAAAATAAAATTCTTTTTTTGCCCTCACCCCAACTCCCAGGTTTTCTCCAAAATGCAACTGATCGATGGTTTGTGATGTATCTACAGTCAGGAGAGCATGGCATATACTTGCATCTCTCCCCCCTGTACATTTTCATCCTTACTTTACAGCAAAATGATCATATTACACATACTACGCCACACTTTGCTTTCTTTACTTACATTATCAAATATTTCCATGTCATTCCATGACAATTAAACTCATTTTTAATGACTTTACAGGGATTAATGGTATCATATCCTATAATTTGTTTAACCCTGTTGATGGATGCTGGTTGTATCCAGTTTTAGTCTTTTACAAACATTGCTACAGTAAACGCCCATTTGTATAAAGGCACAATCACACCACACATATCCCTACACAAAATTACACATTTATTTATTTATTTATTTATTTATTTATTATTTTGTAAGTGATCTCTACAGCCAACATGGGGCTTGAACTCATAGCCCCTAATATTAAGAGTCACATGCTTTTCTGACTGAGCCACCCAGGCATCCCAAATACACACATTTATATAATTTTTTTTCATGGATATCCAGGGAATTTCTTAGCGGCAAATTTTTTACTTGCGTGTGTGTGTGTGTATGTAGTAAAATTACTAGTTTAAAAAAGCATGTGTGTCTTAGATTTTGATAGATACTAGAAAATTTTCTTATCATAAAGTTGTAGCAAGTTGTTGTCTCACCTACAATATGCGGGAGCCCATATTTCCCAGATCTTTGACAGTACGAGATAACCTCAAACTTCATTTTCCTTATTTCTGCAAAATGAAACATGGTATCTTACTAATGTTTAATTTACATTTTCATTAACGAATGAGACAAGCATTTTCCGTATGCTAACTGGCTAGGTGAATTGCTTTCTGAAAATGGACTCTTTACATCCTTTTTCTACCGAGGTGTAAATCATGTCTCTGTTGGGCTGATTTGAATAAGCTATTTATAAATAGAAAAATATAGCCTTTGGTTGCTCATAAATATGGCAATAGGTTCTTCCCTTGCTCTTTTGAGGTTGTTTGTGTTTTGGTACAGAGGTTTTTAATTTTCCTGTTATGTATCACTTTAGAAAAAAATTTACATAATCGTATAACCAAATGCCTTCCAAGGGGTATCTTCATTTTTTTCCCTTAAAGTTATAGCTCGCTAGGTAATGATCTTGCTCCCGTTCAAAGATGACTGATTCTTTTATCAGAGAAGAGAGAAGAGAGAGTGGCTCCAGCCAGGAGCCAGCTGCCCAGGTGGAGAGCTGAGCCCAGAGTGCCCCGTTACCTCTTCATGGTTGGATAGAGCGCTGTTTACTTCCTTCCCTTTCTTAATTAATTTCGGGCAGAGGAGGTCTGAAATACCCACTAAGAGAAAGAAAGGGTATTTTTGCTTTGTGTTCACATTTAAAACTTATTCTTTTAAAAAAAATGTTTAATGTTTATTTATTTTTTAGGGAGCGAGAGACAGACAGAGCCCGAGTGGGGGAGGGGCAGAGAGAGAGAGGGAGACACAGAATCCCAGGCAGGCTCCCTGCTCTGAGCTGTCAGCACAGAGCCCGACGGTGGGGGGCGGGGAGGGCTCGAACTCACAGACAGGGAGATGGTGACCTGAGCCGAAGTCAGACACTTAACCGACTGAGCCACCCAGGCTCATATTCTATGTATTTAAAACTTGTTCTATGTATTATCCTAAATACACATTAAGATTCTCAATTCTAAACTTTTAACACTTTTTATTTTGGGTGCATGTGTTCAAAACACAGGTCACTTTCTGTATGATTTTTCTCCATTTAAAGCAGCTTCAGTTTGGGACATTTTTATTTAAATGACACTTTTACCTTTGCCATTTCAAGAGGTTTGGAGAAATTGCAGATGGCAGGTTTATCTTAGGAACTCTTTGGTAGAGAACAAGATTCCCAGTCTTTTTTTGCTCCCTCCTAGCCCCAATTGTGATGAAAGATTGCCAGAAATTTTTGAGAATGTAATACAACTTTCAAAACTAATGAAGTAAGATTTTTTTAACCAGGTGATTACATGAAGGGAAGATCATTGTTTCTCACGAGACAACAGAGAAATCCACTGAGTCCCAAGGTTGCTTCCCAGCTGGCCAACCCTTGGCCATGCATTTGCATGACAGGCATGTTGGGAACTCCTTAGGGTCCTGGCAGTGCTTCTAGTCTTTTTTTCTCAAGCTGTCTTGCTGGCTTGAACTCCTGCGTCATGAGGCTCCAACAGTTGTTTGGCCAGGCTCTCTACCCAGCTTGGAACCTTAGGAAAGGCTTTACACAAAAGTCCTCCTTAGCTAGAAGAGCCGATCTGCAATTACAATTTCTGGAGGTCTGCAAAATGTACAATTAGCTTAAGGCATGCAGTCAATTGAACCCTTCTGGAAAGAAATTTGTAGCTTCACGCTTCCTCTTACAAAGCCTCAAAGCTCAGTAGAATAGAAACTGTAGGCAATTTTTCATATGAGCTTTAGGGTGACTTGGAAATTGTTGTGATATTTGTAGCCTCCATCAGGACTGACTCAAAGCATAATTTCCAAGTTAGCAAAATATTCCCTTGGATCCTTCCCATCTCCTCTTCTAACTTAACCCCTGTGGCTTTGCTGTCCCCAGGCTTGACTGCACTAAGTCCCTACCCAAATGTGTTGCTTTCCATGCTAAGTTTCATATGTTCCAAATCACCTCCCTTTTTCCCATCAGAATTTATTACCAAAGTCTTTCTTTTCTTTTCTTTTCTTTTCTTTTCTTTTCTTTTCTTTTCTTTTCTTTTCTTTGTTTTAATTGAATTGTTGCTGATTTGGTATTGAAATCTTCCTCTTTCTCCTCTGGCTTTGCATTCCATCAGCTGTGCTAATTAGCTATGGAAGAGTAAAGAATGTACTTGTGACCTTAAGCATGTTGCAGAATTGGCTCCTTTTCAATGTCTGTGATGAGTCAGCAGAACAAGAGGGAGCAGTGCGCAGCGGGGTCTGCAGTGGCCATCCTGTGAAACTAGAAGAAACATGGCCTAGCACACCAGAAGGGCAGCTCCTTGAGAGCAGGGGTTTTCCACATCATTCACTGCTCTGTCCCTGGCACCCAGAATGAGGCTTGGCACGTGCAGGTGGCTCACAGATAACTGATGAGTGAATGAATGATGGTTCTGTTCTTGCTTGCCTGTTTTGTAAACAGCCAGGCCTCCCTATTCCCCAACTTCACTCAACCCCTTGTCCTATTCTTCTCATCATGGAACCTGGAGAGCTGCTGGGTCCCCTGGATGTTCTGTAAGTCCTTCCATGACAATGTAGCCTAGTAGTTCATAGGGCCCACCTCATGGATTTATTTTGAGGATGCTTACATTAATACATGTTCTATGCTTAGAATGATGCCTGATCCACAGTAAATGTCGATTTTAAAAGTAGTACTAGCAGTAGTAATTCAGTGATTATCTTTTATTAAGACCCCCTTCTTCCAGAGCTGTAGGGTTACTTACCTTACTGTAAGGTTCACAGTAAAATCGAGAGAAAATACAGAGATCTCCCATATGCTCCTAACCCCAACACACGCACAATCTCTCCCATTACCAACAGCCCCCCACACCGGAACGTACATTTGTTACAACTGATAAACCTACACTGTCACATCATCATCACCTAAAGTCCATACTTTACCTTATGGTTCGCTCTTGGTGTTCCTAACTATTATTTTTAACAAGCCTCCTGATGAATTATTGCTCTAGTACTTGTAATACCAAATGGAAAAAATGTATTTTTGAACAACCGATGGATCTCCAAATTAGGGAAAATGAGAAATAGGTTAAGTTGTGGTTACCTGTTGCATTGTAACAAATCTCCCCAAAATGTAGTGGCTTCAAATAACAATCATTTATTTTCTCACACAGTCTCTGTGGGTTAGGGTTAGGGTTTGGTTAGTTGGTTGTGGCTCATAGTCTTACAGAGGCTGCAGTTAGGTATCAGCTAGTGTTAAACTGGGGCTTTTGGCCAGAACATCCATCCACTTATGGCCTTGGCCTGGACACGTGGTGGCTGAGTTCCAAAGGCAGCCTTAAGAGAGAGAGAGGAGAGAGAGAGAAAGAGAGAGAGAGAGAGAGAGACAGAGAGAGACAGAACATGTGTTGCCTTTTATGACTTAACCTTTGAAGTCATGCAACACCATTTCTGTCACATTTTATTGGTCAAAGAATTTACAAAGATTCTCCTTAATTTCAAGAGGAGGAAACAAAGAACCCACATCTTGATGCAGGAATGCTAACATTTCATTGTAAGAAAAGCCTGCAGAATGGGATATAAACATATACCGCCGTAACCACTTTCGGACAATACAATCTGCCAGGAGCGGTGACCCCAGTTGCAGCACACAGGCATGTGCACGAGAACCCGCAAGTCCTGATATAGTGAGGTTGGGCCTCACCAGGGCCCATCGTCAATTAGCCAAGGGTTATGGGGGTCCTTCTGAACTGTTTGCCCATCGGGATGAGAACTGCTGTGTGCCACAGCTCACAAAGCACGCATTGAATTGCCGTCTGACACCCATTTGAAGGGTGTTTAAAGAGAAAGAAACCTAGGAGTCAAAATTGAAAGTGCAAATTGCAAATGCTTCCCTTCTAGAGTGATAGGGCTATAAATACCGAGGCTGTTTCTGTTAAACAACAAATGGAAATGCTCCAGAATCAATGAGAGGTGTTAGCAGCAGGGAGAAACAGCATCTTAAATCCTTTCGCTAACAATTAAATCAGACACATTTGACACTTTATCTGAGACACTCCTGGCAGTACTTTATTCTCCATGGCATGATTTGGAAACGCACAGCAGGAGACAAGCAGATTTTGGAGTATTATCGGTTTGGCTTTCTCAGCACTCTTCCCAAACATAATTCAATATATTTTATTTAAGCCACTGTCATGTTTTTTTGAAAAAAAAAGGCAATTGGTGAAAACGAATGGGTTTCCAAAAACGTACACCATGGCCTCAAGATGCCACAGGACTGACCTGCTCAATAACAGTTGAATGTTAACACGACCAGAAAAAGAGTGATTTATCTGTAAGACCCCAAGGACACTCAGTTACAGTCCCTATGAATCATGAGAAATTTGTCTGGGAGAGCATGAGGCCCTGGAGATTACTCACCTCACCATATGTCATGCTTCTTCAATTAAAAAAAAAAAAATTGTCCTGTGATCATTGTAACTGGGCTGTTTGTATAAGGTAGCTAAGCTGTTAAACAAATGATAAAATGGAAACAACATAACTTCAGAATTTTAAGAATCTCATTGCTTGAAAGTGTCCCAAATGCCTTAAGCCTGCCAGGATAGAAGTCCTAGATTGAGACCCTTAGAGCGTCGCTCTGCCATAACTGGATGGTGAGGGGTTTTGGTTATTGGAGGTATTGACACCAAGAGCGGCCGCTATTCAGAGCTTACAGGAGGCACCACGGCCAGTTCCTGAGCAGAGCAGCTGGCAGTGGGGCAGCCAGTCTGGTGGACGCCGTATGGTAGCCTAGAGTGCAGCCTGTGACATCAGATGGAGCAGTGTCTGAATCCTGACTTATTCACCCATTAGCAATAGTCTGGGAGACAGGAGGAAAATTGTCGGCCCCAAGTCTTATCTCTTAGTCTTTGGGCACTGTGCAGCTCTCAGAACAGAAACTCCTTACCTCCCAGTTTCAACCCTTGGAGTAAAAGCCAACTTTGTGCTTCTGTAACCCCCAGGATTCCTGGTTTTCTCTTTTGTTTTGGATGCCTGTAGCTTAATACCTTCATGATGGCTCAGAAAGTTTCTTGTTTTGTTTTGTTTTCAAACTATCCAGAAATTTAGTTGACTTTATCAGGAAACATATCAAACGCACTCTAAATAAACAGAATAGAAGTCCACTGTATAAAGTACAATCCATCATGACGTAAGTATTCAGACACCTTGAAGAATGCAGTCCCTGAGATGGAATCTAGCTATTCCTGACTCACGAAGCACCTGCTGCTTATTCCACAGCTGTCCCGTGCCCTTTGTGTTATTGACCTCCTTATTTGGCATTCTTCTACAAGACTTGAAAAGGATGAGATTATTTTCATACGTCATTGCCTAGACAGGGAGCAGGGGATCATCTATATACACATGGTGGGAGGTGCCTGGAAAAAGACTAGAAAACAATTCTCTAATCACATGATCCTTGAGTGACTCAGAATAGGCCATAAAATGTAACAGAATGGGGAAAACCAAGATGCAACAGTTTAGGAACATTGCCTCTCTTCTCATTGTCCTGAACAACGCTTTCTCCTTGGGCCATTTGACTTTTCCATGTGTTAAGCATGACAGTCACACATATTGGTAAGATTGCCTTGCTCCGCCCTTACTTCTTTGTGTCAATGCTAATTCTACAGCTAGACTTTCTCATGGAAAACTTCTGAACACTTACCTGTTTTTTTCAAATACTTCATCAGCCCTTCATCTAGATGGCCTTCTTTATTTCCTGGCAATTTATTGTGCTACAATGATCTCTTGTATCAATCAGAATTTATTGAGTGTAGTGTCTAAGAACATAGATTGGGCTTCAGATTCATGTTGAAATCCACATAGTGTTATTTAAGAACTGGGTGGCTTCGGGCAAAGGGTAAAACATACTTTCCTTATACATTAAATGGAAATAATTACTGTATAGCTCCTCAGATTTTGAGGATGATAATAAGGATACCTCTATTAAAAAAATAAGGAAACCTATATAAAATGTTTAGCTCACGGACTAATACATAACAGGTATTTGGTAAATGAAAATACTTATGTTATAAATCAGTTTTCTTTTTCTGATATTGTGAGAGCAGTGCATAAAATGTTTGCCAATGACATTCCCTTAATTATCTGTTACCGGACTTAGGTTAAGAGGAATAATTGTGTTTTCCATGAAATTTAGAGCAGTGTTTTGGAAACTAGGTGATACCAGGTCCAGAGGGACAGAGATTTCATCTGTCTTATTCTCCTCTGCAACACTGATCCTGCTGCACTGTCTGGCATAGGGTAAACACTCAATAAGTACATCTGTTGAAAGAATGAATAAATGAATAAATTATAGAAGGTCAAAAATATGAATGGACTGTGACAGTATACATAAGATAATAGAAACTCAGGAATGGTTTTACCACAGGTGACCAAACAAACTCTGTCCCAAAAATGAATTCACCCTTTTGGAGAATTTTATACAACAGAGCATTAATTTAGTCTAATGCTTTTTATACTTTAAAGTACTAAATGTACACAATGTGTACCATGTTAAGATAGAGAAAATGTTTTCTTCCGGTAATCAATATTCACTCACTTCCTTTGGAATCATGCTTTGTAATGTTCTTTCTTGAGAAAATTCTAAGTGTGTGGTTTTGGTTTTGACCTACATAGTAGGAAACATCTCTGATATCCTAAAATGCACAAATGATTGTGAACAGAAGCTTTTCACTGTTCTCATAATATGGGATGTCAGTTCCAGACTGAGACAGCAAAGATACATTTTGCAATTTGATTTCTAGTTATATTTCTAAATTTTGTTTTGTGCCTTGTAGAAGTGAGTATTCCAGGACTAAAAATTATCATTTTCTCTGATGAATTAGGTTCATTATCTATATTAGTAAATTTTTTAAATCACAAAATCTATCTGACATAGTTTAAATTTTAAAAGCTAGTGGAGGAAACATCATGGCATGAGTCAGTTGTAGTTATATCGGCAATTGTTCTATGGGGAACAGTCTTATATAAGCAAAAAGGAGCCATAAAACGATATAATAGGTCATAGATGCATCTCATTTCCTCCCATGTGGGGAACCACCAAAGGAAGTCTTTAATACAATGGAAAATAGCACTTTTTTTTTCAATGCATGAAAACAGTAAATAATGGGGTTTGAACATTAGAATGAATACTGGAAAATCCTAGTTCACTTTTTCTATGTTCCAACCATGAAGTGCTGAAGAATTCAAGGCGTATCTCAGGAAGATTTTATTATTATTATTATTGTTGTTGTTGTTTTATTTTAGAGAAAGAGAGAGAACAGGAGCAGGGGAGAGGGACAGAGGTAGACAGAGAATCTTAAGCAGAGTTCATGCTCAGCTCGGAGCCCAAAGCAGGGCTCAATCCCATGACCCTGGGATCATGACCTGAGCTGAAATCTAGTTGAATGCTCAACCGACTGAGCTATGCTGGAGGCCCCCAGAGAGCTTTTAAATGTTGTGGAGATAAGACTTTAATGAACTTTGTGCCCCCATACATAACCTAGCACATGATTTGTAAAAATACTTGTGTACTAAATATCCATGCATATCTAGAATCTTAGTTCTAAATCAAGATAGCAAAGACATGGCCACATATTTCCTTCAAGTTCAATTAATAGAAGGAATAAGACCAGCTCAGGTGGTCCATGATGGGGTTTGGGGTGATGGTGGGGTTCAGAGCTGATAGCCAAGAAAGAATTCTTAAAGACATCTTTGGTGCAAAAAGGTGATTTTGTTAAAGCATGGGGACAGGACCATGGGCAGAAAGAGCTGCACTGGGGTTATGAAGAGTGACTGATTATATACCTTCAGGTTGGGAGTGGTTAGGGATAGCATAAGTCTCTAAGGAATTTTTGAAGCAAGGTTTCCAGGACCTTGAGGGGCTAGCTGTTGTTAGTAAAACATCACTTATTATTGTTTAGTAAAACCTCAGTCATGAGACCCTTCAGATGTATATCAGGGGCCATATGGTTGGAGTATAATTCCCAACATATACTTGGAGGTTAAAGATAAAGGAGGTTTGCAAAGGAATTTTTATGTGTTTAAGGAGACTCATAGGATCCTGAGGGATCAGGATAATAATAAACCAAGATTCCCTTTTGCCCTAGGAAAGTGTCATCATCGAGGCAGCTGAGCCCCTAGAGGAAGGTCACTCTGCCTGTTTCAAGAACTCATCAATGGGCTGTAGGCAGTAAGGAAACTTAATTTTGCATTTGCCTTTGTTTCCCATATCACAATGGCAAGCACTTAAACCCCTTTACATCTTGATGAGGGTGATATTAGGGCTCCAGGAAACAGAGTCTATAGGTTTCTGGAGATTAGGCTATGGATAAAATTGCTTTTTTCTTGCAGTTTATGAAGTTATCCATAAATGGAAGGAGATTCCTGTCAGTTTAACCATTTGTTTTCTGTCCTTTCCTTTGTTCTTAGGCAACCAAGAGTGCCTGAGGAATATCACACATATCCCACCTGGTGTGTGTATCAGGGGGTGGAGGTGTGGGGGGGTGCTGTTAGTCTGTACTGTGCCCTCAGCTTGTCTTATGCTCCCTCATCACATTCACCCCTGCTTTTCAGTAGAAATTGAAGTAAGTGATGACACAAGCTTTTATAATTTGCTTCTTCTTGCCTTCTTGTAAAACGTGAAGTAGGTCCATGAGAATGAAGGTTAGAGGTAAAACTGGTAAGCGGTTATTTGTTTTAACCATTTTCAGATAACACTAACATTTACTAAGTGTCTACCTCTTTAACAAATTTTGCTTCAAGTGATTTATAGAATCTACTCATTTAATGTTGAGAGAACTTCATTATCATTAGAAAGATTTCCTCATTATTCTCATTTTACAGACCTGGAGGCTAAGGCATAGACAGGTGCTTGGTTTGTCCACAGCCACGCAGGAAGAGATCAAGCCTGGATTCAACCCCCAGCAGCCTGGCTCCTTTGCTCAGCTCTTCCTACTCTGTACTGGCTTCCGTGTGGCTGCTAAATGACTTGTTCATCTTTCTCCCCTGACTAGGTTGAATCTGGCTCTTTTCACTATTTTCAGTTTAGCCCTATCTCTCGGAATCCAGTAGTTATTCAGAATGTAGATTCTGACTTACCTCTTTATCACAGTGTGGCATGTGCAAGCCTTCATCTACTCTAGGCACTGAGTATATACATTATTTTGCCCTTGTTCTCTAGAAGAATCTGGACTGGCTTTTTAAAGTGTGCACACAATATGCGTGTGCACAAAGTGTGGCAGCCACGTTCACAACATGGGTCCTTACAGCCCTTGTATCTTTTCCTGTTGAATTCGTGCCCTCCAGTCTTTCTGTATTTTCTATCAGTGGTTTTTGGGTTGTTCCCTGGTGTCTTGACTAGCACTTGTGCCTACTAAATCAAGCTCTCTTTTGACAGATAATTTGTATAATTTATTGGGATGTGGGAGTCTTGAAATGTTTTTGTATCTCCAGTGACTTGGTGTAAACCGGATGGTGATGGGCCAGAAAATCATTCTCCCAGCCCTGCAGAAATCGCTGCGTGACTCACACGATGATTAAGTTGGAGGCAGCTTAAATGTTGTGTTGGACCTCTCATGCAGTTTGCTGTCAACCCATTCTGGAATAATTATAAGAACCTGCAGATCTGAAGTGTACTCTGTTCAGTGGGTGGCAGATCTGTTTCTAAACATATTTCTTCCTGGAGCAAGTTCCTAGCAGGGTTTATATCTCTTAACTACTCTTTATAGTAAACACCATCCCATAATGGTCACATTTGCATGGCAGTAGTAAAAGTTGTATGTGTGTGTGGGACTGAGTAAACCCCAAAGTACAAATCTACTTTTATTTTTGCTTTTATTTTATCCTTCAAGATTCACTGGATGGATTCACTTCAAGATTCGGTGATGCAGAGTAATATATAATCAAAGTATCAACATACTAGGTAATGATTTTGTTAATTTCAAGGGAAATTCCTGGCTATCTGATTCATTCTTATGGTAATGTAAAAATGTTTAATTAACTGTAGAGTTATCTGTTGCAATTCCTGACGTTACAACTCCAAGTCCAGAAACAAGGTGTGGATTTGGGAGGTATACGTGTAGACACATGCCAGTGATTAGTAACTGGTATGCATTAAGTTAACAAAGTCAACATGGTAACTTACCATATCCTTCAGGTCTTAAAATGCTTAATTTGAATGTTTCTCACTGATGATTTTTTCTAAAATTGTGGAAGGCATAGATGCCATGATGTTTAGCCTGTATGGTATCTATCCACTTCACAATCACACACTCCAGCAGTTGTTTGTGGGTTTCTGAAAGGTTTTGAATGATAATAAAATCTAGGCCGATCATGGTTTTTTAAAAAAATGATCCTCATGTATATTTTCTCTGCTGCCAGAACTTCAGAGATGTTACATGAAGTGAAAGGTTACCATCAGGCCTTTGGAATTTCAATAGAAACCAGGAACAGTCTGTGTAAAAGCTTCTTAATATTTTATGAACATGTCCAACTTCCTACAGTTTGTTTTTTCAGAAGGTGTGTTTATTATTTCCTCTCTGATTTTCCTCAGAATGCAGCAGTAAATTCTGAAAATGAGAAGGATCCATAATGTTTATCCCAGGTCTCTCTTCTGAGTTCCAGATGCACAAATACAGCTGCCTGTGTGATGTGTCCACTTGGGTGACTCAGAAATCTCAGTGCTTCTAGGCCAGAATGGGTCTCTTGATTCCTCTCCCAACCCCCAGTGAAACCTTTCCTATCCTAGGCCTTCCCACTTGAGAAAAGGATGCTGATATCCACACAACTGCCAAGCCAGAAACCTTACCTAAGTATTTTTCTTTGAGTATAGTCTACAGAGTGTAAAGTGCATAAAATGCACGCATCTGAAGCATACATTTCAAGAGATTTCTACTCATGAAGACACTTGTGATCGTTGTCAAATTGCCAGAAGGTTCCCTGGTGACCCTCTGAGAGTCATTGATTCCTCCTTTTTCAAGTCTAAACCTTCACCAAGCCTTGACTATTCTTTCTCCATCATTTATCTTGAGCCTTTTCACTTTTCTCCATCTCCACTGTTCTCCCCATGATCATCAATCTCCCTCAATCTTGTCTCCCCAGTTCCAGTTTTGCCAATTCCTTATCTTTACTGAGTGATCTTTAAAAAGCCATAAGCCTGAACATCACATTCCCCTTCTTCATTAATTTCCCTTTACACTTAGAATCAAGTGGATACTTATTATTGAAGCTTAAAGTGAATGCCCTTAAAAAGTAGCCCCTTGAAACCCCCAGCCTGTGCCTCCCTATATTCATCTTTGTCCCTCACAGCTCATGGAAAATACCCTGAGGGCCTTGTGCACATACAGAAAATTGGCGTGAATGCTTTCCTTCTTTCCTCTCTTTCTACCCTACTCATACCCATGCCCACACCCACACCCACACCTGTCTCTTCTCTTCACATGACCAATTCCTCCTCATGCTTCTTTCTTAGATTGTGGACAACCTGTCCATAAAGCATTTTCCTTCCCTCAATCTAAAGGATGGCTCCCATTTAGTCTCAGAGAATCGTGCCTTTTTCCTTTATAACAGTTTGCAATGTATGTATTTAAGAGTTGCTTCTGGTTGTGTATGTATTATCTAACTTCCCTGCTAACTGAAACTCCATTAGGGAAGGACCAAGAGTGTTATTTTATTCCCTCTTCCCTAACAGTTAACAATGCACCTGGCATATGAGAAGTATTTAGTAAGTAATCGTTGAATGAATGAATAAGTCAGTGAATGTGTACTTGTCTCTGAGAACAATGCAGAAGGGAAGAATTGAGAGGAAACAGAGGCAGGTGTGGACAGTCCCTCTGAGAAGGAAAACCTAAGAAAGGATTATTTTTTCCTCAACTGAATGAGTTTCAGAAACAGTTCCTGGAAAGTTCCTCTTTTCCTGAGCTGAGTATCACTCTGAGAAAAGTACGGCTTCCTTGGATATCCCTGGAGAAGAATTCAACTGGCAAAAGTCAGTTTCTCTCCTGATTGACTCGTCTGTCCTTTGACCCCCACAGCCCATCTTATCCCATTGGGTCTGGTACCAACTGGGGGAAGATTTTTGCAGACATCCCGCTGGTTCGTTTCTGTAATTTCTATAAAATTAGTAGATGATCCAATCCTGGAACAAATTGGTAGGCTAAGGACAAGGGGTAGAATGGGGTGGGGAGATTAAAAGAGAGACGGTAGGAAAATCGTTTTGGAAAAGAGTATGCGGTTGGATTCTATGAGTAGTGATTTTGAATTTTGTTTTCTTCTTTTGCATTGAAATTCACTTCTTCTGATAGTCCCAAGCCTTAACACAACTTTGTGAATACTTAACCTGGTGTCTGTTGTGCTTTGGAAAACTCAGGGAGGATACTGAGTCACTGTTTAGTGCCTAGCTCTATAAGGCAGAAGGGCAGCAACCCAGAGCATGGTTGTGATGTAGAAAAAGGTATTTGGCAAAGACGTTCAGAGCAGCAGATCAGAGCCGGAGCTGACAAATAACTAGAGGATGAATTTTCCCAACATGTCACCATTCCTTAGGAGATGCAGAAATACTAGGGGGAGAGAGCTGACATCCCACGGCTGTACAGGACAGGGCACATTCCACATTAGCTGGTGTTAAATAGATGAGTGAGCCCTGAAGCCTAGAGATTGTGGGACATTTGGGTTACTCTCTGTGGGTCACATGATTTAAAATTCTCTCACGTAGACCTTCCTACCTCAAAGCAGACCACAACTCAGAAAAAAAAAAAAAAATCAATTGTATTTTGGCCTGAAAGCTTCTTATTTAAAAAAAAGGTAAAAAATCTGGCTGAATCAATTGGACCATCAATCAGGTACATTTTGGACTGAATTAACTCTATTTTCTTTCCTCAAAATGCTTAATCTGATCTTTCAACTGAAGAAATGTGAAATTTGGGGGCGCCTGGGTGGCTCAGTCAGTAAAACCTCCGACTCTTGGTTTTGGCTCAGGTCATGGTCTCACGGTTTGTGGGTTTGAGCCCCACATGGGACTCTGTGCTAACAGTGCGGAGCCTGCTTGGGATTCTCTCTCTCCCTTTCTATCTGCTCCTCCCCCGCTCATGTGCATGCTCTCTCTCTCTCTCTCTCTCTAAATAAATGAATAAACTTAAAAAAAATAAAGAAATGGGAAATTTAGTGGACATGCAGGGGGACAGGACAGGGAAAGGTCATTTTGGCCCCAGTGCTCTGTCAGAGTGTATGAAGGTGACAGGGTTGGGGCTTTTAGGAGTCAGAGAATGTTACAGAAAGAAGGTTTAAGCTATGAAGTGGTGAAAGAAGACAGAGAATGAGAGGTCAGATACTGCCAAGAAAATGCTGCTGACTTTGAATTTTGTTCTTCCTATATTCAATCATCTTTGAATGAGTCAGTGATGTAATTGGATGCAGTTATTAAAATAGGCCAAATAAAACCAGCCCCACCACATTTGAATAGTTTGGAAGGTCAGGAGCAAAAGAGAGATTTATAATCTGTGGCCTGACTCCCCACACCACTGGTACAGCCTGCTCTACAGGTTTGACTTGAGTTCTGAGTAATAAGGATGGGGTATTTTGCTGGCTTTGTTGGATAATGAACCGAAATCATCTGTCTATTTCACAGAATATTTCTTTCCAATCAGAGACGCCTAGGTGCGTTGTTTTTGGTTAGAATACAAGCTCAGTGGAAACAGGACTTCCCTCTATATTCATGGGTTACGACAGTGGCCTCGCTATATGCCAGGCCCTGTGCATTTTTCTTCCCCCTCACTACAATCCCTTATTTCACAGATGAAGACAGATGCCCTGAGAAATTGGAAGCTGCCCTAACCTACCCAAGTCCTCATACTAGTGAGGGGTTGGGCCAGAAATTCAATAGGTCAGAAAGAGTCCAAAGTGCATGAGCTTACTAGGCATTATCGCTGCTGCAAATCAGTAGTATGCATCACTATTATTATTTGCCATGGGTACATAGTAAAACCATTGAGAGAACAAGAGGGCCTTTAGTGTTAGAAATATTAATTAAGTGGATTGTAGTTCATCTGCAGCCACACACGATCAATCTCAATTTTAATATCCGATTGTAGCGAGATGTGGAACGGTGATCCAAGCCTCGAGTCAGCACGCTGATTCTAGCCCTGGCCCTGCTGTGAGTCCTCAGACAGATTATTTAAGATCCCTGGGCATAAGTCTCCACCTCATCTGTGACATAAAAGAATTAGGTGATTTTATCAATAATACCAGCTTTACCAGCTCTAACATTCCAAGAGTCTACACGTCTTACGAGAAGAGGAATCACTGGACCCTCTTGGCACGTGGAATTAATTTGCAACATGTACTGTGGCAAACTCTGATGTAGCCTGATCCATGATGTAGTCCACAACTAATGGAGGTCTTGTAAATGGACTTGGGCCAAAGGAAAAGAAAAATGTGCCAGCTGGCCACTTGGCAGCAGAAAAGACCTTGCAAAAAAGGTGGGCAAGAAAACGTATTATCTACCTCTACTCTAGCACCTTTTCCTCTGATGTCCTTTCTCTCACAGATTGTCTCGAGGGGCAAGCCTCAGGGTGTCTAGATGGAGTCTGCATCCTGGCTGGTCACAATGTTCCCAGTGACCAATCTTCTATCAGCAATTCCCATAGCTAGGAAAGTTTGCCAAGAAGTATGAAGTGCATTTTGTCTGTGTATATGTTTATTGTTTGTAAATACCTTTATAAATTCCAAGATACGGGACCTGATTCTCTCCTAGCTGGGTTGCCCGATAATATGCAGGATGTCAAATAAAATTTGAATTTAAAATAAACTAGTAATAATTGGAATGTCCCCCAAAGTCCATGGAACATACTTAGAACATAATAGATTGTTCTTTATCTGAAATTCAAATTTAACTGGCGTCCTGGACTTTTGTTTTCTAAATGTGGCAACCATACTCATAGAAGGAAGAATATTTTATTTAGCTTTTTGCGTGGGATTTAGGTCAAAGGCAGTATTAACTGGAACACCAACTATTTGGATTTGTATTTACTACTTTACCCATTTCAATACTCTGGTGTGAAACATCTGCTATGCTATCAATGTGTTTTCAGTGGGTCCATTTGTGTTTAAATTTCTCAGGTTATAAGTCTCTCCTTTCCAAAGGAAAAAAAAACACCCTCTATACATACACACAACATGAAAGTCATTCATGAAATCAAAGAGATCCTAACCATTGATAGAAGAACTTCTAAAGGATATAGCATATTTTGGCCCACATCTGTGACTGTGCTGTTTGAACTAATTGGGAAATATTGTATGCTGGCAGGCTTTGAGAAATATGTTTCTCCTTAAGGGTGATTTGTCTAATTGGCTGTAGAAATGCTTTTTCTCTGCCTCAGAAAGCTTTTTTTCCCCCATTTGCTAATGGCCCAGATTCTCTACCTTTTTCCCACCCAGAAGCTGATGTTACACTGAGTTCACGGAACTCAGGAATTCTGTGATTAAGCCAGACAAGGTTTCAGGCCTGAATTCAACTTGAACAAGGAATTTCACCTTTCTGGGTTGCAGTTACCTCTTCTAGAAAATGTGTTGGAAGAGAGCATCTCTGAGGTTGCCCAGTCAACCATTTACTAATCCAAAACAGGGTCAGTTCTGGAGAATAAGAAGACAGTAAATCAAGAAAATAAAAAAAAAAATGGGGTGTCAGTTATGGTTTCATTTCAAGACCCCTTCTTTCCCAGGTCCTTTGGCCATGGTGGGACTAAGTTGCCCGAAAAATTTTTATATGTGTTTCCTCATTCAAAGATAAACACTTTCTGGATTCCAAAGAAGGTAACATTTGCCATGAAAACATAAAACTTAGCAATGACGTTATATCCAAAGAGATATTTTGTCTATGTGGTCCCAGTACCTGGAGTTTGAATGCATCTTAATGTTTCAGTAAAATGTTCAGCCTGATGCCTGACAAAGGAAAGGTGAATGAAATCCATGACGTCATGCAAATGAGCAGAGAAGCGAGTTCAGGTAACACTATTAAATATGGAGAGTCAAACAATTGGTTCGGTCAGGAAGCCAAATGAGTCACACTGACTCATATTTTCAATCATTGCAAAGACAATAAGTATGGAAGGACTGTGTGGGATCTGCTCTCAGCCTCGGTTCATTTCTAGTCTTATAACCTTCATTACCCTTCATGCTGTAGATAAGACAATGATGTCATAACAGGATGTGGTAGAAAAACAGATAAAAATAAGCACTGATGTCCTTCCTCCATTTAATAGTCGAACCTCAAAGCAAAGAGATGTGAGTCCCATTACTTCCTTTCAAAGGGTGAAATGAAGGTTGTGTCATTGTATTTTCCATACATTTTTGCTGGTGAGAAATGGTTTTGGTTTCAAACTCAAAGGCCTATGTTTAATGTCATTGCAAAATAGAAGGCATATGACAGCTGCTAGACATAAAAATTCTATGGGACAGCTGGGTGGCTCAGTCAGTTAGGTGTCCGACTTCAGCTCAGGTCATGATTTCAGGTTATGTTCTCACGGTTCTTGAGTTTGAGCCCTGCACTGGGCCTTCTGCTGTCAGCACAGAACCCACCTCAGATTCTCTGTCCCCCCCCCCCCGCCCCTTCCCTGCTTGCGTGCTCTCTCTGTCTCTCAAAAATAAATAAACATTTTAAAAAAGATTCTAGGGGTGCCTGGGTGGCTCAGTCCGTTAAGGATCTAACTTTGGCTCAGGTCATGATCTTGCAGTTCACAGGTACAAGCCCTGAGTTGGACTCTGTGTTGACAGCTCAGAGCCTGGAGCCTGTTTCAGATTCTGTGTCTCCCTCTCTCCCTACCCCTTCCCCATCTCTGTCTCTGTCTCTGTCTCATCTCTCTCTCAAAAATAAATAAAACATTAAAAAATGTTTAAAAAGATTCTATATTGCTTTATCTAGAGCAATGATTTGTAGCTCATTTTCATCTAAAAACAGATTCGTTTATTTGTTCGTTTTTTTAAAAGTGCATCTCCACTTACACCATTGTTTTGTAGAAATTCAACGATATTTAAAATGTGAACTGTGAGCACAATAACAGTTCTTCCATCTGGTGAAGTCTCTCATGGTCCTTTTTACGTTTTTAAAGTGCATGGAATGGATTTGAGTCCACCCTCTGATGAGGAAGAGGGGAGGGCACTTCTTGGAGGGGACACTCAGTGGACAGGGTTGCCATGGGGAAGGTGGGGAGCTCTGAGAGGCCCAAGGTCATCCCTGCTAGGCCCTGCTGGGCCTTTGAAGTCTCTTCAATTGAATTCACCTACCTTTTTGCTTCCTCGCTCTTACTTCTCCTTCACTGAAAATAACGGACAAGTGATTTAAAGGAGGGGGTGAGAGCCTCTCTGAACCATTCCAAGTAGAACTTATCAATTACTGAGTGAGTGGTTTGTTGTTAGAATTGTTTCATTTTTAGTTATTGTATCTTGTGGTTTTCTTCCTTTGGAAAGGCAAGTTTAAAAAAGGGTGGGGGAAATGGATGATTTCCAAATAAGTGTGCTCCTATGGGCTATTTCTGTCATTAATGCTCTAAAGGTCTAATGCAGTCTTTAAAATCTCAGTAAAAAAATAACTCTCTGCTATCTAATTTTTTAGTTTATACTGAATTTTTGTCTTTCTTTTAAAGATAACCCCTCTTCATTTTAACTTTCTCAACTTAAGGAAAAGTAAAAGAAAACAATAGCATTGTATTCTAAGTTTTGGGTCTTTTTTGGGTCCTGATTGCAGGATTCAGTCCTTCATGAAGAAGCAGTATTTTCTCACTGTCACCAATTAGTTTTGTTCAACAGAGGAAGTTGGAAACACTCAATATGAACACAGTTCTTCTTCTAAGGGTTAGATAGTTCATAAATTCTTAGAGCAACAATGACCATTTCAAAATATCTTTATTTGAACATTTACAATTTCACATCGTATTGAACTTTTTAAGTATAAGCCTATATATTCTTTATTGACTAAGCCAGTTATGGATATATACTTGTAAAACCCAAAAAAAGTCAGTGTGAACCTAATAGAAGAAAAATTATAGCACTAAACTTTGTCTTCATTGTATTTTCATTCAGTATTACTGAGTACCAACATTTGATAATAGAATTTTGAGGTTATACCTAAGGAGAACAATGTAATGTTTTGATAAATGAGAGCTACTGAAATAAGTGGAAACTAAATATTTTTAAATGGCAATGCTATTATTTGAAAACAAAAAGATAATCAACCCAGCAAGAGATTTATAGGTACAAATTTATTTCTGTCTTACACACAGATTTATTCTTCTGATAGATAGGGATAATCACTAAAAAACCTAAGAGGGGAGTAATTATGTTAGTTCTATACCAGCAAGATGAAATGGAAAGCTGAAATAGTTATCAATTTGAATCAAGCCACCCTATCTTCTACTTCCAAAAATAAAAACAAAAGCAAAAATAAGCACACAGACACCAAAATTTAGATCTCAATCATCAAACATTCCAGCCGGATGTCAGACATTTTAGAGACCTTAGTTCTTTTTGCTTTCATAGGAAAGTAAATGGCCTTGGAAACAAAATTAAATGCTTTATTTCTTGTAAAAGCATTCTTGTTAAGACCAGAAGAAAGCTAATAGCTACAATTCAACAACATACAAGTATTTCCTGTCACTTCTAGATCATATTTATATGTATGTTCATTTGCTTTCCTGTGATAAAGTCCAGTGAAAAAATGTGAGACTGACATGAAAGGCTGATGGAACACTAGGCTTCCATCTTCAGATTGTTTTATATACATTTTCCCTTGGTAATTGCTTGAAAATATGCTTCTGCAATTTACATTGAAGATCTATTAACGGAATATGGACTGCTATCATCGTCCTGTATTGCTACATTTGTTCTTTGCAAATCCAACCCTGACTTCTCTATCTCATGTTCTTCAAAACAAAAAGAGGTAAGAAGGGATCATTTTGTCTCTTTTAACATTGGCCTGAATGAATCGTCTGAAAAATAATCAGTGAACTGCAAATTCAGTTTGGAGGGTCATGATTCCCAACATAGGGACATCTTCTGAAACACTCATTGCCTGTATTTTATGGCCTGATGGTCTTTGTCTTTCATTCTAATAATTCTAGTAACTCACATAATGAAGACATAGGCCCCTCTCTTATCTTGTTAATTTCCAGGTCTTAGAAGTCAGCCATACTGATATTAGTAAGTGCTGGCTTTGAATGCAGTTTGATCTTGCCCTAGCCTCAAGCTGTGAGCAGCATGTGAAACATCCTAGAGATACCAGTTCTTGTCTCTCTGGAAACCTGGTGTGTAACACAATTCATGCTTCACAATTCATGTACCCCAACTTTACACTTGTCCCATCTTTTACAAAAAACTCTGATAAGTTTCAACTAAGATTATACCCCCTCTGGAACTAAAATTGGCTTGTTCTTACAGATTCCCTATTTTTATTTGTCCAGATATTAGCATCCTCTGTGTTTATTATGCTCCACTGTTGTTTCCCTCCCAATTTATTTACAATCCATTAAAAAGACAAACCTTTGGAAGCAAATCTAATGTAAATATTGAAAGGACTCTTGGTCCTAATAGGGATGTATTGACTTAGTCTTCACAACTCAAGTCATGCGTTTTGGAATTTTTTTCTTTTCCTTAAGGACTCTTTCTAAACTGCACACACACACATATTCAATCAAGAAAATGGGTCTGTGTTCAAGCAGCAAAAGTCAGAATAGAAGCAAACAGGGTCCTTGAGGAAAGGCCATAAGAGCATATAACTCTCCAACTTCACCGATCTCAGGATGGCTTTAAAGTTTTTGGACTGAAAAAAAAATTTCTTTTTTTTTCAGATCACAAAAGTAATGCATGCTCATAAAGAGACTTTTGAAAATACAGTGGAAAAATCAAGAAAAAAATTATGTACAATCTCATCCCTAGAGAAATCCACTGTTGAAATACAGCTATATTTCCCACAAATAATACAGTAGCTTAAAAAGTATAATTACTCTAGATATACAATTTGTAACCAGTTTATTTTTTTCCTTCTAGTGTTCAATAGCGAGCACTACCATTGTACTGTGAAAACTTATGGAAACTGTGGCATAGGTATACTAACATTCACTGAGCTATGCTGGGAAATTTGGAAATCAAATCTTCTCTCTAGGATAATAATTCCTTACATATGGGTAGTTCTCTAAAGGCTTTTCCAATGCTTTACCCAACTTAGATCCTCAACAGATCAGGGAAAATACTGTTATCATCTCCATTGAACAGATGAGGAGCTGAGTCCTGGAAGATATGTATGCCCAACTCAAGACCAGGGGAATCTGGACCATTGCCCATGAGTATCTACCCCTCTACTGCACATGGTGTTATAAGTACTCAGAGGGGCAGATCCTAACCAAACCTAAAAGCAAAAACTGAAGTCCCAATCTCTCTCAAGTCCCCTGCTTCAATTAATGGTATCTCCTAGGACCCACTTGGGTACCATCTTTAAGGCAACTCTCTCCCTTATCCCATATCGAATATTAAACTTTCAGGAAAAGCAACTCTTTGTTGACCACAAAATAATTATAAATTCCATCGCCCGAAATCAAAGCTATCTGTAACCTGAACGTGCCACCTTTCCTACATCTATCCATGTACACACAATGCAAGTTTTGCTCAAAGTAGGGACTCCGGTCCCTCTACAATAGAATCACTTGTAATGATTAAAAGATAGGTTTATGGAGGTTTATGAAGACCGAGGGATCTTCAACCTTAAATAGTAAAGGATTCTTAAGTATGAGAACTCTAGTTACTCTCCAGG
The DNA here is from genome assembly GCF_007474595.2 of Lynx canadensis. NCBI lineage: Eukaryota > Metazoa > Chordata > Mammalia > Carnivora > Felidae > Lynx > Lynx canadensis. The sequence continues at coordinate 140,372,282 of NC_044310.1, read as the reverse complement.
CAAACTGAACTGTTTCCTTAGTAGCCTGCCCACATTTCTCTGTTTCCATGGGTTTTTTTTTTTTTTTTTCAGATTGTTTCTTCTATACTGAAGACTCCTTTTTTTCACTTCCTACATGTTCAGATCCTGCTCACCCTTCAAGGCCCAGCTGAAATGGCATCTCTGTGAAGCGTATCTCTCTAGTGGCTTCTCCCCTCTCTGGGCTCTCATGCACTTTCTGCTTATTAGAGAAATCAGCCTTGCATTCCATGTCTTACTCTCCCGCTGCATTTCAGAAATTGTATTTATCAGAGTAACTCTGTCACACATCCTTTAAATTAGTTATGAAACTCTGGGCAACATTGTTTATCTGGAGGAATCATTGAGCCTGTATTTATTATACACAAGAGTCTTAGTTTGCACACAGTTGGTCATTCTCTTTGGGTATGTAGACATTCATTTGAAGCTAGTGCCAAATTTACTAGATATCTGAATATAAATTCTTCACGACGAAGTAATTCACTACTTCTCAAAAGTTTCTCATGGATGTTTTAGGAAGTAAGAGATACAAGACTCCCAAAGCAACCTCATGATTGTGCTCTGTCTGGCAGTCCAACTGGGAAGTGTTTTGTGGAGCAGGTGCACCGAGGCTGTACTAAAAGGTTCAGGCCGGCCATCATGCACAGCAGGGGAAGTGGTAAGTGGTGTTAGAGGAGACTACATGGCTTAGAGCAGGGGTCACAAGTTCAAATTGATATAGGCCAGGCAGGTCATGTAACTGAAGGAAGGCAGCTCCAGTGAAGGCACTACATATAGCTCCTATCACCAGGCATTGCATCAAACTTATACTGGGAGACAGTGGGGACATGATGACCAGAGAAGGTATGCCCCATGTAAAGAGTCACATTGATCTAGCTGATGGGAGCCTGAAGGAATGCAGGCCCAGTGTGGCCAAATAGTCAACATTTTCAGGAGAAACCACAAATTGATTTGTATGGGACACCCCCTCTCTGTTTTTTCTTTTTTAAATAGTAAAGGATTTTTTTTTTTTAACTTTGACACCTAATTCACAATTAAAACACTGGGTACTCTGCATAGGTCAACACATTAACAGGTAATTTATCTCACACGGTAAGTACAATGCCAGCTATGACATAAACCAGAATTCCACTGCTCTCTCTTTTTCTGCATCATGAATCAATGTTTAAGAGTCAACGCTCTCTACCTAGAGAGTCTGAAAGGAAGTAGAAATTATTTCAACAGAGTTCTCTTTCCAGTGAGAAGGAAAAAAAAAATCTGGAAGGTCCTATAGTTGGATATTCCAGAAACTCTGAATTGTAGATGCTGTTAGTGGTTAGTGCATCCTCACTCAGAGTCTCTGAGGAGGAGAGACAGGGTGTGGTGGAGGTGGTGGGTTCATTTGTCTCAGAAGACCGGGGTGGGTGTGCTGCTTTGTCGTGGCTCACCCCTCAGCAAGAGGGAAGTACTGAGGAACAGCATGTGGCTTCCAGAATAAGAAGTAGAGTCCCATGGGAAGCAGGCCAGGGGGAAACTTCTGAGGTGGCCCTGACACCTTTCAGCTTCAAGCTGTGGCCTTAGGATTGCAACTGTATTTTGTAGTTTTCATGAAAAAATGCCAGTTAATGACTAGAGCATTGTTAGTAGTTTATTTTATAATTTGATTGACACATTTATGAACAGTGTTTATTAGTAGAAGTGATGTGCATTACTAGTGTATTGGTTAAATTTGTGGAAGAAAATGCTTTGTGGGCCTTTTAAGCCCCAGGAATCCCAATAAACAAGAGAGAAGGAATTGGTTTCAGCTTGTTTGATGTCTGTAATTAGAGGTCATTATAGGAGTTCCTGTCCTCTTAAGGATTGTCACCGCCATGTTTTTGTGACCACATATGGAGACAGCTGTAATCTGCACAAGGTCAGTAACATCTGTGCCCTACATGACAGGGGTAACAGCAATGTGTATAGTGAGTGCAGTTACATTTGTGTGTGGTGTCCATTGCTAAGGGAGTCCTTCCCTCCACGACATCTGACCGGCTCATGACACAGTTCACCGAAGTTCAGGAGTTCCTCTGAAGACAATTTTTGAGGGTTCACGAGCTTTTAGTTTAGTTTAGTTTAGTTTAGTTTAGCTTTAATTTTATTTATTTATTTTGGGAGAGGCAGAGAGAGACGGAGAGAGAGAGAATCCTAAGCAGGCTCCACACCGTCAGCACAGAGTCCAATGAAGGGCTCAAACTCATGAACAGTGAGATCATCACCTGAAGTGAAATCAAGAGTTGGACGCTTAACCAACTGAGCCACCCAGGCATCCCGAGGGTTCGTGAGCATTTTAGTAGCACTCTCTTATTATTTAGACATATACTAATTTTTAAAACATCCTATTTGTTTGTTTGTTTATTACCTGAATTCAAAGCAAGTAGGCAGCTTCTCTTTATACTAGATCAAATCAGAAAATCAAGACAGGATGGGGCGCCTGGGTGGCTCAGTCAGTTAAGTTCTGACTTCGGCTAAAGTCATGACCTCACGGTTCATGAGTTTGAGTCCCACATTGGGCTCCGTGCTGACAGCTCAGAGACTGGAGTCTGCTTCAGATTCTGTGTCTTCCTTTCTCTCTGCACACCAACCTCCCCCACCCTGCTCGTGCATGCTCTCTCTCTCTCTCAAAAATAAATAAACATTAAAAAAAAAAAAAAGAAAAAGAAAATCAAGACAGGGCTGCCATCATCAAATCTTAACCTTCAGAGAACAACAGCTCCATGAGGTTGGCCTGAAAGATACTCGGATTCTGCCAGTTTTTGAAATGTTCCATTTTTAAGAAGTGTAGGCACGGTGGTTACTTTCAAGTTTTTTTTCCGAAGTCATTATTTGGATCCTTTTAGCAAGGCTTGTCTCCTCCTTGGCAGGAGATGAACACACATCCTTCACTGACATGCATCAGCCCCTTCTCCTGGGCTGGTCCAGCCTGTACATAGTCGGGGCCCCAGCTTTCTCCCCATGTGTCCTTAGAACACATAAGCCAGGCAACACCAGTCTTGCCATTGTGCTGATCCACAGCCCAGTTGAAATCCTCACTTCCTCATCTTTTGGAATAGGAGGCCAGGGCAGGGCAGAGCTCTCCTGGCAGGCTGGAGAGCACGACAGGAGGCTTTGGTGCCCTACACAACAGGCTGGGGACACAGAGCCCTTAGCTAAAGGAAGCTGAGTAGCTACCATGTCCCACAGGTGTTCCAATAGCAAAGAGTGAGGCCCTTTACTGCCCTACCTCATAAGCCTGGGAGTAGTTGCATGAACCAAGAAAAAGGGGCACTTGTCAATGCCTAGTAGTTGCCATGACCTGACTTGCATGTTGAGCACTAGAATCTCCCTGGGATTAGTGGAACAATTGTCAAGTATCTATTTTCTTTGCTGTTGCCTAGATGATCAACTAAAGATACTATTTTTAATTGGAAAAACTAAGATTCATAATTAATAAATATCTTTAATAAAAATTTAAATAGTAAGGAATACAATATTTTTAATAAACTAAAGGTTTTTGAAATTTCATTTTTTAATCAAATCAGAAATTTTTCAGAAAAAAAAATTCACATCTCTCAATTATGGTCTCTGCAGAACATCCAGTGAAGCGACAACACAGACTAGTTTATTAGGAATGAGGAACTTCAGTCCAGCTAAACTAATCTCAGTCTGCCCCTCTCACCTTTGGGAAGAGAGCCATACTGTTCGCTTTGTAGCATCTAAGGCTCTGGTAGCAAATTGGCCAATTTTGTTTGTTTCCTTTGTCTCATCTGTGAACCTGCCACATTTTTCACACAGGGAGGAAAAGAGGAAGCTCAGATTCCTCCGGGCACTTCAGGGCGCCAGGGCTCAGAGCCCACCTTTCACTGAGTGTGGGAGGCACAGTTCAAAGCCTCTGTCTTTGTAATTGTTAACAAATGTCCTCCTTCCCAGGAGGGAGACTGAGAAATGACCAGGAAATGTGAGAAATAGCTCTTAGCTGGCCGGGGACCTCAGGCCTGGGTGCACATCAAAATATTCACCATAGAAGTTTCAATGCCAAGCCGCTGTTTCAAGACATTGTCCAAATGCCTGGCTTCTGAAGTGAACAGTGGCCAAGTAGATTCCAGAAATCTCATGGGAATAGCATCTGCCGCTGCTGCTGCTGCTTCTCTGTGGCTCCTTCAAAGCCCTGATACATAAAAGGAGCATAAAAAGATAACCTCTGAACCACGAGAGTGAGGTGTTTGTCTTGGGCCTGGGATAACCACTCAGGCTGCATATGTTTTTGTTTTGTTTTCCTCCTGTTATCTATGCACGGAAAGCACTCAACTCTTCCACAGCATTCTCTCGTTCTTTTAGCAAATGTTTTTAAACACCTCATGTCCCATGAATGCTGGCATGCAGCCGTTTGAGGCTGGGGCTAGTGCAGTGGCTACTGTATATTACTAACTGGTTAGACAACAGACCTTCAAATTCTCTGTCTGGATCATAAGCTTCGACTACTCAGAGCAACAGGGATAAAGACAACAGACCGGATGTTAAGCCTGGGCTAGTAGTTTTTCCATAAAACAAAAAGGAATCACGGGATCCTGGGGGACTGGGTAGGGAGACAGAATTCTGGAACCCTCCCATTCACTTCCATCATGATTATTTTTGCTACTTTCTTTTCTTTTACCCCTTTCATTCTGTGAGTCACTTCTCTCGGACTGACTTTGAATTCTTGCCCTGATTCAACAGTTTATACCTACACAGATTGCAATTGTTCTCTCCAGGTTTGTCCTCAGAGCAGAGAACTGTGGAGTAGCTACAATGGCATTAAACTTTAGGGGGTTGGGGGACATGTAGCCCTCCTGTAAGTGTGACATCCACCAACCTAGGGTCCCCTGAGTGGGAGGGCAGGGGGGCCAGATCCCTTATGGGATTGGTGAGACCAGGAGACCCCACCACTCCCCTGTTCCATGATGGTAACCCCTCCAACAGCCAAGGGTGGGTGTTTCCACAATGTTCCTAGTAGAACATGATGCAGAGAGACAGTTGTTCTGGCACTTGACTCCAGTTCTCAATTATACCTCTCTAGTACCATCCTTTATTGGCCCATCCTTGAAAGCTGTGCTCAAGCTGTATTTCCTCAGTGAAAACAGCCTTTGTAATGTTGCCACTTTCTGACTTTTCCCACTCCACTTGTGCCTTTCCAAAGAGCCTCTCAGTTCACAGTGCTTCAGCCGTTCCTTCAGTCAGCATTTTGCTATCAGTGCTCAGTGCAGACATTTTAGGAACTGTTTCACTGTCTCTCAATGATATGGGACAGTGAACAGGGGCTGTCCCTCCTTCTTTTTTTCTTTTGTGTTAGGTACACAGAAAATAGCCAAGAAACATGTGTTGTTAGATTAATTTGTGTTTGACCCATTAATTTAGAAGGGATGGTGCAGAGAGAATCTGGTCCTTGCCACTTTTTTTTTAAAAAAAGTATTTATTTATTTTGAGAAAACAGAGAAGCAGAGGAGGGACAGAGAGAGGGAGAGAAAGAGAGAATCCCAAGCAGGCTCCACGCTGCCAGCACAGAACCCAGCACGGGGCTTGAACCCACAAAGCTGTGAGATCATGACCTGAGCCAAAACCAAGAGTCAGACACTTAACCAACTGAGCCACCCAGGCTCCTCGAGTCCTTGCCACTTTTGAATAAACTAACATGTCAGTTCAAAAATACAGGAAAGCTTGGGGTGCCTGGGTGGCTCAGTTGGTTAAGCGTCCAACTTGGGCTCAGGTCATGATCTCGCGATTTGTGAGTTCAAGCCCCGTGTCAGGCTCTGTGCTGACAGCTCAGAGCCTGGAGCCTGCTTCAGATTCTGTGCCTCCCCTTCTCTCTGCCCCTCCCCTGCTTGTTCTCTATCTCTCTCTGTTTCTCAGTAATAAACATTAAAAAAAATAATTTAAAAAATACAGGAAAGTTCTTCCATAAATGAGGAACTATTCATCAAAGAGCATCTACTCAAAAATTCTTTGTGGGGTGCACTTGTGGCTCAGTCAGTTAAGCGTCTGACTTTGGCTCAAGTCATGATCTCACGGTTTGTGAGTTGGAGCCCCTTGTTGACAGCTCAGAGCCTGGAGCCTGCTTCAGATTCTGTCTCCCTTCCTCTCTGCCCCTCCCCCACTCAGACTCTGTATCTCTCTCTCTCTTTCTCTCAAAAATAAACATTAAAAAAATGCTTTGTTGATTTAGTTTGCTTGGAAATATTCACTAGTCTTCCATGCTCTGTGTTTGTGTGTGTGTGTTTCTTCTTATACTCTTCTTAACAGAGTAAAGTCTTACAATTGCTTATACTCCCTTTGAAAGATAGAGGAATACATCTATCTTTTCCCTTTCATTTATGTTTAAATCTTGTTTGCAGCAATTTGAATATGAAAATCCTGTCACTCTTGAAATAATAGAAAGAGCTTTCCATGGCTTCGACTTCCTTCCACAGGATGGCTAGGACATCACAACAGAGGAACACTGTCATGACCTTTAATGTTTCTCTTTAATAGGGTGGGAGGAATTTCAAAGAATGATATACCCAATAACTCCCACTGAGAACTCTGAACTCATGAGTTTTTCAGTCTTTCAAGTTAGGTGACTCTTATTTTGTTGAATACAAAATAATCTTACATTTATTTGTTACCAAAAACAAAAAAAAAACAAAAAAAAAACAAAAAAAGGAAAAAGTCTTATATAAGAAATGTGTCTGGAGATTTAATCTGCAGTTTGTAGCTGAGAGAAGCAAACTTTAATGTGGGTTTCGTGTTCCAATTGTCTCCTCCACGACTTCAAAATGTTTGCAGTCACATAGGGTTAAGATAATGGCCATCAGGCCATTCTATTCTTCACAACTCTGGTCAGAGATAAATGAGAATACGCTTCCCTGCTGTGCAAACATCCTTTTTATTAATACTGGGTGAACAAGAATGTAAGCACATTTGGCTGCAGAGAAAACGAACAGAATTGGAAATGCATAATATTAAAGCTCAGAGTCTAAGATCAGCCTTTCAAAGTACAAGTGAGTAAAAAAGAAAAAAAAATATTACAGAACAAACAGCAGAGCTGAAACGAAAATGGACCAGTATATTGAAACCCAAGTGTAACACCAGTGTGGGCCACTGGCGTGCCCAAGTGGCCAAGGTATGTTTTGCTCACGTAGGAAATAGTTATGTTGCTTCAGAAGTGAGGACTGCTGGCACTGTCTCCAAGGTACAATATTTAATTTGAGTTCATCCTATTCATCTGAACTCATAACATTCATTGTTTATGCAAACATTTGGCAGTGAACCCCCCTTCCAATGTCTTATGACACGTATTAAAATCTCATATGTTGTCATTTAGCTCTTAAATTATTGTTTTATCTTGTATGTACATATGGCCTGGCTTCCCATTTAGAGTCTAAATAATTTGAGGCCAAGGACTGTGCCACACTTACGACCACAGCACCTATCCCGATTCCTTGCATATAGCGGGCCCCAGTGCTACCACATTGCAGACTCCAAGGGCACTGTTCACTTGTGCTGGGGGCACTCCCTGGAGTCGCGTGGTGCAGCCCTGGTAGGCACACAGGGAGTACTTGTCTATTTGATGCAATCCAAGGAAGGGTGGTGCAATAGAAAAATTCTTGCCTATTGCTTCAGTGGTCCGGGGAAAAGGAAAATCCCTGAAACTTAGCTGAACACAGTGTTGCTGCTTTGAATAAATTTTGCTCTTCGGATTTTAAAATATTGAGAAGAGTCATACATGTTTCCACTTCTGGGTGCGAAGTAGTCTCCACACCTGCATTCTTAAAATAACCAGAGACGTGAAGGTACAGTGGCCAACTACTCCAAGAAGCAGAAGCCTAGGAGGATTGCTTAGATTTAGAAAAAATTTTTTTTTCATGAAAAAAATTTCATGAGTGTTATGTAGCTAGCTTTCTACATGACGAGGCTAGCCTCCCTGACCTAAAGATCAGCTTGGACCTAGTGAGAATTAGATTTAATAGAGATTCAGTGACATAAATACTGCATCTGGGCAGAGAGAGAACACAGAGATTTCTGAGTAGGAGGATTCTGCCCATTTTTCATACCAGCCATTTTTTGGAGCTTCAGAAGTTTCATTTCAACAGCAGGAAATGATATGAATTCTTTTGTGGATGCATAAAAATGTATAGCTTCTATTAAACAATATTAAGCATGTTCCCTTTGAACAGATAGCTCATGTTAAAACTGGAAATACCCACCTGTAACCATGGATTTCAACGATATCATTAATGGCCGTTGGCTTACTAGGAATAAAGCAATGTGTTCAAAGTAGACCTTATAATTAGGAGAATGTGCTGTAATCAAGGGTCCACATCCAGAAAGCTGAAAGAGAAAAGGGTCCATTTGGTGGAGAATTGGTCTTGACTCTTTTGATTTTGCAAAGCTAATAATGTTGGCTCAGTTTGACTTCTCAGGGCTGGAAAGAGACCAATACATTAGCAATGCTGATTGGCTTTTAGGAGAGGTTTCTGAAAAGATATAAATATGCAAAAGTAAATTAAAACCTAAAACGAAATTTGATTTTCATAGGTCAGCTGTCTGGATTTGAAATCATTATCCTACCTGATCATTCTCTGTGTCCATTTATCTTTGTTTTCTTTGTTCCTTTTTCCGCTTCCTGCTTTCTCTCTCATCTTTTTTTCTTTTTTGTAATATGCTTCTGTTAAAATAAGATTTTCATTTTCAAATGCTGCATTTTTTTGAGAAAATGTAGAATTTTTACAATACAATAAGCTGATTTGCAATCAGTGAATGCACACCAGTGCAGGGCATGCTTTGAATTGTGCTCACATTCCACTGATGTGAATGGAAACATGCAGGAGCCCCGGTCTTTGTAGACTTCCGGCAGTACAAGGATAAGTAACAAAATAAAGAAAGTCTCTCCATGAACAGTGTGATCTGCAAAGATGAGACAGAGACCTTGGGATCTGAGTGACTATGAAATATCCCTAATGAACTCTCTCGCTCCGTTTCCTCTGAGCTCCCTTCCAGAGCACAGCAACTACAAAGCAAGCCATCATGCTTGAAAGTGTGGCTACCAGGAAGAAGAAAGACAAAAGTCTGAGGCTGAAGGGAGATTCTGAATTAGTGATAAGCTGCTGCATGCCACATGCAGGGGCGTTCTTTCAGTTCCCGGGGAAAGTGTTTTATTAAACACACCATACTCCTTTGCGGTGTCCTTCATTAACTTTTTTTTTTTTTTTTTGCTAATACGGTTTCTGGGAATAAGCAGATGAGTTTTCTATTTATCCATATGTTATGTAAACAGCTACTACAGACTGGTGAGGCAAACAGCAGGGTCATATTTGAAGGGTCTTGTTATTTTTATGTTGAATCCAGGAAAACACTCATTGGGTGCGTTCAGAGACTGTGGAAGCTACTTACAAAAGATGTGAGCTGGAGGAAAGCTGCGGCTGGAGCATATTAGGTGTGAATACAGTCTTATCTATTTTGTCCCATCTCTCACCATTGTTCTTTCTCTCTCTTTCTCTTTCCTGTGCTTCTGATTCTATTTTGTTTCCTCTCTAGACATTCTTATACAAAGAGAACGTGACTAATTAATTGGATCAGTTCAGGATCCAATTGACAATTTAGATTCATATAACCAACAAGAAAACCCACCACCACTACCACCATCACAAGGATCAGACATTTCACTGGCTTTCCCTCCTTGGATAGTTGTGTCCATGGTACTTGGGAACAGCCTTTTTCAAATGTAAATTTTCAACATCAGGAATGATTGATTTGGACCAACCTTGGTGGAGCAACCCATTCATACAGTCAGGCACTAGTGCACAATGAGCCCCCTCTGTGCAGAGAACAGCCTCAGGACTGGGGACCGGGGGTGAATTACTCACTGGAGATAATACACAGTAGCCAGTGTTCTTGCCCTGAGAAATCAAGTGTCTGATGGTGGAGAATGACACGCACAATCCATTTTTCTTTTTACAGTATGTGCACTCAGGCATACACACACACATACACACACTCACGCACGGTAATTTAGAAAATTGATTGTTCTTGACAATTGAATATCCCATCTAACAAAGGCTTGGCAATTCTCAGTGAATTAAATAAATTCTACAGAGCCTCAAAATCTACTACTACAGTTCTACTGAAGATAATTTTGCTTTCTCTCTGGTGATTCTAAGGTCTGTGAAAGCTTTGTGGCATTTATTGGCTGTGGGATCTGGGGTATGGTCTCGTCTGTAAAATAGGGATAATCACAGTGTTTACTTCATACGTACATTGTAGGTATTAAGCAGGATTATATAAAGATCCAGTACAGTGTCTGGCATAATGTAAGCAGTCAAGATATGTTGGTTATTAATATATTCTTGTAAAATCTTTCATTAATAAAGAATCTGATTGTCAGAAGTAAAATAACATTAACGTTTTTGTTTGTTTTTAAAAACCTTTTGGGGGCGCCTGGGTGGCTCAGTCGGTTAAGCGTCCGACTTCAGCCAGGTCACGATCTCGCGGTCCATGAGTTCGAGCCCCGCATCGGGCTCTGGGCTGATGGCTCAGAGCCTGGAGCCTGCTTCCAATTCTGTGTCTCCCTCTCTTTCTGCCCCTCCCCTGTTCATGCTCTGTCTCTCTCTGTCTCAAAAATAAATAAAAGCGTTAAAAAAAAATTAAAAAAAAAAAACAAAACCTTTTGATTTGGGTGTAATTTAAGATCTACAAAGAACTTGCCAATCTACCACAGTGTTTCCGTACATACTTTACCCAGTTTCCCCTGTGGTTACCATATTACATTGCTGTAGCACAGTAGTCAAAACTAAGAAAGCAAAGCCAAGACATTACTATTAACGAAGCTCCAGGCTTTATTTAGATTTGACCAGTTTTACCATGAATGCCCTTTTTTTCTGTCTCAGGACTCCATCCCGGGTCCCACCTCACACTTAGTGGTCATGCCTCTTTAGTTTCTTCTGGTGTGTGAGTTTCTCAGTTTTTCTTTCTTTTTCGTGACTTAGACACTTTGAATAATACTGGTCTTTTGAAGACCATTCATATTGTAGAATGTCCCTAAGTCTGGCTCTATCTCAAAGTTTTTCTCATGATTAGACCAGAGTCATAGGTTTTGGGAAGACAACCACAGTGGGGAAGTGCCCTTATCATCATGTCCCAACAGGAGGTACGTGATATCAGTCTGATTCAGAGCTGGTAATGTTGACACTGATCGCTTCCTTAAGGTAGTGAGTGTCTCTTGGTTTCTCCACCACAAAGTTACTATTTTCTCCTTTCAGTCTTAGGAAACTAGTTCCAAAGTCCAGCCCAAACTTAAGGGAAGGAGAATTAAACTACCTCTCCTGGGGCTTATGTTTTTTTTTTTTTTTTTTTTGAAATAATGCTTGGAATTCTAAGAAAGATTTGTCCCTTCTACCTCTCTTTTATGTATTTCTTTATTCAATAATTTATTTGTATCAGTATGGACTACATTGTTTTGTTCAAATTGCTTCAGTTTGGCCATCAGGAAAATAGTGTTAACTCGTATGACACGACAAACTCTATGGGTGTCTTTTGTACATTGGCTTCAATAATTCCAGTAATTGAAGTTGAATGGAAAGAATCTTTGAGCAAAATTCTATAAAAGAAACTCCTAGTCAGGGTACAGCCGGAAGGCTGCACAAATCCAGATCGGTAGAGATCAGTGGGGGAGAGGCATTTCATGGTGATGGTTAGATATGTTAATGAAGGTAATAAAGAGTGTGGTATTTTATGCAGTGGAGAGCTGATTCTGCTTGACTGCATCTAATCACTTTGGGAAGAGGCTTTGTGTCAACTGATTACAAGTTTGTGTTTTAGACTCTTCTGCTTTGGAGAGGACGTGTCTAAATGGATCCGAAAAATTAACACAGACAGTACATAATGAAACTTGTGATTTGATGATCACTCACTATAACATAGTGAGAACCAATAAAATTTTGATCTTTGGGACAAAGAAGACACTAAACTATAACTTACAGGTCTACATTTGAACCATTAAGTATAGGAAGCTAATCAGATGTGGAAACAGGCCTTGTAAACAACATCTATGCTTTGGTTTTTATGAGCAAAAAAAGGGAAGACATGTAGACAGTTGGATGTTTATTGGTGTAAAAATTACATTAAATGCTGCCAGAGGGAGATGAAAGTTACCAGAATCGGCCTAATTTCCATATAAACCACATTGTAATGTAAGTTTCATACATACTGGATGTACACAATTCGAGAATTAATCCATATAGAGTAAGTACCTCCCCCCTTTATCTCACGTGTCCCTTGCTATTTTTGAAAGTCTTAATGCAGCCATGATTTTATTTATTTATCGTTGAAGTACAACTGACATACAATGTGATATTAGTTTCAGGTGTACAATCGGTGACAGGACAATTCCATACATTACGCAATGCTCACCATGGTAAGTGCAGCCACCAAACAACATTATCATACCATTGACTATATTCTGTACAATGCAAACAATGTTTTCAACACCACGGGGAAGATTCTGAAAATGTTAATGCTTATAGAAATGACTCAACAAAAGAGGCCTTTAAGAACAATGTATACACTATTCCCGCGTTATTTTACGGCACCGAGAACATTCTTGCCTCAAAGATTTTTAACGATGTTATGCCTCTACTTGGGTAGGGCTCTCTCATTCCCTCTGTCTCTCTCTGTCCCTGTCTCTCTCTCTTTCTCATGACCTGGTCTCTATTCATCATTCAGGACACAACTCAACCTTCACTTTTCCCTCCTTTCTCATAGAGTGTTTCCTGTGCTCACTTTTAAATAGGTCATCCCTCTTATTCTTTCATAAAGCACTCTATTCTTGACCTTGGTGGCATTTCTCACAATTTTGTTAGATTACTACTAGACCATAATCTCTTTGGGTCAGGAATCTTGTCTATTATTCATCACTGTATATAAAAACCCAATACAGAAACGTGCCCCATATATTTCTTGATAAATATATGTGTGAAGGAGATAGATAACACTGAAGCAAAGAATGCTTTTTGGTGCAATAAGATCATCTTTTCCTGGTTTGAGATTTTAAAACAGAACTGAGATACTTTGTTGAAGGAAATGATGATAAACTTTAAATTGTTGACATTGATAAAACTACTTATGTACTTTTTATAAAGTGTTTTATAAGTAATTTTCTACACGCAGATTCCATCTGCCCCTGGATTTCTCTGAAAAGTTCCCTCATTTCTCAAAAGAGGAAACTAAATGAGATTTCAAAAGGTTAAACAAATTAGCAGCACAACAAAATCCTTGGGAGAATAGTGAGGAACTGAGCACTGCCTTCTGGTTAAAGACTTAGCTGGTCCACATAGGGCAGCTGGCATCTGTTTGACATGACTTGATAATGATGAGGCATCATGGCGTCACCCCATGATATGTAGGCCTGTAGTTTATTTTTTTCTTGTCTGTGGTTTTAGTTTTATCCCTAAATTCAGAGACACATTGCACAAGTTCATGCTAATGTTCATTAGATACAAAAGTTTCCCTCAATTAGATTCTATCACTCTTCCTTCTGTGGTTCTAGAGTATGTCGTAATCATTAGCACTAGAAATTGGTTTACTGTATCACAGCCAAATGTTCGCATATATAATGGGTTTCACAAACTTATTTTTATAAGAAGCAGGATTTTTTTTTCTTTCCTTTAAATTTACCTAAGCCCCTCTCACTCAGCCCATATAAAGTTCTACCTCACTCCTCAGTGGAAAATCCTTCCTGTCCATTACTGTGCAGAAGTCCAACTGTCTGACATCCCTCAGAAGGTGTAAGACAGGTTCTATGGACACTGGTTATTCCTACCCTGTCAATGTTCCAGCCCAACTGGCTGCTACAGGGAGAAGAGCTCGGTTATTTCCATGCTGCGGGGAAGCTGGGAGCCTCACATGACTGCAGCATTGAACCATCTGCTCTGGGATCGCCATATTGCCGGCATGCTGCCAAAGAAGGGGAAAGGTCACTACCCCTCCTTGGAGCCTCTGCCCTTGTGCACACACTTCCTCCCAGCTGGAGGAGACTCTTCCTCTTTTCTCTTGTTTTCTCAGAGGAACACCCCCTCTCAATTTCCCCTCTGGGATACATACAACATCCTTTCGATGAGTTTAGGCATTTACAGAAGGCAAGAAGAAACACTGACATCTGCTTCTTCTGTGTTCTTCCCTGGAAAAATCCCCAAGGCAATGAAGTAATAAGAAACTTTTTAAAAAATGTTTATTTATTTTTGAAAGAGAGAGAGAGGGAGAGAGAGAGAGTGAGCAGGGGAGGGGCAGAGAGAGAGGGAGACAGAGGATCCAAAGTGGGGTCTGCACGGACAGCAGCAAGCCTGATGTAGGGCTCGAAGTCACAAACTTTGAGATCATGACCTGAGCTAAAGTTGGACGCTCAACCGACTGAGCCACCCTGGTGCCCCAGGAATTAGTAAGTTATATGAAGCAGGGGAAACAAAAATATCAGGAGAACAAACACATGATATTTTTAACATAACATCTTACTCTGGATAGCTTTTCCCTGTTAGAATGTGAGCATCTTGATGGTACTAGGTCTTTTCTATTTTGATATTATGGTGTCTAGCATAGTATCTGACACCATAGATCTTTACAGGTTGTGCAAGGAAGGAAAGAAGGAAGGAATGGAGGAGGGGAGGATGAAGGGAGAGAGGGGAGGGGGAAAAAAGGAAGGATAGGAGGGGAGAGGAATATAATCATACATATCAATGCACAAGCATACACATCAATGCCAAAGTATGCCAAGTATGTTGCTACATACCATCGGTAATATTAAAATGCATCAGCTCCTCTGGAGATCAAAAATTAAAGATGAGATGTGTGTAAATATATATAAGTAACTCTAAGACTCAGCGGATGTTGACACATGCTCTACAAGATACCAAATCTCTGCCCTGTGCACGGCTTCTCTAAGAGACTGCTCTGAGACACATATTCTTTGGCCAGTGTGACTGCCAACCTCCAGTCCCAGATGACTGCATCAAAGGGGGCACCTGACCCCAAGGGATTTAGCCAGCAAACTAAGATGTGGCCTTTGTGAAAAGATGGGCTGAGCCAATCAGCTTCTCTCTTAGGAGTGGAGCTACAGCAGCAGGAACTGAGGATGATAGGTCATTATAGCAAGAGTCTAAGCAGTTCTCCCGGATCAGGTAGAAATTGAGGTCACGAAGAGCAGAAATTCAGAGGAAGTAGGGGTTCTGTTATAGACAAAAAAAATGAGTGCATCAAGAATGAGGAAGCATTTCTATAGAGAAGGGAAAGAAAAGCAGACATGCCACGAGATGCAGGCATTTTTTGAGAGCAATTTGGTGAGGGAGAGAGATGGAAAATGTGGCTCAGAATAGTGAAGGAACTTGGAGATATGAGGTTGCCTCATCTTGTGACAGGTTTCCAGTTCCAGCATCTGTGTGCCCTTATTATCAACTCTTTTTTTTTTTTTTTATTAAAGTAAGTTGTGTGGGATCTTCTGTTCCTCCTACTGCAGATCCTGAACCAAAGGCAGGTGATGAAGAGCAAAGGGAACCAGTCAAGAAGCTTCCTCTCCCTTCCCAGAAACAATGGCTGCAATAATTCTTACCAGGAGTCCTCAGGTCTGGCAATCTTAAAATATACAGTAAAACCTTAGACTGGAAGTAACTTGTTCTGTGAGTGTTCTGCAAGACAAGCAAACATTTCTAATTAATTTTAACTTGATAAACAAATGATGTCTTGCAATATGAGTAGTACCTGATGCTGAATGTCACATGATCACAACTGAGCCAAAGGTTCTTCTGTCCTCTCTTGCTCCAGAGGAGGAAGAAAAAAGGCAAAGGAATCCCTCGCTTCAAATGAGTTTAGGGAGATGTGTAAAATATGGGCAACAGTGCAAAATTTTGTAGAAAACACCACCCGAATAAGGCTGTAGCAGTGCGAGCGATGAATCTGTTTCATGACAATGCAATGTCACATTTCCACGAAATCCTCAAAAGGGGGCAAAAGCAAGTGTCATTGGGTATGGTACGTTCCTTGTTAAGGTTGCACGAAAAGAGAAAGGTTCCACTGAGCCAAAAGATGGCAGTGATTCCATTTGTGATAGTGAAAGTTGTCCGACACAATAACCCTCCTCTCTCTTGTCTCCCTCACACCAGCCACAAAGGTTTTCAAAGGTAAGTGCAGGTTAATGTGTTTATTTTTCTTTATATTTTGTATTTTCTTTATTATTTTGTATTCTATAACAGTATTTTAATCATTTTTATATGAATATTTTTGGATTGTGGAGTGGATCATCTGAGTTTCCAGCATTTCTTACGGGGAAATTCACTTTCATATACAAGTGCTTTGGGTTACAAGCATGTTTCTGGAACGAATTATATTCACAAACCAAGGTTTTACTGTACTTTAAAATACACCGAGGTCTGGAAATTCTGATAAGTTTAAAATCAGCAGATCTAAAGTGAATTCCAGATACCCACTTTTTTATGACATCATGGGTGACCCTTAAGCCCAGCTGGAGGTGAGAAGACAATAGTAACTACATTTTTGTGTATGAAGGCAGCCTTCAGCATCATTATCCTGTACAAAAGCTCAAATTTTTGCTTTATTTTGTGTGCTTGAAAAACTTATAGTCCCTGACTCTTTCCTCCAACTTGAAAGATGTGTCATGATGTGAACTGTTTTGGTGTTTATCATGTGATTAGGTATCACTACAGCTCAACTTATGAGCCACTGTTATTTCTAACCATCGGCCGCACTTAGGATCCCCCTCTGTTTTCTTCCTTTCTTTTTTAATTTATCGAGTGTCTACTTTATTCCAGTAATCAAACTTGCAACCTAGCTTTGGAGAGGATGACACGTATGTATACATAATTATAAGTCAAAGTAATAGATGATATACATTGTGAGAATGATGGCATCTTAACCTTAATTGAGCTGAAGCTGCAAACTAGTATCTGGTGAAATTTCAAGATTTCTTGGTTTGCTAACATGGTTCTCGATTTTTAATTTTCTCTAAATCTTCTTCCCTGAACTGTTGCTCTCTGACTTCAACACTGTCTGGTGATGTATATAAAATGTTTCCCACTCTGAGATACTTCCCATATGCTTCCCTCATCAAAATATTTACCTATTGTCATTATAAGTGAGTAACAAAGGACAATAACATACATTATCATTTGTACCCAGTCCAAAAGGAAGGCATAAGTTAAAAATATACTTAGGCGACAGGATAACCCTGGAAACAAGTAATAGTCATATCGAGTCCTGATTCAATTTGGTAAATATTATCTGACTACTGGGAAATCGTGAGACATATTGTAGCAACAGAGCAGCATGTCTCCTACAATAACCTTTTTATTTATTTAATCCAGCTCATTAATAAAGATCTTTTCATTTTCCTGATGTACGAATACTCCAAAAACCACAGGCTCACATTTTGACAGCTAATTTTGCAGGATATAATTTTCCTGCTTAACCCAAGAGGAAAAAGAGACGGATGATTGAGATTAATCATTTGTAAAATTATAATTCTGTCACAGATAATAATTTGCAAGATCTTTCCCTTTTCTGAAATCCCCAGAATGCACCATAAATTGTCACACTTTGTAACAGAACGTGTAACACATTAGGGGACTCCTAATAAAGCAAATCTGCTAGAAAAACAAACCAATTGCCTTATAATTGGCATGTTCCCCACGTGACTATTCTCCTGTGAAAGAACATTGTGCCTTGGGTGAAGAAGGGTTTACAAATTATTATTCAAGAGGTGGTTATCTCTCTCTCTTATTACCCTTTGAGCTGTAATATATGGTATTTCTTTACCTCGTATAAGCCTGTGAGAACATACGATTATGTGCCCAAAGGATGAATTGGCCCCTTGTGAAAAAGTAAGCAAATTTAGAAATTTTTAATTGTTTTCAATAAAAATACTATCAAAATGGACCTATAAAAATGTTGACTTTTTGAGAATGGCTAAATGCCTGCAGGATGGACAGGGTTTCCTGTTTTACTGGCAGACCTCTCTGTAAACTTTGCTTTCTTTTCTAAATCCATTTTATAGGCATTTAAAATGCCTGTTCCAACAACAAAGACAGAACAACACTGTTCCAACAACACTGTTCCAACTACAAAGACAAAAAACGTCAAGGATTTTATGTGAAGTTGGCAGACAGTGCTTCGACTATGTGGGACTCAATGGAAGTGGGGGGGCATGGATTTCTATAGTTTCTTGGCCCACATTTAGCTAGATTGATTAGGGCAGAAGCTAATGAGATCGGGGTCATGGGTTCAATGCCTGTGTGGGCCAGCTAGCTTTGCTTTGTTCACATCTGCAGGACTACACTCAAATCCCATCAGCCCCAAGAATACATGCTGAAGGATACAGGCTAGAGAGGGTTTAAATGGATCAGGATTCATTCCCATCCCTAATTCTTATTAAAAAAAATAGCACCCCAAAGCCTGCGTTCCCAAGGGTTGACCACTTCTCGCCAGTCTCACAGCCCCCACTTTGGTATGAGCTACTATCTCTCACCAAAACTGCTGGGTAGTTTCCCACCTCCCTCCCTGCTTGCTACCTGGTTTGTCTCCTTCAGATTACTCTCAATAAAGCAGCAGAGCAACGCTTTTAAAATGAAAGTCACAATATGTCACTCTTATGTTCAAAACCCTCTGCTAGCTTCCCATCCAACTTCAAGTTAGAGCCAGGAAGACCCTAGACAATTTGCACTTCTCCCCTCCCCCATCTTTCCTTAACCCTGTGGGAACCCTCCCCTCCAGTTCCCCCAACACCTGGTAAATGCTCCATAATAAGCTTATTCTTTCACAACACTTTAGGGCAAAGGTTGTTTACCAGAAGATCTTGCTTTCTGAGACAGCACCTGAACAAAGAAGGGAAAAACGGCCTGGTGTCTTTTTTTTAAAAATTGGAAGAAGGAGAAAAAGAGAAGAAAACATAAATAGATCCCATTTATTTTGTTTCCTTGAGGACCATAAAAGCAGAATACAAAAGAATATCTCAAATACATCGGTTAATACAAATTGTCCCAATCAATACACATAAAAACTAGTCTTCTGATTGCCACAAAAAAAAGGGAAACACTTTCCTGAATTTTTTTAAAGGATGCAATACTAGGAAGACACTAGTGTTGAGTGTAATACAATTTAAAGAAGGAAGTTTGCTTTGGTCCTTAAGGCTCAGTGCCTGCTCAGGGAGGGCAAAAAATGTACAGGACCAGAATTAGGATCTCCAGAATTTTTGGAAGGAAATCATACAAATCTCTCCCAAAAATGTATTGACAAACTTACATAGTCAATTTTAGTAGTTAGTTCTCTAATTAAAAAAAATAATGATTGACATGTACAAGCTCATATAATATCTCATTTGAGCATGTGGCACACATAAGGCATTCATGCACTTAAAAACAATATAATGGGCATCTACTATAAGGTAAGCAGTGTTCCAGGTGCTGGTGGTAGAATAATGAACAAACTAGAGAACAGTACTCTCTTCATGGGGCTTATCCTCTAGTATTACAAGACATTAAAAAAGATAATAAATAAGTACAGTAAAACCTTGGTTTGTGAGTATAATTCGTTCCAGAAACATGCTTGTAATCCAAAGCACTTGTCTATCAAGTGAATTTCAAGAACCATTGGCTCAGTGGTGATCATGTGACATTCGGCATCATGTACTACTTGAATTGCAAGACATCACTCATTTATCAAGTTAAAATTTATTAGAAATGTTTGTTTGACTGCAGAACACTCACAGAACAAGTTACTCATGATCCAAGGTTTTACTGTACTTTATATACTATATCATAAGTTGGCAAGTACCATGAATTAAAGGAAAAGTGGCCTTCAATAAGGGAAATCAAGAATGTTGGGGGCGGGGTGACACTGGAGGGCAAGGTATGTAGCTAAATGTCATACATGTTATAATACAGAACAAAAAACATTATTGTCCCCATTCCATGTATCTTGAAGAAAACAATTTCCTGAGGGATAGCTGACACTTAGCTAGCAGAGATAGATCTGAAGCTAGCTTAAAAAAATCCTTTATATGTTTTTTATCCATACCTTGCTGCCTCCTTAGATAACAGAACAGCATAATTTTGATCAGAAACTCCCTTCACTCATACATAACACCTTGCTTTAAAAGTATGGTTCCATACCAAGCACTTGGGGCCGGACCTAAATCCATATGCTATGATTTTATCTTTTCCTATCCATGATTTTTCCATATTTCTCTACCCAATTATGCCTGCAAAAGAAGCAAGCAATGATAGAAAGGCAGGTGCTGATACTCTATTGACACTTGTGGATTATCACCTCAGTCTCTCTGGCCATGTACTTTATATAAGATTTTTTTTTAAAGCTTATTTACTTATTTTGAGAGAGATAGATAAAGAAAGAGAGCCTGAGTAGGGGAGGGCAGAGAGAGAGGGAGAGAGAGAGTCCCAAGTACGTTCCACAGTGTCAGCACAGAGCCTGATGTGGGGCTCAAACTCACAAACTGTGAAATCTTGACCTGAGCTGAAATCAATAGTTGGATACTTAACCACCTGAGCCACCCAAGTGCCCATCCATAAGTGTTTTTTTAAGACAAGAAAAGTGATAAGCAAATATGATGAACAAATACATGACAATATTTTATTAAGGTGTGGCATTTCAAGAAAGGTCTCTCTAGAATTTCTCTTTTACATTTCTAGAAAGTATGGACTGCCAGGGTAGAATCCAAAGGTATTTTAGTTGATTGGGATTAACACATCCAATTCCTTTGTAGTTATCTGATAAAAGGTCCACCCAATAATGCCTATCATTTTCTTTTAGAAGTAGTTAGCTTCTAAAACAAGAATGCTCAGGAAGAGTCTCTGAATTAATGACACATTTCCTTTCAGACTTACATTCAGTAGAAGACAGAGCTTCAAAAACTCCCGTCTCTGGATAGTCTCTAATCAATATGCATTTAATACCAACACACCTATTTAAATCCCACCACAATGAGACAATATATGCAAAATCTAGCCCACGACCAAGAAGTGGTGGTCCCCTTCCTTTTCTGCTAATAAGCACACAGGGGTGATGTGAACAATGTTGTGACTGCCCTAGAAAATGTATATTTAAAGGTTGTTTCAAGTTAAAATAAGGCAGTGAAAATGAAAAAAAAAGACAAAAATAAAAAAGAGAGATCAGCACCCACTAGGATGCCTTTGTGTTCATTCTCTTTCTGAGTAAATAGAGTACAAAAACAATCCACCCCAAACAAGTAAATTAGCCATGATTTAGCAGTGGTCAGTAAATATGAGTCAAAAGCCCAAGTAACATTTATTTCTGATTAAGGCTAAAGTCTTAGAAAAGCTTGATTTTTGTTTTAATTAAGTAAGAGGAAACTTTTTAAATGCCTGGTGTATGGCTCAGAGTCTGGATCTTCTAGGACATGCAAAAATGATCTTCAGATCATATTCTTCAGATGATGAGTTTTCTGTAGCCATTTGCCTTTGACTGTCGCTTTGTTGCAACTCCACTATTGGAAGGATATGGAATACCCCCATATTTTTATAATCAGTGATATTCCTTAACATCTGGATTTCTTGGACAGCTGCCTGAGACCACTCACCACTCTCTAGACCACCAGGGCATCTCCACCACAAACACTCATGTAGCCTTGCTGGGAATTAACTGATACACTGAGCTACAAATTCACCCTGGACAGGAGGGTCATGAGACAAGGGAATCAGATGGTGAGTCTAATGGACAAATTAACCTCCACTCTTGCTATCTACATCTTTTTGTGAAAATCTGACTTTCTGGAAGTCTCTGTTTTTGAACTGGCAAATGAGGCTATGCCCACATAATCCAAACAACTGGTGGAAAACTCGAAAATTCCATCCACCAGACGTTTTGCTTACACAATCTCTTTTGGCCAGTTTGACTAATTGTTTTTACTATGTCTGTTCTTTTCTTTTGTAATAAGTGTTTTTTCCTGTTATATAAGATATTGCGCATTCATTGGGGGAAATATACACAAAACATTAAGTACAGATGTGAATTTTTTTTGAAGCCCAGAATTTCTACACTATTATTTTGTTTAATTCTTAGATGTCTTTAAAAAATTTCCTTATCTGTCTGTATGTATGTGTGTTTGGGTGTGTTTAACATATACTCTCTAACTACTATTTTGTAACTTCTTTCTCTTATGTAAAAATAAATCAGGATTATTTTCCTAGGTTATTAAATATTTTTTCCAGCATGGTTTTAAACTATAGAATAGTATCATAGTTCTCTTTAACCAGTCCCCTGTTGTTATACAACTAAACTGTTCCTAATTTTAAAAGTTATAAGTACATAAAATACTAATGAAAATGATATACCTAAGTTTTTTACATATATGAGATTATTAGGATGGATTATAATCTTAATGAATTTTTACTTAAATAATATTAATGAAATTGACTAGTAATTGCATGAAAGAGCCCAAGTAAATTCCCTAACCAATTACTTATATTCTCTTAGTTCAGTGTTAAAAAAGCAGAATAAAATTATCTTCAAATTCTGCAATGAAGTACTTTTACATAGATAAGCTCATTTTGACAGCAATACTTATATCTTCTCTGTGTGCTTGCTATGGGGGAAAAGGAAGGAAACAATACTTCCTAGTTCTGGACTAGTCTTTGCATATATTATTTCATTGTGGTGGGATTTAACAGGTGTCTTGGACTTGATTAACATATCACTATTACTCAGAGTATTAAATGTATATTGATTAAAGGCAATTCAGAGACAGAAGTGTTTGAAGCTCTGTCTTCTGCTGCAGACAAATTTGAAAGGATACCTGTCACTAATTCAGGGTGGAGTCTTCCTGAGAATTCTTGTTTTAGAAGTAAATTCCTTCCAAAGGAGAAACAAATATTTTTGGGTGGGCCTTTTATCAGATTACCATGAAGGGTTCAGAATTTGTCTTCATCCCAGTCAGCTAAATATGTCTGGATTCAATACTAGTCATTGTGTATTCTTCTGGCTGTGTCACCCAAATCAAGAGGAACTTCTCCAGGGCATTACCCTTAACAAGACAGCATGGTATGGGGCTTTTGAAAGGTGTCTAGTGGTCCAGCTAAGCTGGATTGGTAGAATAGCATCCATTGGGCATAGTTATCAGATGTCTCTTGGGGACTTAGTTGAACTAGAACTCAGAGAAATAGCAAGTCCTAAAGACTTCAGTCCGTCTTTTCCTAATTGGTTCCCATATCTCCTTACTTCTAGTGAAGGCTATTAATTCCCAGTGCTGAAGTTATCAAACAACTTATCTAGAATTACCCTGGCCTTTTGCCCTTCTGCACTATTTAGAACCTGAAATGCAAAAAAACATTTCTCTTTGGTGGGAAGCAAGTCAACTTGTAGTGTGTCTTAACCTCCAGCAGAAGTCTGGAGGACACTGAATCTGTATTACAGTCCTCTGTGGATAGGGCTGCACATGGAGACCAACCATGGATTTCCAATATATGTTTTTATAGAACAAATTGCATGCTTGGGCATTATCTGTAGTAGAGACTAGATTGTATGGGAATACAGTTCATTTTGGAAGAGATCAACTGTTTTATTAACTACCAATCAGTGGACTGGAACAAATGCTAATTATAATTTTTCTGCATACATCTTATACCGGCACTAGATAAATAGTATGTAAAGAGGGCAAAAGAGTACGTTCAGCAATACTTAATTTTACACCAAACTTTTTTCTTAATGTTTATTTATTTATTTTTGAGAGAGAGAGAGAGAGAGAACAAGCAAGGAGCAGAGAACAAGAGAACAAGAGAGAACAAGCAAGGGGCAGAGTGAGAGAGGATCAGGCACTGTCAGTGCAAAGCCGAATGTGGGGCTCGAACTCATGAACCATGACCTGAGCTGAAATCAAGAGTCTGACACTTAACTCACTGAGCCACCCAGGCGCCCCACCAAAAATTTTTATTAGCAGAATATTCAGTAGTCTTCACTGGAATTTTGAGTGGTGGAGAACTCAGAGAAATTGCTTTTATATTCTTCAGATCTGGGTCATTTAGACTACTGAATGGAGAAAGAACGGTTCAATATTTTGAGCACTTCAGGGACCAAGAAATATGAAAGATGTGAAGTAAAAAGATAGTTTACGTTTCTTCTCAAGTTTCTGTATAAATCTAAATGGCTCTTTAGTAATTAAAGCATACCCAAATTGTCCTGAGTCTGTCCAATTGGAATAAACCTGGGCAACCTTGTCTCCTTCCTGTGGAAAGAATCAGCCCCGCCCCAGAGCATGAGAGAATTGAAGGAAATCACAAGGAGGCTATTGGCCTGACACCACAGTGCCCTCCTTCTTCCACCTCCACTTAAGAGGCAACTGGGCCATCTAACAAGCACTCCTTGCTCAGGGAAGTGAAGATGAGAACTGGATACAGATAACCATGGCAACGATGAGTCTTAAAATAAACAGTGGAAAAGTTGTTCAACTTGAGTCATGGCTTTCAATTTGCAGGTTCTTGCAGGAAGAGGAATTAGCAATGGCTAGAGAATGAATATATGAGAAAATATGCCTTCAGATTTATGGGCTAATCTTTCATACAAGGTCCCAACTCTGCCAAGGAGTGAGTTCTGCTAGAAAAGCCACATTGCAGTTTGCTACCTTTAGAAGTACCAGTTCACTTTCTTTTTAATCAATTCTGTTATATATGTACTCCTTAATTGGCCAGCACATCTCTGTGTGTATACCAGTGGAACCAGTTGGTTTGTTTTACTGGTTTAATCTGGAAGACCTAGAATTCTATTTATTGCATTAACCAAAAATCAAACAAAGAAACAAAAAGCTGGCATTGCTTTGAACGACACTGGCTGTCCTATCAAACCACTTCTTTAAACAATAATATAAGAGTATGCAGTTTTAGCATCAGGTTTAGTAATTACATGAGTGCCATTTTAATTAAGCCAACTAAATGTTCTCTCAGTGCCTATTAGAGCCTATAAAGCTAGGAAGCCCAAATTTATTGTGCTCTCCTGGGAAGGAAGATAGCTTACCTCAGAAGTGTACATTGGATTTTGGCTTGATGTCTATGGTGGCTGAAGAGTATCACCTTTGGTTCCAAAAACCTGAGGTGAATTACAGCATACTTCAGTTCGTGGTGATTATTAATTTAGAACAAATAAAATGGGACAATCCCATGTGACACTGTTTAAGAAGCTAAGGTAAAGAGAGATCATAGATTTGGAAAGTCAATAAACTCAACAATAAGGCAAATATCTGTTAGTAACAAGAATAACATTCATAAATGGTGGTCTTTGACTTGATGACCTAAATAAATCTATGCCTAACCAATTCAAGTTTTGTTGTAATTAGCTGAGCCGAAATTGCCCCAAATAAAAATGTGCTACTCACATTTAAAGAGTACTGAATCCATCTATTCCTCATCAGTAGAAATGCTTTATTTTACATAAGCTACATAAAGGAGAGGGGATGAAATCATGAGATATTCATGAAAATATTTATATCTTGCTTTGTCACAAGAGCTGTTACATGCTAGTATTTTGTCATACTTCTGTTAGAAAAGAGAGGACATTCTCATCTCAAGCCCCTATTTAAGAAATGAGATGGGATTAGATGTCACCACTATCAATCATTCAAATATAAAAGACAGAGGTGGGTGATTCAGCTCCTAGAGAAATGTGATCAGAAGGTACCTGTCTCGTCTCTGCCGGCCTCTTTATGGATTTAACTCTTGATATAATTCAAAGAAAGAAGCCTCCCAACAGAAAGATGGCTGAGAATCCAGTGTGTGGGATATGTAAATAATACCTAATATTATCTAGAGTAGAAACTAAAAGAACTTGTAGAAAATCCTTTTTGGCTCATCTTGGAGCTCTTAAGTGCTCCCTCAATGCTTTTAAAATGAGCAGATTAATTAAGGCAGGGCCTGGAAAAGAGAAGGGACTCTCCCCTGATCTTTAGCCAAGAATGCTCTTTAAATACTTCCCCACCATCTGGCAAGGTAGCATTATATCATCATCATTTCACAAACAAGGAAACTGAGACTGAGATATATCAGACATTCTTCAATATTACCCTGCAGGGAGGTAGTAAAATGGGAAGCCTTGTCTCCTGGCTCTGTCGAATGCTTTTTCAAATAGAAGAGTGAGAATAGCTAGATAGTCGTGAAAGATACGAGAGTAAAGACCATGTATTTAGTTGCTTAAATAAAATGGATGACTTGAAAACTAGAGGAAAAGTGACTTCGATGTTGCTGCTAAAATCTGCAGCCCTCTGGCAAAGCGGAGCTATTTGTCTCTTCAAAGAGAAATGAGACCATCGTTGGACTTGAGATGAAGCTCCCAGGGTTATTTCCTTACCTTCCGTAAATTAAGGTGGTGATTCCTCCTGAGAATGAGGGTATACAATGATAAATTCCCATTGGAATTGCTGAAATAAATACAAAGTTACTTAGTTTTCTGGATTTGGACTCGTTTGGGTCCCAAAAGTCAAAAGTTCTTTTTCACTGCAAACATGTCAAGCTTTGGTGAGTCACAAACCTTTTTATCTCTGATGCTAACAAAGGTCTGCACATTTTAGGAACCTTTTTTGGAGTCAACCCCAGAAATATTTTTGGAGCCAGACAGCATAATTACTCTCATATTTTTGGTCAACCATACCTGATTATTGAACAACAACAAAAATGTTACTAGGCATATTGCAAATGCTCTGGACAGCCCAGGGTGGTTTTGGGTTATTTATATGTAGTAAAAACTTAGGGCACTTTCAGAGGACAAATATTGGACCCCTTATGCATATTCAAAATAATATCCCAAAGTCTAGGAAGACAGTTTCTGGAAAGGAGCTCCAACAATTACAGGACAATGTCAGGGCAGCGTGAACACTATACTCTCAGGTGACTACTTTAAGTGACTGTATTCATTTGGGTGTTTGGGTTTCAGAAATGTTTATGTAATTAATTTAAGAATTCTTCTCAGAGTGAAACTTTTTTAAAGTAAAATAATGCTTAAGGTATCATTAATTTCAATAATAATTTCCCATTTTGATTATGTCTTATTAGAGTTCACCACCATGAGCTTTTTCTTTCTGATTGAGATATATCTACAGGAAAGGACACAAATCTCATGTGAATAGCCTGAGGAATCTTCACATATGGATGTATACTTCTGTGTAATCAACATCAAGACCAAGACATAGAACATTTCAAGCACCCCCGCCAGGCTCCCCAAGTTTCCCACCAGTCAGTAACCCCACCCCGGGATGACCCCTGAACAGACTTCTAATCACAATAGATTCGAAATTTTAAATTTCATATAAATGTAATCATACGATGGTGCTCTGATGTGTCTTTTCTCACTTAACATCACGTCTATGAGATTTATTCATGCTGTTGTGTGTAACAGTATTCTGTTCTTTTTGTTACTTTTAATATTCCATTTTACGACTAGACCCCAGTTTGTTGAACTATTCATCTGCGGGTGGATGTTTGGGTTATTTACGGTTTGGGGCTGTTATAAATAAAGCTGGTGTAGGCACTCTAGCATGTGCCTTTTGGTGAAACTAAACACTCATTTCTATCGGGTATGTTGCCAGGAGAAAAATTGCTCGGTCTTACTTATGTTTCACTTTCATAAGCACTACCAAAAAGTTTTCCAAAGTGTTTGCACCAATTTAACCCTCCTGTGTCTTCTAAATGACATAAAAGGATAGACCATTTGAGAAATTTACCTTCCTATAATCACCATTATTCCTTTACATAAGCTGTTTAGGTTTTTTTCTTGAGGGAAGCTTAGAGATTTTAAAACACAACTACAGCCATGTTATTTTCTTCTTCACTTTCTTAGACTATTTCTAATCCGTTGGATTTATAAAGTAGGCACCTTCTTTCTTGTTATTTTCTCCAGAGATACAAGATGATTCCTTTAATGGCACTTTACTGTTGATTTCGGTGTCCTGTGCTTGTACTTGGGGTGAATCACTGGCAAGAAAGTGGACCATGCTCTTCTCTTTCGTCTACTGCATGTGTGGATAAGACTGACCAACAACAGAGGTGGGAGGAGGTTGTGACTTACTGTGTGTGAACAGATGTGAGACTCAGGAGGTTTGATGAAGGCAGCATGATATTGTCAACAGCATCTCCTACAACTCAGAGAAGCGTAGTGACAATCTCAATTCCAAATCCCATGCTCTCCAGTACCTTAGCCTTCATCTTTTCATCACTACTTAGGACTTCAGCATTAACTTGCCCAGATAATTACCCTTTGGTGAGGCCAAAGTTCTAATTCTTAGTCAAGAAAACAAAATATCACTGGCGGCTCTTCCCAGCTGTATGTTTTAGTGATTCCAGATGTGCAAATCAAAGAAATGCTGGCAACAATGCACCGTCCAAATAAAAAGGAAATGAAATGTGCAGACTGTTTTCTAAACATTTCAGAAACCCTGGAAATCCAGCCAACACCAAAATCAATATTTGCATTTTAATCTTTGCTTAATTTGAACTATTAGAGTCTGTAACGAAGATAAAAGCTTTTTGAAGTTGAATTTATGTATTTTCTCCCATTATTATTTTTGTCCTTACTACTTTTTTGTAAAACACTTTGGAGGAAGCAGATATTTGATTTAAATCTTTTGTTTTCAAAATAAATATCCTTTTCAGGGAACATAAACCAGGAGTCTTGAACTGAGAGTTTAGTTTATAATACATTATCTTATTATATGTGGCTTAACCGTTCTGTAATTTCTTTTTTAAGTTAATCAACTTGAACTAAAATCGATTGGTACTTGTTTCATATATGTGTACTGGATGTAACTACTGTGTAACAAAACAAAGCGATAATAATTAGCAAAATGTTGTAATACAATTAAAAAATTTTTACCTTATTACATAGTAATATATTAGTAATAATAATAATGTTATATGATGTGATCGTAACAATAGCCCATGTTAGTTTATAATTTGGTTCTCTGATCATTGCACCACTAGAACATGAGAATGAGAAATTAAGAGGAGAGAAAGACCCACTGTGTAGGCTAACTAGATACATCATGTGCTTTTTAAAATTAATAAACTATTTTTTCAGTTGTATTGAGATATAATTTATATCCATCATCGTATACATTTAAGGGGTACAGCATAATGGTTTGACTCCTATATAGTGTGAAATGATTACCACAATAGGTTTAGTTAGCATCCTTATTTGGGTTTTTTTAATGTTCATTTATTTTTGAAAGGGAGAAACACAGAGTGCGAGTGGTGGAGGGGCAGAGAGAGAGGGAGGCACAGAGTCCAAAGCAGGCTCCAGGCTCATGCACAGACATAGGGCTTGAACTCAGGAACAAATGGTGAGATCATGACCTGAACCGAAGTCGGATGCTTAACCAACTGAGCCACCCAGGTGCCCCATCCTCATGTGCTTTTTAAAGATTACTTCAGGGGCGCCTGGGTGGCTCAGTTGGTTAGGTGACCAACTTCGGCTCAGGTCATGATCTCACAGTTCGTGGGTTTGAGTCCTAGTCGGGCTCTGTGCTGACATCTCAGAGCCTGGAGCCTACTTCAGATTTTGTGTCTTCTCTCTACCCTCTCTCTACCCCTCCCCTGCTCATGCTCTTGTCTCTCTGTCTCTCAATAATAACTAAATGTTAAAAAAAATAAAAAAATAAAGATCACTTCAGCCTTCCATTCAGGGCCTTTTTTACTCCTAATTTATACAGAGTCCTAACCAACTACGCAATTGACTTGTGAACTCCTGGTAGAAGAGAAATCAAAGATCAGTAAGAATTTGAAATCTTGCCATAGAAAAGGACCTGAATGGCACTAAGGAATGATAGCTAATAGCAAAAAAAAATAATAGCTCTAAAAAGTAAAAAAAGTGATACTTTAATACTGTTATTAAAGAAGCACGAGTGGCTGCAACTCTTTTGTTTAGGGAAAACTGCTTACCTGCCTCAGCTACATCTTTTTTTAGCTGTAAAGGTCGCAGTGACCGGCTGCAGGCAGTTGTAACCTGAAAGCCCCTTGCTTGGGATGCATCACAGGGATCCCTTTCTGCCCTCAGGCTTCTATTGTGTTGCCAAGAACATCACTAGGAGCTCACTTGCCCATTCTGGTGCACAAGGAAATCCGTATTTAACACTCCTGGAGGCCACTTTTGACCTACAGGGCAGTCAGTGGCTAAATAGCCCCCTCTTCTGTCCCTTGGGTGGATAGTATTTAACCTTCACCCTCTGGAGGTCCCCAGCCAAGATGAAGCCCAGTTGCCCACTATGTGAGCAGCATGAGAATGATCCATGGACTGATTCCCCCTACTTCCTAGTTCCATTCTTCCCAGTTCCTGATGTCTATTCCTTGCGATTGTTTCCCAAAATTAAAGACTTGCATGCAAGCACTTGTCTTGGGCTCCAGTTTTCCAAAGAACCTTCACTGAGACAGTTGATACCTAGAAATAACTCTGAAAAGCAGACTCTCAGCATGGGATTTGAGCACTCGATTTCTAGCTGACAACTGGCTTTGTCACTTGGCCCACAAGACATAGCAGACTCACTGATGCCAGAGGTATCCATGGTGATTGGATGCCATTCCCAATAGACAAATCATGGCACAGACACCTAGTAATCTAGACAAGTCTGGGCCTTATGTTGTAGAAAACTACTCACTGTTGGCGAAGCAGCTTCTAGCCTAGTAGAGACTGGGCTCCTGCCATGGGACACCAAGTGACTAACCTGAGCTTACATGACTCCATCAGATTCCCCCAAATCATAAGGTCAGACATATGTCCCAATAACTAATTGTTTGATGGAAATAGTACATCTGCTAGTTGTGCCCTGGCAGATCTGGAGGGTACAACAAACTGATAAACAGATCATTTTTCCCCTAAGTCACCTCTCTGTTGTATCACTGCCTCTCCCTCACCTTACACTTCTGGTCTCAGAGAGGTTCACAGCACCCAACCAACAGAGGAGAAAAACCCTCGGGCCTTCAACAGAGATGGGTCAGACTTTTTTTTGTGTTGCTACTAGCCAGCAAAACATGACAGTCCCAGTCAAAGAAGGCCCTGAAATGGTCGTGAAAATAAATTCTCTCATTTGGTCAATCTGTGAGCAGAGAAATTCAGTCTCTGAATGGGGAGTATGGATTTGGGTGGACAACAGCAGTCTCACCCTTTCCTTCTCCCTACACCCTCCTTACAAATTATTTGCTACTTACTATGTGGTAAACATTATTCTATTCCATTTTGATACTCAACTCTGCAAATCAGGTATTATTTTGATATATGTATTCTGCTTTTAAGTAACTAAGATAGGTTAAGTGATTTGCTTGAGGACACAGCTGTTCAGTGGGTTGTATGCCATGGACTCCATAGTTCATGCTCTTTCTAACTGTGTAGTATGAACTATCCAGCAAAAGGGCATACGTTATAGTTTCCAAAATGATGATTCTAAGCTAAGAAAAATTAAAATTAACATAGCATACTACTCAAGAACATTAGGAAACGCACAATGTACTTGAGAACAGCAAATTAAAGTTGGTTTTTCAACTAGACCAGCAGTTTGCAAATTATGTTCCAGGGAGCCTCAGGATTGCATAATTGTCCAAAGCATATTTATGGGTCAAAGGCAGTCTTCACAGGTGGCAATTTGGACCCCCTTTCCGGCTTTAATGGCATTCTTACTTTTCCATTCTTAATGTTAAGGTTCTACATAAAATTACATTTGAAAGAAGAATTTACTACTGTAAAAATAAAATTCATACACTACAGTCGGAAGGGCACCTGGGTGGCTCCGTCAGTTAAGCGTCCCACTCTTGATTTCGGCTCAGGTCATGATCTCCCGGTTTGTGAGTTCAAGCCCTGCACAGGGCTTTGCGCAGACAGCACAGAACCTGCTTAGGATTCTGTCTCTCCCTCTCTCTGCCCCTCCCCCACTTGCTTTCTCTCTTTCTCTCTCAAAATAAATAAGTAAATTTAAAAAAATAATAAAAACAAATAAACTGCAATTGGAGTTGCCAGATACATACGTACACCATACGGATCTATCGAAACGCTGGAGCCCTCCATGCTTCAGAGGTAACTCACACGTTTGTTCTTTGAGTTACCAACAATTCTAGTGCAACAATGAGCTATCACTGTGTCCCTAGTTAACAGTATCTCTGCCATTACATGTTAGCATCAGAGTCACTTGGGCTATAATATTACAATAATGTTCTCATCTAGTAACATAAATACACATTTCTTTTAAATAACTCTGTACTTGCATCCAGGCTTGGGCCTGGCTTTTTGTAGTTGTGGGAGTGAAAAGGTTCAGACAAATAATATTTTTAATTGGCATAAGCCTAGAGCCCCACCTGCCATTCCCCATCTGCAGTAAGAAGTGCCTGGCAGAGTTATCCTGTGGCATTGAACTATGCTGAAGAGATGGGGCTTGACTGGCCCCCAGGCCTACAGTGTGCAGAAAATGCTTCAATAAGTGGAGACAGGAAGGTCTTCGAGTTTTGAGGGCGGTTATTTGGAGGTAATGCACTGCCGAGTGTTTGAGTGTCAAAGCGAGTGCTTCGTAGTAGGGCAGGACACCTACAAGAGACTCCTTTTTCTAAGCTGCAGAGCGGCCTAATGAATTCATTTGGGTGCACAGTTGTTTGAATGGCCTTAGAGTTGTTAGAAGGCAGACTCCAAGGTCACACTGAGTTGCATTAGGCTTCCGGCTCACTTATTCTTTGGAAACATTACAAGAGCCCGTAGCTTTAACAATAAGAACAAGCAAAATTTTCAGGTTTTATCCTGGCTGGATTTTTTTTTTCCCAAGGTCATCTTTTTATATTTCTTTCCTCTCTTCCTGTTTAGTTTATAGCTTTCCTCCAAACCAAGTGAGCCCCTCTTGGATAATTTGCCTTCTAATAAAATCAATTCACCTTCCACTGGCCTCTGCAGCCAATTATGCTATTTTTTTTAACTCCTCAAATTAAAAACTTTCAAGATCTGCTGTGAGCATGAAGGGATAAATCCTGTCAGTAAACAAAAGCTTCAATTAAAAAAAATGCTGCCTAAAACACAATATGAGCAGAAACAACAACAAAAATCCCACCCCCACCCCCTCCTTGAGAGCCGAGCCTCCCCCCCAGAACTGCTGAGGAAAATGCTGTAAAGCCAGGTAAGTGGTGTCTGTTCTCCACATCCAGTCCCTGTCGCCAAGCTCCAGCGTGTCCTTTAGATTGGGGTCAAGAAGACTGGGGGTAGGAAATCCCAGCAAGTGGGAAGGAATTAATTTGGACTACTAAGATTTACTCTCAAAAGGGAAGCAACAATTTGCTCCTAGAGAAAAGGCCCTCAGTAGGTGGCATGCCAGTAGTTTGAGCAACAAGGGAGAGGGGCTGGACGCAGCTTATACCTGGATGGGCAGGTTAGGGCAGAGAGGTTTGAGAGGCGTGAAGAGAGAAAAAGTCAAGGACCCAGGAGCCAAGGAGAAGAAGTCAGTCCCTTCTGAATCCATGTGCCCTAGACCCATTCCTCCAGCTGGTGCCTCTAGAAGTCCGCATCTTGTTAAAATGCAGATTCTAATTCCGTAAGCCTGGCCTGGGACCCGAGAATCTGCATTTCTAACTCACTCCTAACTTGATGCTTCAGGGCCATGAACCAGTTTGAGTGACACGTTTATACCACCACTGTTTCTATTCTCTTCAATGTTGTTCCAGAGCAATTACAGAATATACAGTCATAATAGGTACAACGAGTTTTTAAAATGATAAATGACATTCTGTATCAACCAGTGTTCTCCAGAGAAACAACCAATAGAACCAATCTCTATATATACCGAGAGAGAGAGAGAGAGAGAGAGAGAGACAGACAGACATTGGCTCACACAATTGTGAGGACTGGGGGACTGGCAAAGCTGAAATCTACACGTAGGGGCAGCCTGGAAATTAAGAAAAGAGTTGATGCTGCGGTCTTAAAGCAGAATTCCTCCTCCAGGAAACCTGTTTTACTAGTAAGGCCTTCAACTGATTATATAAGGCCCACCTACATTATCAAGAGTAATGTGCTTTATTTAAAGTCAACTAATTATAAATATTAATCGCACTTACAAATACCTTCACAGCAACAGCCTGATTAATGTTTAAACAAACAAGTGGGTATCATGATCTAACAAAGTTGACACATAAAACTAACC
The DNA here is from genome assembly GCF_007474595.2 of Lynx canadensis. Classification (NCBI taxonomy): domain Eukaryota; kingdom Metazoa; phylum Chordata; class Mammalia; order Carnivora; family Felidae; genus Lynx; species Lynx canadensis. The sequence continues at coordinate 140,338,093 of NC_044310.1, read as the reverse complement.
GTCACACATACCATGTAATTTTCAGCAAATTTATTTTTTTTCCCTCTTAACATGTCTTGGAAATTATTTTTATCAATATCTAAATTGTATTCTATTATATGTATGCATCATAATCATATGAACAGACTTTCGTTGATGGATATTTTACTCTTCACTATTACAAAAATGCTGCAATGAATATTCTTTAAAAAAAAGTCTTTAATACGTGTGAATAAATCTTCAGTATAAATATTTAGACTTGAAAATATTGGTCAAGGCCTATGTAATGTTTCACTTTTCATAGCAATTGACAAATTGTTCTAAAAAAATAGACTTTGCAGGTTTATATACTCAGTAGAAATGGGTAAAAGTTTCTGTTTCTACACATTCCCAATGAGAGAATCCCAAAATATTGAGAGAATCCCAAGTAAGCTCCGTGCTTAGCACAGAGCTTGACACAGGGCTCAGTCTCATGACCACAGTATGATGCCCTGAGCTAATACTAAGAGTCCATTGCTCAATTTACTGAGCCTCCCAGGTGCCCCTCAATTAACCAACTCTTGGACTCAGTTACCAGTTTTTTTTGTTTTTAGTTTTTAGGTTTTTTTTGTTTCCTATTTTATAACTTGCTTATTTATATTTTCATATTTACATTTTTTCTCTCTTTCCTCATGTTTATTTTGTTGTTTTTGTCCCAGCTTTTTAAATTTGATACTTCATTAATTTTTTTTGTGGGTGAAAGAGAATTTTTAAAATGGGGCATGAAATGGATTTCCTGCAGTGTTCTTTGGGATTTATAAGACGGAATTGGAAACAATTCTTTTACTCTTCATGTGATGGACTGCTTTCATTTCACTATTATGCAATACCAAAATCAGACTACACGAACCCCATATTTACTAGGGCTTTAAGCATTATTCAGATTGACTTTAAGAAGATTATACTTTTTTCAACACTTAACGGCACACAGTTCAATGACCTCATGAGTTTCCTAACCCCATAGTCCTTCTTTTCTATATTGCAGGTCACTTGACCTTCACCTCCAGCTGAAGGACTATTTTTGGTACTTGGTTAGGGGTGGTTAAGGAGCTCTAATCTAACACTTAGGACACGCAATAGAAAGTCTCCTTTGTCCTGCACTGGCCTTGTAACCCCATTCTATTGTGGCATTTCTAGCTAGGGAAGTCCTTATCTGATACCCCCGATCTGCAAATAGTTCACTGTCTTACTACTTGGACTTGAGTACTTCTCTTGATAACATGTCTACTATCAATCTCCATTAAAGTGGTGTTTGGTCTTGATCTCCATGACTATCTCCAACCTGCTGTGCAGTTATGAGACTGCTGCTTCTGACACCATCCTGAAAGGGGGGGCTTGGAATTCACTGACAGACTTCCATACATTCATTTGTTTCCTCGCTCATTCATCAAGCACATATTGAGTGCCTACCTTATTCAAGCAGTGAGCTAAAAGCAGAGATAAGAAAAAGTAAGATATGGTCCCTTCCTTCCAGTAGCATCCAATCTAGTGGAAAGTGACCCTGTGACATGGGCCTGCAAAATTGACTAAATCTAGTCTTTTGAGCGCTGAGGTCTGACATGATATCCTAAAACCTTTTGCTGGTTTTGCTGTTTGCTTATCCCAAGATACTTGGAAAATTTCCCAATTTCCAAAACTGCTATTAAAGTTAATTTTTTTCTAAGAAAAACATTTGTAACAACAATTAGAGAACAAAACTGTGGTACCAAGCTCGAGACATGACATTTAAACATGCATCTCAACAAAAGTGGCAAATGATTGCATGTTATGACCTAGTGGTTGTTAGCAAATAGTAGAAACTGTGATTGTTAAATCCAATGATGCCAGGGGTCTCCTGCATGTTAGAATCTCATTGTAATGTGACAAAACATTTATTTCTAAAATGGCCCAGTTAGTTTAGGCTTATATTGTTGAGAATGAGTGTCAGAAGAAATTTATCCTGCTCTTTCCCCTGTCATGTGGTTCCTAACATGCATCCCAGGGGTGGCATTTGAGTGAGACTCTAGTGTATTATTATAAAGCAGAGAGGAAGTAACACACTAACTAGACTCACTTTTTTAAACTTCTCAGAATAAAACTTTTGGCACAATGCCAAACATCCAGATGAAAACTGAAGAAAAATAAAACAACTCTCCAGATGTTTTCCCTAAGTAAATGTATAGGGATATTGTTCTTACCCTTTCTTTTTGGAAATGACTCATGCAGCATAAAAGAACAAGGACCAGATGAAATTTTCGGCTCAACAAAGGCTATGTTGACCTCTTAACAGGAAAACAGCACAGGTGACATTGGATGACCAGGACAGCATAAGGTAATCACCTAAACCTCACCTTGGTGGATCTGGTAGGTTAACTTATTTGCCCAAATTTCTCACTCCTTTGTACATCCTTGCTTTTAGCCACTTAACTCATAAAACCTTGTATTTCCTTCTACTATAAACAGAGTGCACTTCCTGGCCTCTTGACTTGGGGCCAATGGGACACGAGCAGACATGATTTATGCCGAGGCTTGAAACGTGCTTGTGTACTTGGGCTTACCCACTTCCATTTTTG